>NC_132921.1:32623093-33243670 GCF_047675955.1 Chlorocebus sabaeus | reverse complement strand
AAAGACACTGATACTACTTTGTCTCTTTTTTTCTTTTTCTTCTTTCTTTCTTCCTTTTTTTTTTTTTTTGAGATGGAGTCTTGCTCTGTCACCCAGGCTGGAGTGCAGTGGCGCGATCTCGGCTCACTGCAACCTCTGCCTCCTGGGTTGAAGTGATTCTCCTGCCTCAGCCGCCAGAGTAGCTGGGACTACAGGTGCGTGCCACCACACCTGGCTAATTTTGTATATTTTTAGTAGAGATGGGGTTTCACCATGTTAGCCAGGATGGTCTCGATCTCCTGACCTGGTGAT
The DNA here is from genome assembly GCF_047675955.1 of Chlorocebus sabaeus. Lineage (NCBI taxonomy): Eukaryota > Metazoa > Chordata > Mammalia > Primates > Cercopithecidae > Chlorocebus > Chlorocebus sabaeus. Next base: position 33,243,379 of record NC_132921.1, on the reverse strand, counting down.
CCACCTGCCTTGGCCTCCCAAAGTGCTGGGATTATAGGCATGAGCCACCATGTCCAGCTCACTTTCTCTTTAAATTCTGTGAGAACTGCCCTATTTCATTAAAAAAAAAAAAAAAAAGGCCGGGTGCAGTGGCTTATTTCCATAATCCTAGCACTTTGGGAGGCCAAAGTGGGCAGATCACCTGAGGTCAGGAGTTCAAGACCATCCTGGCCAATATGGTGAAACTCCATCTCTACTAAAAATACAAAACTTAGGCGGGCATGGTGGTGCATGCCTGTAATCCCAGCTACTCGGGAGGCTGAGGCAGGAGAATGGCTTGAACCCAGGAGGGAGAGGTTGCAGCGAACCAAGATCGTGCCACTGCATTGCAACCTGGATGACAGAGTGAGACTCCATCTCAAGAAAAAAAAGGAGCAAATGGCTCATGATCACGGCCCAAGATCATGAAATCTTTGTCAATCTGTGCAATTCAAGAACGCAGGACAGAAAATAGTCTTGATCTGTCCTCTCTCACCCTCAGTGAGCACAATTTCCAGCTGCTTCCCCAGCAGTTTGGCAAAATAGAGCAGTCAGAAGTTTAGGAGTTTAGGAGTCCAGCTTTCTGTCCTGGCTGTGCCTGTTCCTGTTTCCAAGTGTCCTTTTCACATGTCTGAGCCTATGTCCCCATCTGTGAAGGGTGGTGGCACAGGGCATTTCTATTCTGATTCTCTCACAGGGTGTTGCAAGAAGCAAATATGAAAGGGATTTGAAAAGGATAAAGTTCCACTCATACTTAAAGGATTATTATTTACTTAATTCCTTGAAAGAAAATCACAGTGGGAACTTCCTTGGGCCCTGGAGGGTTGAGTTTTCTGGGGACAATTTCAATGTTATCTGGAGGAGCTTCTACACATGCCTAGCTGGTGGGGAACCCACACCTGGGAGACATACTCGCTCAGCTGCATCTCACTGTTATACGAACGGGCCAAGCGTGGCCTCAGTGGCTTGGCCTAACATGTTCCTGTCTTGTTCATTTATTCACAGCAGTCTAGGACCATTAGCCCAAAGCCGGCCAGTGCTAAACTCGAATTCTTACACATCCAATTGCTTGGAATATCATCCAAATAAACATACAAAGGGTCCCTGACTTACAATGGTTCCATTAAAAATGTTTCAGCTCTACAATGGTGCAAAAGCACTGCGCATTCGGTGTGCTCTCCGACCTTTGATGGGGTATTCGGTGTGCTCTCTGACCTTCGATGGGGTTAGATATTTCCAGCTTATGACGGGCTTGGCAGGAGGCAGCCCCATCGTAAGTTGGGGGGCATCTGTATTTCTGGCCATTTAGAGCCCACCTATTTTGCATATCCCAACATCTGCTGACCATGGATAAGACAAACCCCGTGGCTGTGAAGGACCCCACATCGCTGCTGCCCTTCAGAGCTCTCGGACCCAGGGACTCCCCACCTTGTGGAGGGACATCACCCAGATAATTCCCCCTTCTTCCCCAGGAGCTCCCCAGCCCTAGCCCTACTCCCCTTCTGGGTGGTGGTCTTGCCCGCCAGCTGTGGAAGGTCCCTTGCCGGGAGGGACACCCCCTCTCCTCGGAGACTGTCCAAGTGCCACCCAGTAGAGCTTGTTGCGTGTTGCTGCCTCCCATGGTCTGGTGTCTTCCTGGATCAACTCTGACATTCTCAAACTTATTGCACTCCCTCAGCCTGCTCCTGAGTCGAAAACATCTCAGACACTTTTCCAGTGGTTCAGTGTAGGTACTGTGTAAATAAAGCCTCCTTCATCTGGAAGTTCTGCACTCCTCAGGGCCCGAGGCCTTTGGGATGGGCAGTGACTCCAGGAATCCAGGACAGAAACCCAAACCCAAATGCTCAGGCTCCAGGCTCAGGTGACATCTGTGGTTAGACACCTGCAGCTGGAGGTGGGAATGGCCAGAGGAGCTGCTAGGGCAAGGGTAGGAACTAGGGCAGACAGGCCTCCAGGGTGCTGTTGCTGGAAGGGTGGAGCTTGGCAGGTAATCTTTCCAAGAGAGTTCACTGGAGAGGGTCCCACAGAGATCCGCAATGCAGCAACTTCATTTCATAGAAAAGGAGATTGAAGTCTGGGAAGTTGTGTGAAGTGACTTGCCCTGTTCACATGCTAATTACAGGCAAAGCTGGGGTGCCTGATAATGACTCTTGAACCAGTCCTCTCCTTAAACTCGCAGGGGGCCCGTTTGTACCAGAGAGTGAATTACATGATTTGCCATGAGCACAGTACTTGCAGACTGGCCATCATCTTTATCTTACAGCTATAAAATCAGAATATCCCCCTCCCCTGGCTGCTGTGATGGGTTCCGAGTGGAAAGCATTTCAGCAGAGCTGGTGATGATCAATGCCACTTTCCTGTACTTACTGAGAGTAAGGCGCGTGTTCTTTCTAGCTGTGCACAAACCTGGACAGTGAGGGCCTGGACCTGCCACACAACTCTTGCCCCACATAGAGACAGAAAATAAAAACAGCCCAGAGGGCAAATGCAGGAGACACAGACTGAATTCTGGTAATATTGTTTGAGCTCCCAGATCAAGCTTCACCTGAAGTTCTCCTGGGACTTTCTAGTCGTGAGAAATTCTTTTCATATAACGAATTTGAATCAAATTTTCTCTCTTTGTAGCTTTGGCACTGGGGTGCCAAATTGGCCATCCCCCTGTAATTATTTTCCACTCCTGTTCTTCAGCCATGGTTCTTCTGATCATCATAGTCATCCAATGCATCTCTTGCCAGACCCTAAAGTTCAGCCTAGTTGAATAAATATTTATTGAATTTCTACTGGATACCAAGCCCCCTGTTACACTGTGTGGGAGAAAGATTATTAGGACATAGTTCCTGGTTTCAAGGAATTTATAGACTCAGAACATGTTATTAAGTGAACCATAACACACAGTGATATGTGTACTTATGCAAGTCCATGCAAGGTCCAGAAACATACCTAGGAAGAAGGAATTCAGTCTGGGGAGGTAAGGGAGCTATGAAGGGGAGGGGACACTGGAACAGGCTTCTGAATAATGAGCGTGAGGCTGGAGGCGAGACACTACTGAGCAATGACTGCTTTACCCCAGTCTTTGTCGACCTTGCTTAGCTGACTGGCTGTTTGGCTTCCTTCCCCACAGGCTAGTTCTTGCCTGTGCACAGTAGCTCCTGTAGAGAAGCTTGGATCAGTTCCTCGGGGGATGAGCTCAGGGCCATTCGGCCATATGGGCCACCCTGGGTTTTTTTTAGCTTGGAGAAGAGATGAGTATTCTAAAATGTATATTTTGGGGCTTTGGTGTTTGTGTTTATACACCTAATGATTTCTATATGGAGAATAAGAAAGGATTACATGTACTTTGTTGGGCTCGGAAAACTGAGATAGGACCAGATATGGGGAGACTTCATTAGACCCTTGATATGACCCTGGATGAGCTGCTCAGCCTCCCTCCTGCATTCCTGCCCCACCCAGCCCTACAGCCCCTGGTGCCTGGGCATTACTAAACTGTTTGCTATTCTCAGAACACATTAACCCTCTCCTCCTCCATGTCTCTGCAATGCTGCTCCCTCTCCCAGGAAGACCTCCTTTCTTTTCTCTTCTCTTCTCTTCTCTTCTCTTCTCTTCTCTTCTCTTCTCTTCTCTTCTCTTCTCCTTCCTTCCTTCCTTCCTTCCCGCCCTCCCTCCCTCCTTCCTTCCTTCCTTTCTTTCTTTCTTTCTCTCTCTCTCTCTCTTTCTTTCTTTCTTTCTCTTTCTTTCTTTCTTTCTTTCTTTCTTTCTTTCTTTCTTTCTTTCTTTCTTTCTTTCTTTCTTTCTTTCTCTTTCTTCCTTTCTTTCTTTCTCTCTCTCTTTCTTTCTTTCTTTCTTTCTTTCTTTCTCTTTCTTTCTTTCTTCTTTCTTTCTTTCTCTTTCTTTCTTTCTTTCTTTCTTTCTTTCTTTCTTTCTCTCTCTCTCTTTCTCTCTTTCTCTCTTTCTCTCTCTCTTTCTCTCTTTCTTTTCTTTCTTTCTTTTTCTTTCTTTCTTTCACAGGGTCTTGCTCTGTCGCCTAGGTTGGAGTGCAGTAGCATGATCATGGCTCACCACAGCCTTGACCTCCCAGGCTCAGGTGATCCTCCTCCCACCTCAGCCTCCCAAGTATCTGGGACTACAGGCAGACACCACCATGCCCAGCTAATTTTTTGTATGTTTTCGTAGAGATGGGGTTTCACCATATTGCTCAGGCTGATCTCAAACACCTAAGCTCAAGCGATCCACCCACCTCAGCCTCCCAAAGGGCTGGGATCACAGGCATGAGCCACCATACCCCACCAGGCCTCCTTCTTGTCACCGTCAGGGTGACTTCTTGTTCTCACACTTTACGCAGAGTGCTACTTCTTCTGGAACCTTCTCCTCCTTCCTGGGAGACCCATGTATTCCTCCTCTTATGTTCCCACAATCCTTCATACAGTCTGTGGAGAGAAGGGTGAGGAGGGGGACCTAATGACAAGAAAGTGTGAAATTGAGAAAATAGGAGGCTCTGCAGGGCCAAGCCCAGGGACACTCTGCCAGACAGAATAGTCCATTCCCCTGCCATCAGTCAACAGTGCTCAGCACTATTGCCCATTGAGGGTTCTGTTTAGAATGACATCATTTGTCCCCAGAGATTCTATCAAGGCCCTTCTGGAAGGGCCCAGCCCAAGTGGACAACCCCTGCTCAACCACACAAACCACTCATCAGCTACCTGCTACCCCAACATCACAGTTGTTATTAGATTGTGTTGTTATTGGCGGCACAGATGTCTCCTCTCTGAATTGTAAGTTCCTTAGGACTAACTTATAGCTTATAGAGTTATTCAGCAGGCATTCAATAAATAGATGTTGAATAAGTCAGTGAGTTAGTATGTAGGAATGAATACATGAACCCTTCCCATGGATGGAGAATGGTGATCAAAAAAGAAATTAATAGAGAACCAAAAACCTGGGCTCTGATCAGTGTAATTATGGGCAAGTGCTCTGACCTTTGGAAGCCTTTTCTTTCTGACGATGAGGATGGTGGGCCCTTGAGCTCAGGCTGCAAAATGTTGACCCTAAGAGCACTGACTTTTCTTACAATGGCAAGTTTTCCTAAGTGTAGTTTGCTGCCTCCAGAAATGCTCTCTTAGACTGGTAACTTCCTGTTGGAATCCTGCATGGGGTGGAGAACCAGGATCCACTCCCCCCATCCCCTTTGTAATGCAAAGGTTTTTCTCGTTGACTTGCCGACAGTCCCACTACTGGTTAAAATGGAGCCGAACATCCCATCCAGTTCTCTTTCTACAAGACCATGTTGCCCCATCACACTGATAATACCTGAAAATCGGCAACCATTTGAAATATGCCAAGAGTACTCCACAGACTCCACTTTGCAGTCAACAGCCAAAATGCCAAGCAAAGCTAGAGGAGATAAAGGGACATCAATCAATCTTGTTGAAGATGTAAAACCAGGAAAGGGGCTAGAGAGACTCCTTGACACCCATTTTGGGTCAGAAGAAGTGAGAGAGAAACTGGGAAATGGAAATAAAGGAAAGGGAGAGTTTGAAAAGAACTTATTATTAGAAACCAGACGGATGAACTCTGGGGTCTCTTTCCTGCCCAGTGACTTTTCTTGAGCCCTTCCCAGTGACAAGGTGTGGTTCTTGGCCGAGGAGCCTTTCTTGGCTGTGGCATGAAAGGGAGGGATGCTGGGCTAGCAGTTTTCTGGGTCTTGGGGTTTCAAAGTTGAGAGGGCAGAAGGCTATCCTTTTAAGCTTGTGGCCGTGCACAGCTGACATCTGATGAGTTGAAGCATCCAAGAGGCTCACCCTTCACCCCATGGTTGAGCCTAGAGCTATTCTCAAGAATGAGAGGAACCAGAGAAGACTTTAGTGTCAGATGTCCAGGCCTAAGAGTTAGGAGTTTAGTTTTCTTGGTTCTGTCACTCCAAGACATTCTGACTACAGCAAAGTTGTTGAAGGTGTGTCTCTGAGGTTACATATTAGAGCATCATATGGAAAATTTAAACATATTTAAGACTTCATGAAGCAGACACTGATAATTGGCTACCCCTACAGGCTCTCTCAACCCCGATCTCCCTTGCCATTTCGTACCATCAATGCAAGAATTGTTAAATTTTTACTCCCATAGTATCCCTCACAGATAGGAACATGAGTCTTCCTTGCAGCCACATGATCCTGTTCTAACCATGAGATAGAAGCAGAAGTTGAAAGTTTCTGAGAAGCCTTATACTTTCATGATAAATGAAACCGAGAGGACCAACTTGGCATTTTTCCTTCCTCGTCCCGTGTACTATAAATACAAACATGATGTCTAGAACAGAGGCAGCCCTCGTGGTGACTATGAGGGGAAGCCAAGAAAATCACAGTGACATCTGCCCGAACATGACTGACCCATTGAATCCAGGCCAACAACTTTCTCTCTTGGAGTCTCTTGTCTTTTTTTAAAAACTCAACATTTGAAGGCATTATCAACAAGGTTTTTTTTGTTTTTTTTTTTTTTTTTTGCTGCTGAGCACAGTCATAATTGATTCCAGAAAGTCTCAGTACCTTTAATATGCCAATGTGTATTTTCAATCTCCAAGAGGTGGAGAGAACATGCACCAATTCCAAACTTGTATGACTCAGATACCATTAAAAAAAATTGTTATGGGGTTAGTGTTCCAGGTATACCCCTTGGGAAACTCTGGGTTAGGGGATCACAAGCCTGATGTGATGGATGGACACTATGGGGGAGGCCCATGTTCATGCCCTGGATAATCCCTTCCTTTGGTGCATAAAGACCTGTCACTTGCTTCTAACCATCAGAATGTGGCAAAGTAGATGGGATGCCACCCCCATGATTATGTCACAGGATACAGAGTGGGAAAGAGAACAAGATATACCTACATAACACATATAGGTAGCTCCATCTTGCTAGCATGTGCTAGAGTGATTCTCCCACTGGTCTTGAAGCAGTAAATTGCTCTGCTGTAAACTGCCTACGGAGAGGGCCACACAGACAGGAACTGTGAGTGCCCTTTAGGAGCTGAGGGTGTCAGTCATACAGCCACAAGAAACTGAATTCTACCAACAAACACAGGAGATTGGAAGGGACCGCAGCTTCAGGTGAGACCACCGCAGCACCGAGCAACAGGGTAATTGAATTGCAGCCCTGTGAGTTCCTGAGCAGAAGAGTTAAGCTGTATTCAGAGTTCTGATTCGCGGAAGCTAGGAGATAATCTATGTGTGTGTTGTTTTAAACACTGAGTTTGCCGTCATTGTTACACAGCAATAGAAAACTAGTACACCCGGGAAAGTGCCGGCTCTCAATGCAATGCTGTGGCTTGTAGGTTGGCTGTTACATGGGGTCTGGGGCTGATGAAGTTCAGGCTTTCTCCTATAGTTCATCTGCTTTCCTTCCAGCACATTGTCCTCAAACACAGCTGCCCTAACCTAGCAAGCTCTTTCACATCCAAAACCCTCCATAAATGAAACTGCTCCAAATACAGGCTGTTCTGCCATGAGTTTTGTCACCTCTTATTGGCCTTAGAGTCTTTAGAAATACAAAGTTGCCTTGTACAGAGGGTTCATTCCATGTTCCAGCTACTTGGAGAGAAATCGCCTTCCCTGGGGGGCTTGGACATTATTCTTGGAGACTATTTTGCCCCTCAGATTACAGAAGCTGGTTTCCTGGTATTTTGGTTATTTATCATTCTTTCCTGTTCTCATTTGAGATTCAAAATATATGACTTCCTGTGAAATTTCTGGAAGAGGAATTGATGGGTGAGAATAGCGAAGAGGCTTTGTGGGGTCCTTTTCACAGGGATATTTTCAAACTTTTTTAGTAAAAAATAAAGAGTCCATTTACCTGAGTTTTTAATATTTTGTCTTTTGCTCCAAATATTAAAGTCTGTGGCTTCAGACATCTATTTAGCATATGCGTATTTGCTACTTACTTGGTTATCCCTTTCATTAACTTTTTCTAGAATCCTGTTTCACCTGAGGCACAGAAGCTTTCCTTTGTTCACCGTTGCCAGCAGTTATTGGACTGTGGCTGGGATTACCTGTCAGAATTCACAGGTGAGCTCCACTCTGCACAGGGCCATGAGATCCTCCTGCCCAATCCACCCCCCCGGCTCCCCTCCATCTGTTCACACACATCTGTCTTCTTTTCTGTCAAGTCACAGATGGAAGATTTGTCTATATAGAGATTTAAAACTGCAGCGTAGTTTTTTTTGTTTTTTTTTTAAAAAAACAAACAAATCAAGACTATCACTAAAATCAGAGTAGAAAGACCAGCCACAAAGATTTTGTAAAATTCTACAAAAAGAAAAAAAAGACAAAGGGTTATAATACTCCTGTTATAAAATGTGCACTTACTTTTCAGTAAGAATTAAATGGGCACATTGAAAAATTGGGAGGACAGGACTGTGTAAATCTGAGAAAAGAAATATAATTGCCCAAGAACTATGAAAAGATAACGACATTCCAACTTACATTAATCAGCAAAATGCACATTTTATTTAAATTTAAATTTTACATTGTATTGGAACAGTTTTAGATTGGCAAAGAATAAACACAGTGATAAAACCAAGTGTAGGAAAGGTCTAGAAAATATGAGCGATTTCACATTCTACTGTTAGGACTGTAAATGGATACAACACATTAGGAAGACGTGGTTGAAACTGCACCTGTGTTCAGTACTGCCACTGATGAAGATCTTGGTGTTTTTTTGTTTGTTTGTTTGTTTTTTATTATACTTTAAGTTCTAGGGTACATGTGCACAATGTGCAGGTTTCTTACATGTGTATACATGTGCCATGTTGGTGTGCTGCACCCATTAACTCGTCATTTACATTAGGTATATCTCCTAATGCTATCTCTCCCCACCACCCCCTCCCCACAATAGGACCTGGTGTGTGATGTTCCCCTTCCTGTGTCCAAGTGATCTCATTGTTCAATTCCCACCTATGAGTGAGAACATGCGGTATTTGGTTTTCTGTTCTTGCGATAGTTTGCTGAGAATGATGGTTTCCAGCTGCATCCATGTCCCTACAAAGGACATGAACTCATCCTTTTTTATGGCTGCATAGTATTCCATGGTGTATATGTGCCACATTTTCTTAATCCAGTCTGTCACTGATGGACATTTGGGTTGATTCCAAGTCTTTGCTATTGTGAATAGTGCTGCAATAAACATACGTGTGCATGTGTCTTTATAGCAGCATGACTTACAATCCTTTGGGTATATACCCAGTAATGGGATGGCTGGGTCAAATGGTATTTCTAGTTCTAGATCCTTGAGGAATCGCCATACTGTTTTCCACAATGGTTGAACTAGTTTACAGTCCCAACAACAGTGTAAAAGTGTTCCTATTTCTCCATATCCTCTCCAGCACCTGTTGTTTCCTGATTTTTTAATGATTGCCATTCTAACTGGCATGAGATGGTATTTCATTGTGGTTTTGATTTGCATTTCTCTGATGGCAAGTGATGATGGGCATTTTTTCATGTGTCTGTTGGCTGTGGAATGTCTTCTTTTGAGAAGTGCCTGTTCATATCCTTTGCCCACTTTTTGATGGGGTTGTTTGTTTTTTTCTTGTAAATTTGATTGAGTTCTTTATAGGTTCTGGATATTAGCCCTTTGTCAGATGAGTAGATTGCAAAAAGTTTCTCCCATTCTGTAGGTTGCCTGTTCACTCTGATGGTAGTTTCTTTTGCTGTGCAGAAGCTCTTTAGTTTAATGAGATCCCATTTGTCAATTTTGGCTTTTGTTGCCATTGCTTTTAGTGTTTTAGACATGAAGTCCTTGCCCATGCCTATGTCCTGAATGGTATTACCTAGGTTTTCTTCTAGGGTTTTTATGGTTTTAGGTCTAACATTTAAGTCTCTAATCCATCTTGAATTAGTTTTCATATAAGGAGTAAGGAAAGGATCCAGTTTCAGCTTTCTACTTATGGCTAGCCAATTTTCCCAGCACCATTTATTAAATAGGAAATCCTTCCCCCATTTCTTGTTTTTGTCAGGTTTGTCAAAGATCAGATGGCTGTAGATGTGTGGTATTATTTCTGAGCGCTCTGTTCTGTTCCACTGGTCTATATCTCTGTTTTGGTACCAGTACCATGCTGTTTTGGTTACTGTAGCCTTGTAGTATAGTTTGAAGTCAGGTAACGTGATGCCTCCAGCTTTGTTCTTTTGGCTTAGGATTGTCTTGGCAATGTGGGGTCTTTTTTGGTTCCATATGAACTTTAAAGCAGTTTTTTCCAATTCTGTGAAGAAAGTCATTGGTAGCTTAATGGGGATGGCATTGAATCAACAAATTACCTTGGGCAGTATGGTCATTTTCACGATATTGATTCTTCCTATCCATGAGCATGGTATGTTCTTCCATTTGTTTGTGTCCTCTTTTATTTCACTGAGCAGTGGTTTGTAGTTCTCCTTGAAGAGGTCCTTTACATCCCTTGTAAGTTGGATTCCTAGGTATTTTATTCTCTTTGAAGCTATTGTGAATAGGAGTTCATTCATGATTTGACTCTCTGTTTGTCTGTTACTGGTGTATAAGAATGCTTGTGATTTTTGCAGATTGATTTTGTATCCTGAGACTTTGCTGAAGTTGCTTATCAGCTTAAGGAGATTTTGGGCTGAGACGATGGGGTTTTCTAAATGTACAATCATGTCATCTGCAAACAGGGACAATTTGACTTCTTCTTTTCCTAATTGAATACCCTTTATTTCTTTCTCTTGCCTGATTGCCCTAGCCAGAACTTCCAACACAATGTTGAATAGGAGTGGTGAGAGAGGGCATCCCTGTCTTGTGCCAGTTTTCAAAGGGAATGCCCATTCAGTTTTTGCCCATTCAGTATGATATTGGCTGTGGGTCTGTCATAAATAGCTCTTATTATTTTGAGATACGTTCTGTCAATACCGAATTTATTGAGAGTTTTTAGCATGAAGGGCTGTTGAATTTTGTCAAAGGCCTTTTCTGCATCTATTGAGATAATCATGTGGTTTTTGTCTTTGGTTCTGTTTATATGCTGGATTATGTTTATTGATTTGCGTATGTTGAACCAGCCTGGCGGATAAGCTTTTTGATGTGCTGCTGGATTCGGTTTGCCAGTATTTTATCAAGGATTTTGCATTGATGTTCATTAGGGATACTGGTCTAAAATTCTCTTTTTTTGTTGTGTCTCTGTCAGGCTTTGGTATCAGGATGATGTTGGCCTCGTAAAATGAGTTAGGGAGGATTCCCTCTTTTTCTATTGATTGGAATAGTTTCAGAAGGAATGATACCAACTCCTCCTTGTACCCTTCGGCTGTGAATTCATCTGGTCCTGGACTTTTTTTGGTTGGTAGGCTATTAATTATTGCCTCAATTTCAGAGCCTGCTATTGGTCTATTCAGGGATTCAACTTCTTCCTGGTTTAGTCTTGGAAGAGTGTAAGTGTCCAGGAAATTATCCATTTCTTCTAGGTTTTCTAGTTTATTTGTGTAGAGGTGTTTATAGTATTCTCTGATGGTAGTTTGTATTTCTGTGGGGTCGGTGGTGATATCCCCTTTATCATTTTTTATTGCATCTATTTGATTCTTCTCTCTTTTCTTCTTTATTAGTCTTGCTAGTGCGCTATAAATTTTGTTGATCTTTTCAAAAAACCAGCTCCTGGATTCATTGATTTTTTGGAGGGTTTTTTGTGTCTCTATCTCCTTCAGTTCTGCTCTGATCTTAGTTATTTCTTGCCTTCTGCTAACTTTTGAATGTGTTTGCTCTTGCTTCTCTAGTTCTTTTAATTGTGATGTTAGGGTTTCCATTTTAGATCTTTCCTGCTTTCTCTTGTGGCCATTTAGTGCTATAAATTTTCCCTCTACACACTGCTTTAAATGTGTCCCAGAGATTCTGTATGTTGTATCTTTGTTCTCATTGGTTTCAAAGAACATCTTTATTTCTGCCTTCATTTCATTATGTACCCAGTAGTCATTCAGGAGCAGGTTGTTCAGTTTCCATGTAGTTGAGCGGTTTTGATTTAGTTTCTTAGTCCTGAGTTCTAGTTTGATTGCACTGTGGTCTGAGAGACAGTTTGTTATAATTTCTGTTCTTTTACATTTGCTGAGGAGTGCTTTACTTCCAACTATGTGGTCAATTTTGGAATAAGTGCGATGTGGTGCTGAGAAGAATGTATATTCTGTTGATTTGGGGTGGAGAGTTCTGTAGGTGTCTATTAGGTCCACTTGGTGCAGAGTTGAGTTCAATTCCTGGATATCCTTGTTAACTTTCTGTCTCGTTGATCTGTCTAATGTTGACAGTGGGGTGTTCAAGTCTCCCATTATTATTGTATGGGAGTATAAGTCTCTTTGTAAATCTCTGATGACTTGCTATATGAATGTGGGTGCTCCTGTATTGGGTGTATATATATTTAGGATAGTTAGCTCTTCCTGGTGAATTGATTCCTTTAACATTATGTAATGGCCTTCTTTGTCTCTTTTGATCTTTGATGTTTTAAAGTCTGTTTTATCAGAGACTAGGATTGCAAACCCTGCTTTTTCTTTGTTTTCCATTTGCTTGGTAGATCTTCCTCCATCCCTTTATTTTGAGCCTATGTGTGTCTCTGCATGTGAGATGGGTCTCCTGAATACAGCACACTGATGAGTCTTGACTCTTTATCCTGTTTGCCAGTCTGTGTCTTTTAATTGGACCATTTAGTCCATTTATATTTAAGGTTAATATTATTATGTGTGAACTTGATCCTGTCATTATGATATTAACTGGTTATTTTGCTCGTTAGTTGATGCAGTTTCTTCCTAGCATTGATGGACTTTACATTTTGGCATGTTTTTGCAATGGCTGGTACCTGTTGTTCCTTTCCATGTTGAGTGCTTCCTTCAGGATCTCTTGTAGGGCAGGCCTGGTGGTGACAAAATCTCTCAGCATTTGCTTGTCTGTAAAGGATTTTATTTCTCCTTCACTTATGAAACTTAGTTTGGCTGGATATGAAATTCTGGGTTGAAGATTCTTTTCTTTAAGAATGTTTAATATTGGCCCCCACTTTCTTCTGGCTTGTAGAGTTTCTGCTGAGAGATTGGCTGTAGTCTGATGGGCTTCCCTTTGTGAGTATCCCAACTTTTCTCTCTGGCTGCCCTTAACATTTTTTCCTTCATTTCAACTTTGGTGAATCTGACAATTATGTGTCTTGGAGTTGCTCTTCTCGAGGAGTATCTTTGTGGCGTTCTCTGTATTTCCTGAATTTGAATGTTGGCCTGCCTTACTAGGTTGGGGAAGTTCTTCTGGATGATATCCTACAGAGTATTTTCCAACATGGTTCCATTTTCCCCATCACTTTCAGGCACACCAATCAGACATAGATTTGGTCTTTTCACAAAATCCCAAATTTCTTGGAGGCTTTGTTCATTTCTTTTTACTCTTTTTTCTCTACACTTCTCTTCTCACTTCATTTCATTCATTTGATCTTCAATCGCTGATACTCTTTCTTCCAGTTGATCGAGTCAGTTACTGAAGCTTGTGCATTTGTCACGTAGTTCTCGTGTTATGGTTTTCATCTCTATCAGTTCTTTTAAGGTCTTCTCTGCATTGATTATTCTAGTTGTACATTCATCCATTCTTTTTTCAAGGTTTTTAGTTTCTTTGCACTGGTTACGTAGTTCCTCCTTTAGCTCTGAGAAGTTTGATTGACTGAAGCCTTCTCTCAGCTCGTCAAAGTCATTCTCCATCCAGCTTTGTTCCATTGCTGGCAATGAGCTGCGTTCCTTTGGAGGGGGAGATGCACTCTGATTTTTTGAATTTCCAGCTTTTCTGCATTGCTTTTCCCCCATATTTGTGGTTTTATCTGCCTTTGGTCTTTGATGATGGTGACGTACTGATGGGGTTTTGGTGTGGGTGTCCTTTCTGTTTGTTAGTTTTCCTTCTAACAGTCAGGACCCTCAGCTGCAGGTCTGTTGGAGTTTGCTTGAGGTCCACTCCAGACCCTATTTGCCTGGGTATCAGCAGCGGAGGTTGCAGAAGATAGAATATTGTTGAACAGAAAGTGTTGCTGTCTGATTCTTGCTCTGGAAGCTTCGTCTCAGGGGTGTACCCCGCTGTGTGAGGTGTGAGTTGTCGTTCTGCACCTAGTGGGGGATGTCTCCTAGTTAGGCTACTCAGGGGTTAGGGACCCACTTGAGCAGGCAATCTGTCCGTTCTCAGATCTCAACCTCCATGCTAGGAGATCCACTGCTCTCTTCAAAGCTGTCACACAGGGGCATTTACCTCTGCTGAGGTTTCTGCTGCTTTTTGTTTAGCTATGCCCTATCCCCAGAAGAGGAGTCTACAGAGGCAGGCCGGCCTCCTTGAGCTGTGGTGGGCTCCGCCCAATTTGAGCTTCCTGGCTTTGTTTACCTACTTAAGCCTCAGCAATGGCGGGTGCCCCCCCCCCACGCCAGCCTCGCTGTCACCTTGCAGTTAGATCTCAGACTGCTGTGCTAGCAATGAGGGAGGCTCCGTGGGCGTGGGACCCTCTGGCCAGGTGTGGGATATAATCTCCTCGTGTGCCGTTTGCTAAGACCCTTGGTAAAGCACAGTATTAGGGTGGGAGTTACCTGATTTTCCAGGTGTTGTGTGTATCAATTTCCTTTGGCTAGGAAAAGGAATTCCCTTCCCCCTTGTGCTTCTCAGGTGAGGTGATGCCTCGCCCTGCCTCAGCTCTCACTGATTGAGCTGCACCTGTGGATCAGCACCAACTGTCCGACATGTCCCAGTGAGATGAACCCGATACCTCAGCTGAAAATGCAGAAATCGCCCATTTTCTGTGTCGCTCAGGCTGGGAGCTGGAGGCTGGAGCTGTTCCTATTCAGCCATCTTGGGCGCCAACCCTTGGTGTGTTTTTTTGTTTACTTTTTGTTTTTTGAGACAGAGTGTCATTCCGTTGCCCAGGCTGGAGTGCAGTGGCACGATCTTGGCTCACTGCAACCTCTGCTTCCCAGGTTCAAGCAATTCTCCTGCCTCAGACTCCTGAGTACCCAGGAATATAGGTGCGTACCACTGCACCAGGCTAATTTTTGTATTTTTAGTAGAGACAGGGTTTCACCATGTTGGCCAGGCTGGTCTCAAACTCTTGACCTCAGGTGATCCTCCTGCCTTGGCCTCCCAAAGTGCTGGGATTACAGGCATGAGTTAGCACCACCGGCCCCACTGATGCAGATCTTTTATTTCTTCAGATTGAGATGTATCCACCACATATTGCTGAACAGAAAACTTCCTAAACAATATGATTCCAGTTATCTAAAGCTCATAACATATGCATCTAAAGTTGCACACAATGTATGGTTAAATCTCCAAAACATACCAAGAGAAGGGTTTGTGAGGATGGTCTCAGTAGCTCTTTCTGGCTTGTGGGATTTGGGGGTATCTTGTTCTCACCTCCCAAGTTTGAGAGACTAGCCTGTTCTCATCCATCCCTAGTTCAGTGACAATAGCCCACAGTCTTTCCCCTTCCCCTTCTGGTGTCTGGCTGACCTGCATTCTCTGGGCACATTCACCATGGGAAAGAAGATAGGGTAGTGAGGCCATTCACAAGAAGCAAAGAAAACTTGGGCCTGTTGAGAGGAGAAGAGAAAAAACATTCATTTTAGATATTTTAAAGACATCTTTAAAAATATTGCCTAGCCTGTTGCCCAGGCTGCAGTGCAGTGGTGCAGTTTTGGCTCACTGCAGCCTCTGTCTCCTGGGTTCAAGTGATTCTCCTGCCTTAGCCTTCCAAGTAGCTGGGACTACAGGCGTGCACCACCACACCTGGCTAATTTTTGTATTTTTAGTAGAGATGGGGTTTCACCATGTTGGCCAGGCTGGTCTTGAACTCCTGACCTCAAGTGATCCACCCACCTCGGTCTCCCAAAGTGCTGGGATTATAAGAGTGAGCCACTGTGCCTGGCCGCTAATTTTGTTTTTTATTTTTTTTGTAGAGATGGCATCTCTCTATATTGCCGAGGCTGGTCTCAAACTCCTGGCCTCAAGCGATCCTCCCACCTCGACTTCCCAAAATGCTGAGATTACAGGCATGAGCCACTACACCTGGCCTCATTTATTTTAATATCAAAGAAAAACCTTCAAGAGCAGGAGAAGCTTCCTGAACTAGACTGCCCTACGAAGAAGAAGGATTGTTGCCTATGTGAATTTTTAATTTTTTTTTTTTTCCTCTCTGGAACATTTATCTCTATATCCCATACCCTTATATTGGGCAAGAATCTTTTGAAATTTATTTGAGAATGAAAGCTTCACATATACAACTCAGCCAAACCACAGTAAGTTCTCTACCAGATGGTGCCCTTCCACGCCCGCCCCCCTAACACAACCAGGATCCAGATGGGCAGTGGTCTGGGGCACAGAGCAAGTGCTTGAGCCCTGGGAGCTGCAGGTTGGGGGTGGAGTTTCCTCAGCTTTCCGTTCTGTTTTCTTGGAAACAACTGGGTTTATTTAAACTGCCTGGATGGAAATTTTTATGAAGAACAAAAATGAGAATTCAGAGAATCAGTTTGAGGTTTGTTCTCTTGGACGCCATATTCACTATAAAGGAAAACCTAAAAAGCAAAAATAAGTGAGCCTTGAGTTTTCTCTGGAGAGAATAACAAGTGATACTCTATGGTCCTTTCTTCTGCTTGGGGCTGAAAACCCCACAGTCCAGGTAGACCACACTGAAGTTGGTGGTAGGAACTCTGGTGACCTAAAGTTGTAGCCTTGATCCAGGCAGACCCAGGAGTACCATCTCAAACTCTGGTTTTTGAAAGAAAACAGAGATGGAATTTTTTATGTCAAATCTTCTGATATGTAAATATGGGTAACTAATTGAAATATGTAAAAGATGCTGTTGGAATGAAATAGAGCAGGAGAAACCCTAGATCATCTTGTTGAGTCTGTCATTTTGGAGCTAGGAGTCTGAGGTCCAGAGGAAGAATGACTTGCCAAGATGATGCCAGAAGTGAGACCAGAGCCTAAACCTGCTGACTCATGGTGGGGTTCTATTAATTGGCATCAACTGATGGCTTTTTCAAACAACTAAAAAATATTTAGGTTAGTTATCTCTCTCTCTCCTTCCCTCTTTTCTTTCAATTCTTTATGCATTCATGTATATCTCTTTTTTATTCTTTTCGAGACCATTTTAATTTTGAATTCCTCTCATGTAGAAGTTATTTAGGAGAGGGTTTCTTAATTCTAAGTAGTTAAGACTTTTTAAGGTATGCTTTTGTGATGAATTTTAATTGTATAGGCTGAGGCTCAGGACATTTAGCTTGTGTATCTCCACATTTTATATTTTATAGATTTTCTTTGGAGCCAAATGTGAGACCAATATTTACAAAAATTCTGAGGACAAAATAAAATGGTGTTTATTTTTCAATGGTAAGACACTGAATTCTACGTATGTACTAAATCAAGCTTGTTAATTGTAATATTGAGATTCTCTATGTCATTTATTTTTGTTTTACTAGATCTCCCAAATTCAGAAGTAATTGAGCCCAGGAGGGCGAGGCTGCAGTGAACTGTGATCGAGTCACTGCAGTCCAGCCTGCATGACAGAGCAAGACCCTGTCTCAAAAAAAAAATAAATAAATAAAATTCAAAACTAGGCGTATTTAAAGTATTTTACTACGGTGTATGTGTGGGGGTATGTGTGTGCATGCATATACTTTAAGTTCTTCTTACATTGTAGTAGTTTTTGTTTTACGTATATGCTATTTGGAATATCAAAATTTATAGCTGTTATATTTTTTCCAATATGTACGTTTTACCATACCATAATGTCTCCCATAACTCCAATGAACGCTTTTGACTTTAAATTCTACTTTGCCTGATGTTAGTAGATCTGTCTACTCCTGCTTTCCTTCTAAGCATATCTGTTTGGTATCTCTCTGTCCATCGCTTTATTTTCTTTGTGTGATTATTTTAATATAAACTACACATACTAATTATAAAAAAATTAAGAAATACAGAAAAGTGTGAAGTAGAAAGGAACGAATTACCAAAATTATACTACCTAAAAATAATTGGTCATAACATTTGACTGACATCTTTCCTGACATCTCTCTATGCATAGAAAGAAAGAAGGATCTAGAGAAAGACAGAGATGGAGGCAGAGAGAGAGAGATAGAGGAGACACTGAAACAGATGAAAACAATTGTATCATGATGATATTGACTATATGTGATGTAGTTTTGAAAATAAGTACTACACTTAATTTTAAAAGAATTTAACAGGAACAAAAGCTTCGGTCAAACTGTAATTCAGATCATTGTTCTTTCCTACAAAGGAAACAAATTCCTAGAAGGTGGTACTAAATTTGAGGGAATGTATGAAGTTGGACTCACTGTGGGTTTTTAAAAATTTATTTATTAACTTTTAGGTTGAGGGGTACATGTGCAGGTTTGTTATATAGGTAAATTGTGTGTCTTAGGGGTCTGGCATACAGATTATTTCATTACCTAGGTAATAAGCATGGTACCCGATAGGTAGTTTCTCATTGCTTACGCTCCTCCCACCCTTCACCCTCAAGTAGGCCCTGGTGTCTGTCATTCCTTTCTTTGTGTCATATGTACTCAGTGTTTAGCTTCCACTTACAGGTGAGAAATGTGGCATTTGGTTTTCTGTTCCTGTGTTAATTTGCTTAGGATGATGTCTTCCAGCTCCATTCATGTTGCTGCAAAGGGCATGATTTCATTCTTTTTTATAGCTGCATAGTATTATTCCATGGTGTAAGTGTACCACATTTTCTTCACCCAGTCTACTACTGGGCATTTAGGTTGATTCCATCTCTTTGCTATTGTGAGTAGTGCTGTGAAGAACATTCACATGCGTATGTCTTTATGGTAGAATGATTTATATTTATTTGGGTGTATATCCAATAATGGGGTTGCCGGGTTGAATGGTAATTCTGTTTTAAGTTCTTTGAGGAATTGCCACACTACTCTCCACAATGGCTAAACTAATTTACGTTCCCGCTAGGAGTGTATAAGCGTTCCCTTTTCTCCACAACTTCACTAGCATCTGTTATTTTTTATATCGTGGGTTTTTTTAAATGTGAGTTTTCGGCCAGGCACAGTGGCTCACAGCTGTAATCCCAGCACTTTTGGAGGCCAAGGTGGGCAGATCACCTGAGGTCAGGAGTTCGAGACCAGCCTGGCCAACATGGCAAAACCCCATCTCTACTGAAAACACAAAAGGAATTAGCTGGGTGTTGTGGCACATACCTGTAATTCCAGCTACTTGGGAGGCTGAGGCAGGAGAATTGCTTGAACCCAGGAAGTGGAGGTTGCGGTGAGCTGAGATCACACCACTGCACTCCAGCCTGGGCGACAGAGTGATATGTCTTTAAAAAAAAAAAAAAAAAAGTGAGTTTCCATAGAGATGAGATTGATTGATCCATGCTGGGAAAGATAAGAGATTAACATTTTGATGCACCTCTTTCCTGCCCTCTTCTTCCTTCTGGTTTCGATGCTTAAATTATTTCAACTTTTCAGAGTTTGCAACATTTCATTCTGCATCTGAAACCATACCTCTCCTGGGTGTTAATAGCATTCGTGTATCCACCTGGATTCCATGCTCCCCACCAATCCCACTTTTACGGCTTCAGAATGGCAGGACTCTATTTTGATGCAACCTTTAGTTAACAAGATTTCACCATCAAGTAGATTTTTCACAAGGGGTAACAGATGTTGTATTTTTCTGAGTCCTTTCACGTCTGCAAATGTGAGCTCTTGCCTTTATACCTAAGCTCCAACTTGGCTGGGTAGAATTCACTTGGGTCATATTCTCTTTTCCTTCTAGACATTTCTCCTTTGCTCTGGCACTGATTGCTGCTGGAAAGACATCTGAAACGCACCTGATTTTTCTTCTTGTAAGTGAATTATTTTTGTCCTGAATGTGAAAAAAAATTTATTTTAGTTAAATGGTTTAACCAGAATTTGTCTGAAGGTTTACTGTTAGAGATTTTTCCTTGTAAGTGGTATGTGTTTTCAGTCTTGCCGATTCAGTCTTTATTCTAATTCCTATATGAGTCCACTATTGTTAAAGTAAATTAAAATGAAAAGAGACCAGGCCTGAAGAATCTCTGAGTAGACAAAAGCAGTCAGGCCTCATAAGTCATCTTAACCTTGCTTAATTTGCAAACGTTAGCAAAACTTAACTTTAGCCATTTCTGGTAAATGCTTATGTTAGAAACAAAAGTTAACCTCAGTCAATTATTAGCAGACAGAAAGTTTCTATTTATATAACTAGGGACTTTCGAATGGGATGAATCAAGATAATTTTGTAACTGCCACGAATCAAATAATTTCTTTATCTTGCTTCCGTATTCACCCTAAAAATATTTGCCTCTGACACTATGTCATTAGAACACTGAACATTTTTTTGGTCTGGCATACCCCAATTCATGAATTGCTTTTTCCTCAAATAAACTCTTTAAAATGTAATTGTGTTTCCAATTTTTCTTTTACACTATTCAAATACAGAACTCTCATCCATTTGGAATGTATTCTGGTGTAGGGTCTAACGATGTCATCTTTTTCCTGATAATATCCAGATGTTGTCTGGGCAGTTTGAGTTTGAGGTGCTGATGAAGCATGCAGGTGAGGCTGCGTTCAGGGCCACTGTGAATTCAGGGCTGGAGAGGGGTCAGGGACCAAGGGACAGACCTGAGGGCCATAGTAGGGACATCTAAACGAGGGGACAGACGGGATTGCAAAAGAATGCCAAGTCATGACCAATATGCGCAGGGCCAAGTCCAAAACCTTGGGAGGCCTGTACGTTTAGGGAATACAAAGGAGGGAAAGAGATCGAAGAGGATGAAGGCTGAGAAAAGACCATTGGGTTGGGTCTTCAGAGATTGGCGTCCAAGGGAGATAAGCATCAGAGCCAGGTGGCGAAGGGCAAGGGAAGGAGCAGATGATGACACAAGTGAGGCAGCTCTTCCCGGAGTGGTATGACAGGAGAGGGGAAGGCGCAGCTGTGCAGAGTTTGCAGGAGAAAGGGGTGTTTCTATTAGACAGAGTGAGACTTTAGCAATTTAGTGGACCTGTGAAAGGGGTCAGGGTGGGGAGAGGTGGAAGATAAAGAGAAGGAAAACCACAACAATGATGGAAAGTTGGGCAGGTAGGAGATGGGATCACAAGGCAGGACGCAAGTAACAGAGCTTCTATCTGAACCATCTTAGGAAAAAGATCATTCACTGACTGGGCACGGTGGCTCACACCTCCGAGCACCTTGGGAGGCCAAGTCAGAAGAATTGCTTGATCCCAGGAGTTCAAGACCAGCCTGGGCAATATGGTGAGACCCCTGTCTTTATAAAAAAATTTTTTTTTTAATTATCCAGGTGTGGTGGTGCACACCTGTGGTCCTAGCTACTCAGGATGCTGAGGTGGGAGAATCACTTAAGCCCAGGAGTTCGAGACTGCAGTGAGCCATGTTCATGCCATTGTACTCTAGCCTGGGCGACAGAGAGATACCCTGTCTTGAATAATAGTAGTAATAATAATAATTTTAAAAAGAGATCATGGTGAAACACCATCTCTACTAAAGATACAAAAAATTAGCCACACGTGGTGGTGTGCGCCTATAATCCCAGCTACTTGGGAGGCTGAGGTAGGAGAATTGCTTGAACCTGGGAGGTGGAGGTTGCAGTGAGCCGAGATCACACCATTGCACTCCAACCTGGGTGACAGGGTGAGACTCCGTCTCAAAAAAAAAAAAAAAAAAAAAAAAAAATTATTTATTGCCTTATGTAACCAAGAGATGTGAAAGGAGAAAAAGGAAGCAGAACTAAGGACTCAAATATTGCCAAGTTCTGATTTCCATCGCTCATATCTGTTTCTCTGCGGACTGGCTTTAACGCGGCCTTCCCACACAGCAGGGAGATGGCCGCCAGCCTCTGCAGGCCTCAGTTGGCAGTTTCCCTGGGAAAGAGGCAGTGTATGAGGTGCTGAGAGTGATGTTTCTGGAGATAGACTGCCTGGGTTTGAATTGTGGCTCTGCCACTTACTCGGGCAAATTCGTTTACCTTTCTGACCTTAGATTCGTTATCTGTAAAATGAGGTAATCGCAGAGTCTGCTTCATGACTGCTACAGAAATTAAAAAATATGACGCAACAGTGCTGACATTTAGTGGGTGCTCACTGTTCATAATTGCTAAGTGTTATAGCTGCTTTTAGCATTATCATCAACATTATCATCATTATTATGGAGCTGAGTATTAATGTTAACGTGAACACTTCAGGGAAGAATCTTGATTGGCCCATCTTGGGTCAAGTGCTCACTCCCATGGTCAGGTGGATGGGAAACTGTGATGGGTGGTCCCGACTGGAACCACATGGGTGGCTGGGAATGGGGTGTAGGTACCTGAATGAAGGAAAGTCTTCCTCCAAGAGAAGGAAGAGTGGGCAGGACTAACAGGAGTGGTCCACATCTGGGAGTGCAGTTAGCCCAGGACAGAGGAAGGGACGTCCTCCACGGTCTTCACTGCCTGATACTCCCATTTTGCCAGTTGCTTATGTGGACTGCACCACACACCCAGCTCAAGTGACTCGGATATGAGGTTTCCAGAAGGTAGGGGTCTGGTGTCTGCAGCATATGCTTCAAGTTCTACCAGATGCCCCAGCTGCCGTGTGTAGGGAAGGCAGGATCACAGGGTGGCCAGCTGTAGCGGGCTGGGCCAAGGACAGAGGCAGTGCCACAAGGCAGGTTGGGCTCAGTTCCATTGCCACCCACTTCTTGGGCAGTTTCTCCATATACCAGCATACTAGTGCCACTCTGTTTCCCAGGGTCCACGGAAAAGACATTGTCACCAGAAGTCCATGGTCCTTAAGGAAAGGTCAGCTGTGCAGGAGGTGAACTTGAACCTGCCTCACCTGTGAAAGTGACACAGTGGAGAGGCTGATTTCATGTCAGCACAGATCTGATGGGAACATTCTAGCCTATTCTAAAAATGATTGCACCTCCTCTCCTGGAGTAAGGCCCATCTCATGGGTGCTCCCTGACCCATAGCACATTCCCTTTTCATCAGTCTCAGTACAGCTGTGTGTGATTCTGTATCTCTGCAGACATTCACACTTGCATGGTCCACCTTCGGGCAAAGGTCCGGTAACCATTCTGAGAGCAAACGCTGTTCTGGCGCTCATGCCTGGCATCTGCTGCAGCAGGCAAACACCGAGAGCCTTGACAAGTGTAAGCCTTGCTTTTCCCATTTGGATGGAAGATCGGACACCCAAAGAGGGAAGACCCCAATACACAGAACACCATGAGCTGAAGAGGAGTGGCTTCTAAGATGCAGTGGCTCACAGTGCAGTAGGGAAGACCGGCCCACGACAGCTCCTTAGAGGTGCTGTGATTGATTCTGCAAGGAGGATAGGAGTCAACCTGTGGCTGACCAGGACACGGGTCATTTGTTTTGTCCCGGGAAATGGCTGGTTGGAAAGATGAGATAGGCCAGAATGTGCAGGCAGGGTGGGGAAGGCCTTGAAGTTTGAGGAGGATTTTGCCCGGTTATGGACTCAACTGTGTCCTCTCCAATTCTGTATGTTGAAGTCCTAACCTCCATTACCACAGAATGTGACTGTATTTGAAGACAGGGTGTGATATTGTGATATAAGAAGAAATATATATTTTGGTTTTCACTCCTGGCCAAAGTTCTTAAAATGCTTGCCAGTTCCTAAGTGGTAAAGGTGAAAGGAGCATCTATTGTTATTACATTTGGTCTTTGTCCCTGGTTCCTGAAATAGCTCCAGAGTGATACAAGTGAAAGGGGTGTCTTTTAAAAATTCCTAAACGCCCCTTTCCAGCACACCTGAGTTTATGTTATACGTGACTTTCAGCAAGCCCCCAGCTAGCTCCCAGATGGGAGCTGGTTAATTGGTGAGTAAAGGGTTGAAATTTTCAGCCCTACCTCCTCCACCTGTGAGGAGGTGCTGTGGCTTGACTCACCCAAACCACATCTCATCTCGAACTGTAATCCCCATAATTTTGTCCCCAGCCAAATCTCATCTCAAAGTGTAATCCCCATAATTTCCATGTTGCAGATGGGACTTGGCAGGAGGTGATTGGATCATGGGGGCAGTGTCCCTCGTGCTGTTCTCGTGATAGTGAGTTCTCACGAGGTCTGATGGTTTTGTAAGTGTCTGACATTTCCTCCTACCCACACTTATTCTCTTCTCTCTCGCTGCCTTGTGAAGAAGGTGCCTGCTTCCCCTTCCGCCATGATTGTAAGTTACCTGAGACCTCACCAGCCATGAGGAACGGTGAGTCAATTAAACCTCTTTTCTTTATTCGGGCAGTTTTTTATAGCAGTGTGAAAATGGACTAATACAGGAGGGGAGAGGAGAATGGAAGTTGAGTTAATCGAAAATGGCCAATTATTTGATCAGTTATGCCTATTAAAGAAGTCTCCATAGAAATCCGGAAGGACGGGGTCTGGAGAGTGTCCTGGTTGCTAAACACATGGATGTGTCTGGAGGGCGGCAAGCCCACAGAGGGCAGAGAAGCTCCACACCCTTCCCGTATTCCTTGCCCCATCTGGCTGTTCGTCTGTATCCTTTGTAATATCCCTTTTAATAAACTGGTAAACGTAAGCATTTCCTCGAGTTCTGTGAGCCATCCTAGTAAATTAATGTAAGGAAGGGGTAGTGGGATCCCTGATTTATAGCCGATTGGTTAGAAGGATAGGTGACAACCTACTATTCGTGATTGGCATCTGAACTGCCAATCCCACTGGGGGACAGTTTTGTGGGACTGAGTCCTAAAAGGTGGGATCTGATGGTATCTCCATGCAGACAGTGTCAGAATTGAGTTAAATTGTAGCACAGTTACTTGGTGTTTGCCAGGGCATTGGTTGCTGATGGAGAAATATCCCCATACATTTTGGGGTGAAGTGTTGAGTGTTGACCACGTGAGAGGAGAAATAGTGTTTGTTTTTCTGATACACTTGTTTTGAAATTTTATATCTTGATAGGTTTATTCTGAATCTTGTGAAAGGACAAATGTACAGGAATAGCCAAGTCCACTTAAAGAAAGGACAGGGAGCTACAAAGATATGTTAGAAACTATTAGGAAAAAAATATATTAGAAATACGTCATTTTCTTAGCACAGGAATAAACAATTGGATCAGTGAGTTGATCTGAAATGAAGAGGCTGAGGCATCTTTAGTTGAGCCAAAGTGAGGACAGCTGCCTGGGACACGCTTCCACGTTGCCCTGATGAGTGCTCCCGCAGCCTTTGCTGCAAGCAGGTTTTTAAAGGAAAGGGAACAGGAGTGGGTTGGACGAAATTGTTTGACAGGAATTCTCATTGATTGACAGAGATAACATGATTTGTGATTGGCTTTACACCGTTGAACTATAGGGTAGGAGTTAAGGTGTCCAGCGTGTGGCATTTTATAGCTACTCAATGTCAGTCCACAGCCCCTTAATGAGTGGCTTCAAGAGGTAATTATTTAGCTCAAGGGGGATGGACATGGCTGCTGATTCATTCCAGTGCCTCTCTGGGTCTGATGATTTAAAGGGACTTACAATCCTCAGGTTAAGTTTATTTTCTTCTTCCTTTTGTTTCTTCCACAAATGGAACAAAACAGGAATTCCAAAAACAAATTCACGTATGCAAAGGAATTTAGTATTTTATAAGAAATGTCACTTCCAGTCAGTAGGAAAGGAAATACAATTCAGTGCTGGGGCAGTTGGTTATCTATCAGGAAAAAAATTAAGTTGCAATCTTACCTCATACCAGTTACAAAGATAAATGGGGGTTAGATTAAATAATGCTATAAATACATTAGAAGAAAATATAAAATATATTGATGACCTTGGGGAAAAGAAGGCATTCTACACAAACACACACACATAGACACACATAGCAGAAAGGAAGTTTGAAGTCTTTTTTTTTTTTTTTTTTTTTTTTTGAGATGGAGCCTTGCTCTGTTGCCCAGGCTGGAGTACAGTGGCACAATCTTGGTTCACCGCAACTTCCACCTCCCGGGTTCAAGTGATTCTCCTGCCTCAGCCTCCCCAGTAGCTGGGATTACAGGTGCCTGCAACCACACCTGGCTAACTTTTGTATTTTTAGTAGAGAGGGGATTTCATATTGGCCAGGCTGGTCTCGAACTCCTGACCTCAGGTGATCCACCTACCTCAGCCTCCCAAAGTTCTGGGATTACAGGTGTGAGCCACTGTGCCAGGCCTGAAGTCTCGTAATTTGATTATCACATAATCAAACACTCCTGAGTGAAAATGCCGCAAGTGCTCAACCTCATTACACATTGAAACCAAGAGATGCTATGCTTTACCTGTCAGATGGACAAATTCTCCTTTTAATTAAACTTTTCATTTTGAGATAATTATAGATTCACATGCAGTTGGAAAAAATAATACAGAAAGACCCCTGTACCCTTTACCTGAGTTTCCCCAAAGGTAACATTGTACAAAACTGTAGTACAATCTCACAACCAGAATATCCACACTGACACAGTGGAGATTCAAAACACTTCCACCACCACAAAGGTCACACGGCCCTTTACCAGCCACACCTACCAGCCACACCTACTTTTCTCGCACCCCAGCACTCCTTAATCCCTCTCAATGGCTAATCTGTTACTCATTTCTTTAACTTTATCATTTCCAGAAGGTTATTTAAATGGAATCATGTAACATGTAATTTATCGGTACTAGCTTTTTTTCACTCAGCCTAATTCCGTGGCGATTCATCCAGGTTGCTTATCAACAGCTTTTTCCTTTTTGTTGCTGTTCCGTGGTATGGATGCACCTCAGCGTGTTCAATCACATACCCAGGGACGAATATCTTCCAATTTGGGTCTATTTTAAGTCACGCTATGATAAACATTCATTTACAGTTTTTTGTGTGAACTTGAGTCTTCATTTCTCCAGGATAAATGCCCCAAAGTGCAATCACTAGGTAGTATTATCGTTGCATATTTAGTGTTTCTAACTGCCAAACCATTTTCCAGAGTGGCTGTAACATTTGACACACCACCGGCAACGTATGAGCGATCCGCGTATCCACATCATCGTTTGGTGTCACCACTGGTTTTATTTTAGCCATTCTGATGGGCGTGTGGTGACACATCACTGCAGTTTTCATTCACATCTCCCCAGTAGCTAGTGATGTTGGACATCTTGTGCTTGTTCGCCGTCTGTACACCTCTCCAGTGAAGTGTCTCTTCGTGAGTTTTGCCCATTTCCTTGTTCAACTGATTGGTCTTTTTCTACTGTTGCGAGTTCTTTATATATTCTAGGAACTAGTACTTCATCAGATATGCAGTTTGCAAATGTTTTCTCCCAGTCTAAAGTTCTAAATGTTGATGAGGCCCAATTTATCAATATTTTCTTTATGGATTATGCTTTTTGTATTGAGTCTAAGAACACTTTGCCAGCTCTATACCCTGAAGATTTCCTCCTATTTTTTTCTAAAAGTTGTATAGTTTTATGCTTTATGTTCAAGTTTGTGACTCATTTTGAGCCAATTTTTGTATAAGATGTGAGACTAAGGTTGAAGTTCATTTTTTTGGATGGGTGTCCAATTGTTCCATTGAACATCCATTGGTTGAAAGGTTATCTTTCCTCCATTGATGGACTTTTGCACCTTTGTAAAAAGTTGGTTGGATGCCGGGCGCGGTGGCTCACTCCTGTAATCCCAGCACTTTGGGAGACTGAACCGGGCAGATCACCTGAGGTTAGTAATTTGAGACCAGCCTGGCCAACATGGTGAAATCCCCTCTCTACTAAAAATACAAAAGTTAGCCAGGTATGGTGGCAGGTGCCTGTAATCCCAGCTACTTGGGAGGCTGAGGTAGGAGAATCTCTTGAACCTGGGAGGTGGAGGTTACAGTAAGCCGAGACAGCATCACTGTGCCCCAGCCTCGGCAACAAGAGTGAAACTCTGTCTTAAAAAAAAAAAAAAAAAAAAAAAAAAAAAAAAAAAAAAGCTATAAAAACAATACTGTGTATTTTCTATCAATATCTGAGTACAAATATAAACGAAACAAGTCTGAAAGGAAATGTACCATACTGGAAGCAATGGTTTTATGTGGGAAGGGCATTGAGCTCAGGGCAGTTAAAGAAAGTTTTAGCTTCAGAATATTTATTTAGACAGAGTCTTGCTCTGCTGCCCAGACTGGGGTACAGTGGCATCATCATCGCTCACTGTGACTTCAAACTCCTGGGCCTAAGCAATCCTCCTGCCTCAGTCTCCTGAGTAGCTGGGACGCTACCACCACACCTGGCTAATTTTTAAAATATATATATTTCGTAGAGACAGGGTTTTGCTGTTACCCAGGTTGATCTTGAATCTGGCCTCAAGTGATCCTCCTGCTTCAACCTTCCAAAGTGCTGGGATTACAGGCGTGAACCACTGTGCCTGACCCTTATTTTATTGTTTTTACCAGGAACACGTTCACATATTTTTATGAATTTAAGAATCATTTAGAAAATAACTTGTAGGCAGTATTCAGGGCATAACTTGGGTGGTTTACTTTGGGTGAACATCAGTGCAGGAGGCAGATACTTTGTCTATCTTTGTTTTCTGCTAAACGCATTTGGCAAATGGAGAGAGCTCGACCGACTTTACTAAGAGTCAGAAGTCCTAGGCTGGAGCCCCAGCTCTCCCATGTCTTATCTCTCTGAACCCTGAACTCCTCAGCTGCCCAGGGAGATCATGTCCCTGCCTTGCCTCTTCAGGGAGTTTCTGTGCAAATGAAATGGGGCTGTGAGTTTGGAAGCCCTCGCTGAGCTGCTCGCCCTGGGCACAGATCAGGAAGCATTTGGGCTTCCCCTTTGGATGGCAAGGGAGCCAGGCAGGGGAGTGCCCCTGCCAGTGACCCCAGAAGGACTCAGCAGCCCCACTGTGCTCCAGGGCTGCAGACAGAGCCATCGACCTCCTCCCCACTAGTGCCACCCCGAATCTCCCTGTGGGGACAGCCAGGACAGGGTGAGTGGTGCCAGCACCCCATCCTCACGCCCAGAAAACTGACTCATGGTCCCCATCACTTTAAAGGAGAGACCACATGATGGTGAAATGCAGGGCGATTCTGTGGCTGGTGCATAGTTGGGAGTAGATCCCTCTTCTAGCACTTTCCACCTATGTCACCTTGGACAAGGTGCTTAATCTTCCTGAGCGGCAGTTTCCTGGTGTAAGATGGGATGGAGAGTAATAAGGGTTGTTGTGAGGGTTTAGCAATGATATGTACCCAAAGCCTGGGCTGTAGCAGGTTCTCAGGAAGTGGTAGCTCTGTGTGTGTGTGTGTGTGTGTGTGTGTGTGTGTGTGTGTGTCAGCAATAAGTGACAGTGGACAGAACAGGTTGATTACAGGTTTTGTTCTGGACAATAAGAAAGAAATGAATATTATCTGACTCTGCCCAGTCCTGCTAAACAGTTCTCCACTGGTGATGGCAATTTGGAGTGTCAACTTTGAGCAGTCCTGCATCGAGCAGCACTTTCTCCAGGGCTAACCTTTCCGTAGATGGATCCCTAGGGCACGATTCCCAGAGGTCCTGCAGGGCCCCCTGTCCACTCTGCCTCCGAAGAATTCTCCTACCCATTAGCGGATACCCCAATCCTCTTTGGAAAGCTACCTTCTTGAGTTCAAGGCTTTGACTCCCAGCAATGCTCTCCCACAGTGGGAGAGTGCTTTACGCTTCTGAAGGTGCTTTTCCATCCCCTGTCAAGTTCCTCCCCTGATAATTGTGATGTAGATAGATACCATTCAAGGGTCCCTGGAAGAACTGGGGAAAGTGGTAACCAGAATCTTGGGTGCCTCACTGAATGCTTGATCTCCAGCTACCTGGGAACCAAAGCCCCAAAGCTGAGCTTGACTTAGAGCTCTGCCCTGGACTGTTGCTCGTCATCACTTGCCTTAGAAGAGCCGATGCCAACTTGGTCTGAATCCCTGGCCTTTCCAGGAACCATTCAATGGAGTTGGGTGTTCAGGGAGGAACAATCTTTTCTAAGACATACCCTGCTCAGAGACAGGCTCCCAGCCATGCCTAAGAACAGAATGGATAGCACAGCCAGAGGGGACTGCTCACTTCCTCAAGTCCAGGAAATTATAATGCCTGCACTGCTTTCTGGCTCATCAATCTGGCATTCCCAGTGAAGGTCCTGCCTGAAATAGCAGTGGTATCTGCTATTTAACTTGCCCATTTTCATGTAAGCCTCATGTTTCTTCACTCTCTCTAACTAGAAAGTAAGCATGTGCCTTCCCTGGTGTGAACTGAGCAAACACTTGTCCGGTTCCACTTACCTGCAGGCTGGAGGTCTCCAGGCTGGAGATGGCTTTGGTTGAAGCTGGTGCTTCTACCTCTGGAAGGACTCTGGCCAAAGTTGTTGTTTTACAGCCCAGGAAGGTCTTCTGCATGTTTTCCCACAAGAAAGGGAAGAGGGTCCCCCCTCATGGGCAGGGGCCTACTTAAACTACCTTTGAGGTTAACCCTGGAAACTTTCCATGCCAACTAAGTGACCCCTGGCAAGAGACTTTATTATGTGGCAATGAGGTAGAGGTTTGGCTTATCTCTGCCCATGCTGATGCTGATGTCTGATATTCCAGCTTCAGAGTCAATGAGCCAGGGCTTGCATTTTGCCTAACTCAACAACTGACTCATGGCAAGGGCCCTGTCTTTCCTGTACCCAGCATCACTGAGTTAGGTGGTCGGTAACCGGTGGTTGATATCCGATGTAAATATCTAGGCTCAGTGAAGATTTTTGAATGATTATAAAATATTTAAGATGTACAAAAAGTATAGGAAAGAATGTAATACACCCCCATGAACCCACCAGCTTATGAAGTAAAGTGTTACAAATACAATAAAAACTCTGGCATATTCTTCCTCTCATCAACAACCTTGGCCAGAGTCCTTCCAGAAGCAGAAGCACTGAACCTCCCTCACTTCCTGTCTTCCCAACACAGGTAACCACTCTAATTAATTTGTTATTTATCATTCCCATGCATCTCTTTATTTTTTTGCTACCTGTGTAGGTGTTTCTAAATTTTATTTACAGACACACACACACAAAATGTGTTGATACATGTAGCTGCAGTTTATTCATTTTCACTGCTGTATAGTGTTCCATTATGTGAAAATAGCACAATGTATCCATTCTCTGGTTGACAGGCATCCAGGCTGTTTTCCAGGTCTTCTGTCTTTGCTTTTGTTATTATAAATGATTTATAATATGCAGTGACTATCCTTGTACATATTTCCTTTTGCAGACCTGAGGGATAGGATAAGTGCCTAAGAGTGACGGTGCTGGATTGTAGAATATGTGCACCATTGACATTTCTTTACAATTTTTTTTTTTTTTTTTTTTTTGAGAAGGAGTCTCGCTCTGTCACCCAGGCTGGAGTGCAGCGGCGGGATCTCCGCTCACTGCAAGCTCCGCCTCCCGGGTTTACACCATTCTCCTGCCTCAGCCTCCCGAGTAGCTGGGACTACAGGTGCACGTCACCTCACCTGGCTAGTTTTTTATGTTTTTTAGTAGAGACGGGGTTTCACCGTGTTAGCCAGGATGGTCTCGATCCCCTGACCTCGTGATCCACCCGTCTCGGCCTCCCAAAGTGTTGGGATTACAGGCTTGAGTCACCGCACCCAGCCTCTTTCCACTTTTGTTAGCAGTGTATATGTGTTAGCATTTCTCAACATAATTGGCATTGAGTTTAATTAGATTTAAAACTGTCAGTGATATGAAATATTGTACAGTAACTTCAAAAATTAGGCAGAATTGACATCTTTGTAATATTGAATCATCGTATTCACAAGCTTGGCATATCAATTTAACTTTTTCAGTATTAGGTTTCATACTTTTTTCCATTGATGTTTTATACATCTTCAGTTAAATGTATTTATTCCTTATATTTTTGTTGCTTTTGTAAGAGTATTCTTTTCTCCAGTAGTCTTTTTTACTGAGGTATAATCACGTACAATAACACACAGACTTAGGTGTACGTATACATATAGTTCTGATATATGTATCAAAACTCTTTTTGACAATTGAATATACCTGTGGAATAACCACCACCCCTCACAAAATGTAGACATGTCCATTTCCTGGGAGAGGTTCCCTTATATTCTTTTCTAGTCAATGTCCCCCTGACCCAGAGGCAATCACTGTTTTGATTTCTATCACAAGATACCTTTTAAAATTGATGTTTAACTGTGTGTAGTTATTCAATATGTGTTTTTCTATGAGGTCCTTAATCTTATGCTTTCACTTCTGTGAAAGCCCACATTTCCCCAGGACACATGCTCACATGTATTACTGCTATTTCCCATGAGTTTCATGCCCTCCCCTGAGAATATCTTCAGAAGGGGGATAGGGAAGAGAAGGGCTCTGCGTATCCACAGTGGAGAACTAGCATGAGATCGCTCATTCTATTGTTTGTGACTTAAGAAAGCCTTTAAGCGGTTTTCCGCCCTGGGTGGGCCAGGTGTTCCTTGCCCTCATTCTGGTAAACCCACAACCTTCAGCGTGGACATTATGGCCATCATGAACATGTCACAGTGCTGCACAGATTTTGTTGATGGCCAGATTTTGGGGGCCTGTTCCCAACAGACCCCACCCACTCCTGGAAATGATGTCTTCCTTTGTGCGCCCTTCGCCTCTTCGGCATCTCCTGAGATCATTTTCTCCTCCATCTTGTCTCCGTTCTGTCCTGAATTGTGGCAAAGATGAGATCAATAATTTGGGGACCAAACCAAGCCAGTGTGTGACAGCCAATGTGTGGCTCTGGATGAGCAGGACGGAGGGAAGGGAAGATAAACGTGAGAGCTGGGGCAGACTTGGAGACCCTCTTGGCCCCATTGCAGATGAGGGGGTGAGGTCCAGAGGTCACTGACCATTCACCTTCCCACTGTTCAGCATCCACTGTGGGCCGGGTGCTGTTCTCAGCGTGGAGGTAGAGTGGTGATGAAGACGCTCGCCTCTGCCCTCAGAGCAAAATCAAGCGGAAGCAAACTGAGAGGAAAGATGGCATTCAGAATAAAGGCTGTAGAGACCGTGATGCCATAGAGTGGTTGGTGGTGGGCCCGTGAGTCAAGGGCGAGTCTGTGAAGATGACATTTGGGCAGTGACATGAATGAGGAGAAAGTGTTGGGGAGGATGCCAGGCAGGGGAGGAGCCTGGCAGGGGCTGCGGGTAGGAGCTGGGGTTTGCTGAGCAGCTGAGGGCAGCAGGTGGGGCGGGGCCGTCAGGGATGGGTGGGGTTGTGTTGGGTGGGCGGGGAGGTGGGTGGGGCATCTCGGGATGGGCGGGGAAGTGGGAGGGGCTGGAGTAGGCAGAGAGGATGAAGCCAGAAGGACTTGGGGGCGTTTCTCCAAATGCAATGGAAAGTCACTGCAGAATATTAAGCAGGAAGGAGGTTGACTTGAGGTGGCTGTTGTGTTAAGAACAGGCTCCAGGGTGGCAGGAGTGGAAGTCGGAAGACCACTGAGAGGCTGTTGCAGTGCCCAGGTGGCCTGGACCAAGGCGTCAGTGTCGGGGAATGAAGGAGCCGGCCTGGGATGTGTTGCGGGGGTGCTGCCAACCGGGACTTGCAGGCTGATGGGCTGGGGCAAAAAGAGTAAGAGGAATCCAGGCAGGGCCCTGCATCCGCCTGGCAAATTTATTCCATTGAGCAAAGCCAGACACAAAATCACACCCAGCCATATTTTCGTTAGTGGTATTTGTTTTTAATCAGCACACAGAGCTATTGTGAGGACCAGATAAAGAAATGGGTGTGAAGCTGTGCTGCGAACTGCGCCATGTGGGGTGTTTTCTCATTGTCCGGGTAGCAGTCGGCATGTGGCGGGTGTTTCCACAGCTTCTCCTCCCTCACCCCCAGTGCTATTAACATCAACTTGGAGTTTCCCGAGGGATGATTCAGCTTCCCGATGGTCCAGAAGCTGCCCTGACTCTTTCTCCTGCTGGCTGATGGGGGTGGGTTTCCACAATGCAAAGTGCCTACAAGCTGTCAACAAGTTCAAACTGATCAACTCCAGGGGAGAAGGTGGTGGGCATTGGGGATAAGAGGCTATGACGTATCAGGAGGTTTTATTCATCCTTGCGGCGCCTCCTTCCGGTACTATTCACAGACTGACAGTGATTTAGAGACCCTCCGTTGGGCGGGACTAATTATGTTGGTACCGGTGCTCTGGGCAGGGTTTCTCAAAGTGAGTTCCCTTGGGATACTCAGTGATAAAGGGTCTGTTTGCTGGTCACCTCCCTTTGGGGAGCTGCCGCACCTGCGTACTGCCTCTTCCTCTTTCAGCTGACCAGTGAGTGTTTAGCCTTTTGAAAGCTCTGAGAAGCCCTGCAGTGAAGAAACCTATAGAACCCTGAGTATGTCTCAAACTGACTTCACCACGGACCCTCAAGCCCTTATTTCACCCCTAGGAGCTGCTGCCGGGACTGGGAGGTGTGTGTTGAGAGAGTGGGGGTCATGTCCAACATCCAGCTTATTCAGGATCAGCCTTGTGCTGGGAAAATCCAGGCCTTCGCGGAGCATGTGAGCGTCCCCCTCCCCCAAACCGGTTGTAAGGAGCTTACAGTCTGGTCAGGGACACAGTACCAGGGGCTGGGGGCGGGGCCCAACTGTGTGAGGCTGCTGTGGCTGCAGGAAGTGTGTGTGTGTGTGTGTGTGTGTGTGTGTGTGTGTGTGTAGGGAGTGGGGGGGCTGGTTAAAGGAAGGCTTAAAGGGCCCCAGAGGATAGTCTATCCAGATGGAGGCAGGGAGTGAAGGGTGAGGTGGGGTCGCTGCGCAAGGTCAGGTGGCAGGGGACGTGTTGGGGTCCGGTCTGGCTCCTGTTCAAAGCCTGCCTCTACCATGCAGGAGCTCCCTGAGGCTGAGCTATTCCCTCCCAACCTGTGGGTTTCGGGTTCCTTATCTGAACAGGGGGTGCTGATAATAGCACCTGGGGAGCTTGGATGAAGGCCTACCACAGGAAGCTCTCAGTGAATATCTACAGTTTTCATATAAGTTAAAGCCACTTCCTCCTCAGATGCCTCCCAGGGATATGGGAGTCCATCTGTGGGGGCGACCGAAGAGGCCTCAGAACTCCACAGTGGCTCACCTTAGAAATTAGGGCACCAGGCCGGGCACAATGGCTCATGCCTATAACCCCAACACTTTGGGAGGCCAAGGCAGGTGGATCCCCTGAGGTCAGGAGTTCAAGACCAGCCTGGCCAAGATGGTGAAACCCCGCCTCTACTAAAAATACAAAAATTAGCCCGGCCTGGTGGTAGGTGCCTGTAATCCCAGCTACTTGGGAGGCTGAGGCAGAGAATTGCTTGAATCCAGGAGGTAAAGGTTGCAGTGAGCTGAGATTGTGCCACTGCGCTCCAGTCTGGGTGGCAGAGTGAGACTCCATCTGAAAAAAAAAAAAAAGGCCACCAGGGCTGCAGGCGCAGTGGCTCATGTCTGTAATCCCAGCACTTGGGGAGGCCGAGGCGGGTGGATCATGAGGTCAGGAGTTCAAGACCAGTCAGTTCGAGACCAGCCTGGCCAACATGGTGAAACCCCGTCTCTACTAAAAATACAAAAATTAGCTGGGTGTGGCTGCGGGTGCCTGTAATCCCAGTTACTCTGGAGGCTGAGGCAGGATAATCGCTTGAATCCAGGAGGTGCAGATTGTAGTGGGCCGAGATACAGCCACTGCAATCCATCCTGGGCAACAGAGAAAGACTCTGTCTTGGGGGGGAAAAAAAAGTGAGGGCACTGTGTAGTCAGGAAATGCGCAGGGCCAGGGCTTGCCCAGCTCATCCCAAACTGTGCCTGCTGCCCTCACCAGACCTCCGGCTGGTCTCATTCTCATTCAGGGCGTCTATGTTGCTCTGAGGTGCTGCCTAGGGGCAGGGGCAGGTGGGGCTGATGGAGCAGCCTCCCCTCCATGGGATGGCAGAACCTCACGTCCAGCCATTGCCCGTCTTCAGCAAAGAGCAAACCTGCCAGACAAGCTCCCCACACACTCACACACACCTACACTCACACCCCTACATATTCCACACCCCATACCCGCCCACACCCCACACACTCACACACACCTACACTCACACCGCTACACATATTCCACACACCCCATACCCCCCCACACCCCACACACTCACACCTACACTCACACCCCTACACATATTCCACACACCCCATACCCCCCACACCCCCCACACACACCTACACTCACACCTCTACACATATTCCACACACCCCACACACACCCCACACCCCACACACTCACACACACCTAAACTCACACCTCTACACATATTCCACACACCCCATACCCCCCCACACCCCACACACACACCTACACTCACACCCCTACACATATTCCACACACCCCACACACACCCCACACCCCCACACACCCCACACCCCCACACACACCCCATACCCCCACACACACCCCACACCCCCACACACACCCCACGCCCCCACACACACCCCATACCCCCACACACACCCCACACCCCCACACACACCCCACGCCCCCACACACACCCCATACCCCCACACACACCCCACGCCCCCACACACCCCCACACACACCCCATACCCCCCACACACACCCCATACCCCCCCACACACACCCCATGCCCTCACACACCCCACACCCTCACACACACCCCATACCCCCACACACACCCCATCCCCCCACACACCCCACACACACCCCACACACACCCCATACCCCCACACACACCCCATCCCCCCACACACCCCACACACACCCCACACACACCCCATACCCCCACACACACCCCACACCCCCACACACCCCACACACACCCCATACCCTCACACACACCCCATATCCCCACAGACACCCCATATCCCCACACACACCCCATACCCCCACACACACCCCATACCCCCACACACACCCCATATCCCCACACACATACTGCCATGCACACCATACCCCCACACACCCCCACACACCCCCACACACCCCCACACACACCCCATACCCCCACACACTCCCCATATCGCCACACACTCCCCATATCGCCACACACTCCCCATATCCCCATACACATACCGCCATGCACACCATACCCCCACACACCCCCACACACCCCCGCACACCCCACACACACCCCATACCCCCACACACACCCCATATCCCCACACACACCCTATACACACGCACACTCA
Source organism: Chlorocebus sabaeus (assembly GCF_047675955.1). Taxonomy (NCBI): domain Eukaryota; kingdom Metazoa; phylum Chordata; class Mammalia; order Primates; family Cercopithecidae; genus Chlorocebus; species Chlorocebus sabaeus. The sequence continues at coordinate 33,206,246 of NC_132921.1, read as the reverse complement.
CACCCACAGTCCCCACCCCCACACTCTCACACATGCACATTCACACACACTCACACCCCCCACACACATACACACCCCCACACGCACCCCACATACTCCCCACACATACCCCAGATATCCCCCGACACACATGCACACACACACATACACGCACAGACACACACGCACACACACTCACTCCTTGGGGCTCTTCGCTGTCTTGTGACCCAGTGGCCCATGGAGAAGGATGCCAGGAGGGAAATGGGTGGGCTGGTCTTGTGGAGTCTGGCAGCCAGGGCAGCCCCCATCGGAAGGCAGGAGGATCTGGAGGGGCCCAGAGGCTGTGTTGACCAGAACGTTCTCTCTGCCCAGAATTCTACAGTTAGAATCTTTGAATGGAGGCTGTTGGGCCTCTATGAGGCCCTCAGCGTGCACACTGGACACAGGGCAGGACAGAGGGGCTGGCCAGGATCGCTGCCGCCTTGGGGCCTGGACTCGAGGGGCGCTGGGAGGATAACTGCTGATGAATGGTGCATAGAGGCAGCCATGCAGAGGCCCAGGAGGACAGAGCTGGATGGATGAGCCCAGTGGGGCCAGGAACCTGGAGAGCCGGAAGGGACCACTGCAGGTGTGGTGGCATCAAAGTCCTCCCTGAGCCACCCTTCAAACCGGGTTTGGGTTAGGTGACCCACACCAGAGTTCTGGCAGTGCCAGTGTATCAGGCAGAAGCTTGGCCCGGGAGTGGAAGATGGAGCCCCTCATGGATAAGGCGAGGTGGCAATGCAGACTGTGGTCGAGGCTGCATGCTCCAGGACATCAGGGAGCGCTCACCTCAGCCAACACCCAGTTTTTCCAGTTCTTTGGTGACCCCAGTGCCCTGTTCAATGTAGCACCAAAGAACCCCAAGGGTGGCAGCCGGAAGCCCCAGTCAAAGACCCAGTAGCCTTGGGTGGGCTCTGGTAGAGAGGCTAAACCCTGGCTGCCACCCAGTGTGCTGCCCCACCGGGCCTCCTGGGCTGACCTCCAGCTCAGGTTTCCCGGGTGAGTGGTGGCCGGAGACTGCACTGCTGCCTGTCTGCGCCTTCAGGGCCTGCGCTTGCCCCGCCCGAGGGACCTGACCCCAGAGCCCTGAATACGGTGAGAAAGGCAGGGGACACAAGACAGGGAGTGGCCTTCATCCCTCAGCCTCACCCCACACTGGATGGGTGAGGTCTCTGCGGGCGACCCCTGGGGCTCTGAGTCCAGGCATCTGCTGCTTTCGGGAACCGCAGAGAGGGCCAAATGAGGACACAGATTGTCTTTACCTGCCCCACCTCCACAGGAAGCTGAAGGCTAGGGGTCCTGCCTGGGAGCCCTGTTTTTGCAAGCCATCTCCTACCTTCCTGGCTCCCTCCCCTCTGGTCCTCTTCCCCATCTTCCCCCTCTCCTCCTGCTCTCTTCACCCCTTCTGTGACCCCCTTTCTTCCTCATCTCTGCTTCCTCCCTGTCTTCAACAAGGAAACGTATGCCCACTCTTTCCTTTCCTTGTTCTGTTCTCACAATTTTCCACATCCCTCCCTAACTCTCCCTCAGCCCTGCAAGAGGATGGCCTTGTAGTAATGGCAAACATCCTCTTCTGTCTGGGGGGCACTGGAGTGAGGTGGAGGCTGCTGTTGAGAGGTTTGTTCAGGAAACCCCAAGCTAAGAAGGTGATATGCCCTGAGTTAGCAACTGCAAAGAAAAGAGAAGTCCACATAAGCCTAGGTTTTCCTAGGCCTGACACGAATCGGGCTGATTTTTCTGGGAAGAGCAAAAGATCAGGCGAGTGTGGACACAGACTCTGTTAACCTTCTTAACATCTGGGAGTCAGGGTGTGCTGGGAGAGGGCTGTTCGGAGTTCGAATGCTCTGGGAAAAGGGTCTTGGGAAGTGTGGCCTCAGTAGGGTTTTTGGAGCCCCTGGGCTCTATTTCTTATTTTGATTAGCGCTGAAAGCATCCTGGGAGGCCAGCAGGTGAGTTTGGGGCATTTATACAACAATGAAAGAGACAAAATGCCACCTGTGTGGGCCTCAGACTCTGGCATAGCATCCAGCCTTGTGGAGTGCAAGGAGACCACCCACCTCCAGCCGGTTATTCAGGGCACCTGCCTTCTGCCCAGCTCAGCTGTTGATGGGAGCCATGGTCTTGGACAGACCATTTCCCTCTCTGGGTCTCAGGAGCCTCAGCTGTAAAGTGGGAGTTAGACCCACCAGGCTTCAAGCGATGGGATTCCATGTGGACGGCAAAGGGAGTCTCTGACACTCCCTCCTTGCCAACATAGCCGCTTTGTCGGCATGCATGTTTATTTTTTCCTTCGTTTGAGAAGTAGCTAAACTAACGGGAATGTTCCTATGGTGCCCTTCTCCCCATTTGTATTGTTACTGGAAGATGTTCACTAAGCATGCGGGGAATGAGGCCTGGCAGGATGCCCAGGACTTGAAGGAGCCCTGGACTGAGCGAAGCCAGCTGCTGCTGGGGCCTGGGTGCTGCCATGGGCAGTGGACCTTCCATCGATGGGTCTGCATGTGTGGAAGGGTTCTGCCTCATCTCCTGCTGCTTCCCAGGGCAGGTACTCAGCCGGTTAGGGGGCAGGGGACAAATCATGGAGCAGGGCCTGGAGTGGGGAAGGGGCAGCTGCTGAGACCTGCACTGTCTACACACTGCAGATGGGGCAGCCTGGGGGCGTCCACCTGAAGATATCCCGGAAGAGAGGGCGGAGGCTCAGAATGAGCCCATCACCTGCAGCATGTCGCAGTCCTGGGCCCAGCATTCCCACCAGGAGGTCCACATTTCACAGCCTTGGGCTTCAGGAGGGGCTCTCATCCTTTGAGGCCCTTCAGAGCCCACCTCCTCTACGCAAACCTCTTCACAAACAAAAAGGCAAAAGACACAAGAAACAACCAAACAAAATCTTCCTCAGGTGACCTGACCTCTCCCTTCTCTGACTCAGAGTTTAGAGTGTCCAGTTCTCGACAGTCTTGCACTTTTAATTATGTCAGGGCTTTTTCTATGGGTTTCCAGATAGGATATGATCCCTTCAGGGAAGGGACCTTCATGCCCCAGACCTGTGCAGGAGGCACAGGAGCACCTTTTGGAAGTTTTGGGGGCTGTGTCTATGGACTCGATGGTGACCTGTCCGTACCACAGGCCACACTGCATGTCCCCTGAGCCAGGGCCCTAGCAGCTGGTTTCTGCATCCTTCCCTCTCTGCTCAGTGGCCCTCAGTCCATATCTATGGAAGCAGTGCCCTTCCTTTCTTCCACCTGCTCAGCTTTTTCTCACCCCTGCTGGTCTCTTGTCGGAAATGAAATACACAGAGGAATTCCCTTTCTTGCATTGACTCCAGTGTAGACAGGGAGCAGATGGGACTGCTGTCTGCTGTCTACACTACACTACACTGCTGTCTGCTGTTCGTGATAAGGACACAGTCCTGGAGGACCTGAGGGGCTTCTGAGGGTCAGGCTTATTCAGGGACACTCAAGCAGCTCACATTTTCTGTTCATTTTATTGCTTTCTGATGCTTTATAAAATGAGAGCCACCCTAGGTCATCCATGCTCTGACGCTCTTTCTTTTAATGTCTTTGAACTCACGATGTAAAATTGCTTGACTGAAGTCAAGCTCTTCCGGAGAGGGTTATAGTGACTCTGTTGGGCAGCTGGGGAACACTTTAAATTCTTGTAACAGCTTCATAGAGGTGTCATTGATATGCAAAAAAGTACATATTTAATATGTGCATTAATAATTTGATGAGTTTGGACATATGCAAACACCCATGAAACTATCAACACAATCAAGGTAATAAATATATCCATCATCTCCCAAAAGTTTCTTTGTGGCTATCCCCTTTAAAATTTTTTTTTTTTTTTTTTTTTTTTGTCAGAGTTTTTGCTCTTGTTGCCCAGGCTGGAGTGCAATGGCACGATCTTGGCTCACCACAACCTCTGCCTCCTGGGTTCAACCAATTCTCCTGCCTCAGCCTCTGGAGTAGCTGGGATTACAGGCATGTGCCACCACACCTGGCTAATTTTTTGTATTTTTAGTAGAGAGGGGGTTTCTCCATGTTGGTCAAGCTGGTCTCGAACTCCCGACCTCAGGTGGTCTGCCTGCCTTGGCCTCCTAAAGTGCTGGGATTACAGGCATGAGCCACCACTCCCAGCCAATTTAAAATTTATTTATTTTTAGAGATGGAGGTCTTACTATGTTACTGAGAGCGATCCTCTGGCCTCAGCCTTCTAGGTAGCTGGAATAATGGTATATATCTCTGCACCCAGCTTGTGCCACCCCACCCCATCTGCTCTGGGTTTTTTTTTTTTTTTTTTTTTTTTTTTTTTTAGAGAGGGGTCCCCATATGTTTCCCAAGCTGGTCTTGAACCCCTAACCTCAAGGGATCCTCCCACCTTGACCTCCCAAAGTGCTGGGATTACAGGCAGGAACCACCGTGCTTAGGTGCCGCACCCCACACCTCTTAATGTGGTAAGAAAGCTAACATGAAATCTACCCTCTTAAACATTTTAAGTATATAATACAGTGTTGTTAACTGCATGTGCATTTTTAAACATAGGTATAAAGTTATGTACTATAGCTTAAAGTCCTTTTTTATCCCCCCTCATTACACTGAGAAATGTTTAAATGTTTTTGGTCTTGAGAATATTTGTTTTCATCTTGTACTATTGCTTGGTGAAAACAAGTTGCTAAAGTTACTTTGCACCCATGTAAAGAGGACTTCATCCTATTTGTTCTAAAACTGCCTATTAGAATGTTCAAAGGGACTAAACACAAATGTATCCTTCATAACATGGTCTTGTCTCAGCCATTGTCTTTTCAGGGGAGATTTTGTTTTTTTCACTTACCATGTGCAGTAAGAACAACAGTCTGGGGATTCCAGACCCTCTTGGAGTTCACATCTATGATGGACATACTGAAGTGTATGGAAGAGAATGTCTCCAGTGGGCCCACTGCCTCCTCCCAGGACTGGGCAGGTCTGTGTGATCTCAGGGCTCTGAGCTACATGTGGGGACCAGAAAGCAGCCTGGGTAATGACCTGATGCATAGAATCGGGAGACAGCAAGGCTGGGGGTGCTGCTAGTTCTCTCTGGAAGACACAGGCCTAGACTCCTGGTTGATGGTCAGAGTAGGGTCCCAGCACTAGGCTCATGGTCACACCAGGTATAAACCTATAGGCCAGCATGGAACGAGTTCCATCTCGTCTGCACGTGGGCCTCAGCTCATGGGGACGTAGCTTTTCTTTGCAATCTAGAAATGTCTGAGGAATACATACGTGTGTGTGTGTGTGTGTGTGTGTAGCTAGAATAGCTTGCTCTTGGTATCAGCATGTTCCTTCATTGTGGGGTTTCTAATTTGATCTTGTATTACTCAAAAGGCTCCCAAGGAACTTCACGTTTAAGATCCAATTCTGCATTTTACTTCTGCCAATGCCCCTTGTTTCTACAACATACCAGAAGGTCTAAGCTTCTGAGATGCGTCTACGTGCTGACTGTGCTGAGAACTGGTCCAGGGTTTGGCTCTGGTGGAGCTTATCTCATGACTTCCTTTGCTCTCACTTATTGGAACTAGTGGATTTCGCGGAGAGTAGACACTGCAGCACAGACAGGTGGGGACTTGTGTTCCATGCTGGCTGTGCTCCTGGAACGTTTTGCATCTATCAGGTGCTTGTTTCTTTGCTGAGGCTCTCATACCAGAGGCACTAGGCTGTGTGAGCAGAGTCTGCAGCAGGGCTCCTGTCCTGGGAGCTGGGCAGCTCAGTGGGGAAGGAAGACAAGGGCACAGGACACACATCTCCCCACACTTGTCTTTTTGCTGCTCCCCATGCCCCCCAGACCTCTCTGGTGACAGCTCCATCAGCCGATGTCATAGAAAGTGAGGAGGGATAGATAGGCAGCTCCTGCAGCCCTGCTCTGTTGCACATGAACAGCTGGGGGCAGTTGTGGACTTTCAAGTACAGGGGCCAGGGTGAGGAAGTGGAGCCACCCTGGCTCCAGGGGCTCCAGGAGAGAAGCGTGGGGAGTGACATGATTGTCACCCCATCTTCTCTGCTGCTCCAGACCATGCTCCCGCTGTGTCCCTCCATGTCCTCACTTGCCCTGGTGCTCAGCACCACAGGGAGGGCCTGCAGTCTGTTACTGGCTCAGGGGCTGTGTTACATGAACTCCCCAGCTCTTGGGGCTTTGTGACTGCGCATTTTCACCGAGGAGAAACAAAAGGCAGTGACTTTGGTGGAGAGTACTGGGGCAGTGGCTGGGAGGTGGGGCATTTGCGCCCCACCTGCTACTGTAGGTTTCTTTACTCCTGGCTCCTTTTCTCTCTTCAAGTCCCAGGAAGTGAGAAGGAAGGAGTTAGGCCAATTTCCCTGAGATGCTTCTTTGAGATGCTGATGAGAAAGTGACTGAAGGAGTCCAAGCCTGAGGCGCCACCTAGGGGACAAGGTGTGCCCAGGCTTATTGCTGGGCTATTGCAAGTCACCCAGTCAATGAAGTTCCAGGATTCACATTTAAAATTTAAAATAAAAAACAGAATGGAGAGAATGGGAAAGAAAAGTCATCATTCACTTTATAAAAACGATTTCTCATTTACAAAGTCATTCCTTTAAAATGTATGTTCCCATCCTATATTTTAAGTTATTCAACTTAGTAATTTACAAAATATTTTCCATGGAGGTGAAGGAAATGGCACTTAACTGTGTAAAGTGAGCAAGAGATGGTGTCCGCCAAAGGGCAATACAGATATATTTGATTTTATGTTTTTTTTTTCTCATTCATATTTTTCTTAAAGTCATAAAAATGAAAACCTAGGAATGTTATAAGAAGAGAAATCGATCTTTATTTCTTATATCCATCTAGGACGGAGGCCACCCATTCTTGACCAAGTCCTATTTATAGGCTGATGGCTCTCAAGTCTATGTCCCCATCCCAAATTCTTTCAGACTCCAGACTCCTTCACCTAAGGACCTGCTTGGCGTCTCCATCTGAATGTCTGAACTCCCCTCAAAACCTGCTCTGCCTGAAGCTTTCTCTATCTCAGTGGAGAAAGAGAAAAAGCTAAGACAAAAAGCCCAGGAATCATCCTTGACTTCTCGCTGCCAACTCACAGCCAATCAACCTATTAGAAAATCTCAAGACTGTTTCAAAATATATCCAGAATCTGACAACCTCTCACCACCCCCACTGCAGACTCCCAGATCTGGGGTACCATTATTCCTTAGCCTGAATGACTGCAATAGCATCCTGATTGACCTCTCTGCCTCCAACTTTGTCCCTCTGAAGTTCATTTCAGTAGAACATTTCAATAGAAATGCAAGTCAGATGATGTCTTTACTCAAAAGCCTGTAGTAGCTCCTGGTTGTACTCAGAATAAATGCCAAAGTCCCTCCTAATGACTTACAAGGCTCTGCGTGACATGCACCCCGCTCACTCTGCTCCAGCCGCACTGACTGCTGTTCCCTGAACACACCTGGCATGCTCCTGCCTCAGCTTGGGCACTGGTTTCCCCTGATCTTCTCCCAGACACCTGCGTGGCCACCTTTCACCTCCAAGCATTTGCTCAAATGTCAAGGACTCAATGAATCCTAGTCTGACCAACTAGTTTATCATCTTCATACCCAAAAATCCATAATTAATATATGTGTTCAGCTTCCTTGAACTTGAGGTGGAGTCACTGCAATGCACTTTGGTTCAGAGTGCCTCTAGGTCCCAGTTTGCTGGGGACAGTCCCAGTTTACACCTTTTGTCCGAGGGTAATTATTAATAATGTCACCTTTCACTTTACAAGACTGACCTGGTTTGGATGATAAATTCACTGGTCATCCTAGGAGCAACCTCTGATGCATTTGGCTTTATTTCCCAACTCTCTCTATAGCATGTAGACGGGTTAGAAGTGAATTTCCCATAGTTACCCCACTTTCTATTGATCTTTAGTGCCAGGCGGCAACATCTTTGGAATCTTCCCCCAGTTCTCCACTCCTTCTCTTTTGAAAACACATAGGTACACATGTGTGTATGTGCAGACATACACACACTCCATGATTATAGAGATAGATGAGGGTAAAGGAAATTGTGTGAGCAGCTACTTGTTCTACTTCTGTATGATTTTGAGCAATTTATTATTTTGTTTTTATTTCAATAGGTCTTTTTTTTTTTTTTTTTTTTTTTTTTTTTTTGAGATGGAGTTTCACTCTTGTTGCCCAGGCTGGAGTGCAATGGTACAATCTCGGCCCACTGCAACCTCTGCCTCCCAGGTTCAAGCATTCTGCGTCAGCCTCCGGAGTAGCTGGAATTACAGGCTTGCACCACCACATCCGGCTAATTTTTGTATTTTTAGTAGAGATGGGGTTTTGCCATGTTGGCCAGCCTGGTCGCGAACTCCTGACCACAGATGATCTACCCATCTCGGCCTCCCAAAGTGTTGGGATTACAGATGTGAGCCACCATGCCCAGCTATACCACATTTTCTTTATCCACTCATTGATTGATGGGCATTTGGGCTAGTTCCATATTTTTGCAATTCTAAATTGTGCTGCTGTAAACATGCGTATACAAGTATCTTTTTTGTATATGACTTATTTTCCTCTGGGTAGATACCAAGTAGTGGGATTGCTGGATCAAACAGTAGATCACTTTTATTCTTTAAGGAATCTCGGTACTGTTTTTCATAGTGGTTGTACTAGTTTACATGCCCACCAACAGTGTAAAAGTGTTCCCTTTTCACCACATCCATGCCAACATCTATTATTTTTTGACTTTTTGATTATGGCCATTCATGCTGGAGTAAGGTGGTATTGCATTGTGGTTTTAATTTGCATTTCCCTGATCATTAGTGATATTGAGCATTTTTCCATGTTTGTTGGCCATTTGTGTATCCTCTGAAAGATTGTCTATATTTTGAAAATTGTCTATTCATATCCTTAGCCCACTTTTTGATGGGATTTTTTTTTCTTGCTGATTTGAGTTCTTTGTAGATTCCGGATGTTAGTCCTTTGCCGAATCTATAGATTGTGAAGATTTTCTCCCACTCTGTGAGTTGTCTGTTAACTCTGCTGATTATTTCATTTGTTGTGTAAAAACTTTTTAGTTTAATTAAGTCCCATATGTTTATCTTTGTTTTTGTTGCATTTGCTTTTGGGTTCTTGGTCATGAAGTTTTTGCCTAAGCCAATGTCTAAAAGGGTTTTTCCAATGTTATTTTTTAGAATTCTTATGGTTTCAGGTCTTGGATTTAAGTCTTTGATCCATCTTGAGTTGATTTTTGTATAGGGTGAGAGATGAGGATCCAGTTTCATTCTTCTACATGTGGCTTGCCAATTATCCCAGCACCATTTGTTGAATAGGGTGTCCTTTCCCCACTTAACGTTTTTGTTTGCTTTGTCAAAGATCAGTTGACTGTAAGTATTGGCTTTATTTCTGGGTTGTCTATTCTGTTCCATTGGGCTATGTACCCTTTTTTTAAAATCAGTACCATGCTGTTTTGGTGACTATGGTCTTGTAGTATAGTTTGAAGCTGAGTAATGTGATGTCTCCAGATTTGTTCTTTTTGCTTAGTCTTGCTTTGGCTATGTGGACTTTTTCTGGGGGGCGTCCATATGAATTTTAGTATTGTTTTCTCTAGTTCTGTGAAGAATGATGGTATTTTGATGGGAATTGCATTGAATTTGTAGGCTGCTTTTAGCAGTATGATCATTTTCACAATATTAATTCTACCCATCCATGAGCATGGGATGTGTTTCCATTTGTTTGTGTTGTCTGATTTCTTTCAGCAGTGTTTTGTAGTTATCCTTGTAGAGGTCTTTCACCTCCTTAGTTAGGTATATTCCTACGCATATTTGCAGCTATTATAAAAGCTTGATTTGATTCTCAGCTTTGTTGCTGTTTGTATGCAGCAGAGCTACTGATTTGTGTACATTAATTTTGTGTCCTGAAATTTTGCTGAATTCATTTACCAGTTCTAGGAGTTTTTGGATGAGTCTTTAGGTATATGATCTATACCTAGGTATAGGTAAACGATCACAGGTTTTCTAGGTATACAATCACAGCATCAGCAAACAGTGACAGTTTTACTTCCCCTTTACCGATTTGGATACCTTTTGTTTCTTTCTCTTGTCTGATTGCTCTGGCTAGGATTTCCAGTACTATGTTGAATAGAAGTGGTGAAAGTTAGTATCTTTGTCTTGTTCTAATTCTCAGGGGGAATGCTTTCAACTTTTCCCTGTTCAGTATAATGTTGGCTGTGGGTTTGTTATGGATGTTTTTTATTATCTTAGGGTATGTCCCTTCTATGCCGATTTTGCTGAGGGTTTTAATCATAAAGGGATGCTGGATTTTGTCAAATGCTTTTCTGCATCTATTGAGATAATCATGTGATTTTTTGTTTTAAATTCTGTTTATGTGGTGTATCACATTTATTGACTTCTGTACATTAAACGATCCCTGTGTCCCTGGTATGAAATCTACTTGATCATGGTGGATTATCTTTTTATTATGCTGTTGGATTTGATTCACTAGTATTTTGTTGAGGATTTTTTTATCTATGTTCATCAAGAATATTGGTCTGTAGTTTTCTCTTTTGTTATGTCCTTCCCTGGTTTGGGTATTAGGGTGATACTAGCTTCATAGAATGATTTAGGGAGGATTCCCTCTTTCTCTGTCTTTTGGAATAGTGTCAGTAGGATTGGTACCAATTCTTCTTTGAATATCTGATATAATTCAGCTGTGCACCTTTCTGGTGGACTTGTTTTTTTGTTGTTGTTGTTGTTGGCAATTTTTTAAATTACCGTTTCAATATCACTGCTTGGTTTTGGTCTGTTCAGAGTTTCTGTATCTTCCTGGTTTATCTAGGAGGGTTGTATATTTCCAGGACTTTATCCATCTCTTCTAGGTTTTCTAGTTTATGCATATAAAGGTGTTCATAGTAGCCATGAATAATCTTTTGTATTTCTGTGGTATCAGTTGTGATAGCTCCCATTTCATTTCTCATTGGGCTTATTTGGATCTTCTCTCTTCTTTTCTTGATTAATCTTTCTAATGATCTATCAATTTTATTATCTTTTCAAAGAGCCAGATTGTTTAATTTATCTTTTGTATTTTTTTGTTTTGATTACATTTAGTTCTGCTCTGATCTTTATTTCTTTTCTTCTGCTGGGTTTGGGTTCAGATTGTTCTTGTTTCTCCAGTTCCATGAGGTGTGACCTTAGATTGTCTTATTTGTGCTCTTTCAGACTTTTTAATATAGGCATTTAATGCTATGAACTTTCCTCTTAGCACCTCTTTTGCTGTATCCCAGAGGTTTTGATAGGTTGTATCACTATCGTTCAGTTCAAATAATTTTTAAATTTCTATCTTTATTTAATTGTTGACCCAACGATCATTCAGGAGCAGGTTGTTATTTAATTCCCATGTATTTGCATGGTTTTGAGGGTTCCTTTTGGAGTTGATTTCCCATTTTATTCTACGGTAGTCTGAGACAGTACTTGACATAATTTTAATTTTCTTGAATTTACTGAGACTTGTTTTTTGGCCTATCATATGGTCTATCTTGGAGAATGTTACATGTGCCGATGAGTAGAATGTATATTCTGCAGTTGTTGGGTAGAGTGTTCTGTAAATGTCTCTTCAATTCATTTGCTGTAGGGTATAGTTTAAGTCCATTTTTTGTTGACTTTCTGTCTTGATGACCTGTCTAATGCTGTCAGTGGAGTATTGAAGTTCCCCACTCTTATTGTGTTGCCATCTGTCTCATTTCTTAGGTCTAGTAGTAATTGTTTTATAAATTTGGGAACTCCAATGTTAGGTGAATATATATTTAGGATTGTGATATTTTCCTGTTGGACTAGTCCTTTTATCATTATATAGTGTTCCTTTTTGCGTTTTGTTTGTTTTGTTTTTTTGAGATGGTGTCTCGCTGTGTCGCCAGACTGGAGTGCAGTTGTGAGATTTTGGCTCACTGCAACCTCTGCCTGCCAGGTTCAAGTGATTCTCCTGCCTCAGCCTCCCAAGTAGCTGGGGCTACGGGACCCACCAACACGCCCAGCTAATTTTTGTATTTTTAGGAGAGACAGGATTTCACCATGTTGGCCAGGATGGTCTCGATCTCTTGACCTTGTGATCTGCCTGCCTTGGCCTCCCAAAGCGCTGGGATTACAGGGATGAGCCACCGTGCTGCCCGTCTTTGTCTTTTTAAACTTCTTTTGCTCTAAAGTTCTTTTTGTTTTATATAAGAATAGCTACTCCTGCTTGCTTTTGGTGTCCATTTGCATGGAATATCTTTTTCTTCCCCTTATCTTAAGTTCATGTGAGTCTTTTTATGTGTTACGCGAGTCTCCTGAAGACAGCAGAAATTTGGTTGGTGAATTCTTATCCATTCTGCCATTCTGTATCTTTTCAGTGGAGCATTTAGGCCATTTACAGTCAACGTTAGTGTTGAGATGTGAGGCACTATTCTATTAATTGTGCTATTTGTTGCCTGAATATCTTGTGTGTGTGTGTGTGTGTGTGTGTGTGTTTTCATTGTGTTATTGTTATTTAGGTCCTGTGAGATTTAGTCTTTAAGGAGGTTCTATTTTGGTGCATTTTGAGGATTTGTTTCAAGGTTTAGAGCTCCTTTTTGCACTTCTTGTAGTGCTGGCTTGGTAGTGGCAAATTCTCAGCATGTGTCTGGAAAAGACTGAATCTTTCCTTAATTTATGAAGCTTAGTTTTGCTGGATAAAAAATTCTTGGCTGATAATCGTTTTGTTTAAGGAGGCTAAAAATAGGACCCCAATCCCTTCTAGCTTGTAGGGTTTCTGCTGAGAAATCTGCTGTTAATCTGATAGGTTTTGCTTTACAGGTTACCTGATGCTTTTGCCTCACAGTTTTTAAGATTCTTTCCTTTGTTTTGACTTTAACCTGATGACAATGTGCCTAGGTAATGATCTTTTTGTGATGAATTTCCCAGGGGTTCTTTGAGATTCTTGTATTTGAATGTCTAGATTTCTAGCAAGACTGGGGAAGTTTCCCTCTATTATTCCCTCAAATATGTTTTCCAAACTTTTAGATTTCTCTTCTTCCTCAGGAACACCAATTATTCTTAGGTTTGGACATATAACATAGTCCCAAACTTCTTGGTGGCTTTGTTCATTTTTAAAATTATTTTTTCTTTGTCTTTGATAGATGAGGTTAATTTGAAAGTCTTGTCTTCGAGCTCTGCAGTTCTTTCTTCTGCTCGTTCAATTCTATTGCTGAGACTTTCTAGTGCATTTTGCATTTCTCTAAGTGTGTCCTTGATTTCTAGAAGTCATTATTATTTTTTATTTATGCTATGTATTTCACTAAAGACTTTTCCTTTCATATCCTGTATCATGTTTTTGATTTCTTTAAGTTGGACTTCACCTTTTTCTGGTGTCTCCCTGATTAGCTTAGTAATCAACCTTCTGAATTCTTTTTCTGGCAATTCAGAGATTTCATCTTGGTTTGGATCCACTACTTGTGAGCTGGTGTGATCTTTTGGGGGTGTTAAAGAACCTTGTTTCATCATATTACCAGGATTGTTTTTCTGGTTCCTTCTCATTTGGGTAGACTGTGTCAGAGGGAAGATCTAGAACTCAAGGGCTGCTGTTCAGGTTCTTTTGTCCCATGGGGTGCTCACTTGATGTGGTGTTCTCCCCCTTCCTCTAGGAATAGGGCTTCCTGAAAGCCGAACTGCAGTGATTGTTTTTGCTTTTCTGGGTCTAGCCACCCAGGGGAGCTACCAGGCTCCAGGCTAGTACTGGGCAACATTTGCAAAGAGTCCTGGGATGTGATCTGTCTTCAGGTCTTTCAGACGTGGATAACAGCACCTGCTCCAGTTGGAGGTAGCAGGGGAGTGAAGTGGGCTCTGTGAGGGTTCTTGGCTGTATTTTGGTTTAGTGTGCTGGTTTGTGTTGGTTGGCCTTTAGCCAGGAGGTGGCACTTTCAAGATCACATCAGCTGCAGTATTATAGGGAGGATGCAAATTTGCCCTGGGGAAACCCGGTTTTCAGATTTCTCAGGCAGTGGGCAGGGCCAGAGAACTCCCAAGAGATTATAACTTCTGTCTTTGGCTACCAAGGCAAGCAGAGAAAGACCCCCAGGTCGGGGCAGGGTTGGACATGTCTGAACTCAGACTCTCCTTGGGCGGGGCTTGCTGCAGCTGCTGTAAGGGATAGGAGTGTGGTTCCCAGGCCAATGGAGTTATGTTCCCAGGGGGATTATGGCTGCCTATGCTGAGTCATACAGGTCGTCAGGGAAGTGGTGGAAAGCCTGCAGTTACAGGCTTCACCCCGCTTCCACACAGCCCACAGTCCTAAAGGCTGGTCTCACTCCCGTCATGCCTTGCCAACAGCACTGAGTCTATTTCCAGGCAGCTGGAGACCAGGGCTGAGAACTTGCTCCAGACCACGAGCCTTCCCATTTAGAAAGCAAGCAGACTCACAGGTTTTTGGTGTCTCAGGGAGCCTGCAGCAGTGATCCAGTTCCTTCACAAGGGGGGTCTGTGGATTGTCTCAGCTTTCCTGGTATGTTCCTGCCATAGTTCTTGGAGCAAAAGTTCATGATGTTAGCTTCTACACAATGCTCCGTCTGAGCGGGAGCTGTAACCTAGTCCTGCCTCCTATCCATTATCTTTTTTTTGTTTTGTTTTTTTGAGACAGAGTTTTGCTCTTGTTGCCCAGGCTGGAGTGCAATGGTGCAATCTTGGCTCACTGCACCCTCTGCCTCCCGGGTTCAAGTGATTCTCCTGCCTCAGTCTCCCGAGTAGCTGGGATTACAGGCATGCACCACCACACCAAGCTAATTTTGTATTTTTAGTAGAGACTGGGTTTCAGCATGTTGGTCAGGTTGGTCTCGAACTCCTGTCCTCAGGTGATCCACCTGCCTTGGCCTCCCAAATTGCTGGGATTACAGGTGTTGAGCCACGGCACCGGCGCCCGGCCCCTATCTGTCATCTTAATCCTTTGAAGATTAAGCAATTTTTTATGCTATAATTTCTTCAAATATCATTTGTCCATTCATTCACCCATTCATCCAATCACTCATTCCCTCAACAACATTGTGCATCTACCATGGGCCAGGCGCTGTGCTAAACACATGAAGTCTTTGCCTTTATGGAATTTACAGTCTAATAAGGGAGTGAGACAGTAAATGGACTACTAAGAGAATATGAATTCAGGAAAGTTCCATAAAGGTCAGGGTGCTACAATGGAAAGTCTCAGGGAGAGGAACTTAGGGTGAACAGAGAACCTGATGGAAGAGGAAGCATGTGAGACTTGGTGAGCAAGACCCGGGCCCAGGAAGGCACAGGAAAGAACATCTGCCAAAGCCCTACAGCATGAAAGAGCATGGTGTGCGAGCTGTCCCAAGAAAGGCCATTTGTGTGACACACTGGGAACTAGAGGAGCGGCCTGAGACCATGTTACAGTCACCATAGTTTGAGTTTTTAAAAGACGTTCCTGGTGGCTTCTTAGAGAGTAACTGAAGAGGGGTAAGAATGGAGGTAGGAGCCTCTAAAAGCTCTTGTGGTTGTCCAGGCAAGAGATTCTGGTGGCTTAGACCACAGTAGTGGAAGTGGAGATGGGAAGAAATGGTTGTATTTGAGCTTGTATTTATATCTTGGAAGAATTCATAATACTTGCTGATGGACTGGAGATGAAGAGTGAGGGAGAAGATGGAAATTAGGGAAATTCTCGGATTTATGAGTTGAGCTACTGGCACTGAGAAGAACTTGAAGAGGGAGCTAGTTAAGTGGGATATAAAAGTTACTGTTCAGGGCATGTTTAAGAAGACATCTGTGAGAAAGTCAAGAGGGGAGTTCGCTACAGGAGTCTGGAGGTAGAGACCAGTACTGGGATGTAAATGTGATGATGTATATATGTATGTATTTTGAAACAGGGTCTCACTCTGTCACCCAGACTGGAGTGCAGTGGCCCAATCACGGCTCACTGCAGCCTCAACCTCCTGGGCTCAAACAATCCTCCCACCTCAGCCTCCTGAGCAGCTGGCACTACAGGCACATGCCACCACACCCAGCTCATTCTTCTGGTTTTTTGTTTTGTACAGATATGGTCTCACTATGTTGCCCAGACTGGTCTTTGAAGTCCTGGACTCATGTGATCCTCTGGCCTTGGCCTCCAAAGTGCTGGGATTACAGGCATGAGCCATTGCACCCGGCCAAATGTGATGGTATTTAGAATCATGGAAAGAAATCGCCACAAATCCAAAAACCATTCCCAAGAAACTCACAGCAGTGGAGCAGTTGCCCAAGAAGACGAAAAAGAATGGCCTGAGAGGCAGTGGAAAAGCAGAGACATGAATAGAAGTCAGTTCAAGGAGGAATGGTCAACTGGGTCATGTTTTGGAGAAGTCAAATAAGGTGAAGACAGAAAGATCTCCACTAGTTCTGGCAATATGAACATAAAGGGTGGCATGAGTAAGAGAACTGTGGCTTAAGTGGTGGCAGCCAAGTGAGATTAGAGTGAAGAATGAATGAACTACTCATAAAGTTCTTAAGAAAACTAGGAATAGAAGGAAACTTCCTGACCGTGATAAAGTATTATCTATCAGAAACCTACTATAAGCATCAACTTAGTGAGTAACGAATATGAGCATTAACCACATTTTATTTCCTCCAGTACTGTGCCAGTGATCTCAGCCCAAGGCAAAAAGACAATAAAAATAAATGAGATACTATCTGCGTGATTCAAATTAATAAAAGGGCTCCGTAAGCTGGCTAGATATATCATATACAAAAGCGATTCATTAGCAATAACCAAATGTAAAATAAAATAGGAGACAGGTCTCAATCGAATAACAAAACTACCCAAGACCTTTATGGGGAAAAGGAATAAACCTTAAGGCCTGTGCCAGGAGATGCCCTGGGAAGGGGCTTGCTTCAGCCATTTAATTGGCGACAATTCCTCCTTCATCTGGAAATTCATAGGCTTGATAAACGATCACTAGTGTTTCTAGAAAATGGTAACATGTGGCCTTGGTCATTTCATCCCATAGAGAAAGTTTATTATAAGTTACAACAAAAGAAGAAAATGTAAAAAAAAAGTTCTTCAAAACATTGTTTTATTATGAGAAATTATACAGGGTTCTTACTTTTTATATTTTTATGACACTAGAGGAAGCCTGCTTCTCGGTAAGGATCCCAAACAAGAAAAAGCTGGACTTGCCTGTTGCCACTAGTCCATTACCCCAAAACATGGGTGGGCCGCTTGTCATCTGCCTCTCTATGACAGAAAGGGGGATTATGTGCCACTCCAACTTTTTAATCAAATGAAGGAAACCATATGAGCAAAGAGTTGAGGAAACAGTGTAGGTACTTATGATACTATTATTTAATATTATCTAGTATTATTTAACATCTATTATTCAGTGAGCCATGATTGTGCCACTGTAATTCAGCCTTGGGTGACAGAGCAAGATGCTATCTCAAAAAAAAAGGAAAGAAAAGAAAAAAAATTTTCCCTAATAAATGTATAACCTATAAATTCAATTTAATCTCAATTAAAATTTCCAATGGCTCTTTCATGAAGTTAACAAGAATAGGGCCTTGCCCTACTACATATCCAGTCTTAGAACAGATAGACAAAGCAATGGATGTGTTGGGGCATTTTAAAGGGAGAAAATAAAGGATGAAAAATGGCCTTTAAGCTGAGAAGAAAGGAAGTAAGGTTTATACATACAGCAGAATATTATTCAGCCTTTAAAAAGAAGGAAGTTCTGACACATGCTACAACATAAAGTGGATGAATCTTGAGAACATTATATAAAGTAAAAGAAGCCAGTCACAAAAGGACAAATATTTATAATTTCACTTATAAGGTACCTAGAGTCATCAAATTGATAAAGACAAAATACGGTTGTCAGGGGATGGGGGAATGAGGAGTTATTGTTTCCGTGTGTGATGATTGAAAAAGTTCTGTAGGTAAAAAGTGGTGATGTTTGTACAAAAATGTTAATGTACTTAATGCCAGTGAATTGTATGCTAAATAAGGGTTAAGATGGTAAAGTTTATGTAATGTGTATTTTATCACAATTTAACATTTTAAAAAATATAAATGACAGGAAAACATTAACTGAAGTTAAGGCAACATTTATTCGATTTCCTTATAATCATATTACCTAAGGCAGAAGTGGTGGTTACTTGGCAAGAATACAATTTCTTTTAATGTCTTCTTTAGTTCAAAAATCATACTTCACTGGTACAAATCTGAGAGAATGTACTTCTAGCATGGGCTCCTATTCATGATCAATGTATTTTTGTGTCACCATGGCTTGATCAAATGCAATCGCTGTTTCAATGGCAGGGCATGGCCAGTTGTGGCAGCGGCTCTGAAGGTCACTTGTTTTACTGTGGCCTGGCCAAGCAGAGTAAGAGTGGGTCACGGTGAGCTCACTGGTCTCTTCAGGCTGTGCTCTGAATGATGACAGCAATACCTTGGCCACCTCCAATGCAAGCTGATCCAACGGCATATTTTCCACCTCGACGCCTGAAAAAGATAGTGACTGAAATCTACTCTAATTTAAAAATTAGATTAATTAAATAGAACTAATAACAATCACATTTGCATTATTCATTCTTATTCAGCTCATCTGCTCAATCTTTTCCCCAGTCCTCAATATTGGTATGATTACAACAGGAAAAGACTTTGGAAAGCTGAAAGTTTTTAATTAAAAAAAAAAAAAAAGGGAGGCAAACTAAAAAGGAGATGAGTGGATTTAGGGTTAGAGGACTTGAAACACATACACAAGCTTGCATGTGTTATGGGAAAGAAGTGAGAAGAGGAGGTAACTGGATAAACAGGGGAAGCTGGGGAAGGGGATGAACACTCAGCTCCTTTAATTTATACAGTGAGAGCCTCATGGCACCTTAGAAGAAATGTAATTAATAAAGTTTGTCCCTATGAAAGGGCAGATAATTTAGAAACTATCCATGTCCCTTTCATAAAAATTATACTCTTTTAAAGTACTCATCACTCCTAAGATGATGACTTTGAGAAAATTATCCAGGAATTACTTCTGTATGTGTCAAACTTCTGTATGTGTCAATCACCTATTTCAACTCAGTGAATCATTAAGTGAAATAAGAGTCACATTTCCCCTGGCCTAACAGGGAGTCAGAGTAATTTTTCAGCCTGACTTACTTGGTTTTGTTTGCAATTTTTGTACAAACAGAGCAGAATGTTCCAAAATTAGATAGTACCAGAAGGAGGAGCTCTTCTATCAAAACTGAAAAGTACCAAACACACAAAAGGTTCCTGTGGAACCCTGGAAGCAGTGAAAAGAAAAACTTAGCTCAGACCCAAATTGTCAGTTTGCTTAGATTTCATAAATTATGGCATCTAGATCAGTACTCACTCAGTACTTTTTTTCCTAAAATAAATTTATTTCACTCCTGTAACTGGCACTAAAACACACGTGCCATGAGAAGCAGGGCCTCATTATCTGCTCATGCAGTGAACACAAGCTGAGTGGCCACACAGTGCATAAAGACTGGACACACAGAGGAAGAGCTTGGTTCCTAAGTGCAGAGCCACTAACAAGCTGACTGACTCATCTAAGAGACCAGATGAAAAGCACTACCCAAGTAACTTGTTCCTGGTAAGAGCCTGTGCAGCAGACATGAAGAATGAAAAATGTTGGAGTGTTTTGGGGAAACCTAAACCCATGCATTTCTATAAAAAACAGCAAATCTGAAATGCAGCTATTTCTAGCAAGTACCTTAATTCATGAACCAGGTGTGCAGTAATTCTTGATCCAGATCCTCCCAGTGGATGACCCAAAGCAATGGATCCTCCATTCACATTGGTTTTACTTATGTCAAGATCCAAACTCTTCTCAACAGCCAAGTACTGGGGAGCAAAAGCTTCATTGACCTTAAAACAAAAATTAAAGCACTAACAAAAATCCTTACTCACAAACTAATTTTTAAATGAGAATGGTCGAGTCCTATCAATAGCTAAGTCTGCTGTTTCTTCCTGTTTAAGTTACCTCACAAAGTTATTATATCTACAATCATTCTGTATAAAGCTATCAGGTTTGAAATGTGTGCATTTACTAAATAATTTTAGTCAAATGCATCCCTTAGAGGAAATTCTCAGTAATCCCATAAATTGACACATACCAGACACAGTGGGATATTGCAGAAAGTCCACAGGTTTTAGAACTGGATGGATGGTTCAAATATTGGCTATATCATTTGTTAGGGTGTGACCCTGTGTGTATTCTTTAAACTCTTTAAATTCACAATGTGGCAGAACTGAAAAGTATCATATTATACTTACCCAAACTTGCAATTACTTTACTTCAAGTTTATAGTACTGTATTATCATATGATCTTAATTCAGGAACTTTATAGATAAGGAAACTCATTCTAAGAAAGGTAACTTTTGCAGAGTTGGGATAAAATTCATTCTGTGCTCTTTCCTACTATACTCTGTGGTCTCTCAAGATGGTGCCTCATTTGTGCTGAGATCCACCATTATCTTTCTACTCTACAGAGCCATCTTCAAGGAGATACTAAGAGATCTAGACTAGGTAGTGAAACTAGGCTTCTGAACCTAGGAAAACTGTTCTGAGTTATGTCCTTGAGAATGTATACATTTACAAATGATTATGAACAACTTTCCAGAGTAGATATACTTCAATAGTTTTAAATGTGAAGTCTAAAGTGAGAAATTTAGTGGTACCTATTTGCTGACACAAATATAATAAATTAAGCAGCCTCTTTGAGGCTCTGATCTGTGATCTACTAAAAGTAGAAGAGATTTAAGGATAAACCACTTGTCTGAAATCATGGTTTCCTATGTGAGAGATTATCATAGAGGAAATCACACCTGTGCCTACGCCTTCTCTATTGAATTAAATATAGTCAGATTTCCTTTGTTCTGTTAGTTATTTCCCAATGCCAACATCACATGCTTAATCACCTAAAATGTTCAAATACTCCAAAAGTGTGGAACGTATATAACCATCTTTGTTTCTCCACCTCTTCTTTTAATTATGCTAAATGCTTAAGACACTTTAGTGCTAATACTAACATTTAAAAAGAAATCACTCAATAAATTTAAGTTCTAGTGTCAAAAATTATGATAGGTGCATCCGAAATCAAGCTATGACTATCGTATAAAAGCCAAAGATACATTTAGATATATTTAAGGGAGGGGGCTCTATTTGGGGAGAAGGGCAAGAAACTTGTAGATTTGGTACTAGATATGGCTTTTCTATTATGTCAATTATTTTACATTTCTTTACTTTATTAAATTAAGTTAAAGTTACTTTTCTCCCACCTTATATAATATTCAACAGGGATGTTAATAGTCTAAAATGTAACAGAGTTTTATACAGTAGTAAGAAATTTCCAGGAATTTATACTTTAGTAGGAGAAATCAGGCAGTTTGAATATTCAAATAAAAGTAAAGCATTTTAACCAGGTGGGGAAAAGGATCAACACAAGGCATCTAATGAAGGTACTATTTATTTAGATGTACATCATTTGAAAGGCTAACTACAATGAAATTCAAAGAGCAATGAGACCAAATTAAAGTCATTTTTGCTATAAAAGTACATGGTTTATTCATATTGTAAAAAAAGAAAGAACACTTACCTCTACCAAATCCATGTCCTTAAGACTCAGTCCTGCTTTCTTCAGTGCTCCACTGATAGCAGGGACAGGACCTATATAATAAAAATCTTCTATAAAAATATAGAAATAAATGTCATCTTATATTTATGTATCAAGCTTCTCCTTCTTTCCAAGTAAGGAAGAAATAATGCAGCAATTATTAGTAGCCACAAACCTTACTATCTTGACAGTACCTATTAAATGAAGTGACAATAAAGAGGCAGAAAAAGGGCCCAGGCATGGTGGCTCATGCCTGTAATCTCAGTACTTGGGGAGGCTGAGGTGGGAGGATCACTTTAGGCCAGGAGTTCAAGACCAGCCTGGCAACACAGCAAGACCCCCTCTCTTAAAAAAAAAAAAAAATAATAATAATAATAAAAATAAACTGGAACCAAGGTGAAAAGTTGTTTATACATTCAAACTGCAGATAAAAGAATTACATGAAAAGTTCTACCATAAACAGCTTTAAGATTTAAAACAGCCAAAGGAATCATATATGGGATTTTATAGTCAGTTATATTAATAGATTATAATTGATATCAAAGACCAAGGCAGAGTGAGTGCTCTCCTGGGAGCCAAGCTATATGCATTCATAGCACAGAAGTTACTGTGGCTACACTCCGAATTTTCAGGCCCATTTGGATAAAAGGCAAGAAATAGCAGCAGTATCGCCACATGGGCACAGAGAGATGGGAAACTACGAGGCACTTCAGGGAAGGTTTTATCAAGTAAGGTGATGTTTACAACTCCAAGGGTAGGCAGAAAATTTAAATAAAACATAACATCTAATTTAAGAAATGCAATGCCATCTAATAAGACTTCTGAAATAAACTTTAGCTCCCAGATTTCTGATGATCTAATGAGAGTTTAATATTGCTCATAATTTAAGTAAATCCATATTTTTTTCCAAAAGGTAAAAAATTTGGGTAGAGATGATTATCTACTTTTCTATTTGTTCTTGAAGAATGAAACTGCCAAAAATGTCTACAAAGAAAAATATGTGGCATGTTCTGCTGAATGCAAGTAGTCAAATATTCAGCATCAAGTTTCACAAGCATTTTACCTTATAAAATGGAAAATCAGTATTTACAAGAAAGGTATAATGAAACCTAAATATAATATTTATTTTTCACGCAGTTAAAATGCTCTTTGGACAACAAACCGTGTGCTTATTGATTAGGACTGTCCAGGTAATGCATTTCAATTTAAAATGCCAGTTTCATGTGGCTACTGATTTACTACAGGATCCAATTCCAGATTCTCTTTGTATGTCTAAAGCATGAAAATGTGAAAATGAGATGGGTATTCAGTAGTAAAGCATCAGTTATCCAGCCTGGTCAGGGGATGAAGTAGCTAACAGTGGTGACAGATACATAAAAGGTGGACAATGTTCAGACCACTGTACACACTTCCTTGTCTGCATAAACAACACAGCAAGCATGACTCAGTATGTTCACTTTAACTCAGAATCCACTGTAACAATATGCTAGCCATAACTTGATTTTTAAAGGACTCTTCCCAGACCACTGTTATTTACTGGGAGTCAAGAAGGTTTAGTATTCTTGTTAGGAAAAGGAGACCTTATTTCTAGTCCTGTTTCCTGTCACTAATAGCTATGCAACTTTGTGCATATCTCTGGGCATCAAGCTACTCATCAATAATGCTCTGAATTGGTTTTCAACCTTTTTCTCTTTAAGCATCAGGATTCTTTCTGCATAAGGAAGCCGAGTAATAGATAATGCCAGAACTGCTCCAGCTGAAGAGGCTCAAAGTTCCACCCACCACCCTCTACCATTGCCACCCCTGAGGAATTCCAGGGAGTGCTGTCTTTCTATAGCTGTGTACTTCCTCAGAACACTACTATTCTCTTCAAGTCATGGCTTTCCCCCACTTTTTTTTTGGTCTGCAGCTATTCTGCAGGGCTAAGGATTGCTAGTTGTTAGGTAATCATAGGACTGAGGACCACTATTCTTGTAAGTAAGTTAGATTAACAAACCAGTTGATACTCAACAACTTATTCTCCCCGCTTATTCAACTGGGATGCTTCAAGTAGTTACCTTGTTTAATCCCATCACTACACACAAGTGACAGACAAACTTCTAGATGAAGGGGGCAGCTGATACTGTGGGACACCTGGAATGTACAGCTCTGTTCAAGCCCTGGGGAAAAATGACAGTCCTACCACAGTGGCATTCTTTGTATTTTAGGGCAAATATTCAGGCCCAGGAACAGAAGGAAGGAAAACAACCCTTTCTTTGCTCACTGGCTATGCTAATCTATCAGAACCTATTAAATACGGTTAAACTGTAAAAGAAGTATAAAATAACCAACCCATGTCACATACATTTGTTTGATCATCAAAAGCATCTAGGTGTATGGGGAAAAAAAACTCTGCTCTTGCGCTGGGCGCGGTGGCTCATGCCTGTAATCCTAGCACTTTGGGAGGCTGAGGCGGGTGGATCACCTGAAGTCAGGAGTTTGAGACCAGCCTGGCCAATGTGGTGAAACTGTCTCTACTAAAAATACAGAAATTAGCCACGCGTGGTGGTGGGCACCTGTAATCCCAGCTACCGGGGAGGCCGAGGTAGGAGAATCACTTGAACCCGGGAGGCAGAGGTTGCAGTGAGCTGAGATCACGCCACTGCACTCCAGCGTGGGTGACAAAGTGACTCTGTGTCAAAAAATAATAAAACAAAACAAAAAAACCCACAAAACCCAACTCTGCTCTTGGGCTCCACTCCGAACCTACTGAAACAAAATCTAAAGGTGTGGGATTATGAACGGATTTTGACAATCATCTGGGGTTGGGAACCACTGCCCTAGATATAAAAATAATAAATGCCATAACAACATATGGATGTTTAATTTTTCCACCACCTTCCATTTCTAAGACAAAAGTTATGTTTTGCCAATAGTAGATAGCCGAAAGCTAATAAGCTTCTAAGATTGACTTTTCACAGGTGTCAAAATATCTTGCAGTTCTTGCTGACATAAATTTGAGACACATAGTGAGAGACGACAAGCTATGAACATGCCAGCTTTCTTAGGAATTCTATACAGAGATATGTCTTCTCTAAGGGACATGGCAGCAAATATGGTTGAGTATTAATCCCAAATCAGCGTAAGTGGTATTGTTCGAGTAGAACCTGTAGGCTTACATTGAAGGATCTCTGAGATGGCAGGTTGGTAACAGGTTCTCCTCCTCCTCTCTTGGAACCTACCTCAAAACAATTTAGTTACTCAAAAAAGGGCTAAACAATCTGAAATCTATACCCTAGGGCAGGCTTTTCCTTAGAGTGGGAGGTTATATGTAGGTGGGATAGATCAAAGTTACTGAGCACCAAATTTTATTTTTCCAAGTGAGGCACCTAATTGGTTCCCTGTTCCCCCAGAGAATGACAGGAACTAATAAAATTCAGCATCATGTGTGGTTCCTAGGAGTGCATCCAGCAATAGAGTTCCAAATTTTTTCCAGCTAGTACTTTACCAATCTAAACAATTATTTATAAGTCTTTATTTTGCTAATACTCACCTGAGCAAGAGGAATATTATTTTGACTTCCTGAAACTATGCGTTTAACTCACAGTGAAGAGAGCACTTGATTTCAGAGAGACTTGGATTCATACCCTGGCTGTCACTTACTGATTTGGAACCTTACAAGACAACCTTCCTAAGCCTCAATTTTCTCATTCACAAAGAAGTCTCCCTTACTGGAGATGTGGGAAGACTGAATGAGGTACTTTCATTGTGTGTAAAACAACCAGCAAGGAGCTGTGGTACCGCCTTCTCCACACAGCCTTCTCTATTTCACCCCAGGATTTCTCCCATCTCATAATTTATTTTATCTTGTCAGGATCACGTTTCTGTTTCAATTATTTCTGTTATTTTCTGTGTGTTGATTTCTAAACTCTCAAAGAACAATAAGATATGATTACTGTGTGTTGATTTTTTAAATCTCAAATGGACACTAAGATATGATTACTTCCTCCATGGAGTTTACACAGTCTTGGTTTTTCTATTGTGTCTAGGATAGTTCTTCATAAAGATTTTTTATTTAAACTGATCACCAATCTTCTTTTCTCTACAGGTGACCTTGGTTTGGCCACTTTTTCAGGACTCTAAATGCCAAAGAAGACTTATCTCCAGAAATATTATAGAACCGGTTTGTTTTACTACAAACTTACCAATACCCATGATAGAGGGATCACATCCAGATACAAAGTAGCCCACAATTCTTGCCAGTGGTGTGAAGTTATGCTTCTTAACAGCATCTTCACTAGCTATGACAACAGCTCCAGCACCATCAGCTATCCCCTTGAAAAGAAAAATACTAGAATAACTAAAGGCTAAAATAATCCAGTTAATCAAGGTTTGAACTAATGGAGTAGTAGTATCAGGAATATGGCAGTACATAGAAAGCCAGTGCACAATCTGAGATACAACTAGAAAAGTGGTACTCTGGTGGATGAAGGAGATTTTTTAAGGCACAGAACACAACTTTACTAAAGAAAAAGGAAAAGGGTGTCAAGGAAAAACTTTCTAGATGTGAGTAGATGTAAGAAAAAATACGATGAACTGTATGCTTGAGAAAAAAAAGTTTGAAAACCAAAATAAGCCAGTTAGATTTGTTTCTGAAATGTCTTAGTTCGGAAAAAACTAAGAAATCAGAAGAGTATTATATAAATATGAAAAGATTTTGTGTGGGACTATGAAAACCTAAATTGATTGAATATGAACACTATTAGTTTAAGCTAAACAACTAAAGACTGGCATAAAAAGTATTCACAAGATACTTCATGATTATCTTGCGTTGAACACATCAGGAAGAATTGAAGCTAATCTGTGTGGTGGTACCAACCGATGCATTCCCTGCAGTGACAGTTCCATCTTTCTTGAATACTGGAGGAAGTTTCTGTAACTGTTCCAGGGTGGTTTGGGGCCGAGCGTGCTCGTCTACCTGCATTGTCTGTTTTCCTTTCTTTGTCTTCACTTCAATTGGTGCCATTTCATCATTAAAGTAGCCAGCATCATTAGCTGAAAAATAGTAGAAAGACTATCATAAGAATAAAAAAAACATGAAAATAAGTCAAACATATTCAATTTCTGATCTACCCTTTTCTCACAGTCTACTTTAAAATTGAGTCTTTATTATTTATTTATTTTTAAGATGGAGTCTTGCATTGTCGCCCAGGATGGAGTGCAATGGCACAGTCTCAGCTCTCTGCAACCTCCACCTCCCGGGTTCAAGCGATTCTCCTGCCTCAGCCTCCCCAGTAGCTGGGATTATAGGTGCTCACCACCATGACCGGCTAATTTTTTTATATTTTTAGTAAAGATGGGGTTTCACCATGTTGGCCACGCTGGTCTCGAACTCATGACCTCATGATTCGTCCTCCTTGCCTCCCAAGGTGCTGGGATTACAGATGTGAGCCACCACACTCAGCCTGAGTCTTTACTATTTACTTACACAACTTATCTTCCATATTGGAGGATTCACGATACCATCATGTGTTTATGTAGATGCATTTTGCATCTTTTAAAAATTATATTTTTAAAAATTATATTTTAATTTTTTCACTACAATTTTTTTTTAACCAGGTACTGCTAAGAGTGTTAGCAGCATTTGTCTGTTAGCTATAGACGTAAAGGCACTAAGTGGATTTAATGCCCCTTTTAAACTTCTTTTGGTGAGATAAGCAATTAAAAAGTTACCAAGTTATCTATGCCACAAAGTAATCTAACAAACTTAACAGTGATAGGCAACCCGAAGAAATTATGGGAGCAATCACTAATACAATTATAAGTAAAACATCTTACCTACTTTGACCTCCACTGACTAGAATGTACTGTAGTAATCTACAGCTTCGGAAATAGGGTCAGGAATCATACTAACCTAATTTGGTATCACTTTACAATTGGCAAAATACTTTCTTTATATGCCCTTATGTGGTTTTACAAAAACCTTATTAGATAAATAGGGAAGGCAAATATTGTTATCTCTATTTTACAGAGGTTCAGTGAATAAATGATTTGACTGAGCTTGATAACTTGTGCATGGTAGAAGTAGAAACAGAACTGATAACTCTTGACTTCCAGACCAATCCTCTTCTACTATGAACATATAACTAAAAAAACAGGTAAGTTGGATGGCATCAGCTCTATTCCACTTATCCTTCTGAAATACTAAGATGGACTTTATCCTCATTACTTCAAGCATTTAATACTCCTAAATAAGAGTTTCCACTTGCTTTAACAGTTTAATTTTTAAAATATCACATTTCTTGAACTGCTGTCACATTGCCTGTTTTGGACTGGCACTATAGGAACCTGCTGTGCTACACCAGGGCACTCTAACTAGAGTCTCAGACTAGTTCTAAGTCTCCGAGTCAGGTACAATGATTCTTAGTTAGGATTGTGAGAAGGAAAGCATAAAAGACCCAGTGGGTCTTTTCCAAACACATTACCCCTTCTTATGATTATGATATGGCTTGTGGGAGAGGACATCCTCTATATTCCAGTTTCCACAGTGAGCTATCACCTCTGACAGAGTGTATCATATTCCTCAGCATGTTCTACTGACAACAGGACCAGTTCAGCACAAAATTCAGGGGTCCATCTAGGGTCAAGTAGCAATACCACTTTTTAAGTAGTATTAACTTTTTCAAAACAGAAATTCCCAGTTAATTTTGCAATAATTAATAAAATATCTAATCATCTAAAAACAAATAATGAAAAGATGTAATAATTCTTAAAGGTATGATTTGTAAATATTATATAACCATAATAGAAATGATGAAAATATTTCCTATAGATATTTATTCTATAGATACTGATATTTTCCAATTTCACTCACCAGCTTTCCATCTCTGCTGTGACTGCAGGGCATATTTGTCACATTCTTCTCTGCTTATTTTGTGTTTTACAGCAAGATTCTCTGCAGTCATTGCCATGGGGAGCTGGACATGCTGATCTGTTAATCCCGCCCATAAAGAATCCTCCAGCTATTAAAAGACATTAATAAAGTGACTTGTTAAGGCATTACCTTTTAAAAGTAATATGTTATAAGTTCTTTAAATTTAAATAACACTTCCAATAAACAAAAGTAAAATTAAGACTTTCTGATAACCATTTACTATTTTCATATTCCTATTCAGTTCTGGGATATTTTCTAAAAACATGCAATGTTTTTGAGAACATTCAATGTCACACAATAAAATGCACACATTCTCTGTCCCTCTCTAAATATGCATCTAAGAACAGCCAACAGGACTAGACATGCATAGTGAGATCACAGAAGTTACCCTATAATCAAAAACTAAATCCTCAAGGTCATATTTTGTAGAAAACCTGACAATGAGTCTTCATGCAATGTTTTCTTACAGCCACCTTTGTAAACCAGCCCTGAGTTCTGTAATAAAGAGTATATCTTTCTCATCCTGTGCCTCAGTGACAGCAATAGCTGGTTCTATCAGTTACCGTGAGGCTGAAAAGAACTTGGGACAGGGTCTCAGAGTCACAGAAAGGTTGTTAATTATTACTCAAGTAGTTAGAGTCTCTGCTAAGTGTGTCCCACTTTGCTGCCTCATCAACGTTTGACTCACTGACTTATCTCTATAAAGGATATCTCAAATGTGTTTCATGGCTAAAATCCGCATAGATTCTCTTAAGTCTCATTCCTTTCAACTTTCAAAAAGGTCAGGTGAGAAACTGGGTGAAGAGTGTAAGTCAAACATTACTACTGAAAATGTTAAAAAACATAAAATGTCAGTAGCCCTTTCACATGCAAATGAGAAGAAAACATAATTCTTTATCAGTATTGTACTATCACTCTCAAGTTGTAGCTCTCAAAGATAAAATCAGTTTTTGTTTGATTTGGGACAATATAATCTGTAATCAAAGACGTTTTGTGTGATGAAGAAGAAATCTATTCTGAGATTGTCCCAGAAATAAAACTTCTATAAGTCACATTAAAGATTTAATTACTCAGATTACTAATTGTTTAGTAGGGAGATTAATTCGCTCTTTTGTCTATCTTTTTAATCCACTTTTTCCCTTCCTCCATCTCTCCCATGCCTATAGCCACTTACTTACACAGGATAATTATACTACTAGAGGTCTGCTGAGATAGAATCAAATTTCATATGGGTTAAAAATGTCAAAACTAACAACCAAAATAGAGTTTTGAAATAGTTTACAAACTTCTAATCATTCATATCTTGCCAATACTCATCAACAAAATTGGTATCAAAATTAGTTTTCCCAAAAAAAGGTATGTTGTTCAAAGTACTTATATAATGCTAATAAGAACTAATTCTTTTAAATTTTTATGGTTCCAACCTTGATATCTGATCCAAGCTTGGTTCCAAAACGCACATTTCTGACACAGTAGGGAGCTTGGCTCATGCTTTCGGTTCCTCCACATAAAACAACTTCAGCGTCTTTAACACAAATTTCCTATTTAAAAACAAACAATAAAAACTCCTTTAACCGTACCCAATGTATTAAGAAACACACTGATTTTACAAATTAATGGTAAATCCAACAAATATTGTACCCTAGCTTACAGTGTCTCAAAAGGAAATGCTTTTAAAGTAACTGTAAAGCAAACGCTAACGTATCCATTACCAAGATGTAGGGGGAGAAAACTAAAAGGTTTCAATCATGTTTGCCTGAGTAACAGGCCCTACCTACATTTGGCTAAGAATAGTAATACAATATAAGAATAGTAACACAATATAAACCTTGAAAATCAACAGAGATATTAATATCTGGCATAAATGTACAGCAGATAATAAAGGACAAACCCTTTAAAAAGGCAAAAGAAAAATTTATCCCATTAATGGAGGTATCTGAACGAGACCAGAGATTTACAAGAACTAGTTCAATCTAGGTGGCTCATAACAAGGAAATCATTTTATTCTTCCAACACTTTCCACTGTTTGCCTTTCTCAGAAAAGCAGCAAATAATGAGCCTCTAAGAAAACCTGATGTTTCTTAAAATTATTACTAGGAAAACTGAGGTCACTATTTAAGATATATCATTATAGAAACAAATTAATGTGAAAATTGTTTATTAAAATAGGCCTCTGTCTCTTATTTTGTTTGTAATAAAATGAAGACTTTTACAAATGAAATTGAATTTCACTTTACTCTCTTCCCTGTGTTCAAAGAAACAAATGTATTTAACCAACCATCCTTTAAAAAGGTCAAACTAGTTTGTACTTCTAACAGCATCATTCACTTCCTTTGAAATAAAACACATTTCCTTATCCTCTCCTAAATTCTTGAGAGTTCCTGCTTGCCTCTCAGTCTTTATTCAGTGCCTGACAGTTAATGCTCACAGACCTGGGTTCAAATTCTACGACTCAGTAACCTTAATGGCTTTAATAATCAGTTTCCTTGCCTGTAAAATGAGAATAATAATAGTTCTTGCTTCATAGGATGGTTGTAAGATTAAATGAGATATTGAATGTAAATCTAGCAGGGTGCCTAGCATGTAGGAAGCACTCGAAAAGAATGATGAACATATTAACTTTTAAAAATATTGTAGTAAAGTATATATGTATATAATACTTACCATTTTAACCATTTTTAAGTGTACAGTTCAGTGGCATTAAGTGTATTCATAGTGTGATGCAACCATTACCACCACCCATCTCCAGAACACTCTTCATCTTGCAAAACAAATTCCATATCCATTAAACACTAACTTTCCCTCACCAGCCCCTGGGAACACCATTCTACTTTCTGTCTCTATGAATTTGACTACTCTAGGTATCTCAAAGAAGTAGAAACATACAGTATTTGTCCTTTTGTGACAAGTTTATTCCACTTTCAGGTTCATTATTAGCTTTTTTTTTTTCTTTTTTTTTAGAGATACAGTCTCACTCTGTTGCCCATGGCTGGAGTGCAGTGGTATGATCACGGTTGACTTGACCTCCAGGGCTCAAGCAATCCTCCCTAAAGCTAAAATATTATGTTGCAGTGGGACATTTCTTCTAGTAACTATTAACATATTTTCAGAGAATTTAAAAAAAAGTTGTCCATACCTGACATCCATTTACAATGGACTGGAAACCAGAACCACAGAGCCTATTAATCGTGAGAGCTGGGGTCTCCTTTGGGACTCCCACACGCAAACCCACATGCCTTGCCAAATATATAGCATTTGAAGAACTCTAGAAGAGAGAAGGAAAATAAAAATAATATCCTCTATAAATCTAATAATTAAGAACAAGCACCAAATACATGGAAATGTTGGGAATCTATCAAAAATGATAAACTATATGGCTCTAAGGTAGGACAAAATACATCTAAGTACAGCATATTATATCTAATACGTGTTTACAATTTGACTAAAAACTATAGTCAATAGGGTTTTTTTCTATTTTTTTATTGGGGTAAAATACACATAACAAAATTTACCATTTTAACCATTTTTAAGTGTATAGTTCAATGGTATTATTTAAATACATTCATAATGTGTAACATAGTCAATTGGTTTTCAAATATGTTAAAGATAATTGCTACTTAAAGAAATCCCACTAAGTCCTTAATATAAGACAGAAATTTATAACAATTAGAGTTATTTAAAAATGGAATAGGCTATCCTAAAGTAGTATGCTCCTTAACAGAGGAAGTATCTGAGGCTGTGGTTCTCAACCTTGGTTGCAGGCTGGAATAACCTAGGAAGCTTTATTACATACTCATGCTCAAGTTCCTAAGCAAATCAATTAAACCAGAAAGGCTGGAGGTGGGGCCTGGGCATCAGTAGTCACTTTTAAAAAGCATCCCAAGTAATTCTAATGTAAAACAGGCTAAGGACTGCATACTTAGGGAGAAGACAGATGAATGATTGGTCAGGAGAGTAAGAGGTAGGAGTAGACCACCGCTCTCCAAACTTTAAAATGCATACAGGGGCATCTTGTTATAATAAAATGTAGGTTCTGAATCAGCAGATCTATGTCTGCCTGAGATTCTGCATCTCTAACCATTTCCCTGGTGAAGCTGATGTTGCTAGTCCAAGAACCACACTTTGAATAAAAAGAATGCCTTAAAAAAAAAAAAAAAAAAAAAAAAAAACAGTAACAACCAAAAACATTAACAGCCTGTTTTGGAGGCTGTTAGCAACAGCAAAAACAAATCTGACAAAATGTAAAAAATTGGTCTATCAAGGTACAGGGTTTTAGGATGTTCATTGTACTATTCTTTTAACTTTTGTGTAGGTTTCAAGTTTTTCAAAACTCAACAAATTCAGTACATTTATAAGTTAAGAGTTTTGAATGCAGATGAAACTGGGAGGAACTCAGTATAACATCAATTAATCTACTAACTGTTTCATTTGTTGACTGAGATGAAATTATCTTATTTTACAAATTAATGTCATTAAAAAGCTTCTTGGTCAATGGATATTCTTTTGCCAAGGTTTGTCAAATATTGCATATCAACAGAATAAAAAAGATTTACACGATCATCTCAGTCAACAGAAAAAGCATTTGACAAAATCCAACACCCTTTTATGACAAAAACACTGAACAAACTAGGAACAGATGGCAACTTTCTCAATCTGAAAAAAGGAATCTATAAAAAATCCACAGCTATCATCATACGTAAAGGTGAAAGGCCAGATGCTTTCCCCCTATAATCAGGAATAAGACAAAGATATCCATTTCTTATAACTTCTATTCAACATTGGAGATTCTAGCCAAGGTAATTAGGGAAGAAAAAGAAAAAGAATCCACATTGGATTTCATTGTTTCTTAAAAAATAAGTAAAACTCATTTATTCCAAATGATATTTAATAATATTAAACTCAATTAGAAAAGCAGCTTTGTGGTATTTGTCAAATGTCATTCGAAGCATATTCTGTTCTCTCTTAACCATATAGGCCTAACCCCAAATATTTACCTGTTACGCACTTAACATCCTTACAAGAAAACTCTATCTTGGCCTGACAGAAAACTTAAGGCAAGAAAAATTGTCTTTAGGAACAGAGGCACAAACACAATTAAACTAATACTATTTATAGTGACTTAGTGTTATAAAGTTTGAGAGAATACATGCTGGGAAAAAAAAATATTTTAGAAGGAAAACTTTAAAATTCTAGAAAACACAAAAACCAAAAGTATCCAATTTCTATTTAATCTGTTCTAATGCCTTCTTAGGTCAGAGGTAAAAGCTACAAAATAAAATAAAAATAACAAAAGACAATATCGAGAATTCTTTACAAAAATATTTTAGGTTCAACAGACATAACTGCCAAAGAAAAAAAGTCACTGCTTTTTCTGGATGTGAAGATACACAATGGCAAGATGAACAGAATCAAGTTCAAACGCAAGACCTAGTGATTACTGTGTCCATTGTCATTCTCTCTCCTTTAGCAATGATCACATCATTGACATCTTTAAATATATATATCATATATACATATGTGTACATATGAAAGATATAGAAACTGATCAAATATATATATATACATATACATATATATATATATAATCTTTTTCATTAGATTATTACCTCCTTTTAGTCCACCTTGGGTACCATAGCACCTATAATAGCCTCTAACTAGGTATCCAATAAATGTTTGTATACTTTAAAGGAATTCTGAATTTTCAATTACCTGCATATGAGTGATTGATTTTGTACATCACACATAGCAAGACAGAGGGTAAGGAAGCATCTTATTTCTTACAACAAACACTGATCAAGCTCCTACAATGTGTAAGAAAATTAGGGGAGGTGTGCTGTATTGCTTGGGTTTACTAAGGTGGCATATAGAGAAAATCAATTAACTTCAAGTAAGCCAAGGAAGTCAATCTGCTATTTAGGAAGCACTGAAATGCATCCCAAGTCAGATAGACATACAGTTTCTAGAACATATGATGCGTTGAATTATGCATGACATTGATTCTGGAGTCACAGCAATTACTAAAATTACAAATGTATGAAGTCTGTAACTATTGGCTGGGAGTGGTGGCTTACGCCTGTCATCCATCCCAGCACTTTGGGAGGCCGAGGCAGGCGCATCATGATGTCAAAAGATTGAGACCACCCTGGCCAACATGGTAAAACTCTGTCTCTACTAAAAATACAAAAATTAGCTGGGCTTGGTGGTGCACACCTGTAATCCCAGCAACTCGGGAGGCTGAGGCAGGAGAATCGCTTGAACCTGGGAGGCAGAAGTTGCAGTGAGCCAAGATTGCACCACCGTGCTCCAGCCTGGCAGCAGAGCGAGACTCCATCCCCCCCCCAAAAAAAAAGGTCTATAACTATTACCTTGTTTACCATTATGATACGTTAAAGGAATTATTTTTAGAAACTGATCAAACAAGCAATAGGAGTGAACACCTTCCTTTACCCTACTAACCTGCACGACATTGCCTATAATCACACTGTCAACAGTTTCAGGTGAAACTTTGCCAGCAGACAAGGCAGCCTTGGCGGCAAATTCAGACAAGTCAGTAGCAGTGAAGTCTTTCAGAAGACCTCCATAAGCTCCAAAGGGCGTTCGCTTAGCAGCAACGACAAACACACCTATTGCAACAAGAAGAGATTTGTAAGCCATCACAGACTAGTAAATACCTCTAAATGCTTCAAATAATCTCACCATGAAACCTTACACAATTTAAAATTAGATGACGGAAATTTCTGTTAGGCAATAATACCTAGAATAAGTCACACCCACGGAAGCAGAGTCTTAAGGATCACCAGTTTGACAGTTTGATCTTTACCTACGTGCAGGTACCAAGAACTGCACTGCATGCTGTTAAGGAAGGAGACCACCACTTCTCCTGTGCACCACCCCCAACCCCTTGCCTAGTTTATAAGACAGTAGGAAAAGAAAAAAGCAAAAAGTTAAAAAGAAACAGAAGTAAGATAAATAGTCAGATGGCCTAGTGCTACCACCCGGCCCTGGTAGTTAAAATAATGATGATAATAATAATATCAATCCCTGACCTAAACTACTTGTGTTATCTCTAAATTCCAGACATTGTATGAAAACGCATTGCAAAACTTTCTGTTGTGTTAGCTTATGCATGTAGCCCCCAGTCACATTCTCCACGCTTGCTCAATCTATCACCGTCCTTTCACGTGGACCCCTTAGAGTTGTAAGGCCTTAAAAGGGCCAAGAATTTCTTTTTGAGGGAGCTCTGCTCTTAAGATGCAAGTCTGCGGACGCTCCCGGCCAAATAAAGCCTCTTCCTTCTTTAAGCCGGTGTCTGAGGAGTTTTGACTGCTGCTCGTCCTGCTACACTGTGATGTAAAGCCATCTGGTTAGACAACTTTCTTGTTCTCTGATGCTTCACAATGCTAGAAACATTTGTTGAGAACTAAAATCCTTCTATGTGCTGGAGTATATTGTCTAGTATTACAATAAAAGAATCTCCAAACCAGAAGGTGCCTTAGGGTTGTCTGAGGTCAACCACTCACTCAGTTAAGAACCCCCTCTAAAAATTCCTGACAAAAGCTTCTCTAAAGCTCTGCCAGAAAACTTTCAGTAGGAGGACATACTCTACTGCATGAAGCAGTGTGCTGATCAATGGACAACATAAACTAATGATATTGCTTATTTTTTTGACAGAGTTTTGCTCTTGTCGCCCAGGCTGGAGCACAGTGGTGCGATTTCGGCTCACTGCAACCTCCGCTTCCTGGGCTCAAGTGATTCTCCTGCCTCAGCCTCCCAAGTAGCTGGGACTACAGACACCCGCCACCACGCCCAGCTAATTTTTGTATTTTTAGCAGAGACGGGGTTTCACCATGTTGGCCAGACTGGTCTTGAACTCCTGACCTCAGGGGATCCATCTGCCTCGGCCTCCCAAAGTGCTAGAATTACAGGTGTGAGCCACCTGCTCCCGGCCCCAACGAATGATATTTCTTTATATTGAACTAACTCAGCTTACAAAGTCTTCCATCCACCAATTCTAGTTCTATCCAAAAGCACCAACACAGATAGAGATGTAGTTTATAGAATATATGCTGCTTTGAATTTGAATTATATATGCCACCAGTTCTAGAGTCACAGGATGACTCAAGTTACAGACTGCAAATAATAAGGTGAACTATTGTAATACCTAACCTTGTTTTTTACAAACTTTGTTTTTAGACTCTCCCTTTCTCCCTTAATCACCTAGCCTTGTTTCCACATGAATAAGCTCTTCCTTAGCTGAGACAGCCAGATGAGGACGAACTCCATTTGGTTCCATTATTTGCAAGGTTTCAAAGACTCCTTCATACCAAAGAGTCCAATTAACGGATAAGGTACTGAAGCAAGCAATGTACAAGTTCCCAGGGTTTTGCTCAAGAGATAACACCATAAAGCCTTGAGTTTGTGTCCGGACAGCACACATATATAACATCTTATGAAAGATTTAGAGCCCCTGCACCTGGAACTGTTTGTTTCTCTGTAACCATTTGTCTTTTTAACTTTTTTACATGTTTTCACTTCTGTAGAATTGTTGCAACTGAGCTCCCCCTCCCCTTCCTAACTTGAAGAAAATCAAACCCCTTCCTCGGGCCGGAGAGAATTTCGAGTGTTAGCTGTCTCTCGGTCGCCGGCTAATAAAGGACTCTTAAATTTGTCTCAAAATGTGGCGTTTCTCTAACTCGCTCAGGTACAACACTATTATCTTTTACTCTTAGAAAAAAATGGGCAAAACAGGTTACCTTCTACATGTGTATCCCCCACCTCCAGTATCTGAAGTCAGCTAACCTGTAAGTCCCCAAACCCAGTGACTCTCATCTCAGGTAAATTAAAGGCATTCTTTCAATAGTTCTTTATTTGACATTAATTCTGACTGCTTTCCTCTAAAGACACTGTAGTTTGCCAACATCCTATTAAAATGTGTCCCTTAGAATATAACAAAACAGCATGCATTTTATCTAAACACAAAGAATACAGAGGAATTATCTATACATCTATTAATACACACTAAGACTATACATTTGCAGCATCACTATTAGTTAAATCGGTGTCCTTGTACGAATAAATGAAAATCACCCCTTCCCAATCACCTACTACCATCTGCCAAAAAAACTTGTGACTATGCAAATATATGAGTATGATGTGAGTGGTACTCATCATCATTAGAGCTGTACGGTGCAAAACCGGCATATCAGTAAGCAGCATCAGTTATAGCCATTTCATCATTCATTAGGCGTCTACTAAATACCAGACATTTTATCACTTTCCACACTAAAGCTAATCTTCCCAACAACTCTGCAAGGTAAATATTATAGCTAACATAGAGGGGACACCTACTATGCAATAGACTTCATGCTAGCACTTTGCATATACTAACTTTATTCTCTCCAAAACAATCTAAGTGCACATTTCCACATCTTGTCAAGAAATTATGGGACTTTTGGCAATGGGTTTGTGATAAGATACTGGCCTACAAATTAGACTATTCAAGCATTATACCACTATTGGTATCTAAGTATAATCTTCCAATTTATGTCTATGAGCTCTTTCATCAAACAAACCAAACCTAGCCTAAAATATTTCTATTTCAACCTCTCTTTTCATTCCTACTTTGAGAAATTTGCAGTTTAAAGGAATATCGGGAGCAATATATATAACTATAATTTAGAACAGATCCACTCAGTTTTTTACAGATACAAATTCAGATAGTTACAAAAGGCCATAAATACTAGTTGAGTGCATTACAAATGTTTTGTTCCGGTAAATGGGTTATTCTATACTATGATGCCTTCCTGAATCTTTTCAAGTTTCTTCTCATCCTCCTTCCTTAACAGTCTCTGCCTATTTTTATATCAGTGTTTTCTTTTTTTTTTTTTTTGAGACAAAGTCTTGCTCTGTGCCCAGGCTAGAGTGCAGTGGTGTGATCACAGCTCACTGCAGCCTCGACCTCTGCAGCCTTGACCTCCCCAAGTCAAGTGATCCCCCTGCCTCAGCCTCCCAAGTAGGTAGGACTACAGGTGTGTGCCACCACACCTGGCTAATTTTTACTTATTATTATTATTTTTTTTTGTAGAGATGGGCTCTTGCTATGTTTCCCAGGCTGGTCTCGGACTCCTGGGCTCAAGCAATCCTCCCACCTTGGCCTCCCAAACTGCTAGGATTATAGGCATGAGCTACTGCACCTGGTCTATCAGTGGTTGCTTTATTTCACTCTTCTTTCCTCTTTCCATGCCTTCTTCCTAATTTCATTAGTTCTGCTTCTGGTCATGGCCTGCTATGCTCCTATCTGACCAGCCCTCCAACAGAAAACAATGAAAAACTCCAGACAATATATAAGAACAACTACTATCTGAAGGCCTTGGAAATGAACAAAACTAGACAGGTAAGGAGAAGAGTTGATACTTAGAGGAAGAGAACAGAACAGGTTAAGTGCCCAATTTATTTATAGCAACTAACTTGAAGATTAACAGTCCATGATGCATGGAATGGCTAGAACTCTGAAACACACAGTCTTACTGGCTTGAAGAATCAGAGAATAAAGTTCATGGTAAGCACGGCCACTAGAAAGTGAAGGAGAATCTGGGAAAGAGGAGCACCATAGAGGGAGGTTCCAAATTTCACATATAAACTCTGCCAAAATATTTGGCTGATTCTTTAGCCATTTATGTGTAGGTCAGACCATAAGCACCTAAGCCAAGCCTTAAAAAACTGAACTTAGATTTAAATTGTTGCCCACTACAAGGGGAGACACAGTTTATCATGGGGGTGCATGGGGGTGATTCTGCATACAAAAAATAAATAGCCAACCAATCAATAAGTCAATTCTGTCTGCAGGATTACAACAGAACCCAGTCTCCACAATGTTTCATCTGCAATATTCATAATACAATTCAAAATTAATCCACATATGAGGAAACAAAAAATATGACTCATTTTCAAGAAAAAAGACAATCAACAGAGACCAACCCCAAGAAGACCCAGATGCTGAAATTAGCAGACAAGGATTTTAAAATAGCTGCCTATTATAACTATGCCCAAGGATGTAGAGGAAAATATGCTCCTAATAAAACACATGACATCTCAGCAAAGAAATACATACTATAAAAATCCAAAATGGAAATTCCAAAACTGAAAAATAACTGAAATAAAAAATTCCCTGGATGGGCTTAACAGCAGAATAGAAATGAAAGGAGAAAAATTCAGCGACTTCGAAGATAAATAGAAATTATCCAATCTGAAGAACAGATTAAAAAAAAGATTAAAAAACAAAGCCAGAACCTCAAGGTCTGACAAAGGAGGAGGGGCAATTCACTGGAAAAAGGATAGTCTTTCCAACAAATAGTGCTGCAACAAAAAAACATCCATATACCAAACAAAATGAATCCAGGCAAAAATGTGTCGTGGCTCAAGCCTATAATCTCAGCTACTCAAGAGGCTGAGGTGGGAGGACTGTGTCAGGATAGGAGTTTGAGATCAGCCTGGGCAATACAGCAAGATCCCCATCTCTAAAAAATGTAAAAAATTAGTTGGGTATAGTGGCATGTGCCTGTAGTCCCAGCTATTCAGGAGGCTGAGTTCAAGGCTACCGTGGGCTACAATCAAGTCACTGCACTCCAGCCTGGGTGACAGAGTGAGACCTCTTACCTAACAAAAACAGAAATGAAAACAAAGAGATCATAGACTTAAATATAAAATGCAAAACTCTTAGAACATACGAGAAAAATCTACATGGCTTTTGGTTTGGTGATAACTTTTTAGATCTAACACCAAAAGCAGGATCCATGAAGGGAAAACTTAAGTTGGACTTCTTAAAATTGAAAACTTCTGGCTGTGTACAGTGGCTCATGCCTATGATCCCAGCACTTTGGAAGGCCGAGGTGGGAGGATTGCTTGAGCCCAGGAGTTTGAGACCAGCCTGGGAAACATGATGAGACCCTGTTTCTACAAAGAATTAAGAAATCAGCCGAGCGTGGTGGTGTGTGCTTGTGGTCCCAGCCACTTGGAAGGCTGAAGCGAGGGGACTGCTAGAGTCCAGGAGGTCAAGGCTACAGTGGCCGTGTTCACACCACTGTACTCCAGCCTGGGCCACAGAGTGGGACCCTCTAAAAACAAATGAATAAATAACTTCTGCTCTGCAAAAGATGCTGTTAAAAGAATGAAAAGACAAGCCACAGACTGGGAGAAAGTATTTATAAAAACACCTAACTGATAAGGGACTGGTATCCAAAACATACAAAGTGTTCTTAAAGCTCAGCAATTGGCTGGGTGCGGTGGCTCAAGCCTGTAATCCCAGCACTTTGGGAGGCCGAGACGGGCGGATCAC
The DNA here is from genome assembly GCF_047675955.1 of Chlorocebus sabaeus. Lineage (NCBI taxonomy): Eukaryota > Metazoa > Chordata > Mammalia > Primates > Cercopithecidae > Chlorocebus > Chlorocebus sabaeus. The sequence goes on along the minus strand of NC_132921.1, from coordinate 33,165,374 downwards.
GAGGTCAGGAGATCGAGACCATCCTGGCTAACACGGTGAAACCCCGTCTCTACTAAAAAATACAAAAAACTAGCCGGGCGAGGTGGTGGACGCCTGTAGTCCCAGCTACTTGGGAGGCTGAGGCAGGAGAATGGTGTGAACCCGGGAGGCGGAGCTTGCAGTGAGCTGAGATCTGGCCACTGCACTCCAGTCTGGGCGACAGAGTGAGACTCCGTCTCAAAAAAAAAAAAAAAAAAAAAAAAAGCTCAGCAATTAAAAAAAAAAAAAAAAAAAAAAAAAAACACCACACAACCCAATTTAAAAATGAGCAAAAGATCTGAACAGATACCTTACCAGAGAAGATATACAGATGGCAAATAAGCGTATGCAAAGATGCTCAACATCATATGTCATTAGGGAATTGCAAATTAAAACAACATGAGATACTACTACATAACTATTAGTCTTTTGGATTTCAGAAAGGCTAAAATCCCAAACACTGACAATACCAACTGCTGGTGAGGATGTGGAACAACAGAAATTCATTCATTGCTGGTGAGAATGCAAATGGTATGGCCAGCTTGGAAGACACTTTGGCAGTTTCTTATAAAACTAAACATACCTAACCATATGTATCATGTTTCTTGTATTTACCTAAATGATTTGAAAACTTATATTCAAACAAAAATGTGCACACAAATCTTTATTCATAATTGTCAAAACTTGAAGGCAACCATGATGTCCTATCGGGGGAACCCACCCCCAATATTTCAATGTAGGTTCTTTCTATTTTCCCTGTCAGCCGGTCTGAGAAATAAAGAGAAAGAATACAAAGAGACAAAGAGAGGAATTTTACAGCTGGGCCGCCGGGCCTAACATCACATATTGGTAGGTCCATGATGCCCACCTGAGCTGCAAAACCAGCAGGTTTTTATTAAGGACTTCAAAAGGGGAGGGGGTATATGAACAGGGAGTAGGTCACAAAGATCACATGCTTCAAAGGGCAAAAAGGAGACCAAAGATCACATGCTTCTGAGGCCAATAAAGATCACAAGGCAAAGGGCAAAGCAAAGATCACAAGGCAAAGGGCAAAATCAAAAACTCCTGATAAGGATCTATGTTCAGCTGTGCACATATGGTCTTGATAAACATCTTAACAGAAAACAGGCATCAAGAGCAGAGAACCGGTCTGACCTCAAATTTACCAGGGAGTGTTTTTTTCCCCATCCTAATAAGCCTGAGGGTACTGCAGGAGACCAGGGTGTATTTCAGTCCTTATCTCAACTGCATAAGACAGACACTCCTAGAGCGGCCGTTTATAGACCTCCCACCAGGAATGTAATTATTTTCCTAGGGTCTTAATATTCCTTGCTAGGGAAAAGAATTTAGCCATATCTCTCCTACTTGCACGTCTGTTTACAGGCTCTCTGCAAGAAGAAAAACATGGCTCTTTTTGCCCGACCCCGCAGGCAGTCAGACCTTATGATTGTCTTCCCTTGTCCCTAAAAATCGCTATTATTCTGTTTTTTTTCAAGGTGCACTGATTTCATATGTTCAAACACACGTTTTACAATGAATTTGTACAGTTAACACAATCATCACAGTGGACCTGAGGTGATGTACATCCTCAGCTTATGAAGATAACAGAATTAAGAGATTAAAGTAAGACAGGCATAAGAAATTATAAGAATATTACTAGGGACATGATAAATGTCCATGAAATCTTCACAATTTATGTTCCTCTGCCACAGCTCTAGCCAGTCCCTCCGCTCAGGGTCCCTGACTTCCCGCAATAATGTCCTTCAGCAGGTGAATGGATAAACAAACTGTGGTGCAGCCATACAATGAAATATTATTCAGCAATAAGAAGAAGTGAGCTATCAAGCCATAAAAAGAAGGAATCTTAAATGCATGTTCCTAAGTGAAAGAAGAAAATCTGGAAGGGCCATATACTATATGATTCCAACTATATGATATCTGGAAAAGGCAAAGCTATGGAGACAGTAAAAAGATCAGTGCTTGCCAGGGGTTCAGAGACAGGGATGAATAAGTGAATCACAGATTATGTTTAGGGTGGTGAAATTAATCTGCATGACACTATAATACTGACATCAGTCATTTGCACATTTGTCAAAACCCACAGAACTATATACTACAATGAATGAACTTGAATGCAAAACATGAACTTCAGTGAATAATAATATATCAATATTAGCTCATCGATTGTAACAAATGTACCACACCAATGCAAGATGTTAATAATAGGGGAAATGGACAGGACCAGGGAGCATAGGGTATACTCCATACTTTCTGCTCAATTTTTCTGTAAAACCTAAATCTGCTCAAAAACAAAGTTTGTTAATTTTTTCTTTAAAGTCAGAAAGTAAAAAGACATGGGCAGAACCTCAAGGACTAACAAGTTACAGTCACAGGAGAGGACAGAGAATGGATTTTAAAAAACATTTGCAGAAATAATAAAGAAGAAATGTCCAAATCTGATAAAAAACATAAATTTATAGGTTAAAGCTTAGTAAACCTCAACTCTAATAAACACCAAACATAGCACTCTACACCCCCTTCCCCTGCAGCTTGGCACATCATTGTCAAACTTTTGAAATCCAAAGATAACAAAAATATATAAAACATCCAGAAATAAAAATGACATATTGCACACATGGAAATGACCCCAACTTCTCCTCAGAAACAATAGAGTCTAATTTCATTTGTCTCTCTACAAAGTTCCTTTTATGAGTTTCTCCCCTATGTCTCATATTCTAAGAAAGCATTTGTGAGACGGCAGTGCTAGTAGTGAAATATGCAATATCTACAAAGGAAAGGGTGTGCGTGGGAAAATAAAACAAAAAAAGAACCTCCCCTTTACCTATATTACTTCTTATTTGATGCTCCCAGACTGTAAAGGTTAGCTCAAGTAAGGCCTTAACTGAACTAATGCAATTATTTTGAACAGAGAAAATGTTCTCAATCATATATTTTTGGTTTGGGTTTTTTTTTGTTTGTTTGGAGGCAGGGTTTCACTCTGTCACTCAGGCTGGAGTGCGGTAGTGTGATCTCGGCTCACTGCAGCCTCAACCTCCTGGGCTCAAGCAATCCTTCACCACAGCCTCCCCAGTAGCTGGGACTACAGGCGAGTGCCACCATGCCTGGCTAATTTTTGTATTTTTTGTAGAGACTGGGTTTCTCTATTTTAAAAAATAATTTTTTACTATTATTATTTTAAATATTTTAACAAAAAATCTGGGATGCGCAGATACAAAGACTATAAAGGTTTAAAGGTTTTTTATTTTAATTTCATAAATTGTATGCCATGTCAATTTTCATTTGATGTCAATTTTACGTGGATACTAAAAGGTCTAAAACTTAACAATCTTTAGCACCAAACTGAAATCTCATTTATTGTAAAACACCCTGAAAATTCAGAGGCTAAAAATTTCCCAAGACCGAAAGACAGTGAAGAGACATATTAACCCAGAGTGTAGTGAGTCCAAGTAGCTCCAAGAAAGGGCCTGGGAAGATGTGCTGAGTTGACAGTACAGGAAAAGCACCACTAGGAAAGAAACAGCTCTACCTTTCCATCACATTGTTAGGTAAATATTCACTTAGTACGAGTGACTTCAGGCAGCAACTAGGGCAAATTAAGAAACGCTGCGGTGGCATCCCGTTGTTTCAGGATTAAGGTAATTTAGCAGCTCTGCCCACTCGCCTTGAAAAAATACACAAACATTCCCAACAAAGTCAGGAGCAGTAGGAGAGCTAAGATCTAAGTGAAAACCTCCTACCAAGTACTAGGATGGGAGCTAATAAAAACCTAGAACTGTTCTTCTTGTTGAGTGAAATCTAACAAATTAATGATAATCCTTAACAAATTTTAACTCAAATGTGTCCTTTTCCCTATAATCAGTCACATGCTCTTCTTTCTTCCCACCCACCCTGCAAACACTTTGTATGCTGCTTGAGAGAAGAGTATCTTTAATGATTCTAGCCGGCCTGTAACATCACTATTTCAAGCTCAAGGCTTGGGTTCTAGTCACAGCCACTAACTACCTGTGTTATTATACACAACCACTTTACCTCTCTCCACATGAGCATCCTAATTGGTACGATAAGGAAATGGAAAAAAATACGATTACTAGCTCTAACACTACAGTAAATTGTACCAGAAATTTATAAACTTTCTACTTCCTTAATACAGATGTCAATGTGCATTTTTTTCCTTTCTGAGTTCATAGTATTTGTGAAATTTTCAAATGGGTCTGTATTACAAGAAAGGGTAAGAACCACTGATCAAATATTAAAATGACATCAGTAAAACTATTATTTCCTTTTTAAGAAGATAGCTCATGACAATGCACCTTTTAAATGAAGTGGAAATGCCTCATCTAAAAAAAATTCACCATGCTGCTTTATGAAGTAAACGTAGTAAATTCAGTCAGGAAGGGCACTGGCAAATGAAATCCACGTTGCAGGAAACTGTAAACACTGCATTTGGTTCCAGAATACCGATTTTTCCCTTCATTTGTTCCCATGCCACTTTGGTTCTTCTGACTTTCAGATCCCCCTTACCAATTCTTAGCTGGCATCTCCACTTGGCTGCTTCACAGGCACCAAAAAGTTTTCTGCCTAAAACTGAATTCTCAATCCTTCTTTCCACATCTATTCCTTTCCCAATTTTCCTCACTCTGTAAGTGGCATCATCACGAACACTGTTCATTAAACCAGGCACTTTTCATCATTCTTGACATTTCCTGCTTATATTTACTCCACCACACCCAATCTACGTTCTATCAAAACCACCCCAAATCTATCTCAACTCATCCCTCCCCTTTTCTCCCCAATTACACTGCCCCACACGAGTCAAAGCCATCTTTTGCTGCTCCCTGGACCTCTGCAATAGATCCTTAAATGGTCTCTTCGCCATTACACAGACCGCCCCAAAACCGGACAGAGTGGAAATCAGATCCTGTCATTACCCCGCTTTAAATCCCTCTATTGCCTTCCACTGAATTTGGAACAAAATCCCACCTTCTTACAGAGTTCACAGGGCCCTGGAGCACCAAAATGCTTGGTTCTTAGATCCTGCCAAGCTTTTTCCTGTCTCAGGGCCTCGATACGTGTTCCACCTGAATGCTCTTCCACACGTACATCCTTAAAGTAAGATTCCATTGATTGTGCCCATTTGTTTTGAAAAGGGAGTTTATTACACAGTTGTTTTAAACAAGTTCATAACCCTAGAGCTTAGGTATAGAGTGACTGCTCTAATCTAAAGCAACAGAACGGAAAAGGGAGCAGGGCAGGTCTTCCAGCAGAACACCAGCTACCATTTCTGCGGCCAGGCCACGCCATCGATTCACCCGGGGAGCCCTGCCCACCGAGGCCCAGCAGCAGGCTCCTATGTGCAGCTGCCCCGCAGCAGGCGCCGGCGGCCGATGGCGCCGCCCCATTTTTCCTCATACTTGGACTCGAACTAATGGGGTCACTGTTAGGCGAAGAAAGGAATGACCTCCAAGGTCACACGCAAGCAAACTTTGGTCTCAAGTCAACAGGAAATTGCATCGAAATAGCTGTCGCTAGCGTCTTACAAGTGAGGGTTTTCTCCTTAACCCAAACAAGCCTTTCGGGCTGGGTTTTTATCACTTCCGCTCCAAAACCCCTTGAGGAGGTTGAGTGAACTTCACCCCACGACCCCCGACTCTCCGCGGCGGCCGGAAGCAGAGGCCTGGCCGGGGGAGGGCAGGACCCCGAGAGGCGAGGAGAGGAGGAGGGGGCTGCGCTCACCTCGGAGCAGAGCCATGGCTGCGGCTGGGTCGTCGGCGGCGCGGGTCTCTGGTCTGGGGGACGCAGAGCGGCCACTTGCAGTCACCCAGATTTCAAGAGCGTGGGTGGCGCCCCGGGAGCCACGCCCCTGCCCTTTCACCTACTTCCCGGGGCTGCCTGGCAGGGCCCCAGCGTAAGATGATCCTACCCCACGCGTGGCTGCCCGCCTCACCCTAGCCCGAGGGAGCCCGGGGGTCGGGGCTCGGGTAGACGACTATGCGTCTTGAGGGCGTACTCTTTCCTCACGTCCTCGTTTTTAGATTTTCTCCGTTTCCAAACCGAGAGAATCTGGTTTGACACCTCTCACCCATCATATCCCAGCCCCGACAGGCAATGACTGTTCCCCTTTGTCTCCGCCAGAACCCTAAACACTTGGCAGGAGCCCAGGCCTGAGGGACTTGGCGCGCGGGCGGCCGCCAGCTGGGGGCGGAACCGAAAGTCCTGGGGGCGGGGCGCGGCGGAGGCGCGACGGGATTGGCTGGAGCGGGCGGCTGCGCAGTCCGCTGGGCAGAGGCTCTGGTCGCCGATCTGGACGCGCGACTGCGCTTGGGTGCTGTACCGAGGGCTGGGCGGAGAGGTGGGCGGCAGTTGGGGTGCGGTGAGTGTAGTAGGCTAGGGCGCTTTCGGGTCCCTATTGCAGCCTCCAGATGAGCCCGTAGTATTTTCCTTATATGATCAGGTCCCATTGCGGGCGGCGCAGCTTGCCCGGAGCCTGAGAGGATTATGAAAACGTGGCGAGCGAAGTGGGGCCAGGGGACCTGGAGCGGGGGCGTGAGGAGAGGGGGCAGCAGGTGAGGCTGGACGGGAGGGAGGTCTAGGGAGGCCTCTGCCGCGGTCACTGTGAGCCCTGGCCGATGATGACGAGACCACTGCGCAATCTGAGTTCTGGGAACCAGGTGATGGAGTGTGTTCTGAGAACAGACTGAGGCCGGGCGAGCAGGAGGCGGCCGGGGCAAGGGAGAAGCGGAGAGCCCCTCGGTACCAGGGCTCGGAGGGCCGGGCTGCCTAGCGATGGCTTCTTGAGTGCGTGGGGGTGGTGGGTGGCATGGACGGTTTTTCTGAGTCGTCAGCGAATGCCCCCTCTAGAATCCTGCTTTTCAAACGCTTTGGTGACACTCTTGCAGTGTGGGGGTTTTTTTAAATCCAAATTTGTGTTATGAAGACTTTCGAACTTACAGAAAAGTGGGAAGACTTGTACAGTGGACGCATATCGACCCAATTGTTAACATTTTGCTATATTGCTGACCACCTGTTCTTCCATCAAACCATCTTATCTTTTTAACGCAGACCTTAGTACTCTACACCCATGAACACATCAGCACACATTATTCATTTACAGTTGTTTTTAAGGCAAAATATCCACGCAATCAAATGTACAAATCTTAGACAAGCTTCACAAATGCTTATGTATAGGCCGGGCACCGTGACTCACGCCTGTAATCCTAGCACTTTGGGAGACTGAGGTGGGGGGATCACGAGGTCAGGAGATCGAAACCATCCTGGCTAACACGGTGAAACCCCGTATCTACTAAAAATACAAAAAAAATTAGCCGGGTGTGGTGGTGGGCGCCTGTAGTCCCAGCTGCTGGGGAGGCTGAGGCAGAAGAATGGCGTGAACCTGGGAGGCGGAGCTTGCAGTGAGCCGAGATAGTGCCACTGCACTCCATTCTGGGTGACAGAGCAAGACTCTGTCTCAAAAAAAAAAAAAAATGCTGCTCATGTATAGAGTGTTCATTTTCATACACACTTTTCAATTTGCCCTCTACATATTTAAGAAAGGTTAAGTATCACAATTTCCCACTGCAGATCACCATCAGTAGGTCTTTACAAATGTACTGTGTTTTCTCTAATTGGAAATGTCACTAGTGAGTGGATTCTAAAACCATTCAGTGAAAGGTTTACATATGTTAAAACATGTAAATATATGAGAGAATATTGACATAATCTGCAAGTCTTATGAAGAGGAAAGGGTACCTTTACAATGGAGAAATCTTGCGGGTATTACTTCACCGAATTATGGACTGATGGTGTCCCATCACCAATAAAGGGACAAACTGATGTCATGCACTCCTCTTGCTACAGCGACAACACAATCTCACTTGCGTAGAATTTCTCCTGAAAACATCTGGCCTGAATCTAATTATAAAGAAACAATGAGACAAATCCACATGGAGGTACATTCTGCAAAACAACTGAACTCTTTAAAAACATCAGTGTGGTGAAAAACAAAAAATGGCTAAAATAGGAATAGTATCACATTAAAGGAGACTAGAGATGTGACACATATTGTATGGGATCCTTAATTAAAACGTGGGTTAAAAAAAAACTCTAAAAGACAGTATTGGGACAATTGGAGAAACATATAAATTATAGATGACGTGGTAATATTGACATTAAGTTTCCTGATTGTGATAATTATATTGTAGTTATGTAGGAGATTGTCCTTTGTTCTTAGGAAATACATACTGAAATATATACAGGTGAAGAATCATGAGGCCTGCAACTAACTCTCAAATGACTGGAAAAAATGCATATATGTATATACAGTTATGTGTTGCTTAACCACGAGAATACATCCTGAACGATGTGCTATTAGGCGATTTCGTCATTGTGTGAACATCATGGATTTCACTTACACAAACCTTGATGGTAGAGCCTACTACACACCTAGGCTATATGGTACAGCCTACTGCTCCCAGGCTACAAACCTGTATGCATGTTACTGTACCGAACACTGTAGGCAGTTGTAACACAATAGTATTTGTGCATCTAAACATAGGAAAGATAGTGCATGACTATACACTGGCAGAGAAAGATAAAGCAAATATGGCCAAATATTATGAACTGGGGAATCCAAATGAAGAATATACAGTTGTTTATTATTCTTTTTTTTTTTTTTTTTTTTTTTTTTGGAGACAGAGTCTTGCTCTGTTACCTAAGCTGGAGTGCAGTGGCATGATCTCCACTCACAGCAACCTCCGCCTCCCAGGTTCCAGTGATTTTCCTGCCTCAGCCTCCTGATTATCTGGGATTACAGGCATGTGCCACCCCACCCGGCTAATTTTTATATTTTTAGTAGAGACAGGGTTTCGCCATGTTGGCCAGGCTGGTCTCAAACTCCTGACCTCGGGTGATCCGCCCACCTCGGCCTCCCAAAGGGCTGGCATTAGAGGTGTGAGCCACTGCGCCTGGCCCATTATTCTTTTTCTAAGAGGGGGTCTTGCTTGCTATGTTGCCGGGGCTGGTCTCAAACTCCTAGGCTTAAGGGATCCTCCTGCCCCAGCCTCCTGAGTAGCTTGGGACTACAGGCATGTACCACATTCTTCTATTTTTGCAACTTTTCTGTAGGTTTTAACTCTTTCAAAATACAAATTGGGAGAAAAAAAGGTCCTTCAATTAAGCTACAAAATTGCTTGAAACAAGTTATTTTTGAAAATATTTAGTCCTTTTCAGGTTTACAGCATATTTAAGCAGGTATGTATTCTTGTAATTTTAATATGTATATTAAAATTGTTATAATTTTTGTCCAGATGTGGAGGGTTTCATGAGATGTAAAGTTATTGTTCTACTTTTAGACATTTAATTCTCAGTATTTTTAGAAATGCAATGTTATCATTTCTATACTTATTTTCCTATGCTTAAACACAGTTTCTCCTGCTTTCCTATAACACTAAAAATTGACAGTGGCTTAAGCAGCAGTGGCTTTAGAAGTTTCAGTAATGGAAACTGGGGAAAGCTGACCAAGTCAGTAGGGCCTAAGACAACTTTTAAAAATGAGTATATGAATCTGAATGAGTGAGACAAGTGAATTTGCTGATCTTGAGTAATTTGGAACGTTATGTTATGTGTGTGCTCACTATTAATCTAATTGCTGTGGAAATAACTTCAATTTTTGTTAATTAGAAGGCAAATGTTGAATGTGGTTTTATTCTTACAACGAATACTAACTCTTCAGAAAGTTCAAGTTGCCAAGCAAGAACATCAGATGAATGAAATTGTTTGCAGTGGCAAATCCGTACCGGCCTGCAGCAACTCACTTCTTGCCTCCTCAAAGGAAAGAAGCATAAGGCAGAGTGAGAGACCGAGGCAAGTTTTTGAGCAGGAGTGAGAGTTTATTAAGAAGTATTAGAGCAGGAATAAAAGTAAAGTACACTTGGAAGAGGGCTCAGTGGGCAACTTGAGAGATTCAGCTGTGCCAACTGACCCTTGATTTGGAGACTGATACATTGATACGGTTCTAGGCCTTGCATTACTTCTTCCGATTCTTCCCTTGGGGTGGGCTGTCCGCATGCTCAGTGGCCTGCCAGCACTTGGGAGGGGCGGCATGTGCGGTGTGTTTACTGAAGTTGTGCACATACTCACTGGAGACATTCTTCCCTTACCAGTCTTTTTCCTAGAGGAAGCTCAAATGCCAGTTAAACTCCACCATTTTGCCTCTTAGTGAGCATATTTGAGCCCACTCTCCCAAAATCTTATCCAGCAGCTGCTTATCACCAGATTCTAGTATTTTCCATCTACTGGGAGAATGTCTTTCCCTGACACCAGTTGAGACCAATGATTATTTTAGATAGTTTAACAACTTGCCTTACCATCACCTGATAGTCACTTGACATTCCTGGGTGGGGTGGGGGAGATTTTCTCCTGCCCTGTTCAAGTCTGCCCAGCTACCTATTCTAAGGGAATGTAGATAGGAAGTAATACAGACACCAATTTGCCAAACTCCCTCATGTTGTTTACCCTAAGTCTTTATGTGTTCCCAGTACCTCTAAGGCACTGTCTCAAAATTTAGACATTTGTTTTTCTTTCTCCACTTGTCTGAAGGTTATTTGCAGTGTCTGTATCTTTGGCTTAGACTTTCATGTGTAACATAACCTTAGGCAAATCTTCCTTGGATCTAAGTTTATTCTGTAAATACTAATGTTGGTAGAAGGAGACAATGCCATTGTTGCCTTTCAGCCAGAAACCTCCAGAAACACACCTATAGTTGAACAAGTTGGGTTTAATGTTCTTTGGAAGAAGGGCGATTGCACATCATGGGTGTGCCTTTGGGAACTGCAGCACATCTCAGTAAAAGGGTGGTAGGATTTGGGGTTTGGTTAGGTGATTTGGGGAGGATCCAAGGAAGTACAGGTTCACTCTGTATTGGGTACTGTCAGGAAGTAGGGACAAGTCTTTGGGTATCAGTACTATTCAGGGTTCTCCAGAGGGACAGAACTAATAGGATATATATATATATATATATATATACACACACACATACACACACATACACAGAGAGAGAGAGAGAGAGAGAGAGAGAGAGAGAGGAGTTTAAGGCCAGGCACGGTGGCTCACACCTGTAATCCCAGCACTTTGGGAGGCTGAGGCGGGCGGATCACGAGGTCAAGAGATTGAGACCAGCCTGGCCAACATGGTGAAAACCCGTCTCTACTAAAAATACAAAAATTAGCTGGGCGTAGTGGCGCACATCTGTAGTCCCAGCTACTTGGGAGGCTGAGGCAGGAGTATCACTTGAACCCAGGAGGTGGAGGTTGCAGTGAGCCAAGATCGTGCCACTGCACTCCAGCCTAGTGACAGAGCAAGACTCCGTGACCCCATCTCCAAAAAAAAAAAAAAAAAAAAAAAAGAGGCAGAAGGAAGGAAGGAAGGGAGGGAGGGAGGGAAGGAGGGAGGGAGTTAGTTTATTAAGGAGAATTGACTCACAGGATCACAAGGTGAAGTCCCACAATAGGCCGTCTGCAGGCTCACCCAGAGTGGCTCAGTCCAGGTCCAAAAACCTCAAAAGTAGGGAAGCCAACAGTGCAGTCTTCGGTCTGTGGCCAAAGGGCGCCTGAGAGCACTTGGCAAGCCATTGGTGTAAGTCCAAGGGTCCAAAGGCTGAAGAACCTGGAGTCTGATGTCCAAGGGCAGGAGGAATGGAAGGAGGCATCCAGCACGGGAGAAAGATGAAAGCCGGAAGACTCAGCAAGCCAGCTTATCCCATCTTCTTCCGCCTACTTTGTTCTAGCTGCACTGGCAGCCAATTGCATGGTGCCCACCCACACTGAGGGTGGGTCTTCCTCTCCCAGACCACCGACTCAAATGTTAATTTCCTCTGGCAACAACCTCACAGACCCACTCAGGAACAATACTTTACCAGCTATCTAGGCATCCTTCAATCAAGTTGACACCTAATATTAACTGTCACAGTATCATCTTATCCTGAAGGAGGGCCAATTAGAGCCAGGCTCAAGCTGCACCTGGGAAAGTGGCTACATTCCCTCATATTACCTGGGACAGGGCATATTTGGTGTTATATGGTTTACACAGTGATCTTGTTTTTGTGCCTCGGCAAAATTACAGTCTTGTTTCATATCACTTTAGTGTAGTCACAGAGGGACTCCGTCTGATATTGGTGTTTTGTAAGGATGTTCATAGCAAAAAAAGAACACGGCCCAGCAGAGAGGACCAGGCCAGCTTCCAGCATGACCCAGGCCTAGCTCTGAATTTCAGATCAGTTCCTGGAAGTCAGGCTGCTTTTCTCTTTCTGAACTAAGTGTATCTTGTATGAAATTTGCTTCTTTTCAAATGTGGTTTTCCTGTTGAGGCTTTGAAGCTAGGCCTAAACCTCTTTTGAGTATGAACTGAAGGCTTTCCTCACGCAAGGGTATTCTTTGGTCAGCCACTCAAAAAAGTGAATCCATCTTTAGGTTGGAAGGTGGATTCAAAGGTCAACTTTTCACTGCATAGTATACAGCAGGTCCCTACATAACATTGTTTCATTCACTGTCATTTTGACATAATGTCGGTGAGAAAAAAAGAATTGCTTCCTGGCCAGGGCCACTGGGTGTGGGAAGTCTGCAGGTTCTCCCTGTTACAGTGGGTAGCTAGTCAGGCATGAGCAGGGCAGGAGAGAGCTCCCCATTCCACACACACACCCAGAGCATCGGGTGACCATCCAGTGATGGTCAAGGCAGTTGTTAACTATCTTTCTAAAGTAGTCATTGGTCACAGCCAGCATCAGAGAAAGGCAGTCTCCCGATAGAAAACATGTGAAACTGGTGATCAGCCACTTCCTGACAAGATCCCAGGAGTTGAGAGAAGTAACACAAGACCGCAGTAGGCCAACATGTAAAACCCCAAGTCAAGAGGTTAAGCTGCGCTCTTGACTCTTTCAAGTCACCCACTTGGCCCTCTTCCAAGTGTACTTTCCTGCCTTTCCACTCCTGTCCTAAAACTTGCCTTGGTCTCTCCTTCTGCTCTACGCCCCTCAAATTCTTTCTTCTGAGGTGGCAAGAATTGAGGCTGCTGCCTCATTCATAGAGACATGGATACGTTCCACTGGTGAGATCCCCATGACTGTTTTCTTTGGATCGCCAGTGTCCTCCCATGTCCCAAAGCTGTGTACATGAGGTGAATGGGTATGTCTGAGTGATCCCAGTCTGAGTGTGAGTTTGTAAGCACACCCAGTGACAGGATGGGGTCCCGTCCAGGCACCCTGAGCTGCCAGGAGAGGTGGGCCCTCAGTGACCCTGAAATGGAATAAGTGGGCAACTTTCTCATTTGTTTTTATTAATCTTTCTTATATGTATGTATAGCTTTCATTTCAGTGTTTAATACTAGAAGTGTTTTGGTCTTTATTTAGAAGTTTGTTGATGTTTTGGCTGGACATGGCGACTCATATCTGTAACCCCAGCACTTTGGGAGGCCGAGGCAGGCAGATCACTGGAGGCTAGGAGTTTGAGACCAGCAAAGACAGCATAGTGAAACCCCATCTCTATAAAAATACAAAAAAATTAGCCAGGCATGGTGGCAGACGCCTGTAATCCCAGCTACTCGGGAGGCTGAGGAGGGAGAATCACTTGAACCCAGGAGGCAGAGGTTGCAGTGAGCTGAGATCTTGCCATTGCCCTCCAGCCTGAGCAACAGAGCTAGACTCTGTCTCAAAAAAAAAAAATTTGGTGTTGTATGATCATAAATATGCTGTAGGAACTGTTTATATCAACTAGCTTATGTTAAAATTGGTGTCATTATGTTATTTTGTTTATACTCGTGGTTTCCTAGAACCTATCAGTGACGTTGATGACTAATTATACTGTGACCATTTTTCTGGATCATGAAATATTTCCATAGTGGTCTCTAATGATGGGTGCTTAAGGGCACCATCCCTGGAGATGTCTTCTTGTATATTTTTAGGTGGGTCAGGTTAACAATGGGTGTGGAAGGGCACCATCTCTGGAGATGTCTTATTCCATAAATTTGGGTGTAAATTTTTTTAAAGATTTCCAGGTGATTCTGATGTGTGCTAGTTAAGAAAAAACGTATCAGTATTTCCACATAGATGCTCAGTTTCTGGGCTATTCTGTTCCACTGCTCAATTTTTCCATGTCCAGGGCCGGGCACGGTGACTCATGCCTATAATCCCAGCACTTTGGGAGGCCGAGGCGGGCGGATCACCTGAGGTCAGGAGTTTGAGACCAGCCTGACCAACATGGAGAAACCCCATCTCTACTAAAAATACAAAATTAGCCGGGCGTGGTGCCACATGCCTGTAATCCCAGCTGCTCGGGAGGCTGAGGCAGGAGAATCGCTTGAACCTGGGAGGCGGAGGCTGCGGTGAGCCGAGATCATGCCATTGCACTCCAGCCTGGGCAACAAGAGCGAAACTCCATCTCAAAAAAAAAAAATTTCTATGTCTGTCATTCTCACACATCTTAATTACTGAAATTTTGTAAGTCTCGATGCCTGCTAAGGAAAGCTTCCCACTTTCTCAAGGAGGGTCTTCCTTATCCATGGGCCTTTGCTCTTCCGTATAAATCTTATAATGAACTGTCAATTTTCACATAGGAACAGTTGAAATTTTGATTTTTAATCTATAGATCAACTTGGGGACAACTGACAAACTTTTAGTGGTATGGAGTCTTTGAATCCATGTACCTAATTATTTCTCCATTTTCATGTTGTCATTGTTTTTCACTTATATTTTACAAATTCCTCCATACAGATCTTGTGACTATTTTCCCACTGATTTTTCATGCCATCTCTACTGTATGCTATGTTATACATAGGATTGGGCCTATCCCTGCACTCCCTATTCTGTTTCATTGATCTACTTGTCTTTGCCTACACCAAAACTGCCTTTAATTCCATAGCTTTGAAGTAATTGCTCAATAAGCCTTGTTATCTGAGAGTCTCTCCCTGCCGCCAGCTTTTGGACTGTAAGATGCTGACCTCTGGTTTAAATGATCATGACACATATTAGAATATAGGCCCCATAATGAAGCTCCTCAAGAGAGCATTACAAAGAAACTTTGTCAACCTGTAGCTGCAGAGTTTTAAATTTCATTTAGATTTGGCACACCACTTTATTCAAAAGTATTTATTTCCACAAATTTTTATCCACAGCTAAATATTACAGTGACTATTACAAGCGTTTTTCTATAAACAAACGTGTAGTTTACAGATTTGTGCAAAGTGGAAAAATATTTTCATCAGTAGTCTTTCTTCCACGGTGTCAGATTCACCCCTGAATATGATCTGAACTCTTTCGGAGAGGCACTCCTTCATCTAAACATCAGTTGGTGGCAAAATGTTATATTCAAATCTGGATTATTCTGATACGGTGTCACTTTAGAAAGTAGCTTAGTTTCATTTCTGATTGATCCCCTTTGTTAGAATTAGAAACTTTCTTTTTTTGAAAAACAATCTTTTCTATCTAATGACCTGGGTTTGTCATTGGCATTAACCTCTGTCTATACCCTCTAATTCTCTAATTATGGCACCAGTGGGTATAAAAAGTGAATTATGGTTATTTGGCTCATGCAGCAAATTGGAGAAACTGACCACAAATATTCTGTGAAGAACTACAAGGTCTTGCCCCATGCTGTCCCATTTTATTGACCATTTAGTTATGTAGGCATTATACAAATGCCTCAATTTAGGACACCCTTGCTGTCTTAGTAGGTCAAGTGTATGAAAATTTACTTTATGCAGAATAAATGAACTCTAATTTATTGGTTACTGGAATCTTAATGTATGAAAGCTCTAAGTAAATATCTGATGAATTGATGGTAGCAGCATTGATTTTTAAATGTTCCAAGCTCCTAGTTTTGTTTTGTTTTTGTTTTTACAAAAGCCTTAACATTTAGTACTAGGGAAATCAAAGAAAGTAACTCCCACTGACATGCTTCATGGAAAAGGGAAAAACATCTACCTTTGGGTCTAATCTGCCTCCCAGGTGAGCCTACAGGTACTGGAACTCTAACTGCAACTATCAGGGCATAGGGAAAATTCATGATGTAATATGTTGTCGGCTTCAACAACTCGTGTACATACACATTTACTATAAGTAAACAGGTCCCATATAATACTTAAAACACAAGTTTTTGATCTATAAATACTTGATTCTTAATATTTAAAATGCTTCTAATGTTTTAAAAGACAAAACTCCCCATGATATCACATTGAACATTAAAATTATTCCCACAGCAACACTTATTTCAGAGAAACAATTGATAAGTCAGTTATCTTAGTAACCGCTAAAGGCACCTGGTGAGAAAAGCGTCAACTAAATTTTAAATATTAAAAAATTAAAGAGACATCTAATGCAGAGTTCAAACCTATATGTTGAATTGTTAGTCATTACTGATTTCATGACACTGATAAATGTTTGAATTGATTTTTAAAAATGCAGCCAAAATGCTAACAAAAGATTATATAGTTCCCCTAAAGATGCTTCTTCTAGCCTCCAAGTATTAAATAAGATAGATCTAAATATTAACTACATATGAAGTATATATTTGTTAGTCATCTATAAATTTTAAGTACAATTCCAGTGATACACCTTTATCTTTTGGAAGAGAAGAACTAAACCTGCCATTTCTTAGGCTAAATGGACTATTCATAAGGTCCTTCCCTCCCTATTTATTCTAATTGCCAAGCTTTTATTCAGTAAGCTCTTGGCACCTAGTGATTAACCAGAGACAGCAGACAGTAGTGACCAAGAGATATGGAGAGAATGATGGTATAAGACAGTATATAAGGACAGTAAACCACTGTATTTGTGGAACCACTGCATGTCAAAACTCCTTAACACTCTAACAAGGCATTTTTGGTCTTTTAAGATTAAGGATAGTCCTTACATAAGAGACTCAGTTTCAAACTAAAGTGCATTAAAAAGCAAATTATACTTCACCAACAACTTTAAAGAGGTAGCCACAAACCCAGTTGTTTTAGATTGGCCTTCTAAATGAAGTCAGCACATGGATCCATGGGTGAGTGTCATGGAAGTCAGTGATTATGTAACTGTAACGAAAGAAAAAGGCACAGCTCTGCAGACACCCAAGAGAAGCTGGCATGTTTAATGTGGATGTAGAGGGGATAATGCCCATGACAACTGATTGGAACACAACTGTCAGCAGCCTTAACCCAGGCTAAGACTGGGCTAAGCCCCAGGAGATGTAGAGAAGGACTGAGGAAGCTGTGCTCTAAGGGCACAGTGCAGAAGGTAGCTTGGAGTGTGCTGTGTTTCCAAGAGCCTTTTAAGTTGGATGGTTGAGTAAAAAAGAGGGTGGAGGCAGGCTGTTCTACTGCCATTTCATGTATAAACCCTATTTTCTCAATGTAATACAAAGACTGTTCTTCTATGATTTGCAAATACCATTTTTTCTTATGGGAACAGCATACTGCTATCAAGATATAGGGAAAAGACAGTAAAAAAAAAAAAGTGTGGAAAGAATATGGGTTTCCAGTTGAATGCTTGCTTTTGAAGAATCCAAAAACAAGTTAAAAAAAAATTCTAAGAGCAGCAAAAATCTAAGCCTATTACTGAATTACTTTTTAAAAATCATTATTTTGTAGGAGAGATATTTACAATTTTTTTGTGTGCTAAATTTGAAAAACGTTGAAAATAACCTGAAAAGGGAAAGTTGACCTAAACCATTTTATTCTCTTAAAAAAAAAAAAAACAAACAAACCCAAACTTTAGTATAATATCCCTGAACTGATTATTTTTGAAGGTTTTTCAGATGATCTGATGTGCAAGTTTTAGTTTGTTTTACTATTTGGTTTCTGGAATAGTAGAGCATTATGTGATGCTCTTACTGGAGGCTTAATGGTATTAAGAGATTAAAAGTTTTCATATTGACTTGTTTGGTTTTTATATCTATAAATAAAACAAGTTGTTATCCTTTTCTAATATTTAGCTTATATACATTTTTGTGAAAGTTTTTTGGGACTTGGAAAGTGTATGGACTAGCATCAGAAACAAAATATTTTTCCATCTTTCTCACTTGGAGTTTGGGATAGCAGCATTTCAATAATCTCTTCCATTAAACCAAGATTACACAAAAGCGTTTGAGCACACTGAGGATTGGCACTTCTAATTTTGCTTCAGAAACCAGTACTCAAAATGTCTGGTCTGGAGGTCATTTACACCACTGTCTTTGTATAATCAGCCATTAAAAAATATTTTGGGAACATTTCTCAGAAGTCTTATCCCCATATTTTTGTTCTTAAAACATCTCACCACAAACTCAACCATGCCTATAGTTTGCAAACTTTGGGAAATGTCAGTATATGCCATTATGATGGTTATTAGTACCATTATTTCTTAAAAGCACTTTGAAGGCAATTTATGTGACTTATATATATTTGATATTTTAATTTGGACATTCTCCAGTTATATGCAAAGATCAAAACTAGGCAGCTTCATTTTATAGAATTGGCACCTTTTATTTGTCTATGGGGACCGCTTGGTGTCTATAAATTATGCATATGTTGTTGGACTGAAATCAAACTTAAAATCTTCCATATTTCAAGTGTTTTTATTCTGAGCAGTAGGTACAAAAAAATAATGACATAGTTGTGTCCAACTCTGTATAGTTCAGCACCCCTCCACAGGCTGTCAATCTCTGATTTGATCTACTTTTACCAGATTTAACAGATCCTTGAATTTACTTTACTGTATATACTTCCTTTTTGCTCACATTGGGAATCAAACTAATGCTGGAAACATACATCTTCAGACTTCATTGAGGAACTCCAGATTGAGACACGCTGGGATGTGGATTGAGTCCATGGTTAGAGAAGATGGATTAAATGGAAACACAACAGGAAACATGTGCTTGGCATCTAACAGCAGTTGCTGAGGGTCATTCCGCTCTTGTAGTTGTGCCTATGGGGAAGAATAAGACCATGGAAAGTTTGAGTACCCCTAAAAATAGCCAGTTTAAGTAAATTCATGAAAGTGAGTTGGCATGTATCATGGAGAGATTTCTAAGACAATTAGGTAAAACTTCAGGACCAGGAGAATGTGATCTCCTTATCCTTGAGGTATTTAGTGGGGTGAGAAGCCCTGACTTAGGCTTTTTGGAGATCAGAGGGCTATAAGCACTCTCCCAATTCTAGCATTCTTTAAAAAATTTTCTATCTAAGGGATAATATAAAATACATCTCAGGTGCAAACCATATGGAGAGGCACTGTAGTGGAGTGGCCAAGGGCATGGGTTTTTTAGGTAGACAGCTTGAGCTCTAATCCTGGCACCACCCTGGGCAAATTCCTGAATTTTTCTATGCCCCAGTTTCTTTACCTGTAGAATGGAATGGGAGAAGAGTACATCACATAAAATGGCAGAGTAGGAAGCTCTAGGGATTGGTCCCTCCACTGAAGCTACCCTGAACTAGAAACAGTGATTGTCAACTATCTTGTAACTCTGGAACTTGATTGGACATTTATAACAATTGGGAGAGTGATTGATAAAGGTAGAGGCTGCTGATCTTTGCTAAGAGAACTGTGTGTGTGACCCAGCTACTATCCCCCTCTCTTCAGCTCCCCTGAAGCTATGGGGATAGCAGCCCATATTCCTGGAGTAGCTAGCCGGCCAGGGCAGGCAGTGAGACACTGTCCTCCAAATATTTGTGGTTGTGCACTTTGGTTGATCTGGTGGGTCCCAGCAGATGCCTGTCTTGGTTAGACATTTCTTGGGATGCAATGGCTTCCACTAGTGGCATCAACTAGAAAATTTAAAGGCACAGAACCCCTCCCTGCTTCCTATTTGAAGCCAGAAATTTTAGGAAAAGTACAAAAACTGAAATGAAAAATTGACTAGAGGAGTTTAACAGTAGACTTCAGCAGGCAGAAGAAAAGATCAGTGAACTTGAAGATAAAGCAATTGAAATGATCCAGTCTGAGAAGAAAATAAAAATAATGTAAAAATGAACAGAGCCTAACAGACCTACGGGACACTATGAAGTGTACCAACATACACATTACAGTAGTACCAGAAGGAAAAGAGCAAGAAGGGGGCAACAAAATATTTGAAGAAATAATGCCTGAAACTTCCCAAATCTGATGAAAGACATGTATGTAATCATCCAAAAAGCTCAATGAACTCCAAGTAGGATAAAGGCAAAGAGATTCACAGTGAAACACATTATACTACATTGTCAAACCCTAAAACAGAGAGGGAGTCTTGAAGGCAGTGAGAAAGAAGTGACTTGTCACATACAGTCATCCCTCAGTATCCATGGGGGATTGGTTCCAGGAATTCCCACAGATACCCAAATCCATGTGTATGCAAGTACTGCAGTCGGCCCTGTAGAACCCATAGATACAAAAAGTTGTCCCTCCATAGCTACAGGTTCTGCATCCTGTGAATACTGAATTTTGAATCTGTGGTTGGGTGAACTTGCAGATATGGAACCTGTGGATATGGAGGGCTGACTGTATAAGGTATCCTCAAATAAGATTAACAGCTGTTTTTTCATCAGAAACCACGGAGGCTAGGAGGCAATGGGATGACACAGTTCAAATCCAGAAAGGAAAAAATCTTGTCTGCTAAGAATTCTAAATCTGGCAAAACTACCCTTCAAGAATGAAGGAGAAATTAAGTCATTTCCAGAGACAAAGAAGGACATTATATTTTAATAAAAGGTTCAACTCATCAAGAAGATATAATAAACATCTGCACCTAGCAACAGAACCTCAAAATATTTGAAGTGTGAACTGACAGACTTTAAGGGAGAATAGTTCTACAGTAATGGTTGGACATTTCAATACCCCATTTTTAATCATGGATAGAACCAGATAGATCAATAAGAAAATAGAGGCCATGAACAACACTATAAACAAATTAGTCCTAACAAACACATATGGAACACTCCACTTAGCAGCATACACATTCTTCTCAGTGCATATGGAACAGTCTCCAATGGACCCTGTGTTACACAAAACAAGTCTGAATAAATTTAAAAAGATTAAAGCCATATGAAATATTTTTTGATTATGATGGAATGAAACTATAAATCAATAAATGAAGGAAAACTGCAAAATCCACAAATATGTGGAAACTAATAAGTTCTTAAATAGCCAATGGGCTAAAGAAATCACAGGGGGAATTAGACAATAAAAATATAATAAACCAAAACTTATGGGATGGGGTAAATGTAGTGCTAAAAAAGTTTGTAGCTGTAAATGTCTACATTAAAAAAAAAAAAAAAAAAAAAAAAAAACCTCAAATCAATAACCTAACTGTATACCTTAAGGAATCAGAAAAAGAGCAAACTAAACCTAAACCTAGAAGAAATGAAATAACACAAATTAGATGGAAAAATAGAGAATAGAACAATACCCAAAACAAATGTAATCAAAGTTGGTTCAAAAAATTGACAAACCTCCCCTCCCTTTTTTTTTTAGATGGAGTCTTGCTCTGTCACCCAGGCTGGAGTGCAGTAGTGTGATCTCTGCTCACTGCAACCTCCACCTCCAGGTTCAAGTGATTCTCCTGCCTCAGCCCCCTAAGTAGTTGGGATTACAGGTGTGTGTGAAGACTAAAACGAGAAATTAGCAAATCAGAAATGAAAGCGAGGACATTACTGCCAATTTTACAGAAATAAAAAGGATTATAAGAGAATACTATGAAAAATTTAACACCAACAAATTGGATAATCTAGATGAAATGGACAAAATCCCAGGAACACACAAACTACCAAAACTGATTTAAGAAGAAATAGAAAATCTGAATAGACCTGGAACAAGTAAGGACATTGAATTAGTAATTAAATATTTCCCAACAAAGGAAAGCCCAAGATGGACTTCACTGGTGAAGACTATCAAACATTTTAAGAAGAATTAACACCAGTTCTCAAACTCTTCCTAAAAATCAAAGAGGAAGGCACACTTTAACTCATTCTGTGAGGCCAGTATAACCCTAATATCAAAGCCAGATAAAGACACTGTAAGAAAACAAAACTATATTCATCCCTTATCAATATAGATGTAAAAGCCCTCAACAAAATGCTAGCAAACTGAATTCAGTAAAAGGTTGAAAGGATTATACACCATGACCAAGTAGGATTTATCTTCAGAAAGCAAGGTTAGTTCAACATAAAAATCAATGTAATATACCACATTAACAGAATGAAGAGGAAAAAACCCACATCATCTCAATTGATGCAGAAAAAGCATTTGCCAAAATCCAACTTTTTTAATGATAAAAAGATAAATCCTTCCATGATAAAGACCATAGGTAAAAACCCACATTCAACATCACAAATATCATACCCAAAATGTTTTTCCTCTAAGATCAAGAATAAGATAAGGATGCCTAGTCTTACTACTTCTATTCAGCATAGTTCTAGCCAGAGCCATTATGCAAGAAAAGAGGTAAGAGGCAGCCAATTTGGACAGGAAGAAGTAAAATGATCCTTTTGCAGACAACATATCTTACATGTAGAAAAACCTAAAGAATCCACACACAAATATTGCTAGAGCTAATGTATTCAGGAAAGTACATAATAAAAAACCAACACATAAAAATCAGTTGTATTTCTATTCACTAGTAATGAATAATCAGAAAGAAAAACAATTCCATTTACAATAACATCAAAAAGAATAAAATACTTAGGAATAAATCTAGCCAAGAAGGTGCAAGACTTCTGAAAGAGCCAAGACCTCAACAAATGGAAAGACACCACATATTCATGTACTAGAAGACTTTAGATGACAATACTACATACAGCAATCTATAGATTCAATGCTATCCCTATCAAAATCCCAATGATGTTTTTTGCAGAAATCTAAAAAATCCTAAAATTCATATCAAACTTCAAGGGATCTTGACTAGCCAAAGCAATCCTGAAAAATAACAAAATTGGCCGGGTGCAATGGCTCATGCCTGCAATCCCAGCACTTCGGGAGGCTGAGGTGGGCAGATCACCTGAGGTTTGGAGTGCGAGACCAGTCTGGCAAACATGGTGAAGCCCCATCTCTACCAAAAATGCAGAAATTAGCCAGGCATGGTGGTACATGCCTGTAATCCCAGCTACTTGGGAGGCTGAGGCAGGAGAATTGCTTGAACCTGGGAGGCGGAGGTTGTAGTGAGCCGAGATTGCACTACTGCACTCCATGGGTGGTGGAGTGAGACTGTCTCAAAAAAAAAAAAAAAAAAAAAAAAAAAATTGGAGGACTCCCACTTCCCATTTGAAAACTTTTTACAAAGCTATGGGAATCAAAACAGTGTGGTACTGATATACAGACAGACATATAGACCAATAGAATATAACGGCCCAGAAAAAAAAAAACCCTCATATTTTTAGTTAATTGATTTTTGACAAGGGTGCCAAGTCCATTCAATGGGGGAAAGGGCAGTGTCTTTGACAAATGGTGCTGAGACAACTGGATATCCACATACAGAAGAATGAAGTGGGACATTCACCTTACACCATATACAAACATTAACTCAGAATGGATCAAAAACTTAAAGGGAGCTAAATCTGTAAAACTCTTATCATATCTGATAAGGATTTAATATCAAGATTGTACAAATAACTCCTATAACTCAATACTAAAAATGCAACAATCTAATTTAAAAATGAATTAAAGACTGGAATAGATATTTCTCCAGAGAAGATACACACATGGCCAATAGGTGCATGAAAAGATGCTAGTCATCAGAGAGATACAAATCCAAACCACAATGAGATACCACCTCACACCCATTAAGATGGCTATAATTTTAAAAAGCTGGAAAATCACAAGTGTTGGTGAGGATGTGGGGAAACTGGAACTCTCATGCATTGCTGGTGGGAATGTAAAATGGTATAGCTGCTATGGAAAAGTTTGAGGTTCCTCATAAAGTTTAAAATATAGAGTTACCGTATGACTCAGTAATTCTGCCTCTAGATATATGCCCCAAAGAACTGAAAAATGGATCTCAGCTACTTGTGCAGCAATGTTCATAGCGGCATGATTCCCAATAGCCAAACTGTAATGTGGTATATGAAGGGAATATTAGTCACTAAAAAAAGGAATGAAGTTCTTACGCATGCTACAACATGGATGACCTTTGAGAACCTAAGTGAAATAAGCCAGACCCAAAAGAATATCGTATGACTCAACTTATATGTGATATCTAGAATTTATAATTTAATATAATTTAATATAGAAGCCTACCCAGCATTGAAGGGAAGGGAGAATATTATTTGTGCAAATGGGTAGTGTTTCTGTTTAAGATGATGAAAGAATTTTGGAAATAGTGGTGATAGTTATATAATATTGTGAATATACTTAATGCCACTGAACTGTACACTTAAAAATGGTTAAATGGAACACACATACCCCAAAATCATGGGATGGGGAAGAGTTCCCTTCTCGTAAGGTTGTGAGGATTAAAAGAGTTAACAGGTATAAAGAACAGAGTACCATCACTGGCACATAGTAAGTGCTGTATTTGCTGTTATCGGTTTTATAATATGTTCCTTTGTTCCTCCTGCCCGTGCGTTAACCATTAATCTCTGAACCATGAACTGCTGGTAGAAGCTGTACTTTTACAAAAGTCAATAGGGTTAA
Organism: Chlorocebus sabaeus; assembly: GCF_047675955.1. Taxonomy (NCBI): domain Eukaryota; kingdom Metazoa; phylum Chordata; class Mammalia; order Primates; family Cercopithecidae; genus Chlorocebus; species Chlorocebus sabaeus. The sequence continues at coordinate 33,140,737 of NC_132921.1, read as the reverse complement.
CTGTGGGAGTATTGCCAAAAAGGAAAATCAATTATATACTGATTTTGTGAAAACACAATTTATTTTTCTCAAACCTCGAAACAGGCCATGGTCAGTAAATACATAGCAGCATTTGAAAAGTGCTGGGAAACAGGTTTACAGAATGAAGTCAGTTTGAGCATGGCATTGTAAGATGGTTCTATAGTGGCAGGGGAACCTAGAATTGCCCATGTTTTCATCCATTACCTGAATTATGAATAGAAAGCATGACTTAAATTTCCAGTACCCGTGTGTTTGGCATCTTGAAAGATGGGCCAAAATTTTAAAGTAATTTTAACCATTTGAAAAAGAGGTTTGAAATAATGGGAGAGAAGTTTAAAGGAGAGAAAGGCATTTAGGGAGGAATAAACAATAAGCCTCACTAATTCAAGATACTCAATGATGGCTCTGATATGGCCTGGCAGAATGATTCTCTGGGATTGTTGAAGGCTCACACACATCCCACTCTGAGTTTTGCTGCATTTATTATCACGAACCTATCGCATGGCATATGTATGTAAAATTTGAAATAGCAAGAGGCTCTGGGAAAAAAGTCATCTTTGTAGCACTTAAGGACCCTTGTATTTCTCCACATGAGTTAGATGTGACAGTAGACTTCACTACCTAAAAGGTTTGAAGAAATTTTAGAGAGTATAAAAATGGGAAAAGAAAGTGAAATATTACCTCTATTATCACAATTCAACAGCAAAAGGCATGTATACATTTAATCAATTAAAATTTACAAGGTGGTCATTTCACAGAAATCCTCCTGTGAATGCTTTGGTGAGTTTAACTTCAAATTTACATTTTTAAAGGTCAGTATAAAGCTATAAAAAGCCCACAGTGCCCAAGCAATGGTTTATTTTAACAAGTAACTTGTCTTTATCACACAGGTGAGTTCAAATGTAGGAGGGTGGGATTGTTCACCATTTCTTCTGAGCATTGTATAGGTAGAAACAGAACATAAAACTATAGCTCACAAAGAAAAAAAATCTTTTGATGGAACTGCGAGACACTGAAATTGATTACTGAGTAAGATTCAAAATCTGACTGTACATACTTTCAGAGAATATTTGGGCTTAACCTCCATTATATTTTTCCTTTGTCCTTAATCCATTAAACCTGCAGTATGATTTGGCATGTATTTTTTAACCTGAATTCTCATAAACAGCGGGGTTGCCAATTTATGAGCAGTTATAGTTCTCCCTCTAATGTGTGTCTCAGATATCCAAAAGCAAACAAGACTTTCTAAACTTGCACTTTTGCGTAAATTATCAGCCCTCCATAAAAATCCACATAATGGGTCCAGGGTCAGATATCTCAGTGGCTTCTGTCATCCAACTCTTCCCATTCAGCATCTGACTATGAGCATCCTAACTGGATACTTTCCGTCAGCACCACCCGCAACCCCGTTGTTACATTCATGTTGGTGAGTAGAGACTCACTCTGCCTGCCCCGCTCTGTGGCCTGTGTCTTTAACAATCAACTGTGTTTCTGTCATTGCCCTTAGGAGAATAACCTTTAGTCTGACTAGGCACCCCTTCCCAGACGTTTGGCCTCTGTTCCCTACTTAGATGCTGGGCTAAAGTTCATTTAGATTGTTTTTGCCATGGCTCTTTTCAAACCCCTTTTTAGCCTTTTTCAGGGCCCTCTAAATCTCTGGATCTACATTGAAACACTGTAAGGAGCTCCAAATAAAATTCCAGGAGTATTCCAAAGGGAACAGCTTCTTGTACAAAGCTCCATGTTTCCTCACGTTTCTTCAGTGTCTTTGATAAACCTCCATTTGGTCCCCTTTTTCCTGACTCTCCCTCCTCTGATCACTTCCCCCTGCACCCCTTTTTAATCCTTGTTTCATGTCAGCATCACTTCACTGGCCATAAGGTCATTTCAAAGTTTGAGGGAGTGCTATGTCTCCCCTGAGGTGCTCCCCACAGGTAATCATGGGAGAAGAGTGGCCTGTTTTCTGAATCATTGCGACATGACTATCATTCTAACACTGTCACAGTTACTATCACATGCAAAGGTCAGGCACTCAGCCAAAATCACCCTGGGCTCGGCTTGAGGAAGCTGATCTTTAAGTAAAAAATTTCCATCTTAGGAAAAGACAGATTTAAATAACTGTTTTCCCTATTACATTTTCTTTCAAGCATTTTCCTAAAAGCAAATATTGTAAGTCTTAGACAAAGATTTAAGAGCTCAAATTGTTTTCTTTAAAGAACATTTCTTAGTTCAATTTATGGTTAGGACTGATATTCTGCTTACATTGTTAATTCCATTTGGTGCTAATAGTTCAGTAACATGCTAGTGGCAAATGAAATAATGCTTAAACTATGTCTATAATCTGAGAGGCAGAGATTGTAAAAGTTGAGTTTTCTGTGTGCAAATAATAAGTTACTCACGGGTGATATGGTTCATGTTTACCTAAGTAGAAAGCCTAGGAATGTAAGGTCTTCTAACATATATGTAACCAGTATTTTAGTAATAAAGAGAAGCAAAGTTGAAACCCAAATTTTCAATTTCCTTTATAGTCTTAGACTAGGACTTCATAAAATTACTATTTTAAAACTCACCTGGATCGTTCGTATAAAGGCCACTGTTACCCGTTCTTCAAATTCATTCAGGGGAGTATAAAGGTTTAAAATTTTGACAATCTGTTGGGAGTAAAAACAGAATTTAGCACACAGCTAAATGAACATGAGACAACTTTTGAACTTTAAAGAATATGTGACATTGGAACAAGAGTATGATCCTTTTTAGACAAGGCTCACAACACAGATGGAGCTGGACTAACGTTTACACTTGGAGCCTGCATCCAGTAAACTAGAGCCCACAGCTTTGCCAGGTGGATCTGAGCCCTCTCACCGAATTCATGTCTCCTGTAAACCCACCTGCCCCTCCCCACTATGCTCATTGGTATACACAATGAGTTTAGAATGCGGTAGCCTGAAATCCTTAGCCTCTTATCTACCAGTAATTTAAAGGTTTCTTCTGAAGAGTACTGGAGATCTTACCTTAGATGAGAAAGGTCTTGTTTAATACCTAACTACTTCCATTCCCCAACATTATTTACAAATGAGTATTTGAACAGGAGATACTCTTTTTTCTGCCTACCACTGGTTTGGTAGAAGTAGACTGCCCAAATGCAATGCCAGCTGCATTCTAGAAGCAAACTTATGTCAAGTGAAATGTATTTAAAGAGGAGAGAAATGTTTGAAGACTTTCTGGAAATGTTTACAGAAGGAACCAGTTTTTTTTAAGAGTTCGATATATAATATTTTAGTAGTAAGTGGAGGAGGTAAGGAAAGGTGTTTACTTTGCTATATTAAGATGTGTTTTTCTGTACTGAGTTTGGATTTTGTTATTTATCTTTCAGGGACTGGCAATGTATCAGCAACAGAGTCATTGTTACACGTTTTTTAGGGAAAAGGAAAGTAATACTTAAATGCCCCTAAGTTCTTAATGACTTCATTTAAAACAATATAAATGAGTGTGAGTGAAAATATGACCATATTGAAATTAGTTTTAAAGAAAACTTTTTTTCTTACAATTACAGTTGTAAAGAAAGCAAATACCTGATGCTGCCAATTTATGAAAATTTGTGGATTTCTATGTAAGAAACATTCCAGAATTCATTACATTTAAAAAAGTTTTTACCTAAACTTGACGTTTTGTGGGTTTGCTACCTTATCTTTTTAAGTGAGTAAGATAGATAGAGAGTTACAAGAAAACAGTATCCGTGGCATCCTTTTTCACAGACCAAATGGTTTTTGGTTCCTCTAGGAATATCCCATTAGCTATACTTCAAAATTGTATCTCTAGGGGTATATAAAGGGTGGGAGTGCAACACTAACAAATAACCACTAATGAGAACAGACTTGGAATGGATGCTGGGCTTGCTTGGAATATCATGGTTGACAGAGGTGCAGAGTGACTGTACCTGCTGGGTACTGAGGGAGGTACACAGGGAGCAGATGGCCTCTGCATCCTCCTGGGTTTTCTTCTTCAATTGCAGGAGCTGGGCTGCTTGGATCAGAGGTTCCATGGTCTGAACTGCTCCACTCTGGTGAAGGTTTCTTCCCCGAAGCCACTCCTCAAGCTGACTTATATTGTACCTTAGCCATAGGTAGAAAGCAAGCCATGTTAAGCCGGTCCTCCTGATTCACTGAGAAGGGGACACCTGTTGAGTTTTGCAGGCCAGCTGCAGCTAGTGTCATTATTTATCTCACATGGTTAAAAAAACACAGCAAGTGCCTTGCACTCAGGAACTATTTGTTGAATAAAGAATGAACAAATGAATGAGTGGGTACTTAAAATCAAGCAAAGATGAAACACCTGAAGTGTCTAAGTTAACGGGGAAAAACAGGCATTAAATATACTGAATTGTAAGTATTTATATTTAACATTCACAAATGTATTTATACTTCTATGTAAGCCTTCATGCCTCTTAACTCATTTTCTCTCTGACCTATCTGCGTTGTATTTAGTCTTTAACTTAGAGTGTGTCAATATCTTTAAGCTTTGAACTAATTTGTTTACCAAGTCAACCATCTCAGTGTTTGATGGATTTCACCAACAGATAAAAAGGTGATGGATTTGAGTCACAGACTGATGGAGACAAGGACTGTCAATTAGATTTGGATTTCATGTTTAGAAACAGCAGTCTTGTGTTCTGATTCTAGTCAGTGAGGGCCCACTCTATCTGTGTTGTTGGGGGGTGCTCCTCTCTTACCTGAGTTGCATGCCTGTGCTCCAAGAGCAGACGTCCTTCCGCAGGAGCAGGTTGTTAAGAGTCACTGCGTTGATCATGTAGAAGAGCTGTTTGAATACCTGCAGGATGATCTCAGGGTCCAAGCCCTGGTCACACATGACTGTATGAAAGGCATTCATCTGGCGGATGATAGCTTCCAGGCAGTATGAGTTATCCCCATCTGCCATGCTGGAGGAGCGCTTCCGGTAGCCGGTGGGCTTCACACCAGATAGACCCTGAATGCTCTCATTTTCCAACATGGCAGACACTGAAAGAAAAGCACACTTGGAGAAGCTTGCATTCCCCACTAACAATGCAAAGATTGGACCACTCAAATCATTTAGTGCTCGGGACTTTAGCAATGATACCACCCAGAGATGTGTAATGTTGACATGCTCAGGAACTTACAACATTTGGCAAAGAATTTCTAATGTGTTGATTTCTGTATGGAATAAAACAACTGTGAACAGCATTTTCACTTAAATTTACTGACGATTAGACAAAGATGATGGGCATGTACCAGCTCAATTCAGTATCACCGGTGCTGAAGTCCACAGTTTGAGAATTGAGCAACCTGGGTGTCATCCTGGCCTAGCCACTGACTATGTAAATATGAGCTTCATTGGTCTGTCATACTTACTAAGCAGCAATTGACTACGTACCAGAGGCTTTACGTTCAGTATCTCAATCTTCCAACAACTCTCTGAAGTACTACCCATTTTTATGAGGAAGTTGAGGCATAAAGAGGTTAAATAACTTGTCTGGGGTCACCCTAATAGGGAGTTGCAGGGCCAGGATTTCAACCCCAGTCTGTCTGACTCCAGAACTGGTGCTATTAACCTTCTCATTATTCTGAGTATCTCCAGCTTGATATGTCAGTTCTCCCTCTGTCTGGTGCCTTATAAAAAGATTTCCAGACAGGAAGGAGGGTTTGGAATAAACCTCATTTCAAGTAACGTATTTCTAGATTTGTCCTTCTTGGGATTCACCCATAACCTACTTGTGTCGTAAGAACCTTGGGAAAGCATTTTGAACGGGTCCAGGTACAGTTTCTTTCCCAGCCTTGGTGGAGCACAGTGAGTAATGTATCTACACATCATTTTTCTTCCGATTGAAAATGTAACTGCTCTCATTTCTCAATTCTGATTTCATGTTCAGTGCCCAAGTACACTGCTTGGCCCAAAACAAATGTCTAATAAATACTGATGCATCGTGCCTACCGCTGTGTCCTTTAGCATGAACACTCCTGCTTTCTTCCATGAATCAAGTTCATAATAGGTTGAGAGAGTTATGTTTTTTCACTGTATATGCATTTGTACCTTTTGAGTTTACATTTATTATGTATGAAAATTTGGGAAAAAATACAACATATTACAGAAAAAGAGATAAAGGGAAAGTCATCTATGCCTCTGGCACTGTGTCAAATACTTTCACTGCTCTTTTTAAGCATGATGTGCACACCTCAGTTCTGCCTTCACTGGGAAGGTTCTGGCTATCTGGAGGTCATGGCTAATATATCTGGTTCCCGAAAGGCAGAGGGTGCTGACCACGCCTTCCCCTTGTTTCAGACCCCATGATGAGTGATGTAGCTCTCCTGCTGCCAGCTTACCTATCATCGGCTGTAACATGCCCTCGGCAATTTTAATAAGCTGCTGGTAGATCTGAATGGAAAGGTCACTCAGCACCTGACGGTATTCGGTGAGGTCAAAGTTCTTAAGACAGTGTTCGTTCTGCTTTGCAGTGTTCTGAGTCATGAAGCCCTGCAGAGGGAGAGGCGTGCACTACTGAGTTCTGTGGTCTGCTGGGCCCAGCACAACTTCCGGGGCTCCGGTAACTTTAGTCATCTATTTGGTGGGCAGGGGGCCTACTCAGGCCCTTCCTATGTAGATGATGTTTTACAAAACCCTGTCAGTTCTTTGAGGCCTCATTGATGACCCTTGAACTTGAAGGTAATAGAAAAACTCAACATGAGAGAGAAAGCCTGAATCGCTCAGTCCAAATCCCCAAGGCGAAGTGATTTCCCTACAGTAGCAAAACCCAGGTTGGTACCAGGTCCAGAGAAAGGGATCCCTGCTTTCTCACTTTGTCCAGTGCTTTCCCCAATATACCAAGTCCCCCTAAAATGTTAGATGATGTGCAGCCTCTAAAGGAGTGTGGCCATGGGCCAGATTATATGCTTGTATGAGGAGAAAGTTTATATAGATTCTATCACTGGGTATCAGAATTAATAGATGAACTAAAGTGATTTCATAGCTATAGTACTGTGTCCTCTTAGCTTTCTGTATCAATCAGATGAAATAACACGTAAGTTAATGCAACTGCTGATATCAGGAGGACTCATGTGACCAATGTCCTTTTCATTGAGGCCGAGGGAAACCAATAGCAGCCAAAAAGATTAGTGCTCCCAAAAGGGCAACCATCTTCAGCAAGGCCTGTTGTACTGTGTCAAATACAAAGCCATCTTAATACAAACAAAAGCAGGCAGAAAAGGGGATAATTGTAATCATGAAGATAGAGTCAACCATTCTTCCTTGTTATTTGGACTACATGGATCTGGTTATGCTGTGGTTCAGGTCTTGACTCAGGTTCATATTCTCTGACCCAGAGAACATGAGCACCACAGCCTAATGTAATGGAGTTCTAGGTCCTGCTCTAGCCTTATATAACCTACAATTTAGAATGTGTATAACATTGGGAAAAGTGATGGACCTCAATGAAATAACATTACATGTAGTTCTATGCTTCAAGTAAATGCTTGGATATTACAATTTTGTAACAGAAGGCATGTGGTTTAAATGGCCATTTCTTTAACCTTTGGCCCATCCCTTTTATAATAAAAGCAGGCCATCAAATGAAGTGCTGGTTCTTAGGAGAGAGATGGAGTCAAGCCAACTGCAAAGAAGGTAAGACTGAAAGGGCATATCCTCTTACTAACCCAGGGAGAAGAGTCTGTCAAAATTGGTTCTGGCACAAAAGATGAAATAAAGCTTTAAAAATGGTCGCACTATTTTGGTTTACACTACGTCTTGACCTTGGGAAGGGTAGATGGTGAGATATGTGAAAGGAAGGGGAAGAAAAGTCGGGAAGACTACAGGAACCTGTGAATGGGTATGTCTGGAACGAGTTGGGATTCTCACCAGAGAAACTAGAATGGAAACAAGCTACATATTACTAGGTCATTGGGCAGAGTGCAGAGCATGGGAGAAGTTCTTTCAGGGACCAAAGCTGGGAATGTGAGTTCCAGAAAAAGCTGGGCCTTACAGGTCTGGTGTGGATTGTGAAGTGATGGGGTTAGTTGGGCCTCAGGTCAAGGAATCCAATCTGGATAGATGCATGGAGCTGGGCCTCCAGGTCAGTTTGCACACACATAGTTCTGATTATGGCATGCCTCTTTTCTTGTGGCCATCTTTGTCTATCTTGAAATGGACAGATTAATCAGTTGGCTTAGGAGAGACGGTGACCCAGTAGGCAACTGAGCTTCCTGCCAGTATCCATTGCAGTGGGGCTCTTCTAGAGCTGATATAGAAATGTCAGGTTACAAGAGTTTCATGGAGACTCCCAGGGCCTCTATTGATGATGAAAGGTTATGCAGACTCTACTTAAATAACCCAGGAGTGCTTTCTGGGGCCCCCTGGGCTCATCAAGGCCTCCTGGAGGCAGGTCTACTGTGGCCGGCCTTATTCCTACTTCCAGCCATGAGGTATGATAAGGTGTGCCCACGGTCTGAGGACCCCAAGGGTGCTCCGAAGACCCCCCCAACCTCTGAGGGGATACAAAGCACTTCTCAACCGCATTTGGATGAAGCAGGAACGCCTCCTGGGTGCCCGGCTCTTCACTCACCTCATCCCCGCTGTACTGCTTCAGACAGTGAAGAAGGCGGCAGGTGTTGGATAACCAGAATGACGTCATCTCAAAGTCATCATTGTGCTTCTGTGAAAAGAAAAGGACATCCTCAGCTCTAGGTGGCTCCCGTCTGGTGAAATGCTTCCTCAGTGCCTCTCTCCCCACATTTCCTACCCTTACCTAGTGTTCCTGAGCAGCCCTGAGGCTGGGCAGGGCACTTGCCAGTCACAGGGCTGAGACCCATTGCTGAGAGGCTGCATGAGTGTTCCTCTGCCACCAGGGATGGTACACAGAACCCCCGTCTTGGTCCCCTGATCAGTGGTGCACATACAGGGACACACATAAAGGACAGGCTGCCTTCCATGGCTGAAGAATGAATGCAAAGCTGAGTGACAGATGAGGCTCTGCCCCAGCAGCCCTGGGCTCTCGTCTAACCGCCTGGGCTCGCTGGCTCTGTTTCTCAACTGCCAGTTATCCAACACAAGGGATGCTAAAAAGCACAACAGCAAAATAGTTTGGTGTCCCATTTATCTAGATGTCAGACGCATCGTGGCTTTAACTCTCTAGAAAACAGCTATAAACCCGAACTAGGTGAAAAAGCCTGCTCAGCAACCCAAACAGCTATGAGACAGCTGCTGCATTAAAATTGATGACTTCACACAGCTCATGCTGTCAAGTAAGCGTTATCATTATCAAATGACAGAGTGGTATTAGATACGACAAAAAAAAAAAAAAAAAAAGAAATGAGGTTGAATAGAAAGTGACTGGTGGGGCTGGGACATGCTATTTTAGCTCAGAATTAGGGAAGGCTTTCCTAAGGAAGTGACATTTGTATTAGCCCTAAATTGGCCTAGACTGGCCCAAGATTCCAGCTGGATGGTGCTCATGAAAGAGGGTCAACGCTGGAGACACAAATCTGAGAGCCACTAGCACACAGATACATGTTTTGGAGCCATGAGTGAATAAAATTGCCTATGGAGGGCAATGCAGCTACTGAGGGCAGGAAACCAGGCTGGCTCTGGAATTCTTAGAGCAGCAACCGGCAGCTCAGTGGACCCCAGAATTGGTTCAGACTCAGCTTTTGAGAATGGCTTATATCCTGGAAGCAGCAGTGTGTGAGAACTAAAGATGGTCTCTACGAGCAATAATACTCAGGGCACCGGCCGGCTAGCAGGCAGAAATCCCTCTCACTGAGGGCTCATCTCCCTCAAGAATCTCACCTTCCACTGCCTGGTCCTCGCCCCTGTGTGGACAGGCCTCACCTCCCTGTAGGCCAGTCTGTTTCTGCAGTGTCTGCACTGCATTCAAGAGGAGCCTTGGGCCTTCAGGTGGCATTCCTGAGCACCTTTAACACCTTGAGGCAAGCCCTGTCCTGGCCCAGGCTGCCTCACCTTGGGAGGTGATGGAATGTCACAGCCCTCCCTGTGTTCCCCCCAGGGAAGAAAGCACCCAGACCCTTGGAAAGGTGGAGAGGGCCTGTGTTTCAGGGGTGTCCCTGAACTTGCTCTAGGGTGAGGACCACACATCCTTGGCTGCAGCAGGATGTCTCCCTAGCACCTCTGGCAGTGGGCAGGCCAAGGCTTCTGTAAGCACTGGGCAGGTCTGGAGGCTCAGCAGGGAGGAGCTGGAGGGCTACCTACGCCAGAGTCCTGGGCTTCCTGCCATTGCTGGGCCTGAGCATCCTTCTCTGGGAACTGCCAGGCATCCCGGTTACATGGATGCTTCTGTGGCTCATTTACCTTCAAAGTTGGAGCCTTGGGAGAATTCACTACAGCCAAACCCAGACACAGAGAAGCAACAGTGAGGGGCTGGCTTCGCTCCACCCACCACAAACCATGACCTTCTGCAGGGGCTGCTTACTTTCAGGACTTTCTTAATGCCGTTGATGGTGGAGGTCAGCAGGGAGTGCACCTTGAGATCGTCGTTGGTGTAGTCCGCATGCCGGATGCACATGTAGAGGATATAGGCGGGGAGACAGGGCACTGCGCCCGACAGCATCTGGGGCTTCAAGTCTAAGGGCAACGACAGCAGCAAATGGCAAGTTAGATCTATGGGGAACAGTGGAGGCTGTCAGAATCCTCATCTGAATAGAGATGTTTTCAGTATTCCCCCATAGCTAATCTAGGAACAGATGTCTCAAAGAGGATGGGGAGAGAGGCCACCCAGGGTACCCGAACTCCCGAGCCTACCTACCAGTAGTTTCAGATACTGTGGTTAGAAATACAAAACCACATTCCTAATTATTTACACTACAACACTGAAACAGGCTTCTGCCTCAGCCTAACGACAGGGAGGAAAAGTGCCTGCAAGTTACATAGATGCCTTTGTCCACAGCCAACAGGGGTCCATGGCAAGAGGAAGGCTAAGGACAGGACCTAGCTACCACACGGGGGCAGGAACTCTTGATTTGTGGGCACCACCACTTCCAGAAGGCAAGGGCTAGCTCCAGAATTAGACAAATTGTATGTTCCCAAAGATAGGGCCAGCCTGCTGAGGGCTGGGGAGGCTGGAACAACCTCTAGCCCATCAGTTCAGGAACAAATTACCCAGCCGTACTTGCCCAGCCTCTCAGCCAAATAGATTAGGCAGGCCCCCCTCCCCAGCCCCAGTGCCACTGCTCGGCATGCATCTCTCCAACCGCTATCCTACTTCCCCCAACTGCTCTCTTCTGTATCCCACAGATACAGCCTGGGCAAGGGCTGCTCTGGCTGGACTGGACGGGCCTTGTGAGTCTCCCCATTAACTGCAGACTCAGCCTTTTGGCCCTTTCTTGCAAAAGGCCCTGGAGGGACAGGAAGCAGCTGTCAGACCATTTTCTATTTCAGACCATGCCAGGAGAGCCAGGCTTAAGGCAACAAGTGGTGGTAGGAGGCCAGAGAACTGGGGGGAAAAGGCCTGGTGCAAAGGCAAGATGACAGGTGAGAACGGGGCAGGAGCCCAAGGCCCCAGGGGTCTCACCATAGCTCTGCACTGTATCTCCAGCCCTTGTTCTTTACACTCATACCCTCCCAAACAAGGCCTCATGAGCCACCTCTAGGCTCAGAATGGCAATGAAGGGAGGCCACCTCCCTCCCACCTGCAGGTGGGCAGTATCCTTGCAAACCTTCTCCCAGGCTGGTCCTGGGCTGGGCTCTGCTGCGAGCAGCTCCAGTTGGTACTTGGGTTACACCATCCCTGCTCCAATGCCTCGGTCTAGTTAAATGCCAACTGTAGGCCATAATACTACTTGAGTACATGGTTGACATTTGGGTATTTTATAGGTCCAACAATGGCTGTGGATTGGCCATTGGCTCTAATTGGAATGCCAGTCACATTTGTCCAGGAAAATGTATTTTATAGGCCCAGACTTCCAATCCATAACTTCTTTCTTCAAGCCCGATCCATGTGCAGATTGCAAACAACTTGTCCTGCCTTGGAATGTTCTATTGTGATTGAATAAAGCTTGTTTGGGCTCCCCAGCTAAATATTAGCGTCTTGGGGGAACAGGGACAATGACACTAGTTTTATTTCTCCTCCACAGCAACTGGCCAGTGCCAGGTTCCTAACAGGTAGGTGGCTGGTGGTCAAGTTTTGACATTTGTTTGGATGGGGTATTTTGGAGGGAAGATGACTGCGGGATTTTCCTAGGCAGCTCAGCAGGAGATGACCTTTCCTGGGGCCACCTGAGCAAGGGTCCGCTCATGCTGATGGCAGGGCTTTCTCTGTAAAAACCCTGGCAAACGGCAGGAGGGAGCCACCTGTCTGACACGAGCAGCCTTATTTATTGAGTTTCATTCACCAGAGATGAAAGGTTTGTTCCTAATTGCGTTTGAACAAGATGCAGTCTGTTCAAGGAAGTTTAAGATAAACTTACGTCACATTTAATTGCTGGACAACTGTAGGGGAAATTTAGCTTTATAAAAGAGCGAAATACATCTAAGAAGCGGGCTAGTAAAAACACACAAGGAAAACAGTGGGAGCAAATCAGTTCAAGGCAGACGCCACAACCCGTTCTCCCTGGGTCCCTCGGCCCTAGGCAGTGCTCAGCAGAGTCTGACTTCAGTTTTACTAAGTTTCTCTAAAACAACGCTCGCCTCTCATTTGAACTTCAAATATTCCTGCAAAAGCTACCACTCTGAAATCCTCACATTTGAGAAGGGTTCTGCAGTTTTAACACAGCACTTTTGCCTTTGTCACACTTCACAGCATGGGGTAGGCAGGTCAGTGTCATCACCCCCATTGCACTAAGGCGCCATGGAGAAGGGAGCTGCTGGCTCAGGGTCCAGAGGATCAGACCACCAAAGGTTTCTCCTTTTACACACAGCACTCTCTCCTCTAAGACTCTTCCTGGCTCTGCAGGGGAGTACAGGACTGGGTTAGTACAGAGCAGGGAGGTGGCCTGTTGCAGCCAGATGGGGCACAAGACTGGAGAGGAGGGAGCTGGTACGACTGGCAAAGCAGCACTGGGCACAAACCTGAGCAAGCTGCACAGGTGACACAGACTCCCTCCTGGCCCTTGCTGAGCAGCCGAGAGGGACTCAGAGGGGCCGCGGGGGCTCCTCTTTTCACAGAGAAAACCCTGCCCTCTTGGCAGCTCGTGTGGAAAGTCTTTCAGTTCTAGGAGCCCAGCTGGGGAAGGGATTCGGAGCAGTGGCTCTCACAGCTGCCTGGTGGCCCTAGGGAGCACATGGGGCTGGGGGGTAGGCAGGCCAGCCCTGATTCGGCCACATGCCTGGATGAGAAACTACAGATGATCACAGGGACAGTAAAAGCCAACCCTGATGAACTCTGACAGTGGGACCAGGGTGATCCCAGACAGACTGCAGGAGCTCAGTGTTCCCCAGACTTTAATGAGCCTGTGGATATCACCTGGCATCTTGTTATGTGCCTTGCAATCCAGGAGGCCTGGCATGGAGCCCAAGATTCTGCATCTCTCACCCCTTCCCAGGTGATGCGGATGTTGCTGGTCCAGGGACCACGTGTGAGCAATGAAAAATGAACTTTCATTCTCACAACTCCATGCCAGTGGCATGATTCCCTTTCCTGTGCTCTACACAAGAACACTGGTGAGTAGCACCGCCACGGCCATGTGTGGCTAGTTAGGAAAGAAGCCAGGTCTGAACACAGCCCATGTGATTCCAGAGACCACACCCACATGTGCTGTACCACACAGCACTTTAAACTGTAAAGTCCTAACCAAACAGAAGGAATCTGAATCCTTGATCCACTCCTTCCCAGCTGTGTGACCTGGGCAAGTCACTAGAGTGAGTCTCTGTTTCCTTTAGTGTCAAATGAGAAGGCAGCAGTTCTGACTTAAAAGGGGGTTGTGAGGATTAAATGGGGATGAGGGTGATGTGCCTGGCAGAGGACCTGGCAACTGAATGTGCTCCAAAAGCATGAGCTGCCATCATTGCCAAAGCACTGTGGCCCATACAGAGCTGCACCAAGGAAAGGGGGCTGTGGCTGCTGCTGAGGAAAAGCATGTGGGTGGCTCCCCTCCCACTTCCACCCTATGGGCAGAACAAAGCAGCGGTGGGTCTTGCCATCAAGAAGAGCAGCTGGAGACAGCAGGAGCTGGGGGGAGGATGGGAGTGGGTGTGGGGAGAGGAAGATGGGGCGGGGGAAAGGGCAAGCAGGAGACAGAGGGTGGGGGCTATGCAGGAGGTAGAGGAAGGGGTGCAGGGGTTGTACTAGGGATGGAGATGGGAGTGGGGGCAGAAGGAGGGGCAGGCAGCATGGGGTGGCACAGAGGGTCCTGACCTGTCACCAGGTTCCGGATGAGGAGGGCCTCGTCCTCTTTGTGGTACTCCAGCATGCCCTGAAAATCCTTCTCTTTCCGCTGGACTGTGACCTGCCTGTTGAGCTCATGGCGCTTCCTCTCACTCTGGGCCAATGCCTGGGCAGCTGAGCAGGAAAGAAAACAAGAAACATGGATGAGACTTCCAGCTGTAGGCCTGAGGGTAGCGGGCATCTCTGGTGGGTAGAGGATGGGACCTGGGGCAGGGGAAGTGGCATCTCTGGCAGGTGGAGGATGGGACCTGGGGTAGGGGGCATTCTGGGTTCTCCGTTCTCTGAGCTCCCAATCTCTTTGTGGGGTCTGTTCCTGCAGCCAGAGCCACACCCCAAGTATAAGCAAGGAGCTCAGCATCCAGCACTGGGGTCCACACTCTGGACAGGGGAGAGGAAAATTCCAAAAAGGCAGCAGGCAGGTTTCAGACCAGAGAAAACTTGTGAAGGATGCGAACCAGCATGGTTTCTCACCGCTCCTGCACAGCTGTTTCTCTTTCCCTACTGACTTGTGAGGAAAGGGGATACCATTTTTCTGGGAAGAGCTTGGCCTCAACCTGGCCCACTACACTCAGTTCCCCGTGTATGGCCACCATGCAGCCATCATGACGCAGCCGCAGGGCAAACCCAGGTGTTCAGGACAAGGCCTGGGCACTGTCTGTGACCTGTGGGCAGTGGATTAGGGTGGTGATGGTGATAGTAAGGACACGTCCTCAGCCTCTAAATGCAGGTTCAGGTTTAGGAAGCTGCCAAGTACAGTCTTCGCAACTACATATAATGATGACTATTTGGGAAGAGTTTCGGTGGCAGGGTTGAGGGTATAAAGGCCTGGTCAACCCTCACACAGGCCTCCCCTCAGCCTCACACCATGGTAGAGGGACAGTGGGCATCCACAGAATTATCCCCAAACGCATCTCAGTGCTGACTGCACACGGGGCACCGTCCTAAGCATGGGAACACATACAACGGCATGCTCAATCTGTCCCTGGCCAGCTGAGCTAAGGAGACACATCTGTACGTTCACATGGAAACACTACGGCACAGCTCAGTCAGGCACCAAGCCAGGGGTATGTGATGTGGGTGGTGGTAGTGGTGAGCTGGAAGGACCCCACGGAGGAGGTGGGATGAAGGGTGGGTGCTGATGATGTAGGTGCTGCTGGTGGTGGGGCTGGAAGGACCCCACAGAGGAGGTGGGATGAAGCGTGGGCGGGACTCTCACATCCAGGTTCAAAGGGGCTGATCCACTGGGAGAGGACCAATGGAAGAGGACCAGGGCGAGTGACACCCAGGGTGGGAGGGTGCTCCATGAACTCCGAGTGGCTGGAGGAAGGCTCTGAGTGGAGGTGGGGGAGAGTGTGAGAGGATGAAGGCTGGCAGACAAGGGCTGGGATTTCATTCTGCAGGCAATAAGGTGATGGCAAAGGCTAGACAGTGCTATGATAAAACAGGACTGGGAAGCTACTAAGCAATCTGGTAACAGGGGACAAGAACTGGACACAGGTAGGGGCAGACACAGAGAAACATCAGAAGTGAGGGAGTGATAGGTCTTCAGGAGTAAGCAAAGCCTGAAGCCAAGAGACTAGAAGAATGAGAACTGGCGGAATAGCAAATGAGAAATCCAAAGTTGGTGGGAACATGGGCAGGTATGAAGACACGTGTCCCCCTGGATAGAGATCACAGACATCCCTGCCCTCTAAGAGCTTCCAGTCTAGAGGAGCAGAAGATTAAACAGGTAAAATGACACCTGTGATCAGGGCTGTGCTCGACATGCACGTGGGGTCAGGACTGTCTAAGGCAAGACTCAAGCCCTGGGCATGTGGCTCCCGAGCTGAGGGTGGAAGGATGCGGAGGGGTATCCAAGCAGTGAGGGGCTGAAAGAGGGTTCCAAGCAGGGTGACATATGCAAAGAATGACACAGTGAGATTTGCAGCAGGGAGTCAGAGGGAGAGAACATTCTAGGTCTTTCTGGAAGAGTTATTTAAATCTCTACCTGAAGATCCCAGATTGGAATTTTAATTCTGACATCCCACAGCACAGAGTGAGGACCTTGGGGTCTAGGTCTTTGTGTTACACAGCATTCTTTCACATCAGTCTTGCCTCCCAACTTCAAGCCGTTTGAGGGCACGGACCACCAGGTCACCTCTGGGTTCCCCATTCCTCTAGCCCTGCAGAGCCTTGCTCAGAGTAAGCACCCAAACTAGCTGAATTCAACTGTCTTTTGTCCATATTCTGGCAACTGCAGCTGTGTAAGCTCATGGGATCTGACTTCTATCGTGTGGCTGGACTGGGCAGAGCCACCAAGAAATCAGTGAAGCAGGAAGAATGTGCAGAGGGCAGGGAGCTCACACCCACAGGCGTGGCCAAGTGTACCTCTGCTTCACAAAACACACTCACTCACACCCCACTACCTTCTAGGTCCTGGGCTTTCTTCATGTAAATCTTCAGTTGCTTTTTGAGCTTCCTCTCATTCTTTTCCAGCTTTTCTACCAGTTCTTTAAGGTCCTGGAAGCAGAGGAAGCAGTGTGAGAACAGACATCAGCCAGGCCTGGGATGGTGGGGGTAAAATTCTGCTTGGAGTAGAGGTGACCAGTGTGGCCCGTGGGCAGCCGTTGGAAATGCGCCAGTCAGGGACGCTGCCTGAAGAGCTGCTCCTCACAGGCTGTTGCCACCTGCTCTGGAACTCAGGAAGTGGGAGATGATGAGTCAGAGTCCATTCTCTCGGTAACGACAGAGCGAGACTCCTCCCAGGTCAGGCTCTCTGGCGCCTTGCTGAACCCCAAGCCTCCCCAAGCCAAGCCTCCTCCGGTTGCCATGCCAACCCCCCAGGAGACATACTCAGCCTGGGAGTTCCAGGGTGAGGCGGGCGGCACCCTGGGAAGGAATGGACAGGTGGAGGTGTGAGAATGCAGGGGGCGGGGAGGTTGGAAGAGCAAGCGGGCAAGTGAGATTATCCAGGACCCAGAGGCAAAACAGGACACTGGTGTGGTCGCAGTCCCTAGCAGCTGTTGCCACTGGAAACCCATCAGCCCACTGAGACCTAGAACAGCAAGGCGCTGGGGGAGGAGTTTGCTGTCATTAATGTCACCTCCATCCCAGCTGAGCAGCGGTCCTCTGTGGCCAGGGACACAAAGAGGAGAAGAGGAGCCCTGCGCCATCACCATTAGAGCTGCCCTTGGCAACTAGAGAGTGACAGGAAGACATAAGCGAGTATTCCATGGTGGATCTTCTACAAACACATTGGGTGACTTTTAAAGATCAGCCTGTTGACAGGAGTTGGCCCAGTCCCAGGGCTGTGGCCATCCCAAGCTACGCACCTAGTTATAGATGTTGTTAGGGACTTTATTCATCTTGATAAAGCAGCAAATCTTTAAAAATGCTTCTTAAATTGAGACATCTAAAAACCCAGCTGAAATGACAAGGAGAGGCGGCAGAGAGGAAAACCTCAGTCAGTGACCTAAGAGCGGCCTCGTGTGAGAGGGTAGTTGGTAGAAAGGACCCAAGTGTCTAGAGAAACTTAAGCCAGGATTCTCTGTGGCTACCGAAGGTCTCCTGTGAACCCCGAGTTCTACTCAGACTCCGTCTCCCCCGTTAGGTGCCTTCCCAAGCAGCACCAAAGCATGTGACATCCCTGGCTCCCTGGTTCTGCTGCACTGCCACCCCTGCCTCGTGCTCATATAACCCTGTCCAGATCCAACCCCACTGAATCCTCAGCTACGGCTCTGACTCTTGTAAAGGATTAACCAACACGTGGGGCCACACGACTTGGCCAGCCCAGTGAATGGGGAGCCCAGGGCTGCTCCAGACTGGATCAGGACCAGGACGCTGGTCCTATGACCGCCATCAGTCCAAAGCTCCTCTGTGCGACATTATCAAATCCACAAGATAAAGTATTTCTGATGTCTTTTCCCCTATTACTTTGAAAACCTTCACCACACCCTGGGAGGACAGACAATAAATGCTCTAACACCTATTGGCGGCATCTTATACACCAGATGCTTCAAGAAGGAAAGATTAATCCAGTGGCGAGGCTTTGACTCCTGTCTTCAAGAGCTCTGACATCTCAGTCAGCTTCTCAGGAAAGCCCAGAAAATCCAATACTCCTCCCGAAATGCTCAAGAAAAGGGATTGTAAGGATCCATGTCACTAATGGTGGCTTTGTGCTATGACATTCCCGGGGTGTCCCACCCCCAATCCCCTACAAATCCCAGAACGCTGAATTCCTTAATGTACTAGGGGGAATTATATAGAGCTATGCTTTGCAAACTTTGTAGGGGTACTGGAACCACCTGGGAATCTTTAAAGCTTGAAATCAACAAATTTAGAACAAATAAAGGGAACACAGCACTGGCCACAGTGGCTGTAAACTTGTGAAGACACCAAGGCCCAAAGTCCTAAAGCCTAAAATTACAAAAGCTTACAGAATGAATTCAATTCATAAGGAATCTTGGAAATGAAAAATGAGTACACCTGAAGATGGCTCTAAACTTTTCAAGTTGCTAGCAGGAAGGACAATCACATCCTCCCCTCCACACAGACACCTTCTGGACCACTCCAGCCTCAAGCCGTTTCCCCTGACTTCCCCTACACTCCCCCTGAGGCTGCCGAGCACCCTGTGCTGTGGTTAATTGTGTATACACGGTCTCCTCTCTGCCAGAGGTCAGTGCTTCACCAGCTGGCACACAGTAGGCAGGAATGCTTGCGGAGCCAGCGAACATACATCACCAATAGCCCCTGGAACCCGCCGCGGCTGGCTCTCCTTAGGGGTCCCAGACTCCGTCTGGGCAAATGAGGACCACCACATTCTGGAAGGAGTCTCTCATCAGGCTGCAAGCTGGAGCCCTCCTCCTCCTCTTTGCCTGGCCAGCAGTACAGGCCCCTACTCATGCCCCAGGGTCACCACTCCAGCAGAGGGGCCCACTGCACTGTTTTCTTTTACTCTCACGGCCTCTTAAGGTAGGACTACCCACGACTTTCCATTCACTGACTCTCCTAAGTGTGGCCTTGGTAGCCCTGTGCTGGTGTGCCGTGAGCTGACACAGTACCTGCACGCTGCACAGCCCTCTTCATAAAGTGGTTGTCCACTGCACTACTTGGTCAATGGCCCTCCAGGGAACACGGGCCACCAAATGCATTTCCTAGGCTGCCTCCTCTACCTGGCAGAAGCTGGCCAGGTAGGTTTATTTAATATGGTGCATTTCTTTCCATAAAGCCACCAGGTAATACATGTATATGCAACAGAGAGTGACTTGCAGACAAAGAGAGGGAGAGAGAGACAGGAAGGGAAGATCATGTGTATGTAAGTGCTATTCAGCTGTGGGTCTGGGACCCCACTTTTCCCCTTGGGATCAAGTGAACTGGCCACCCAACCACAGGTGATCTGGTTACAAAGGGAAATGACAGCCATGGCTGGACTCCTGGACTAGATGCTCTGTGGGCACATGAACGTGCTGCACTCCGCAGGCACATTCAGCTCCGGAAGGTGATTGCCACTGCTGAGCCCCGCCCTCCGGCTGCCTTCACTCCTGTCTGGGTGCCTTGGTCCATGTTTTTCTTCTCCCTCCCCCTCTGCCAGTCTCCATGGTTTACATCCCCTTCATACCTTCTGTCTCAGCTCAAGCCTCACGTCCTCCCAAAAGCTCACCCCACCATTTATTCTCTTCCTGTAATACTCATTGTTAACTCAATGCAGAATCATGCTTTTAAAAACACGATCTACTTTCTCTTCTTTATTACATGCCTTGCTTCCCCTACTGACCAGTCTGCAAGCTGTTACAGGACAGGGGCCCTCTTCCATTTCTCTGGCATCTGCTGGGGCTCCTTTGGTGACTGTCTGCAAAGAGGCCCCCAACAATTTCTTCCACTACTCCTCCCCTCAAGAGGTCGAATCTCTCCCTCACCATATCTGGTCTAGCCATGAGACTGGTTTTGATCAATGGGCAGAAGCAACAGTTAGTTCTGGGACTGAGCCTTAAGGGGTCTTACTGCTCCTGCTTTCATCCTTTTGGAAGCCAGCTGCCAGGTAAAGCAGCTCAGCTAGACCAGTGAAATTTGGCAAGAAGGCAGGTGAGGCCACCCAGCCAACACCAAGGCCCCAGATGTACGAGTGTGGCTGTCTGAGATCTTTCAGCTCCAGTGAAGGGGTCTTGACTGGAGACTTCTAGAATCTCTGTTCCTACCATAGGGCCAAGAGTCATGAACCTTGTCAGTTTTGCCAAAGGCAACCCCTGATCCCATTTTCTCCCAGAACGTGACTTCCCAAAGCTGGGGTCCACTAGACATGGCTACCCACCAGATTCTCATTGGTCAGCCGGGATATCTCTTGCTGGATGCCGAATTCCACCTGGGCCTCTGGGGAGAGCAGTAGCGTCTGGCAGAAGGTCTGCTGCTGTTTGTCCATCTCTTCCTTCAGGGCCTCGAGCTGGGACTTGAGACGCTCCATCTCCTCCTCATGCTCCAGGCTCTGGGCCTGCAGCTGGGCCTCCAGCAGCCTGTGTCAGGGAGAGGACAGGTGAGCACGTGGCCCAGGCCAGGGCCCCCATGTGAGGGGACACAGGCAGAAACATAGCAGGGGAGCAGCCAAGCACACAGCAGCAGCAGTTGCACATCCCCCAGAGGGATGAATGCAGCAGGAGACAGATGCCATGGGGACCACGAGGCAAGCAGGCCAAACTGTCCTCCTCTCAGATGAAGGGAAACCAAGGCCAAAGGCACATCTGGTCCTAAGCCTTTTTCTCAACCCTTGTTCCTCATTCTGTGAGCACAGTTTAGCGGTTTGGGACTGAAAGATTACCTCCCTGTCAAAATGTCCATCAACAGAAACACATTTCCTAAAGCATCTTTTAAATAAAAACATCTACATCTGCCCCAAAGTTCACAAGAACCTCCTTCTTAAGATTAAACTCTGGCAAAACTGAACTAATTATATTATTCACATATTTTCCCTGTGGCAGATTCTTCCCAAGTTTTAGAAAGGCAAAATATTAGCCCCTTTCATTTTTATCTTTACCATTATTACTAGCCCCATTTTATTTTATACATATAATTATTACATATACAATTTTTATACACAAGTTTCCTCTAGCCAAAGATGAAAACTAAGACTATTTGCAAATGATCTTGGGGAAGGTGTAAGATCAGCTGGTGTCATGACAAGAAGCAGAGAGACCTAGAGATCTCGCGAAGATTGAGGAGAAGTCTTATAACACTCTGGGTCAAAAGGCACACGACCAGGAGGTGCCAGTTACCTGGGCAATGCTCCCATCATAATAGAAGGCAAGAGATTAATAAAGGCTCATAGGCAGCCTCATCTTCAGAAAGTTAGATGCTAATATGACCATGATGCTGTCATTCTTGGACTTAGTTACTTAAACCAGCTTTCTGATTCAGTGTAGCAGGTTTCATATGGAAGAAAGCTAGGGTGCTGGGGGAGAGGTATTGTAAAGAGCTTCCAGACATGGTTACATGGAAAAAAATCCACCCCAGTGTCTTCCAGGGATGCAAATAACGATTATGTCCAAGGTAGGCACACAGGTAGGAACCAGGTTGTGCCCAGGGGACAGCTATTAGAGGCCGTGGCTACCCTGGAGGAAGGCGCCATGTTTTTTACAGTTCTGATGGTTTGGGAAGCGAGAATTGCCATAAGAGAGGTGATACCATGTCTATAAGGGAGCAAGAGAGAGAGGGAAGTCTACACTGTTGACAGAAGCAACCACATTTTATGTAGCTGAGTCAGCCCCATAGCAGCACTGGGTGCAACACTTGACTCCCAGTGGCTCCTCAACAAAGTTACATGAATGAAGAAGTGATTGAGAAAATCACTCATTCACTACAGGTGGTATTACCTATTACCAAAGAAATACAACATGAGATTTGTGGAGGATAATTGGGTATTAAATCAGGATTTTAAATGAAATACAGCATTTAGATAATATCCAATATTGGCTATAGTAAGCACATTAAAAGTAGTCACCAGTAAGTTATACATTTAATGAGAGAGAACAGACACTGTCGGGTTCTAGGCGAGCTGCCCTGAGGATTTCTCTCCTGCCTTGTGCGGCACGTTCGCTGTTCATGTCTTATTCTCCAGGTTGACTGTAGCTGAGTGACTCAGCCAGGGTTCCATTCCTACTTAAACACTAGGCTAGCCACCTCATCATGCAGGTGAGAAAACCAAGGCCAAAAGAGCTTTGAGGGCAGGACCAGTGGCAGGGCTGATTCTAGAAACCAGGACTCTTGATTCATAGGTCTGGACTTTATTAATGCATTCAGTTGCTGATTCCTGAAACCACATCTGGTCTGCTGATGGAGAGGCACGAGGAATCACCTGGTTTCATACAAGGGTCCTTCCTCCAATAAAACAAACTTCTTGGTGGGACAAAAATCTGATCTTACTGAATAATAACCATGATAGTAATAGAAGTAGCAGCTAATATTTGTTATTCCATGGTTACATATCAGGCATGTGCAAAGTACTTCACCTGTATTAACCTTATTCCTTATAATGCCCCATGAGGAAGGTCCTATTCCATTCACAAGGAAACAGACCCACTATGTCACCTTGCTCACAGATTGTGGGGCCACATCTGAACCCAGAGAAACACTACCCTGTGAATCAGCTGAGTAAACTTTCTTTTTCCAAGAAGAGATGCTCTTGGTGCAAAGGCACCTCCACTACATCCTCAGCAGGCAGCAAGGAGAAGCAGCCTGAGGGCTTCTGGCTCCTGTTCCGCCACCACCTGGCTGAGGGAGCTGGGCCCAGCACTCATGCCACCTCGCAGAGTCCCGGTTTCCTTTCTGGAAAGCGAGCTCAGTGACCACCAGTTCATCTCTTGTTGAAAGGCTCCAATGGGCAAAGCTATGCCACAGCTCTTAAAAGCCACTTGCAGTCAACGGGCCCATGGTGTGACCATCACATGGTGCCCTTTTGGTGCATGCCTACCCTGTCTAGCTAAGCTGCTCGCCCACTCCTGAGGGCCAGTGGCTTTCAGGCACAGACTCTGATATCAGATGGAACCAGGTTCAAATTCTGAATTTTCTGCTTCACCAACAATTTCCTTAAACCCTTCAGGCTTCAGTGTCCCTACCCCACGAGGGTGCTGTGAGGCCAGACGTCAAGGCGCATGCACTGCACTTGGCTGCCATCAGCTCCAGGGAGTCCCAGAGATCAGGACCAGCACACGTACTGATGGCAGGCTCTGGGGGGCACAGGTTGCATTTGGAGCACAGCCAGCAGCACGGATCAGGCAGACATTTTTGGCTGATCCTGCAGAGTTGGGAGGGCCAATATGTAGTGTGGAAGCAGCACAGGCTCAGGATCCCCCAGAGGTATGTTTCTTTCTCAGCCTTGTTCTAAAGAGCTGCGTGCCTGCTGCCACGTGACCTCCCGCACTTTCTTCACCTATAGAACAAGTGGGCTGGACCATGTGGTTCCTGAGGTCCACTAAATGCTATCACCTTGACCCAAACAACCAGCCATCCTCAACCACATCTGCACAGCCTGGGCACGGCGACAGATGGTCAACCACAGGGGCTACCAGCCAGACTGCATGCCAACTGTTCCCCGTGCTCTCGTACCCACCCTAGCTGAAAAACGGTTAAGCAGAGACACGAGCAGGCATAACGGACAAAGCAGACACAGGAAGAAAGGAATATGTTCCACCTGGCGACTTGCTTTAGGCCTTGGTAGGCCAAGCCGAGTTCTCCATCTTCATTTAAATATCCCCAATCCTCAGTCTTGCTAGAAACAAAGGACAGAAAAACAGGGTGTCCAGTGTAGAGGGAAGAGACAGGCAGGCAGGGAGTCCTGGAAAGTGAGGAGATTCTAGCCAAGGTTTGGAAATTTAAAAAAGGCAAGGCTCAAGAACTCCCATTTTCCCTTCGTCCTCTCCTGTCACCTGCGAACAGCATCTCTCCCCCAAGTCCTCTGGTTTCCGGTACTGTCTTGGAAGTGGGCTCATGTGGTCTCATGCGGGGCCTGCTAATAACCCCAGGTAGGAAAGCATGCTGCCCCAGAGACAGCAGAGGGCCAACTTGTTCTGGCAAGTCTGTAAATGGCAGCAAGGCAGCAAGGCAGCAGTGAGGGTAGAGTAGAAGCATTCACATTGCCTCACACATGGTGCTTCCCTCAATCAGACTGATTCAGACAAGAACAGGGAGAGATGCAAAAAGGGATGGGAGGAGAGGACCCTATGTGTGTGTGGAGGAGGCTGCAGGCAATGAGCAGGCTCTGGTGGGGAAGGCATTGCATCCTGCAGAGCAGCATGGGAAGCCCCTGGGGGATGTCAGCCTCAACCAGGGTAAGGAAGGAGACTGCAGACACTACCTGCTTTTCAATGTAGATCTTTCTGAGACTCCTTAAGCACACAAAAGTATTAACTAATCTTAACTCCAGTTCTCCTTGTCTTTCTCAAATAGCTAAAACAAGTTTTGTGATGCCCTAGATGAGAACTGAATGATGTCTCCCCTTGACCTTGGGACTGGGGTATGTTACCACTTTTACTCAATTTGGGAAAGCAGGACTCCTGACTCCTCCACATGCAAACTCTTTTGCTGTCTCCAAGTCACCCAGTGTCTGCCCCACGCCAGCAAGGGCAGCCCCTGGAGGTCAGGTGTGTCCGATGTTCCACCTACACCTGTGTCCTCACCTCACACAGCCCTGGGCACACAGAGATACTCAAAGGCCAGCAGGGTTGGCTGGAGGAGGGCAGGTAGGGGCCTGCTGCCCCCAGCAGGACTCTGTCCCACCTCCCTGCTCCTAACAGCCTCTGTTCCTGGAGTACTCCTCTTGCAGGCCAGATTCCAGCTTTCTACGCAGGAATAATGGAGCAAGAACTGCATTCATACAGCCTGAAATAAGGACCCATAATCCCCTCATCCTCATTCCCAGGGGGCAAACCATCTGTAAACCAAAAGTAAAATCCTAAGGCCCCCCCACCATCTGAAGGGACTTCCTCCTCAGCCAGGGCTCTTTTAATGTTTAACCCTAGAGACTGTTTCAGGCCATGAGAGGAAGTGGGGGTCGGGCGTGCCTCATTATACCTCTCCATCATTAACATCAACATGGACTTTAACAAATCCCAAACTCATAACTCAGCATCATCCCTTCTCAGGTGTTAGTGCCTGCATTTTACCAGGGCCTTTCATGGCTGGTGCTTTAACCCAAAGGCACAGCTCCCCGGAGGACTGTAGGCACCACTGCAGTGATTCTTGGGGAGGGCCAGAAGCAGAGAGCATCAGCGCTGAAAGGGAACGAGTGCAGGGATCCTGGGCTCCACCCACCTCCTTCCCCACACCAGAGAAACACTGACTCCTGTGCCAGGACCCAGTGTCTCCAGACCTTGCACTAAAGCTCCTTTCCAGCCTCCAGCTCTCCAAACCCCCAGGGAGGGGCTGCTGGGGCCCTGTCTCAAAGGGTCACCTCACCTCTGTCGTCCCCATAGAGCTACAGACTGCAGAGCTCTCTAGGGTGGGGCACGCGAAGCTGACTCATACAACAAGGAAGTCAGCGTTAATGCCCAGGCCACCAGCCTCATAGAGCCACACTCCCGGAATTCTTAATTCTGTAACAAGCCAGATACTACGGACAAAGGTAAAAGTAGAGAACTGTGCAGCCCAGGCAGCCCACAGTGCTCAGGAAACCAGACACACGAGTAAATTAAAAACCAGTCAACCAACTTGCTTCAGCCATTGGTTCCCAGAGGAGAGAACCCACGGAGGAGATCCTCCAGCTCCACTTAGGCCACTATGGGCCAATTTCAGGGAGGGAGCGCCACCTCCTGGTAGGAGAAGAAAAAACCCAAACTACTTGGCTCGGGATTTTTTGTTGAAAATATAAGTGCTTGGTATCAATGAATAAATCTACAAATATTTACAGAGAGGCCACTGTGCCACACAGAGATAAGTTAACTCACTGCAGTTGGTTCCCAGCCACAGGAAGCAGTGAGGCTCGGCATCCAGGAAACTGGCTGGAGAACCTAGCAGCCCAGGGCAACTCCCAGCCCCACCTGTAATGAGCCTGTGGCCCCGGCTAATCACCTCCACGCCCTGGGCCTCTTTCTTTATGGGTAAAGTGAAAGCAACCCGCTGAATTATCGCAAAGGTTTCTTCCAGATCTTATAGAAGACCAGACAAGGCCTCGAATAATCTTTGCCTCTGTGAAGATATTGAAAAACAGGATCTGCCAACCATGGCCCTGACACAGCTAAGAACCTGCCTCCCTGGGGAAACAGACAAGGTTCCTGCCAGCTCAGAGATGGTCGGTTTCCCAGTTCTAAAAAGCCCCCTGTGTGCTCCACAGATAGCCTAACTTCTTTAGTTCATAGCCAAGCTTTCTATTCAACCTCCTAGCATATTCCCGGGGACCTCTGGGAAATGGAAGACACACCCCAAACGCCAGGAACAGCAGAGAAACATCCGAGGCCCTAGGCCTGGCCACATGAGGGTGAACGGTTCGTGGATCGATACCACCCAGCCATGAAATTACAGGAGACCCAAACTGTGCTACTGACTCAGGACCAGCAGAACTTTGGGAAACATAAAGAAACGATCACCTCCCGGAAAAAAGCCAAGAGCTCTTAGCTAGGACTGGTTAAAGCTGGGCCCTCTGGGGGAGGAGCTGGGCAGAAGTCAGCTCCTCCTGCCTTCTTTGCCATTCTGAGCAAGGCAGCCCACAGCAGCCGAGGCTCAAGGTCAAATGAGCTAACAGCTCCAAGCAAATCTTGAGACTGTACACAGTTCCTTGTCAAACACAGTCTCCACTGCCCTGGACAGGCCCATGGTGTGTGTATTGGGGGTGTGTGAATAATAACCCCAGTTGCATCTGACCAAGCCTAGGTGGCAAAGCCTGGAGGCCTCCTGTCTTGCCGGGGACCTGTTGGGTGGAGAGGAGCTGCTGGGAGGTTTTCTGGGACATTAGGAACGCACCAGTCTCACTTTGGAGTTCTACACTCTTGGTAAGGCTTGGGTAGAAGTGGACAGGAATCAAAGAAGCACTGTTCTTAGAGCCAGACCAGAGCCCTGGCCGTGCTCCTGCCCCTCTCTAGCTCTGTGACTTTAAGTGCTCGCCCAAGGTAAGGCTGGTCTGAGGGCAGCGGCAACTTGTGCCCTCCTAACCCACTTCCCCATCCTCCTCCCATAGACAGCCCTGAAAAGAAGACAAACTGCCCAGCACCCAGCTCATGTTCACAGCCCTCTTGCCCCTTCATCTTCCTATATATAAAATGGTGATAATGATGTTGGTGTCTCTTAGTTCCCAGAGGTATAAAAGGAGAAAGCTCTGTGGAAGCAGAAGTGCCACCCACATTCCTACAACTCCTCTCAGAGCAGACCCTCAGTAATGGCTTCTCTCCCCAGAGTTCAAAACAAGGGAAAAGACACAGTTGTAGGGACCAAAACAAAACTCTATAAACTATGAAGGTTAGCAAGTGATCAAAGTTCTGAACTTGAGGATCATGAATGCTTAAAGGGGCTGTGACTGGGAATGTGATGGAAGCCCCCAGAAATCTAAGCAAAATTCAGCGCATGAGTGTAACTTGTTCTAGGGAGAGGATAGATGTCATCAAAATTCTAAATGGTCCCCTACAAATCACACGTGTAGGTATAATTTATATTTAAACAGTATAACTCTCCATTACAGGAAAACGGTAGGAAAGGTAGAGCAGCTGTCTATCTCCAAAGCACCCCAGTTGCCAGGGTGGCCCTCATGGTCATGGGAATCCCCTTGCTGTGGGCTCCACGGAGTCCCAGTTGGGTCCCTGTTCCCTGCCAGCCTGCCTGGCAGCTCTCCTCCCTCAATGCTGGGATTTGGAGCAATCATGAACACTTCCCAAAACTAAGGCCAGACTGGGAGAGGGGCAGACCCACCCTGGCCACTTCCACAGCACCTGGTGCAGCACACACCGCGGAGCTGGCTCTTCAGGCCTCCGCTCCCCAGGGCAGCTGGCTCCTTTTCTGTACTTAACTCAGTTTCACAGGCTATTAATTTCCTATTGTATGCCAGGCTTGCTGGGAACAGAATTATTTTAAGATATAATAAAAGCTATTCTTATTTTATCACCATCATTATTGTTGCTGTAAAGGAAGACAAATCTAGGGTATTAAGCAGCCCCTGGGAAAACCTAAACTGGGATCTGGATCCCTGACAACCGCTAAATGAATAAAAGGGGCTGCCAACAGTGACGGCTCTGAAGATCGGGAGATACGCATACCGCTTGTCAGATCAAGCACACGGTGCTTCTTCCTTTCTACTTTAATATCACCTGGGCCTTTTCTTATTCATCTCATTTCTTATCTTCAACCAAGATAATTAAAAATTATTAAATCTTGACTCCAGTTTTAGCACTGAGAGTCACCTGCGTTCCTTCTCTCCCTCCTTTAGGGAAAAGAATTATACCTCTCTTGAAATATATTTAATTTCCTCCTGGAGCCTGCGACAACACCTTCAACTTCTGATTACCTACTCAGTGGCCGGAAGCCGCCCCAGCCTGAGTCAGGCCTTCCGGATTCTACCTTGACTTAGGCACAGGCCACCTGCGGGCCTGAGCTGCTCCACCCCTCTGGGCCTCAGTCTCTTCCTCTGCAGAAAGAGGGACTGGATGAAAATATCTGGGAATCAAAGCATCAGAAGTCTTCAGTGACTCTGTGACATTCTTGCAAAAAACTTAGAAGTTGCACTCACAGTGCCACCTAGTGACATTTTTTGGAAATGTTTGCTGTTTTCACCAATTTTGAACAAATAATTATCAACATTCTACTAGTGGAGGTAAGACAGAAAGGTAGCCAGGGAAAAGACTAGCTCCGTCTTTTTTTTTTTTTTTTTTTTTTTTTTTTTTTGAGACAGAGTTTCACTGTTGTTGCCCAGGCTGGAGTGCAATGGCATGATCCCAGCTCACTGCAACCTCTGCCTCCTGGGTTTGAGTGATTCTCCTGCCTCAGCCTCCCGAGTAGCTGGGATTACAGGCACCCGCCACTATGACCGGCTAATTTTTGTATTTTTAGTAGAGACAGGGTTTCATTGCATTGGCCAGGCTGGTCTCAAACTCCTGACCTCAGGTGATCTGCCCATCTCGGCCTCCCAAAGTGCTTAGATTACAGGTGTGAGCCACCATACTCGGTCAGCCAGCTCCATTTTTATAGGTGCCCACAGGGGCATGAGGAAGCAGAGACGATAACGTTGATCATGGCAGTAACACTCATCATGTGTGCACCACAGACAGGCACTGTCCTAAGTTCCTTACATGGATGATAGGAGCTCACCCCATCTTCCCCAAAGCCGCAGAAGGGACGCCGCTATGGCTGTCCCAGTTCAGATGAGGTGACTGAGGCACCTATTGGTCATGCGACCGCTACTAAACGGTGAGGAGTGGACTCCGCAGTGTGCCTTCTCAGGCACTCTGCCTTGGGGGTCTGTGTTCTGTCTGCTGACAATGCTTGGCCCTGCTGTCGCCCTCAGACAATCACTCTTGCTTGTCTTAACCCTGGCTTAGCTCATCTTCGAGGGGACAGTGGTTGCTAAACTCACATCCAGGGAGATCTCATTTTGGCTAAGACGGTGGAGGTGAAATGCTCCCATTCCACCCCCGAGTGCCCAGCTTGGGTTCCATCTGTTCTGAATGACAGAGGGTGGGCCCCCAATGTGTGACACACATTGCACGCATGAGAAGCGCATTGCAGCAGGTGGCTAAGCAGCCCTCCGCTGTCATTTGGCCAGCCCCCACCCCAGCTAGCTTCCTCTCAAGGAGAAAAGCTGTTCTCAGCCAGACCTTCCTATTCCACTCCTGTTATCCTCCCAGGGAAGCTCCCTGTTCCTAACCCTTTTCAGGGGACCTGGGCTCTAGATGCTGAGAGTGTGTTGCTCGAGCCTTGCTGAGCTAACAGTAGGGCAGGGGACTGAGTCAGTCGTTCCGTGTCCTCTAATAATTCTCTGATGCTCATCACATGGTTATCACCTGAGTAAAACCCCAAACAGATTTGGCTGGGCAGGGCCCTTCTCTGTGGCCTCGTCCAGCACAATTGACCACAGTGGCCTTACCTGTTTGTCTGGCAGACCCCATGATAGGCCTCAATGGCATCCTCCTGGTCAACATGCTTTTCACTGTTAGGCCAACTTGATCTGGCATTAATGTTTGGCTCCTAGAAATCCCCAGATAAAAAAATAACTCTGGTTAAACAATTGCCACAAAATGGCTTTATATACAAACAGGTATAAAAACGTGCCTTTGGGAAAAGACAAAGGCCTGGAAGAACAGAGATTACCACAATCAAACCCAGGCCAGGAACATGACTCCAAAAGGTCACCTTGGAAGAGACACAGAACGACGAGGCCAGGCTGAGACACAGCTGCAATGTGGGGCGGTGGGGGAAGATGGCCAGGAGGTGCCCCTGGGAGGAGAGAGCACCCAAGTCCAGAGCACACAGGTAGACCCTGGCTCAGCTGGAATCCTCCACACTCATCAGCAGCTGCTTACCCCAGCCGTCCTGAGGCTCATGCCCAGAAGTGGCTCAGGCTTTTAGAGCCCATGGAGTGACCCAGGTGGCCTTGGTCCCCACCTTCTGGCTCTAGTCTGTCCCAGGAAGTGAGAACATTAGGAAAATACAGTGAACAGAACTTGCCACCCTGGGGGAATGAGAGGGACCAAGGACTCGCTCCACTTCAGAAAGCAAACAGCAAGGGGTATGAGGTGAAATGGCCACCCTGAGGTTACCTATTAAACGTCTTCATATTAACTTCAGAAGATTCTAGAAGCTTCTAGCTGCATCCCCCAGGGAAGGTCATGCTGACAGGGCAGCAAGTCTTTTGCTCTGCCTTTTTAGAGGAGACCCCGCAGGGAGAGACTCTGCTCTTTCAGGTTTTAGACCCTCGTGGGTAAAGATACATCTAAAAAACACTAATTTATCACCTAGGGTCACCCCTCAGCAGCCCCACCGCGGGCCGCCATCTTGTTACCGTGTTTCTGCCGGCGAGTCGCCGCTGGTCGGCGCTCACGATCTGGGTCCTCAGGATGAGCACCTCCTCCTTGCGCACCTCGAGCTCCTCGTGGGCCAGCTTGAGCTGGTTCAGCAGGAGGCTGTAGCTGTCTGGGGAACCGTGGCTGGAGTTATTCTGCATGGCTTGGTCGGCCACGGCTTTCCTCAGCTCATTCAGGTCATTCTTCAGCTTTTTGTTCTCTGACTCCAGCTCTTGCCTCTGGAAGACAGCCCAAGGGCCGCTGCCATTACTCCCTGCCCTAGGGCCCTCTCCCTGTGTGGGCCTCCCCTCCTCTCCTCTCCTCTCCTTCTTTTGTCCACTGGGAAACTTCGCTCTTTAAACGTTTAAACACATGGAAAGTTCTGACTGCCATCAGCAAGCAGTCAAAGCTGGAACCTGGATGTGAACTCATGACTTCAAGTCACAAGCGTGAAGCACCTGCACAATGCCTCAGGAGCGGCAGTTCCCCAAACTGATTCAACAGTGTTCATGTTTCTAAACACATTTGGCTGTGAAACTCCTCCTTGTGGAAATGCTGGGCTCACAATTTTAAATGACATATAGTAAACATAGGAATTCCTAGAATCCAAACATGTTCACATGCTTTGTGGCTTTCCAAGAAAAGGTACACAATGCAGGATTTCCTAACTTTATTTGCCCAGAGAACCCCTTGCTCCCCATTTTTCAGGGAGCATCATTTTTGTCCAGGACTAATGACTTGGAAGATACACCAGGGACGCAGTTTTGTTGTTTTGGTCATATAGAAAGCCACCATCTGTCAATGTCAGCAGAGGAAAAATACCTACATACAGAATCGAATGTGCTATTGGAACTCAACTTTGGAACATTATATTTTCTGGGTAGTACATTTAACTTTGTGTTTGAGATGAAGTCTGATGATCACACACAAACTGCCAGCAGGACCCTGGGATATGTGAGATTCAAAATTTCCCAAAGGAAACCCAAAGATGTGGATGAGTATGCATTGGTTGCATGTTTGTTACAGAGCCATAGCATGATGGAACTAGGAGACGGCTGGGGAGAATGAATCTCTTGATTTGCTGAGTGAGGAAGCTGAGCCCAGGGAGGGGAAGGCTCACAGCAAGTTTAGAGACTGACCTAGGACAGATGGCCAGGGCTCCCGACTCCTGGTCCAGGGTGCCCCCATGACTCCACCATATATGTGGTGATTTCCAGAAGATTTAGAACCATGCACAGAGATAGTAACTCTGCAGACATGACGAAGGCCCCAAAATAAGGTGATCAATAATGATCATTGATGAGTCACCAAGTCTATGGTGAGTCTATTTACTAAGTTCAGAAGTTCAGGATCCCCTCAGTGCCTGGGTGATCTTCTGGCAGCCAAGGTCATCCTCAGGAGAGCCAGCGTCACATGCTAGAGGAACACTGGGTGTAGAGACAGCCCTGGGTCCCCTCCTGGCTCAAGGTGCATACTGCACAGTCCTGGAACCTTAGCCTACTCAGGTGTGGCTTAAGGGAGTGAGAATAGCTGGTGGCTAAGGTTTCCTCCAGCCTTGACAGGCCAGAACTGAGCTCAGTGACAGCTGTTGGCTGGGTGCCTGAGCTGACAGCCACCCCAGGCCCTACTCAGCTGTGAGATTGTGCCTCAAGACAAAGAGAGCCAGGTTGGGCGAAAGCTCTGGTTGTTTTTCAAGGATTTCTGCCCAGGGCACATCTGTGACATTTCTATTTATCCCATTCTCTAAACATTCCTGGATATCATCTCCCATAACCATACCCCACGGGTCCCCCACACATCACCTCTCCTCTCCACTCCCCTCTCCTCCCCCACAGGCTCACTACCATTTCCTCATCATCCTTTCTGGTCAACAGTGCCAAAAGAATATGCGTGCTTTATTGTGGTAAAAAAATATAAAACACAAAATTAGCCATCTTACCTATTTTTTTATTTTTTTTTTTAGACAGAGTCTCGCTCTGTCGCCCAGGCTGGAGTGCAGTGGCGAGATCTCGGCTCACTGCAACTCCGTCTCCTGGGTTCACGCCAGTCTCCTGCCTCAGCCTCCCAAGTAGTTGGAACTACAGGCGGCCACCACCACGCCTGGTTTTGTTTTTCTTTTTTTGTATTTCTAGTAGAGATGGGGTTTCACCATGTTAGCCAGGATGGTCTTAATCTGCTGACCTCATGATTCACCCGCCTTGGCCTCCCAAAGTGCTGGGATTACAGGTGTGAGCCATGCGCCCGGCCCCATCTTACCTATTTTTACGCGCACAGTTCAGTGACATTAAGTCCATTTATGTTGTGCAACCATCCCCACCATCCATCTCCAGAAGTTTTTCACCTTTCCCAGCTGAAACTCTGTCCCCACGAAACACTAACTCCCTATCCCCGCTCCTCATCTACTGCAACCATCATTCTACTTTCTGTCTCTGAGTGTGACCCTTCTAGGTACCTCATATATAAATGGAAACATGAATTTGTGTGAAAGACATAGTTTTGATGCATTCAAATGCTATGCCATTCCAGTTGGAGAATAAGGGAGTCCCATTCCCTGACCCTCCCTCCCACCAATCTTCATCATCTGCCTTCTTCAGGCCAGGCACTGTGCTAGGTGCTGCAGGCACAACACCTGCTTAGAACCTATCAATTACACTAAAGTACAGATCATGGCACTGCGGCCTGGAACACACCATGACACGAGTGAATCCAGAGTGACTGCGGAACACAGAAGAATGCCATCCACTGACTCAGGCAACAGAACAGGTCTGAACAGCTAAAAGACAGGAGCAGCTAGCTATGTGAAAAAGGCAGACAAGAGGTCTCCAGGTACAAAGGCCTCAGAGAAGGAGAACAAGCAGGACTTGCTGGGGAAATGCTGTCATGCAGAAGGCAGAGCAGAAGGGGCGGGGGTCAAGAGATTCCAAAACCCAGGGAAGGGAGCTGGATCCAGGAAAAAGCAGTGAGTTGGTCATCAGAGCTTCAGAAGGGTTTCCCTGGTTTCCATGGGGAGATAGGCCATCTGGCTGGAGTACAACATGGCATGGCTCATGGCAGGGAGCAGAGGGAGATGTGAATGAGCGGTAGAGATTTAGGAGGTGGAACTGTCAAGACCTGGAGACTACTTGGATGTGGGAAGCAAGTGGGAAGAAAGTCTAGATGCTTGAGTGACATGTGTGTCATCTATTGAGACAAGATAGGGTTTCAGGGTTCAGATGTGTTCAGCTGTAGTCCCCATGGCGCAGTGAGCAGTTGGAATTAGGGGCTAGAGATGGATCAGTATGTTGGTGAGGACTGAAGTCTTGGGAGGATGTGTAGGTGGGTGGGGGTGAAACTGCCCCGGGAGAGTGTGCTGAGGCTGGGCCCTGCACACCACATGCTTCCAATTTCCTGTCCCTGGGTAGCCCCAGGACTTCAAGCTCCTAGGTTAGCTGGACATTGGACTGGGCAGGAACCTTTCTGTAGAGTTGGGGTATCTATTTCTTAAACTTCAGTACATCCCTGGAGAGCACTCTATGAGACAAAGTAGATATTTCACACAGGATGAACGTTACCACTGGAGGCGGCACAATTTTGAATGAGGGTTCATTGAAATTCTATATATAGTCAACACTAAATCACCATTCTATAACTTTGTAAGATTTTAAACCAGTAAAACTGATCTGTGTTCCATAAAACAAACTAAAGTTGTGAAAATGGCCCTCACAAATCTAGCCACAGTAAACAGTAATGGATGCAGTTTGTTTTAAAATTCTGAGGAATTTTAATAAAATGAACAGTCCAGTTCTCTCTCAAAAAAAAGCCTAGTTTCATCACAGGATTATTTATAAAAGTAAAACATGAGAATATATTCATCAATTAGAGAATGGATAATTGTGATAATGTCATCAAATTTTAATCATCCATGGAAATCATGTTTACAAAGACATGTAGAAAAATGCTCGTTATAGTAAGGAAAAAAGCAGAATAAAAAATTATATATATAACAGCTATATAAATATGCATATAAAAAGCATTAGAAATAAATATTCAAATAATATCAAAGACTGCCTTTAAGTGGCAGGAATATGGATTTTTAAAAAATTCTCTAAATTTTCCTGTATTTTAAAATTTTTCTAAGATGAACAGAATTACTTTAATAAATTTACAGATAAAATGAAAAATGTCTATAAAAAGGACACATTAAGGAGGAAAAAAAACACTCAAGCAAGTATCTTCTCAATTGAGTCTTTTCTGATGCATGTTCAACATTGGATTAGCCAATGGCTGGATAGTCAGTTGAGGTGAAAAGTGTTTAAGTGCCAAGCTGGACTCTCAGTTCCCTATTATTCTTGCACAAACTCTGAGTCAGTGGGTACCATCTCCTGATTTGAGTCCAGCTCTGGCTGACAGCAGTTCGATAAAGAAAAACTAACACTGCTGCTGGCCGTAAGCAGGGTCTGTCTGCCCAGATGGCTTCCAGGGCAGCACAGTCATGGCTCTTTTTGGCTACCAGGCCTGTCTCAGGCACGAGGGAATGGTGAGCTTCCTCCTCTGCTGACCCTAGAGCCACCCCTCCTACCCTCACCATCTCTACACTCATTCTCCTCTGCTTTTGCATACTGGCCAGGGCTAACAGTCACCGCAGGGAGACCCATCTTCCATCCACCCTACTCAGGCCTCCAGAGACAATGCTCTGCAGGAGCGACTGGCCCTGAAAACCCTTCTACATGACCTTACTGCAAATGGGGACACCTAAGCCTCGTGCGGGGTACATAGTCAGTGTGTTTCTGCCAAGAGCTGCAGTTACCTTTTGCATTCCAGCAGGATCAGCAGAAATTTTTAAAATTCTGGTAAAAGGGTTTAAGCAAAAAATCGCTGCTTGTCAAGGGGTCTTCCTAGAGTAGCCTCATCTCGTGCATGTACCTGTGGGCAGCTTTTTCAAATCCAACTGGAAAAGGATCAGGCTGGAAGAGGGAGCTGAGTGGCCAGGTGTGTCGACTCATTATCTTAGCGCTTTGACTTACCTACTCAGGTAGAGTCTATACTTTTGGAGGGCACAGTACACTTCCTACCCCTTTGCACACTTCAGAGCATTCAGGAGGAATGTGCACTGGGGGAGCTCACTAAATATAAGCTGACTGTGTTCTGCCTAAAAGCCCAATTTCCATTATTATCAAAAATACTAATAAGTGGTCATAAAGTCCCCTGAATGCTGGGCTGGGCCTGGTTAAGTGAGAAGCACCCAAGCCAGCCTCTTCAACATGAGTGCTTCCTTACAGTGGGTAATTTTAACCCCAGGGGTCCCCAGGACCAGCCTCTGTGACAAGGCCCATAGGTAAAATCATTTCGTCAGAGACACTTCTGGGAAAACCAGGTCTCACACCCTCAGAATCCTGGCCTAAGTCAACAGCAGCAGAGTGGAGCAGCTATTTAGACTTGTGGCAGTTTAAGACAAGTATTTATTGCACCCTTTCTGTGCTGGGCCCCATGCTTGGCAGTGGAGATGAAGCCTGTAAAATCAAGAAGGGGCATCTTCCTCAAGCACGCTAAATGGAGGAGGAGTTTTTGCACTGATTTTAATGCAGGAGTCTGGGAGGCAGCTTCGTGGGTAGGGTAGTACAGTGGTTCTCAGACCTGAGTGGGCAACAGAATCTCTTGCAGGGCTTGTTAAAACACAGATGGCTGGGCCCTATCCCAGGCTTCTGATTCAGCGGGTCTGGGAGGGGACCTGAGAATCTACATTTCCAGCAAGTTCAGTAATGCCTGATGCCACCAGTCCCACATCTACTCCTGGGGAACTACTGGACCCCTCTCACTAGTTCTGAAAGGATGGGTGGCACTGATGTCCCCAAAGTGCTAACTGGAATAGTTCACATGCTCATTTTCATCCCCAGGGGCTAAGCCTCCCTTGGGAAAGGCAGCTGAAGGCTGGCATGCAGAAGTCCCCTTGCTGCAGGCATTTATCCCACTGAAAGACTCCCAGGCTCCTTGGAGGGTTTTGAATCTGTAGAATATCACATGAGGAAAGTAAGTCTAATCAACGACTCCAGAAGGAGATCTCTAGGACACTCTCCCCCATGCCATCTGTGTGGCCCTGGTTGTTTAAAAAGTCAGATGGTGCTGGGAAACCGGACATCCACAGCAAAAGAATTAAGTTGGGCCCTTACCTCAATCTTCAACAAAGATTAACTCAAAGTGGATCAAAGGCTTAAATGTAAGACCTAAAATTATAAAACTCTCAGAAGAAAACACAGGGCAAAGGCCTTATGACATCAGATTTGACAACGATTTCTTAAACATGACACCAAAGGCACAGGCAACAAAGGAAAATAGACAAACTGGACTTCATGAAAATGTAAACATTTTGTACACCAAAAGACACTATCAGAGTAAACAGATGACCCACAGAATGGGAGAAATCATTTGCAAATCATGTATCTGATAAGGGATTAATATCTAGAATATGTAGAGAACTCCTAAAACTCAACACAAAACCCCAAACAGCGTAATTCAGAAATGGGCAGAAGACTGAAAAGACATTCTTCAAAGGCTACATAGAAATGACCAATAAACACGAGAAGATGCTCAGTATTACTATTAGGAAAATGCAAGTCAAAACTACAATGAGGCATCACCTTACACCTATCAGAATAGCTACTATCCAAAAAAAAAATACTAAGTGTTGGCAAGGATGTGGAGAAATGAGAACCCTTGTGCACTGCTGGTGGGAATGTAAAATGGTACAGCTGCTATGGAGAACAGTAGAGCAGTTCCTCAAAAAATTAACAATAGGATGACCACATGATCCAGCAACTCCACTTTGGGGTATATACCTAAAAGAACTGAAAGCAGGGTCTCCAAGCGATACTTGGAAACCATGTTCAGTATAGCATTCTTCAAAATAGCTAAAACAGACAAGCAGCCTAGATGTCTAACAAATGGATAAGCAAAGTGTGATCCGTACACACACAATGGGACGCAGTCTTAGAAGAAGACGGACACATGCTACAATAGAGATGAACCATCAGGACATAATGTTAAGTGAAATAAGCCAATTACAAAAAACAAATACTATACGATTCTACGTATGTGAGGAACCTAGAGTTGTCTAATGCAGAGAGACAAAGTACAATGGTGGTTGCCAGAGGTTGTGGGAGGAGGAACTGGGGAGTTGTTAATGAGTACAGAGCTTCAGTTTTAAAAGATGAAAAGAGTTATGGAGTGCTGGTGAGATGCTAGCATAACATTATGAGTGTATTTAATACTATCGAACTGTACACTTAAAAGAGTTAATTACAATGGTAAATTTTTTGTGTATTTTACCACACTTTAAAAAATTAGAAATAAGCCATGGGAATGATTCAAGGCTGTTCTCCTGGGCAATGTAGCTGTTACCAGAGTTATTTATTTTTTTGACAAGTCAAGTGCAGCAGTAAGATGGGGGAAGGAATAGAACAAGGAGTTCGATCTGTAACAGACTGTGAACAGTCCATTGAGATAACTTACTACCTTCAGATCAACCAGCCAGAGTTATTTGTAGTCTTGTAAGTGACTGGCAGATAGGCTAAATTCCCACATTATCACGTCTTTGAGGATGGTAATGGGGTGGGCCTCTTCTGAAGCTCCTTTTCTGTGCACTCCTCCCTGCTGTGGGGGCCGCTCACCTCCCACTGTTCTACTGCACTGTCTCCCCACGTGCCACCAGAGGACACACTGGCAGATCCCTCTGTCCTATGTTTGCCCATGCAAGCCTTGCTTTTTCCTAAGTGATTTTTAGTAGCCATATTTTAACTGAAATTGTATTGGGTAGGTCA
Source organism: Chlorocebus sabaeus (assembly GCF_047675955.1). Lineage (NCBI taxonomy): Eukaryota > Metazoa > Chordata > Mammalia > Primates > Cercopithecidae > Chlorocebus > Chlorocebus sabaeus. The sequence continues at coordinate 33,101,624 of NC_132921.1, read as the reverse complement.
TATATTTATAATCATTCCTGTAGTAGATACCAATTTTCCTTCATTCCAAAGGTGAAGAAACTGCAGCATGGAAAAAGGAAGCTACCTGCTTATGGCTCTCCTTGTCAGCAGACTGTGGCTCAGGGCCTGATCTCCTGATGCCCAGATTTGTCATCTGCCCTCTCCTGGGGGGAGTGTTCCAGGAAGCCTGTCCCCTAAGAATCTTACCTTCAGACTATTGTAGGCCAGATCTGCATCCGGGTCCAAATCTATGTCAGTCTGTGGTGGTTCCACCTGCATGGATAGAGAGACAAAGATGAGCGTGGACCTCGAGCAAGATATTCCACAGAGGTGTTTCCGACTGTGGTCAAACTTGCTCATCCTGCCTGTGCATGAATACCCAACACTCCCACCCTCCACAAGTCCACTTCCTTCCCACCTTCAAAGTGCAGCTCAACACTCCAGCCTACCATGAAGTGCTCCATCAACACCTGCTTCCTGTCCCCACCCCATCTTCCCTCACCTGGTCCCCACAGGCACTTATAGGTTAAATATGTAGAACACTGTGTTATGGCTTGAATTTTGCCCCCCAAAAGATATTCTGAAGTCCTCACCCCTAGAAACTGTGAATGTGACCTTATTTGCAAATAGGGTCTTTGCAGATGTAATCAAGTTAAGCTGGGGGCATTAGGGTGGACGCTAATCCCGTCGGAAGAAGACACGGGGAAGATGGCCATGTGAAGAGGGAGGCAGAGGCTGGAGCCACGCAGCTGCCAGGCAGGGAACCCCAGGATGGCCAGAAACATGGGAAGTTAAGAGAAAGGCATGAAGCAAATTCTCCCTTAAAGCCTTCAAGAGAACAGAGGCTGTCAACACCTTAATTTCTGACTTCCGGCCTCCAGAACTCTGAGAGAATAAATTTTTGTTGTTTTGTCATCCAGTTTGTGGTGTTTTGTTTCAGCAGCCTTAGGAAGCTAACACACACTGTAAAACTACGTCTCTAGTAACACGGTTAACAAGTTACGTTCCAATTTATGAGGGAGGAAACCTCCCTAGTGTGTTGTTTCCTAACTAAACTCTAAGCACCTTGCAGAGAGCTGCTTCCTCCATGACACTACCGCAGGTAGTAGAGATGGCCCACAACACTCCATAATGCTGTCTGACATCAGAACTCCAAAGCTAGTGCTTGTCTATGGCAATTTCTGGAGTAACAACTCACTAGGATTCAGCTGAGCAAATAATTCCTACAGTTATTTAGCTGCTACTAGACTTAAACTGCCAATGAGAAGGGGTAGAAACAGCTTCATAAATGGTTAACTACTTGGAGTAATTTCAAGTAGTGGGTGATAGTCCCTGAATAAGATGGACTTCTGGAGGTAAAAATGGAAAGATCACTTACTGAGATTACCTACATGCTAGCTAGCAGTGTTAAGTCCTCCTGCTGTGGATGGACTAGCATGCCCCAGGCTGTGAGACAGGAACAGGATCTGAGCATCTCCTGTACTCCTCCCAGTTGAAGGATGCCGACACTTAACTGCACTGTTTCCAGCCCTGCAACCTGGGGGTAAAGCCCCTCCAAGGTACCAGTGTCTGTTTTGCCTCCACCAACACCAGTGGTACAGGAGGCTGTGGCTGTCCAGGGTCCGCATTCAACCTGCTGCTCCGGTGAGAGTTCTGTACTTGTGTTCTATGTAGCATGGATTTGCCATGTGTCCATGGATAATATTGAGTCCATTAGATTCTCAGAAAATGGAGATCACCTACTCAGACTCAAGGGGCTCTATTAAGATGGGCTGGCAGTCATGTTTGTAAGTGGGCAGCCCATAGGAATCACCCTATTGGCCAAGGTGACTTTGCCAGGCTTGAGAAAGGGAGGTGGCTGGGTGAGAGGTCAAATGCACTGACCATAGACTGTTATAGAGGCCCCACCCTCACTCTCATACTGATGGTACATCCCACGGGCTTCCCTGCCATTCCTCACTCAGTGCATGGCCTCTCTCTGCGGCTGAGACCCGAGCCATCTCTCTCCAGTATGAAGACCCAGGTAGTTCAGGATCCCTCTTTGGATCAACAGCGAATCCAAGAACTTGACCTCCAAAAGCTCCATTTCAGGGTGCTACAGAGGGATCCCATACCCTCCCCCAACCCACTTCTGCCTTTCCTTCCTTAAACTGTCAGAAACAAGGCCATTGTCCCTAAAGAGAGATCCTTAATATACATGACAGAGCTATGGCCCAGGCCTAGAGTTCTAACTATTTTTCCGTGGTTATTTTGGAGGAAAAAGATACCCTTTTTTATTTGGTATCCAGAGAAGTTCTAAAGCCAAGATTCCAAAATTAGTTGGCATGTCTGGAATGGGGAGCCTGGAGAATGAATCTTTAGGTACAGCTGAATAGGCCAAGAACTTGTACGTCAGGCACTGTCTGATATCATCTGTGTAGCTTTTCATTGATTTGATTTGCACTTGCCTGTCAGGGCAGCTTTCCCTCTAATTCAGAGTAATTTAGAAACCTAATCTTTTCACTTTCCATTCTGAATCAAGTCCACCTGAGAGATTTAAACCCATCAGCACGATTTACCCCCCAGTTACTGCTGGAGGGGGGAAACAAGAATTTGCTAGCAATATAGATCAGAATCTGTATCACAATTGATTGCAAAGGGAACACAGGTGTTGCAAAAAATGACTGGGCACAGAAGTGAGGTAAGGGATGGGGACTGAGAACATGGGGTAGGTGTCAAACTCCACAATTAATAATTCAGGCCTGAGAACACACGAAAGGCCTTTTTCAAGCTCACTATGAGGTCAGCTGATGATATAACCCATGGCAGAATTGGCCTTGTACCCTTTAGAAGTGGTCCTTCTATCTCCAGAGAAATAAATGGTTCTTTCCTCCTTAGCACTGCTATATTCAATGGATTCTCTACTCCTATGGCACCAACCTGTTCACACTCAACTTGCATTTATTTAAGTGCTACCACAGTTATTTTTTACTTTTCACATGTGTTATGTCCGGTTCTCCCAGACATAACATCTAAATTCCTCATAACATTTAAATTCCTCAATCCTCAAGAGAAATCCTGGGGATTTCTCTTACATTGTTATCTGCTGTCCTTTAATGAACATTTTGTGTACCTACTACATGCCTGGCACTGGCATAGTTCTGAATGCAGCGTGGGTGCCCAATAGTTCCTTGAGATGGAACGATTATTTTTGGGGCTACTAAGATTTCAAACAATATCCTTTCTAGACCCAAGAGGCTGCTGATAATCTGGACTGAGGCAAGGGTGCAGCCATGGGAGAGGAGGGTGAGTGACACATACTCGGTCTGCCTCTGACCCAAAAAGGCTAAACCCAAGCCCATGCCAGATCCCAGGTATGAAAGGGCGATAGGTTATCTCTGTGAACATCTGACTTCTGCTGTATTTACACACTTATTACACAGCCTGGTCCTCCTGGCAGGGAGCTCCTCTCTTTGCAAGTAGGTGATGATGCCACAGACTTCCCCCTAGCTTCACCAGTGGAAACCCGGGGCACGAGGGAGCTTACTCCTGTTCAGCTGGGTGGTGTAGGGGCACTCAGAGAAGACTCAGCATGACTCCAATGCAATAAGGAGGAGCCCTCTGAGACTTAGCAGGAGCATGATCCCATGTGGTCACACATGCCACATGAGCCCTGGGAACACGAGCTGGATTGTTCTCTCATCCAAGCACCATAAGAGCACTGCAGCCCCTTCACGTACCTGGACTTTCTTGCTGTCCTGCTGTTCTCTCTTCTCCAGCTGCACTTGCAGCTTCTTCCTCTCCTGCTCCAGCTCCCGTACTCTCTTCTGCAGCTTCAGGAAGACCGTCATGTCCATGGCTGCCTTCTCCAGGCCGATTTCCTTCAAAGGAAGACAGGCGCAGAAAAGAGGTTTTCCTAAATACATGCCTTAGGGAACGCACAGCGCTTCACTGTCTCCCTCTCTATCAGCCATCTGTCTCCTCTCTCCTCCCAAACATCAATTTGCATCTCAAATACAGAGCCAATGACAACCAACTAACATTTCTCATATCACAGTTGGTGCTCCAGGCTCATTTTCTGTCCAGATAACATCTGAGTCTCAGCCATTTATATTCCTCCTGTGTGAGCCACTTAAAATGACCAATCATATATTCCAAGAACAAATGGATAAAAACACAGGCACTTTCTTTGGAAGTTGAAAGAGCTCTCTTCTGGAAAATGGTCCCATGCCAGAGAAACTATAGAACTTGGGACATAGCACTTTCTAACGAAGATTCAACGTGGTTACCAATCACTGCAATGTGCCGTCAGCCATCACTTGATTGCATCTTGAAATGGAATCAATGCTTGCTCTGCCCTGGAACCTACTTATCCAACAGATCTTAAAGCATTTATTTCCCAGATTTTGTTCCTTTTGGATTTATGCCTGAGTTTGCCCTCCAGGACTCTAATGCATGGGGACAGGGGTGTACAAACACGTGCATCTGCCTGTGAATGGGGAATGTGTATAAGCACATCCACGTGGATTTTTAAGCACATGTATGTACATGTGAGACAATATAATTTGGTTCCACCAGGATTTAATGAGCACTGGTTCCACCAGTGCTTCATGTTTGACCAGCACTGGACCAGTCTTGACTTCCTTGAAGAACAGAAACCCAGTGATGACAATGCTTATGTCTACATATAGACAGTCACACATACAAACACCAGGGTGATATGCCTGGAGTTGAGGCTGACTGAAGCCTCCAGGGGCCTAGACTTAGAAAACTGCAATGCAAAGCCAAGCGTCTCAAGCCAGCACTTAGGCAAGGCTTACTAAGTGTGTACAGCAGGCGGCAAGCCATGCAGAACTACACAACAGATAGGAGACCTTCAGATAGGACCTCCTTCTCTCCCTCCACCCCCTGCTCCAGCATTCTCTATTGCTCATGGTCTCTTATTTTTCTTTATAGCACTTAGCAGGACCTGCAATCATATCACATGTTTCTTCCCTAATGGCTCGTTGTCTAGCTGTCTGTCAGATGAGGGCAGGGACTTCTCTGGCTCGGTCACCACTGTTTCTCTAGCAATGACCAGCAGATCCTGCACAAAGACCTGCTCCAAACCCATTTGTTTTTATTCTGTCTTTCCTCCATGTTATTTCCACATGCTTTATAAGGTTGTGTGTGTGGCGCGCACATGTGCCTGTGATTTTCTTTTCAAATGCCAGAGGAAAAATTGTATCTTTTGTACCTTTGACAAAATTACACACAGACTAGATAGTTCGCTGTGTGGTACATTTAGTGACTGACTCTCAGAGGCTATTACCAACAAAGATACGGTCACCCAGCATATGTTCATTCCAAATATTTTTTGTCGTTCTGAGTTTTATCCAGCTTCTAAGTGAGGTGGCAATTTTCTTGTGTATTTATTGATATTGCTATATGCACTATGATATTAAGTGGGGATAAGTTGTATCTACTTTAATGACTTAGCTGTTCCTTCTTAAACCACCTATTTCACCTCTCTGCATCAGTTTCTTGGTTTTTCAAGAGGAATCAGAGATCCATCTTCCTCTTTCCTTTCTGGATAGGGTGTAAGGTAAACAATAATGTATTGCTTTGCACAGTTAAGTGTTAACTCCAGAGAACTGTCTCTAAATCCACTGCAGTCCAAGTGATCCTCTCTTGAGAATTAGCCCCTGGGCACTCTGGTCACCACCAGCAGAAGAGTAAATCTCTCTTGGACAGTTCCACAGAGAAAAAACACACACTCCCTCTGGAGAAGGGCAGTACCCAAGAGCCTGCATCACTCACCTCCACCTGCTGGAGGGCATCCTCAGTGTCTCCGATGTCAGATGTGGAGATGGAAGGGTAATTGGAGTCAGATTCTAAGCTACTTTGGTTTGATGGGTTCCGCCTATGACCTGGAGTTTGCTGTTCAACAAGAAAAATGTGACAGCTCATTAGGAACTAATGTTCTTGAGAACTTATTTCTCATGGTGGCAGGCCCTAGAGTTATCCTTCTGCCTAATTTGTAAACAAGAATAGGTATCATTGCTTCTTGGAATGATGGCTAAATAGAGCTAGTCCTATGAAACATGTCACCTACAGTTCTTACTGTAGTCATCCACTTTTTCGTCTCTTAATGAAATGCAAATTCCTAACATTTGGGTCAATTTCTCTGAGAAGTCCTAGAAAAACCTTTCACTCCCAGTCTTGCTTGTGAAATGCATAAAGGCAGTCACATTACCCACTTCTCTCTTGAAAAGAATGTTCCACACCTGCCCAGAATGGCCCCTCCCTTCAATCTGCACTTCCCAAATTTTGTTTATGAAAATAGTAGCATATTAAAAATAGTTTACCATTTATACCGTTCATTTAAAAATACTTTTTATTTCTGCATCTGATTTGGCTGTGTGAAAACTGAGCTTGGTAGGACAATTTTAGACTTCTATGGATGCTCCTATTCAGCTTTTCTTCCTGGCTTCTATGCAATTAACTTACTCCATCTTGTTTGAATACTCATTTCTGGAGGAAATGTTTACATGGGTTAAAAAAGAATGACAGATCCTAAAATATCATAAAAAGTGTCTCTATGTATACTGCATCTCATCAGGTTAGGAGACACAATTAGGCCCTGTGGGTCTCTCTGCCACACACACACTAATGAAGCTGAGAATTCCCACACCCCATTACTGTCTAAACACAGGAAATCGTCCCATAATAGGAACCAGGAAAGATAACATGCTTGGGTGGAATGTTCCTTAAACTCATAACTGAGATCTTCATGACCCCAAAGTTGGAAAAGGAGCTGTCTGTCAGTAGGAATGAATCACCCAGCCCAGCTACTTTTGCCTCTCTGCAGTAATGGCAAGCGCTGCACATACAACACATAGACTGAGCATCACATATCAGAAAGCAGTGCCTGAGATCATGGGGTCAGAAGCTGGACAGGAGCCGGGGACCCGTGCCATGGCACAGCAGAGGCACCCCCCCTTGCCTTTATGATGGTCATCTCATCCCGAAGGTTGTCGTATCTCTGCTCCAACTGTGAATATTCCTTCACAAGGTTCTGGTACCGGGATCGCTCCTCCTCCAGTTCTTTCTTCATGAGGAGATTTTCCTTCACAGAGTTCTGGGCAAATTCATCTGGAAAGCAACATGCTAAGCTGCAGTTTTTCTGGATGGATTCCCTCACATGTATTGACTCATGCTTTCTGATTAATCTCTTGTTAAGAGGCTGCCCATGACGAGCTCATCAGAGGCTCCTGATGAATCTATTAGGCTCCTCACCTACTGCAGAGCAAAGGTGAGTCTCCTTACTCTGGCTTAGTCTTCAGAGAGGGAGAGAAAGACTCTGCTCTCAGGGAATGGGGAGACAGAAGTTGGCAGCGTAGGTGAGAATTCCCTCAGTTGATGCCCCAGCCTCTCTTCTGCCAACTGTCACAGCAAATGCTGGCAGCATTCCTGGAAGAACGACGGCTTATTCACACTGCTTTCCTAGTCCTGATCTTTCAGTTCTTGGGAGTGCAGGGAGATCAAAGGAGACTGGGGTGAAAGGAGGGAAGGCAAATAGAGAAGGGCACTCCCCTGCCAAAACTTATCATTCACATTAACGGACAGAAGTGTTTTAAAAGGACATTTAAAAACAGTTCATGTTTTCAAAAAGATGTGATATTGGGTGGGACTGTGAGGTCATGTGGCTCCATCCTCTTGTGACATGAGGAACCTGAGGATGGGAGAAGCGGATTTGCTCTAAATCACGGTGAGTTGGGGCAGAAACTGGGGTCTGTGGACTCCCCCTGCTCCTCCACAGCCGAGTGGCACATGGGGACTGATGGCAGCCCAGGAGCTGGTGGGCACTTGAGAGGGGCTGACCTGGGATTTGATTCAAGACGCTTTCTTCAGTAAACACTAACAGATGACCCAGGGGTTAGAAGAAACCATGATGCGTGGATGGACACGAAAGACAAATGTGAAACCCAGTGATGAGGGCAGCTCCCGAGCGCTCACTGCGAGTCACCCACCCTCCTAAACACTTCACGGGCTGCCTCTTCCTCATTCCTTCCATGAGCCCCCTGATGTCTGGACCTTTATGTCCGCGGAGCAGAGGAGCAAACTGAAGGCCTGTTCAAGGCCACACAGAGGCACATGGCAGAATCATGCTTCGAGTGCGGGCCTCCCTGACTCCAAGTCTTGTTTACTATGTTGCCCATTACACATGTCTCACCTCTTTAGATTCTTGAGGCCAAATGTTATAGCAGGATCTTAAAGGTCATTATTCTTTCTTCATCTTCCTCTATTAAGATCCTTTCCCCACTGTAGCCTCCAGTCTAACTGCATGCTTGCTAGGAGTCTTTGGGGGAAGAGATTAAAACCCCAAATAAAACTCAAGTGCTTTGGTACTTACCTTTAGACTGGCACAGGATTTGGTTGTTGAGCTGTTCTTTCTCATCTTTCAAGAGAGCGTTTTCTTGCTCCAGGTCTGCAACTCGCTGGAAGAGAGCAACAGGGGAAAAATGTCTCATGATGCTGGGAAGAGGAGAGGCTTCTCTTGGGATTTGAGTTTTAACTGGATATGTGTAAATGCTCTTTTTGTTTAAGAAAATTGATTTGGGTAAAGCTTCTTTTGTTTTCAAGGAAAAATGTGTACTAAAAGAAAAATCCCATTAAAACAAGACAGATGAGCTCAGCACTATTTAAGGTCATCTAATGTCCAACAAAACATGAAAATTCTACCCCAAGCTCACATGCCTTGCTGAGGAACTTACAAAGATAACAGGCTTTCTGAAGAGAGCTGAAGGCCTGTGGATCGTGACCAAGTCAGCAATCCACTGAGGCTATATAATCAAACAGCAAACTGTGTATCATGAATGCAGGATGTGGGCAAACACATCTACACCTGCCACCAGAAGGTTTGCTGAGTGCAATCACTCCCTGGCACTGTGCTCCTTGAGGTTATCTACTAGAACATCTGGAGACTACTGTTCAGAGAATGCAGTTATGCAAGTCTGCACTGAGTCAAGCTGCTGACTGACAATCACCCCCTTCTCCCTATCTCTTTTACTCAATAAATATGAAGGGAGCTAAAACCTCAGGCCCTTGTTTACTGGAAGCAAGGAGCCCCTGGACTCCTTCTTCCAAACATACTCTTTTGCCTTTGTCTTTATTCCCGCATTCATCCCCTTTTGTTAAGTCCAACAGGGACTGGTTCCATGTCAGCTTTCATGTTTTTGTATTTGTTTGCCTTTCTTGCTAAATTTTTGAGCTCTCAATCTGGTCTTAGGAAGGCCAAAAGCTCACAATGAACAAATTATCTCTGGTCTTCATCCCACTTGCTTTACCTGTCTTACTGGCCCAGCAAAGTACAAATTCTGGAAAAGAGATGACTTGCTATTGACATTCAACTGTCTAATCTAGTGTTGGACTTCTGATGATGTTGACAAAACCAAAATAAGGTGATTATTACTAGAAAAAAAAAAGGTATAAAAGAAAAAATACTAATTAAAGAAAACTTGTAGTCTACTCAAAGAGGAGTAAGAATTAAAACTGTGAAGATGCCAGGCATGGTGGCTCATGCCTGCAACCCCAGCACTTCGGGAGGCCGAGGTGGGTGGATCACGAGGTCAGGAGATTGAGACCATCCTGGCTAACACAGTGAAACCCCATCTCTACTAAAAATACAAAAAATTAGTTGGGTGTAGTGGTAGGCACCTATAGTCGCAGCTACTCGGGAGGCTGAGGCAGGAGAATGGCGTGAACCTGAGAGGCAGAGGTTGCAGTGAGCCGAGATCGTGCCACTGCACTCCAGCCTGGGAGACAGCGAGACTCTGTCTGAAGAAAAAAAAAAAAGGGGGGGGGGCAGATCCAAGATGGCTGAATAGGAACAGCTCTAGTCTACAGCTCCCAGCTGAGCAATGCAGAAGACAGGTGATTTCTGCATTTCCAACTGAGGTACCAGGTTCATCTCACTGGGGCTTGTCAGACAGTGGGGGCAGGACAGTGGGTGCAGCTCACTGAGCGTGAGCCAAAGCAGGGCAAGGCATCACCTCACCCAGCAAGAGCAAGAGGTCAGGGAATTCCCTTTCCTAGCCAAGGGAAGCGGTGACAGATGGCAACTAGAAAATTGGGTCACTCCCACCCTAATACTGCTCTTTTCCAATGGTTTTAGCAACTGGCACACCAGGAGATTATATCCTGCGCCTGGCTCAGAGGGTCCCACACCCACGGAGCCTCCCTCATTGCTAGCACAGAAGTCTGAGATTGAACTGCAAGGTGGCAGCAAGGCTGAGGGAGGGGCGCCCACCATTGCTGAGGCTTGAGTAGATAAACAAAGCGGCTGGGAAGCTCGAACTGGGTAGAGCCCACCACAGCTCAAGGAGGCCTGCCTGCCTCTGTAGACCCCACCTCTGGGGGCAGGGCATAGCTGAACAAAAGGCAGCAGAAACCTCTGCAGGTTTAAATGTCCCTGTCTGACAGCTTTGAAGAGAGTAGTGGTTCTCTCAGCACGGAGTTTGAGAGCTGAGAACGGACAGACTGCCTCCTAAAGCAGGTCCCTGACCCCCGAGTAGCCTAACTGGGAGGCACCCCCCAGTAGGGGCAGACTGACACCTCACACGGCTGGGTACCCCTCTGAGACAAAGCTTCCAAAGGAATGATCAGGCAACAGCAATTGCTGTTCAGCAATATTTGCTGTTCTGCAGCCTCCGCCACTGATACCCAGGCAAACGGTCTAGAGTGGACCTCCAACAAACTCCAACAGACCTGCAGCTGAGGGTCCTGACTGCTAGAAGGAAAACTAATAAACAGAAAGGACATCCACACAAAAGCCACATCTGTATGTCACCATCATAAAAGACCAAAGGTAGATAAAACCACAAATATGGGGAAAAAACAGAGCAGAAAAGCTGAAAATTCTAAAAATCAGAGTGCCTCTTCTCCTCCAAAGGAACACAGCTCCTCACCAGTAATGGAACAAAGCTGATGGAGAATGACTTTGACAAATTGAGAGAACAAGGCTTCAGATGATCAAACTTCTCCAAGCTAAAGGAGGAAGTTCAAACCCATTGCAAAGAAACTAAAAACCTTGAAAAAAGATCACACAAATGGCTAACTAGAATAAGCAGTGTAGAGACATCCTTAAATGACCTGATGGAGTTGAAAACCATGGCACAAGAACTACGTGACAAATGCACAAGCTTCAGTAGCCGATTCGATCAACTGGAAGAAAGGGTATCAGTGATTCAAGATCAAATGAATGAAATGAAGCGAGAAGAGAAGTTCAGAGAAAAAAGAGCAAAAAGAAATGAACAAAGCCTCCAAGAAACATGGGACTATGTGAAAAGACCAAATCTATGTCTGACTGGTGTACCTGAAAGTGATGGGGAGAATGGAACCAAGTTGGAAAACACTCTGCAGGATGTTATCTGGGAGAACTTCCCCAACCTAGTAAGGCAGGACAATATTCAAATTCAGGAAATACAGAGAACGCCACAAAGATACTCCTTGAGAAGAGCAACTCCAAGACACATAATTGTCAGATTCACCAAAGTTGAAATGAAGGAAAAAATGTTAAGGGCAGCCAGAGAGAAAGGTCGGGTTACCCACAAAGGGAGGTCCATCAGACAAACAGCTGATCTCTTGGCAGAAACTCTACAAGCCAGAAGAGAGTGGGGGACAATACTCAACATTCTTAAAGAAAAGAATTTGCAACCCAGAATTTCATATCCAGCCAAACTAAGCTTCATAAGTGAAGGAGAAATAAAATCCTTTACAGACAAGCAAATGCTGGGAGATTTTGTCACCACCAGGCCTGCCCTACAAGAGCTCCTGAAGGAAGCACTAAACATGGAAAGGAACAACTGGTACCAGCCATTGCAAAAACATGCCAAATTGTAAAGACCATTGATGCCAGGAAGAAACTGAATCAACTAATGAGCAAAATAACCAGCTAACATCATAACGACAGGATCAAGTTCACACATAACAATATTAGCCTTAAATGTAAATGGGCTATATGCTCCAATTAAAAGACACGACTGGCAAATTGGATAAAGAGTCAAGACCCATCAGTGTGCTGTATTCAGGAGACCCGTCTCAGGTGCAGACACACACATAGGCTCAAAATAAAGTATAGTGGAAGATCTATCAAGCAAATGGAGAACAAGAAAAGGCAGGGGTTGCAATCCTAGTCTCTGATAAAACAGACTTTAAACCATCAAAGATCAAAAGAGACAAAGAAGGCCACTACATAATAGTAAAGGGATCAATTCAACAAGAAGAGCTAACGATCCTAAATATATACACACCCAATAAAGGAGCACCCAGATTCATAAAGCAAGTCCTTAGAGACCTACAAAGAGACTTAGACTCCCACGCAATAATAATGGGAGACTTTAACACCCCACTGTCAACATTAGACAGATCAACGAGACAAAAAGTCAGCAAGGATATCCAAGAACTGAACTCAGCTCTGCACCAAGCAGACCTAATAGACATTTACAGAACTCTCCACCCCAAATCAACAGAATATACATTCTTCTCAGCACCACATCACACTTATTCCAAAATTGACCACATAGCTGGAAGTAAAGCACTCCTCAGCAAATGTAAAAGAACAGAAATTTTAACAAACTGTCTCTCAGACCACAGTGCAATCAAACTAGAACTCAGGATTAAGAAACTCAATTAAAACCATTCAACTACATGGAAACTGAACAATCTGCTCCTGAATGACTCCTGGGTACATAACGAAATGAAGGCAGAAATAAAGATGTTCTTTGAAACCAATGAGAACAAAGACACAACATACCAGAGTCTCTGGGACACATTTAAAGCAGTGTGTAGAGGGAAATTTATAGCACTAAATTTATAGCACTAAATGCTCACAAGAGAAAGCAGGAAAGATCTAAAATTGACACCCTAACATCACAATTAAAAGAAACTAGAGAAGCGAGAGCAAACACATTCAAAAGCTAGCAGAAGGCAAGAAATAACTAAAATCAGAGCAGAACTGAAGGAGATAGAGACACAAAAAACCCTTAAAAAAATCAATGAATCCAAGAGCTGGTTTTCTGAAAAGAGGAACAAAATTGATAGATCACTAGAAAGACTAATAAAGAAGAAAAGAAAGAAGAATCAAACAGACACAATAAAAAATGATAAAGGGGATAACACCACCAACCCCACAGAAATACAAACTACCATCAGAGAATACTATAAACACCTCTATGCAAATAAACTAGAATCTAGAAGAAATGGATACATTCCTGGACACATACACACTCCCAAAACTAAACCAGGAAGAAGTTGAATCCCTGAATAGACCAATAGCAGGCTCTGAAATTGAGGCAATAATTAATAGCCTACCAACCAAAAAAAGTCCAGGACCAGACGAATTCACAGCTGAATTCTACCAGAGGTACAAGGAGGAGCTGGTACCATTCCTTCTGAAACTATTCCAATCAATAGAAAAAGAGGGAATCCTCCCTAACTCATTTTATGAGGCCAGCATCATCCTGATACCAAAGCCTGGCAAAGACACACACACACAAAAGAGAATTTTAGACCAATATCCCTGATGAACATTGATGCAAAAATCCTCAATAAAATACTGGCAAACCGAATTCAGTAGCACATCAAAAAGCTTATCCACCATGATCAAGTGGGCTTCATACCTGGGATGCAAGACTGGTTCAACATATGGAAATCAATAAATATATTCCAGCATATAAACAGAACCAAAGACAAAAACCACATGATTACCTCAATAGATGCAGAAAAGGCCTTTGACAAAATTCAACAGCCCTTCAAGCTAAAAACTCTCAATAAATTCGGTATTGATGGAACGTATCTCAAAATAATAAGAGCTATGTATGACAAACCCACAGCCAGTATCATACTGAATGGGCAAAAACTGGAAGCATTCCCTTTGAAAACTGGCACAAGACAGGGATGCCCTCTCTCACCACTCCTATTCAACATAGTGTTGGAAGTTCTGGCCAGGGCAATCAGGCAAGAGAAAGAAATCAAGGGTATTCAGTTAGGAAAAGAAGAAGTCAAATTGTCCCTGTTTGCAGATGACATGATTGTATATCTAGAAAACCCCATCATCTCAGCCCAAAATCTCCTTAAGCTGATAAGCAACTTCAGCAAAGTCTCAGGATACAAAATCAATCTGCAAAAATCACAAGCATTCTTATACACCAATAACAGACAAACAGAGAGCCAAATCATGAGTGAACTCCCATTCACAATAGCTTCAAAGAGAATAAAATACCTAGGAATCCAACTTACAAGGGATGTGAAGGACCTCTTCAAGGAGAACTATAAACCACTGCTCAACAAACTAAAAGAGGACACAAACAAATAGAAGAACATTCCATACTCATGGATAGGAAGAATCAATATCGTGAAAATGGCCATACTGCCCAAAGTTAATTTATAGATTCAATGCCATCCCCATTAGCTACCAATGACTTTCTTCACAGAATTGGAAAAAAGTACTTTAATGTTCATATGGAATAAAAAAAGAGTCTGCATTGCCAAGACAATCCTAAGCCAAAAGAACAAAGCTGGAGGCATCATGCTACCTGACTTCAAACTATACTACAAAGCTACAGTAACCAAAACAGCATGGTACTGGTACCAAAACCTCTATAGACCAATGGAACAGAACAGAGCCCTCAGAAATAATACCACACATCTACAACCATCTGATCTTTGACAAACATGACAAAAACAAGAAATGGGGAAAGGATTCCCTATTTAATAAATGGTGCTGGGAAAACTGGCTAGCCATATCTAGAAAGTTGAAACTGGATCCCTTCCTTACACCTTATACAAAAATTAATTTAAGATGGATTAAAGACTTAAATGTTAGACGTAAAACCAAAAAACCCTAGAAGAAAACCTAGACAATACCATTCAGGGCATAGGCATCGGCAAGGACTTCATGTCTAAAACACCAAAAGCAAAGGCAAAAAAGCCAAAATTGACAAATGGGATCTAATTAAACTAAAGAGCCTCTGCACAGCAAAAGAAACTACCATCAGAGTGAACAGGCAACCTACAGAATGGGAGAAAATTTTTGCAATCTACTCATCTCACAAAGGGCTAACATCCAGAATCTACAAAGAACCCAAACAAATTTACAAGAAAAAAAAAAAAACAACCTCATTAAAAGTAGGTGAAGGACATGTACAGACATTCTCAAAAGAAGACATTTATGCAGCCAACAAACACATGAAAAAATGCTCATCATCACTGGCCATCAGAGAAATGCAAATCAAAACCACAGTGAGATACCATCTCACACCAGTTAGAATGGCAATCATTAAAAAGTCAGGAAACAACAGGTGTTGGAGAGGATGTGGAGAAATAGGAACACTTTTACACCGTTGGTGGGACTGTAAACTAGTTCAACCATTGTGGAATATAGTGTGGCAATTCCTCAGGGATCTAGAACTAGAAATACCATTTGACCCAGCCATCCCATTACTGGGTATATACCCGAAGGATTACAAATCATGCTGCTATAAAGACACATGCACATGTATGTTTATTGTGGCACTATTTGCAACAACAAAGACTTGGAACCAACCCAAATGTCCATCAATGATAGACTGGATTAAGAAAATGTGGCACATATACACCATGGAATACTATGCAGTCATAAAAAAGGATGAGTTCGTGTCCTTTGTAGGGACATGGATGAAGCTGGAAACAATCATTCTTAGCAAACTGTCACAAGAACAGAAAACCAAACACTGCATGTTCTCACTCATAGGTGGGAACTGAACAATGAGAACACTTGGACACAGGAAGGGGAACATCACACACTGGGGCCTGTTGTGGATTGTGGGGAGGGGAGAAGGATAGCATTAGGAGATATACCTAATGTAAATGTGGAGTTAATGGGTGCAGCACACCAACATGGCACATGTATACGTATGTAACAAACCTGCATGTTGTGCACATGTACCTTAGAACTTAAAGTACAATAAAAACAAACAACAAATGTGTGTGAAGAAAGTTTTTTAAAAATGTTTTTGCTATTTATTATTAGAGCAACTATTTGTATGGGTTTTTAAAAAGCAACAGTTCAGCTGTGTTCTAAGAGAATTTGAAATCATTAGTTGGTATACAGGAGGATGGGAAAGGGTTTTTTATAACATGGGGGCTAAACTGCAATTGATTCACCTTTGTGCTTAGATCCCCCAAAGATTCATTCTGCAGTCAAGTAATTTTCCCTACTAAAATCACATCCCTGCCTTTGTAACATGGATGAGGGCATAGTTGAGCATTGCAAAAAACAGGCAGGGAGAGAATGAGGAACACACGCCAGTGCCCCCTCAAAATTCAGGCTTCCAGACCTGAGATCTCCCTTCCCCTATGGCTGGCTGATCCATCACCATTCCCCACAGAATGATCTCTCGTGATCACATCCTAAGTGTGGTATATGGCAAAGACAACAAATTTCACGGCCGCACAGATCCTGGGCTCTATACACCTGTTTCCCCCTCTATAAAATGTAAACCCGGCTGGGTACAGTGGCTCACGCCTGCAATCCCAGCACTTTGGGAGGCCGAGGTGGGCAGATCATGAGGTCAGGAGATCGAGAGGATCCTGGCCAACATGCTGAAACCCCATCTCTACTAAAAATACAAAAATTAGCTGGGCGTGGTGGTGCATGCCTGTAATCCCAGCTACTTGGGAGGCTGAGGCAGGAGAATCACTTGAACCAGGGAGTCGGAGGTTGCAGTGAGCCAAGATCGTGCCACAGCACTCCAGCCTGGCAACAGATCAAGACTTCATCTCAAAAAAAAAAAAAGAAGAGGAAACCCACTTCACAGAGTTTTTCATCATTTACTGAGATGACGCATGTGAAGTACCAGGCAGAAGTCATTGCATAGAGCAGTTGATTAATATATGTCGATGGTTCCACATTACTCTTACTGGGCATTAAATGGAAATACACACTTTAAAACCATTCCAGCACTTACCAAAAATTTAAACAGTATCTACTCTTTACAAATTACTCCAGAAATTAGAAGGAACACTTCCCAATTCCATTCTATGAAGCCAGTGTTACTCTGAACCAAAACCAAAGACGTCACAAAAAACCAAAACAACAGCCCAGTATCTCTTATGAACATAGATTCAAAAATCCTCAACTAAATACTAGCAAATGGTTATGATAAAAACATTCAAAGTATAAATAGAAGTGAACATCCTCAACCTGATAAAAAATCCCACAGCTAATACCACACTTTATGGTGAAAGACTGAATGTGTTTCCCCTAAGATCAGGAAGTCAAGGGTGTCTGCTCTTGCCACTTCTATTCAGCATTGTATTGAAGGTTCTAGCCAGGGCAATAGGCAAGAAAGACAAAAAGCATCCAGAATGAAAAGGAAGAAGTAAAACTACCTCTCTCTGCAGATGACACAATCTTGTATATAGAAAATACTAAGAAATTCACTTAAAAACTATTAAAATAAATGAGTTCAGGTTGCAGGGTCCAACTTCAATATACAAAACTCAATTGTATTTCTATATATTTGCAATGAACAATCAAAAATAAATTAAGAAAACTATTCCACTATAATGGAATATTTAGGAATAAATTTAACAAGTATAAAATGAAAAAACATTATTGAAAGAAATTAAAGATCTTAATAGATGGGAAGACATCTTGAGATAATGGATCAAAACACTTTTTAAGATGGCAATACTCCTCAAATTCATCTACAGATTCAATGTAATCCTCACAAAGATCCTGCATGGCTTCTTTGCAGAAATTCATGAGCCAGTCCTTAAATTCATATGTATCTAGGGATCCAGAATACCCAAAGGATCTTGAAGAAAATGAACAAAGCTGGAATAATCACACTTCTAAATTTTAAAACTTACTAGAAGACAAAGGAATAAAGACAGTGTGATACTGGCATAAAGACAGACATACTGATCAGTGAAACAGAATTGACTTTCACATTGACAGTCAATTGATTTTTGACAAGGGTGCCAAAACAATTCAATGAGGAAAAGAATAGTCTTAATCAAAGGTGTTGAAACAAATGGATATCTACATGGAAAAAAATGAAGCTGGACCACTACCTTGTAATATATAAAAATTAACTCAAAATGCATTAAAGACTTAAGCGTAAGGGCTAAAACTATAAAACTCTCAGAAGAAAACATAGTAACAAATCTTTGTGACCTTTGGATTAGGCAGTGTTTTCTTAAATACAATGCCAAAAGCACAAGCAACCAAATTAAAAATAAGTTGAACTTCATTAAAATTTAAAGTTTTTATGCTTCAAACCATCAAGAAAGTGAAAGGGCAACCCACAGAATGGGAAAAAATATTTTCAAATCACCTATCTGATACATCAGCAGTCCCCAAACATTTTGGCACCGGAGATCAGTTTGATGGAAGACAATTTTTCCATGGACCAGGGTGAGGGGGGAATGGTTTCAGCATGGTTCAAGCACTTCACATTTATTATGTACTTTATGTAACCAGTACATTTATTATGTACTGGTTACAGTGCTTAAATGCCATCTTTCCTTCCTCTCCTGGCTTTAAATTAAGCTCAAGGCACCAAGAGGTGAGTTAAGGGAGCAGCTTCCCCATCCTTAGCACCATGTAGAAAGGGGGAGGAAAAAATGGCAACATGCTGGAGCTCAGGATTGAGGTCACTGGCTCTCCCCACCCCAGGAAGTCAGACGGCAGTGACTCTCACTTAAAGGTGCCTCAGCCACTCTGGGGAGCTGCTAATGGGTGTGTAGTGGCCTTACATTAGGTTTGTCCTTTAAGGCCCCATATAGAAAAGTAGGATACACAATACAATACTACTGAGGGCTTGCAAAAGCTCCAAGCACTTTGTTAACACTCCTTTTTTTTGAGACAAGGTGTCACCCTGTTACCCAAGCTGGAGTGCTGTGGTGAGATCTTGGATCACTGCAGCCTTGACCTCCCCAGGCTCAGGTGATCCTCCCACCTCAGCCTCCTGAGTAGCTAGGACTACAGGTGCATGCTAACATGCCCAGCTAATTTTTGTATTTTTAGTAGAGATGGGGTTTTGCCATCTTGGCCAGGCTGGTCTTGAACTCTTGGGCTCAAGAGATCTGCCCACCTTGGCCTCCTAAAAGTGGCTGGGTTTACAGGTATGAGCCACTGGTACCCAACCAACACTCTTAACACTCTAGAACTCCTTCAAATTTCAAGGAGTTTTTCAATCTTTCTTTCCCCTCAATTCAAGCAGACTCAGTTTGTCTCATCCATTTATCTGTGGATGGGCTTCCACGAGTTACGAGGAGGCTCTGACAGGCGTGTTTTCAAAAGTCGTCCAGGTAATTCTGAGGCTGTAGAGGTTGAGAGCTGCTGGTCTTATGGTTTTATATCCAGCAGAACTCCTCACCCCACAAGTAAATGATAAGCATAGTCAGGGACTCTCAGTATGGAGAGTCAGGCAAAGCGGCTGGCTTTCTGCCCCACAGGAGGTCAAATCAGATAAAGCTGATAAAAATACACAGGCATCAAACTAATTATACCAAGTTGTTATTCTTTGGCAATTTATTTTGCCAAAGAATAATAATATTTATTGCCTATATTTATTGCCTATAATAATTAATGCAACAGATGTTGTATGTCTTCAGAGGCTAAAATGTGACCTGGCGTTGAGGGCAAGGTACAGAAGAAAAAGCACTGACCGAGAGTGACAATGTTTTATCTGTAGAGGCACCCACTAACCAAGCCTCGTTCTGGCCCCTAGTATGACAAAGGGCAAGGCTGTCACTCATCCATCACACATTTCCTGATACACCTCTCTGTACCAGGAGCCTTGCCAGGGCTAGGGGATACCAAATGAGACAGATTGACTCATGGTAGTTGATATGGTTTGGACATTCATTTCCTCCAAATCTTGTGTTGAAATGTGATTCCTAGTGTTGGAGGTGGGGCCTGGTGAGAGGTGACTGGGTGATGGGGGCGGATCCCTCGTGAATGCTGTAGCACCATCCCCTTGGTGAACTCATCCTCACTGAGTTCACAACAGGAGGTGTAGGTGGCATACATGCCGCTAACCATGGCACTCCCAGACTGTAGTCTTGGCTCGGGTTTTGCATCATAGGTTGTTGCAATGAAGTCACATGTTTTTAGGTGGCATTCATAGGACTGGAGATTTCAGGACCCTCTTGGTGATGATGTCATCCACTTGGTGATGATGTCATGCACTCTGTGCTGGTCAGATGGCATGTTCCATTTCAGAGGGATATTGACTGTGTGTAGGATGCTCAAAGGATGGTGAGGGGTCTTAGTCTTCTCAGGTGACCTACTGCTCTGTGAGCCATCTAGATATTAGGAGGATGTTAAGGGGATGCAAAGTTTTCATTGCCCTAGCATGAAGTCAGTGAGGGATGAGTTCTCACTGAGTTCACGCGAGATGTGGTTGTTTAAAATCGTGTGGCACCTCCCCACACTCTCTTGCTCCCACTCTCGCCATGTGATGCCTGCTCCCCCTTCGCCTTTCGCCATGACTGGAAGTTCCCTGAGGCCCTCATCAGGACAGATGCCAGCACTACACTCCCTGTACAGACTACAGAACTCTGAGTCAACTAGACATTATTTACTTATAAATTATGCAGCCACAGGTGTTTTGTTTTTTTTTGTTTTTTGAGATGGAGTCTCCCTCTGTCGCCCAGGCTGGAGTGCGGTGGCGTGATCTTGGGTTACGGCAACCTCCACCTCCCGGGTTCAAGCAATTCTCCTGCCTCAGCCTCCTGAGTAGCTGGGATTACAGGTGTGTACCACCATGCTTGGCTAATTTTTTTTTTTTTTTTGAATTTTTAGTAGAGACGGGGTTTCACCATATTGGCCAGGCTGGAATGGAACTCCTGACCTCGTGATCCGCCTGCCTCGGCCTCCCAAAGTGCTGGGATTACAGGCATGAACCAGCGCACTCGGCCAAGATGTTTCTTTATAGTAATGCAAGAACAGTCTAATATAGTAGCTGCACTCAGAGAGGGTCCAGCCTGGCAGGACAGGTGCATACACAGTAATGATACCAATAAGGGCTGTAGCAGCTTCCTATAAGGCAAAGTTTTTCAGCCTTGACACTGTCAACATTCTGGGCTGGAAAATTCTTTCTTGGGGGAGTAGGGGACTCTCTTGTGCATTACTGGGTGTTTAGCAGCATCCCTGGCTTCTACCCACTATATGCCAATACAACACACCCTCCTCCCACCTTCAATTTGTGAAAACCAGAATATCTCCAGGCACTGCCATATGGCCCCTAATGGCTAAATCACCCCGATTGAGAATCACCACAATGAGGTGATTTAGAAGGACAAGAAGGTAGCCTCAGGGTCCATGAAGGCTTCACAAGAGGTGGGGGTCATCTGGATTAGGCCCAAGTGGAATGTCTCAGGCAGCTGAGGGCCATTCTAGGTGGAAAGAATAAGTGCCTAAAGGTCTGGAAGGAGGAAGGGCACAGGTTTGGAAATGTGAAGCATTCTACATTGCCAAAACGTGTGGTTGCGGCAGGGGCACTGAGAAAAGTCAAGGCTGGGGAGGGAGGGAGAATCAGCTTGTGAATGGCTTCTCTTCCTTTGTCCTCAGGAAACACTGAACTCTTCTTACTCCCCTAACTTGACCTGGGTGGGCCCAGTTCCTCTCCCCAGCCTCTTCCTGCCCTCCAGGATCTGCCTGAATATCTCACTGTTCCTTCTGCCAGGCTCTGATGTCCCCATTCTTTACTGGTTACTTTCTTCTCATTATTAGCTCTTGACCAGCATTCTCCTGGGAAACCTTCCTGTACCACACGGGGTAGTGGGGGTGCCCCCGTGCTCGGTGTCCTGTTCTGACGGGGCCTGCACATCCCTCCAGAGTCCATGGGACAGCAATGCTTCCTCACGCACCTGCATGCTCAGTCTGGACCAGAGTCCTCAACGCGGACCAAGGGACTATATCGCCAGACTGTCACATCCTCAGAACCCAGGCCACTGCCAGCACCTGAAAGCTTATCAAATGAATAGAAGGACCGTGCAGACCAAGTTAAGGAGTCTGCATTCCCTCAGTCACAAATAAGGGCTCCCTTTAAAATTGTTTTCTTTTTTTTTTTTTTAAATAAATGTGTTTATAGTTGACTAAAATATCTAGAATAAATGAGCTTGTTTAATCAAATAATTCAATTTAGGCAGCACATACAATGTAGGAAAAACACTCTTCAAATGCATCTAATTTGCTATTACTGGAGGCAGTCCACCACTCAATGACTTCATAAGCACCTTTAAATTAGCTTGGCAAATGATCAAAATAGATTTCACTTTTCTAGACATACAAGTAAAATAAAACTGAAAACAACCCAACAGGAGAAACCCGGTATGTACCTCTACAAAATAAAGCCTGGCGTGGTGCAATGAAGTGGTGCAATCTATGTCACAGTTAGGAAGGCAGCGGTCTTGCCTCATCCTGCCAGGAACAAGGCCGTACTCTCTGAATTAGCCAACTACTGGTAGGTTTTATAGCAGGCTGTGAAGTAACCAGACCTTACCATGGAGCAAAACTTTGCTTTCCCTTAACATCCTCCAATATCTAGACAGCTCACAGAGCAGTAGGTCACCTGAGACGACCAAG
Organism: Chlorocebus sabaeus; assembly: GCF_047675955.1. Lineage (NCBI taxonomy): Eukaryota > Metazoa > Chordata > Mammalia > Primates > Cercopithecidae > Chlorocebus > Chlorocebus sabaeus. The sequence continues at coordinate 33,079,024 of NC_132921.1, read as the reverse complement.
ACCCCTCGCCATCCTTTGAGCATCCTACGCAGTCAATATCCCTCTGAAATGGAACACGCCATCTGACCAGCACAGAGTGCATGACATCATCACCAAGAGGGTCCTGAAATCTCCAGTCCTATGAATGCCAGCTAAAAACATGTGACTTCATTGCAACAACCTATGATGCAAAACCTGAGCCAAGACTACAGTCTGGGAGTGCCGTGGTTAACAGCTTGCATGCCAGCTACACCTCCTGTTGTTTTTGAGGCTCCTTTCTTCCCTCTGTCTCCCTCTTTGACTCATGAATGCAGGTCTCTGACTTGGCTTTGTTATTCTAAGCCATACATTAAAGTGGCATCAGGGGGATTTTTCTTGCTTGCCTAAACAATTTTGGAGGTAGGCCCATGTTTCTGATCTTTCATTAACAGCAGGAAAGGACCAATCCCACACTCAGCTCCATACCCCAGGGGGGTGAAAGAATGCTTCCTCAATCATATTTCCCCAGGTACCAGCCAACCCCAGTCTTCCCAGCCAGCTAACACAGCTGTTGGCAGACACAGCAAGTAACAAACTTCTGCAGCCAAATGGCCCCCACTTTGTGGTTGTCAGGGCTGCAGGGTATGATGGGAGACGCTTTAACAACATAAAACAGGCGGCTGCATCCCCTGAGTATGATAAAAAACACCTTAGGTTTCAGGACTCATTCAACACTGTTCAGCAGCTCCTTTTTTTTTTTTTTTTTTTTTTTTGGAGCTGGGGGTAGTGGTTAGTCTTAACTCTTGCAGGCAATATTACTCAGAGTGTTTCTTCCAAAAGCTTATTTGGGACAGCTTATCAGAACCAACACCGGGGGAAAATCCTGTAACTATGAGGCTAATATAGTCCCTATTAAGTTACGTAAACAAATGCCCCAGCAACATGCTAAAGAACTGTCTTTACTAGTTTGTCTTTGGGAATCCAAATGTAGCTATGGGCTTTGTTTTGTCTTTTTTTTTCAAGTGGGATATTAGTACTGTAAGAAGAGCCAGTGCAAGGTTTCTAGTAGCAAACATGGGAAACTGGTTGGACAACGCCGATCAGAAAAGGTTCCTCTGCCATCTGTCCTTGAGGCTGTGCAGTTACCACATAATAAATTTACAGGCACAGCCCCAGGTAGGGGCAACACTTTTAATTCTCCAAAATCTTTAAGGGTTCATTTGACCATTTTCTGAGGATGTTCTTCTAAGTAATCCCAGTATGAATTTGTTTTTTGAAGTAGCTGAGTTATTAAAGCAAAAGTTGAAAATCAACATCCTTTGGATAGTAAGACAACTTTGAAATGATGGCTAAAGTATCTTCCAAATGGTCATGCAGATGGGTTTTAATTCCTCTCCCACCCCTAAGCTCACAGAAGCTGAAGTGCCTGGGACAGAGTTGCTCATCTCTCTGGAGGTTTCACAAGTCAAGGCTGCCCTTGAAGTCAGAAGATCCTTCCTGACCTGACCGCACTGTGCTCCTGCTGTTCTCAGCCTCACTTACTCCACCTGAGCCCAGTGAGCACCTCATTGGTCCTCACACCCACCCAGCCTACTCGTGCCCCAAGGCCAGTGCACATGTGCCACACCTGTGGCCTGTTATCCCCAAATCGCCTTGGCTTATCTTCTCTCACTCAGGTGTCTTCTCAGAAAGACCTTCTCTGGCCATCAGTGGTGAAACGACACCCCTCAGGCCCCCACAGGTCACCCTCCATCCCCTTTACTCTGCTTCATTGTTGTTTGTAGCCCATGGTGGGTAATTCACGTTTGATTCCTGTCTGTACTTTCTTCCCCCATCCCCACACATTTAAACTCCTTAAGAATGAGAAGGGCTTCTTCAAACACCATTCACCTTTGCCCCAGTGTGTAGAACAGGGTCTAACACATACAGGCATTCAAACACCTGCTGAATGAAAGACCATGAGCTTCTTGCTTTCTGCAGCAAGATAACGTCCTTCCAGAGATGGGCCAGGGTCCCCTTCCTAATAACCCTCAGCTTCCACATGAATCATGAGTCCTGGTGCTGCTGAGAGCACAACCCCCTCTTGGCTGGTCAAAGTAGTTCTACTCCATGCCTTTGGGGAGAAGGCTCAACACACTCTGCTGTGAAAGGCCCCATTCCCCAAGCCAGATCTCTCTACCTCTATTTGGAGAAATCAAAACCTTTATAACATGAACTACCCAAGGCAACCAACTAGCGGCTAGTGGTTCTATGACTGATGTCTTCATACAATGCACAACCCAGCCCCACTTGTCTGAATGCTCAGTGCCTGGGGGCCTGCTAGTCATCTCTCACAAGGACCAGGGACCCCCCCTGAGAGCCAGGCACCTGGCTGTGGGTGGTTCCTCCTGACCCACCATAGCCCTGCACCAAGCTAAGCCTTGCTCTGGTCCCACTGAGTAGCCATCAGAGCAGATTCTGAATGAGCTATCACCTCTGTGCCTAGGGCAGCCCTGGGGGCCACCTCTCTTTCACCAAACAGAGCAGCCATGCAAAACAGCACAGCTGTACAAAGGCAGCCGGCATAGGGATTGCTGAAGTTTTCAAAAAGAACGAAATGTACACAATGCACAGGCTAAAAGGGAAGGAGGCTAAGGGCCTGGGTGTGGACTACCCTGTGGAAGGCGCCAAAACAACGGATACGTTTAGTAGAAAAGAATGTCATCTAATTTATGCGACAGAGCTGCTCTGGACTCTGTGGACACAGAGATGAATTCCTGTCCTCAGGGAGACTTGGCCTCCCACAGGCCAAGGCAGGGCAGCCACATGGCCCGCCAATTAATATCGTCAGAGATGGTAAGCCCAGAGTTTTCCAGCATAGCAGTTCCAATACGACACTCGCTGCCTTTGCTGATGGAAATATCAAACTCATTAATTAAACATCTACTGGCGGTCAGGCCCCTCACTGTGCTTGGCTGGTCTCATCAATCTCGCTCAATGCATAGCAGGCCCCTGCTCAAGCCCCGGAGGAAACCGACTGTCTGATTACTCAGCATTTATTGAGATGGACACAGTGCCTTTGATAAATACTATACCCTGAGGAGGCACAGAAGACAAAACAAAAAAAGCCAGCCAGCTCATCTACCTCCCTCCAACCACCACAACAAAAAGATTCTGAAGATTCTAAAGAATATTTGCTTCCGCTTTTTCTTTTCCAGGACATGCCACTTCATGAGTCATCTCCTGTTGGTTTCTGAGTGTTACTGAGTTGGAATTTGCTTACATTTGGGGTAGGGAAGGGGCTTTTGCACTACTCTGCTCCTAGCGTTCCCCTCCTTGCAGCATCCTTAAGTTTTTGTTATCAATTCCAAGCTCTAATTTTCTTTAAGACCTAGGCCAGCATATTATTGCTAGGGAAGAGTAGCAACATTTCTTAAGGAGAGGAGGAGGGAGTCTGCCTCTCTGTTTTGCTCTTCCAATGAAGATTTTCATATTATAAACTCTTATGCACTCCCTTTGATGGAGACTTGGGTTTTTAGAGTGCTGAAGTCCCCAAGTTGTAGCATTTAGCAGGAAGCAGGGAAGTGGGGCTTGGCTAGTCAAGTGCTATCTGTTGAGGCAGAGATAGGTGAGACGTGATTTTGTGGATCTGTTGGGTAAACAGACTTTGCAGGTGTATGATCTGACTGGGACACACATGCAGGGAAAGTTTTTTCTCCCAGGGTCACTATTCTCAGGAGTCTCCAGTTCTATTCTTGATCCTTTCTGACTTTGGACCTCACTTTCTGGTTTTTATTCATGTAGAAAGGTTACCATTCCATTCATCTGCTCCCAAGGGTAGACAAACCACAAGTGTGGAATTCCATGATTTGTAGGTTACAAGGCTTGTAGCCACATTTAACAGGAGTTTCCAAGCACCACATGCTTTCTCCTAAAGAGTGAATCCACTTCATGCCTTGTGGTGGGCAGGCTGGCAGGTGACTTATCTGGGCAGAGGGTCTTGTGATACCTCAAAGCAACACATCAGGAGGGTGGCCTTTTATGGGAAGCTCACATCTTACTTTCTTCTTCCCTTAATCCCCACACCTGGATCCCACCTCTGGCTCCTGGGGTCTGGGTGAAGGCAGGAGTTGATGGTGCTGAGGCCGGAGATGGGAAGAAGATCTACACAAGCCCAGCAAGGGCTGGCACTGTAGGCTCTAACCCCCATGGGTGTCTGTGTATTCCTCAGCTGCATGTGAGGGCTCAGGCCAGGAAAAGGCAATGGGAAATAGACAAGAGAAGGACTCCCACATAGGACCAAGGGCCTCTGCTCCTTCCAGAAGCCAAACACAATCTCATAGCGGCGGCCAGGTGCAAGTCCAGAAGAGGCCTTGGAGATGATCTGAACCAACTTTTATACATATACACACAGATGAAGGAACTAAGGCCAGGGAGGCTTTCTGCACATGCTTGGGAATGGCAGAGAGGGGATGGAAGTCTGGAGACTCCAAGGTCTACCCCAGGGCCCTTCCTGCAGCAGCATCCAGCCTGCCCCAATTTTGAAGTTGTTACTCTAACACCCTGAACACTGGGTCTCTCCCTCTTAGATTCCCACCTACTGCGACTCCGCATTGATGGACAGACACTGAACAAGTGGGCAATATGTTATTTTCCCTGTGGCTTGTAGAGATGGGGTGGGGGATGGTGGTGGGAGGCAGAACAGCAATGACCCAAGCCTGTGGGGGCTCTCCAGGGGCCCTTGGGACTTCCCTGGCTGGAATAGTTATCTTGGCAGTGGAGCAGGGAATTTCTGTGCCCTGATGTTCAGGGCTGGGGCAAAGCTCAGGAAGTTCTATTTCATGGCGTAAGAAATAAGCCCACCAGGGTGGGTGTGACAGGCTGAGACTTTCAATGTTCAAAGGGGAGGCATCTCTGCCAAAGCACAATGCTACGTCATGGGCAGGGGTGCCCAGAGGCTGCCCTCCCCAGCAGGCAACATCAAGATCAGCCCCAGCCTCTGTCACAGCTTTCTTGCCAACAAGGATGCAGGCCACCGAGCCAGCCCTGGGCCTAACTCTAGACCATAAAAACAATGCTCACAGGCAGACACCATGTGTCCCTCCCAGGGGATGCCACAGTGTCCAGCTAACAGCAGAAGCGCAGTCATGCTTGTGTGGGTTTCCCCAAAGCATGCCACTTTCTGTCTAGACACAGATGAATGGTCAGTCTGTGGACACGAGCCCAAGATCATGGCAATTTTACCACTTGAAGCAGCAGTGGTCTCTGAGGGGTGGCTCTGTGTGCCTACCCACTGCTTGCCAGCACCGGCCCCTCTGGCCTGAGCATACCTTCCTCAGCTCGTCCTTCTCCCTACTGTGTGCATCCTCCAAGATCTTGCGCTCCGAGTGGGCCCTCTGCAGCTCCGTGCGCAGGCTCTCCACCTCCTCCTGCAGACTCAGGCTGGGGTCCTCACCCGGGCTCTGCTGGTAGTGCGCCAGCTCCTTCTTCAGCCTCTCTACCTCCATGGTGTATGTGGAGGTGGTCACGGACAACTGCTCCGACAGTGTCTTGAACTCTTTGTTCTGTGGAGAACATCAGCAAACAAGGAGAAGGGAGAGGAAGGGGTTGGGGGGAGAAGGGGTTATTTCACCAGGAAAAAAGCATGAAGGCAATCAAAAAAGGAACTTCCAAGGTGGGATTAAGTCTCACAATCATTGCACGCTCAAGTGCTTGCCTGGCATCTCCCTAACAAAACACTACTGTGAACTTACAGAAACAGGGGGAAACAAAGAACAGCAACACTGGCATTCAAAGAGTTCGAGAAGCTTTCCTGAGCATGTGCAGAGCTGGAAGCTGCCTGGTAGTGGGTGGCTCTATGTCGGGCTGGGTGGATCCTACACCTTATTTTTAAGTTGCAGAAACAAAGAAGCTGGCTCCCTGGGTTTGCAGCCTTCATTTTTTAGGTTTCCCTGCTCTTTCATACTGAGCCCTCCTGCCTGCGGACTTGCCAGCACAAAGAGCTGCAACCTAATCGCTGGCTCTGAGACAAAGGACCCCTTCAGCATCCCCTCTTCCAAGGAGGCCCTCCATGGGGCCTTGGGATCTCTTTCACCACCTGTCAGCCATGGCTTGCCCCATAACACTCTAAGACTCAGGGAACTGATGTCCTGATCCACCCTGCCCAGACCATGCTTCTGCAGATGGGGTACCCAATCCCAGCCCACTCAGGCAACACACAGTTGTGAAGCATCCCCCATGGGCCCAGAGCCCTAAGAAGCTAGTGCTGGTATCAAGTGCTACTATAAATTATGGGCAGAAATCAGCACCGCAAGAGTTGAGAGCATCAGCTAAGAGTGGTCAGTGGGGAAAGTGGAGAGGAAGAAACAGGGCTCTCCAAATCATCAAGCAGGCAACAATGGTCATTGATTATTCTTCATTGCTCTGGTCTGCAGGAGCACCAGGCAGAAAAGAGCTAGCGGCCAAATCACTGATAAGCTGGAGCATCCAGGAATCAATGATTAATTCACATAAGAAATTAAACTTCACAGAAAACAGTAAGAAGCAGCAAAAGAAAAGCCCTTGGACCCTGTAAAATGCTACACATGCTGTAGGGCCTTGTGGTTGTGACCAGTACGGCAATGCACAAGCCAGCAGTCCATTTCCTGCACCAACACAACAGAATGACACATGCTACCCGCTCCCCAACACTCTGTGGGAACCTCCCAGTTACAACCTGACACACCTTCAAGCCTGGTCTGCCGGTCAGCCATGTTCTAAGGCATCACAAAGAAGAAATCCAATCAAGCAGATTCTATTTGAAAACCTCAATTCATGTCTGTATTATCCACTCCAGTCTGGGTCTCCACTGGAGGCTGAGGGTCTCTGCACAGGGGAGTGGGGCAGAGGGAGGGAACACATGCTGGGGTAGCCACCCTCTGACTTCATCTCTGCTCTGGGCTAGACATGAGGTTTGGCCCAGCTGCTCTCTCTAGATGGCATAGCCTGGGTCAGATCACTAGGAGTGGAACGGTAACTAGGTGGGTGTCTCTAGGTAGAGCTTGTTGGGGTATGAAGAGAGGCACAAATGGTAACAGGAGGCACATCGTGTCCTGCTATTGACAAAGATGGTACCTCAGAACCCTAATGCAAAGTATGATGTATCCAGAAGGCCCAGCTGCATTGATCTTGACATCACCTGAGACCTGGCTCAGGGATGTCAGGGAGTTGAGTGGCTGGAGCTAGACAGACCTGTGCTCAGACCCCAGCTCTATCGTTGATCAGCTGTGTACATCCGACCTAGTCATCCAACCTTTCTGTGCCCCAGTGTCCTCATGTATAAAGCAGGAATATAACAGTAACTCCTGCTCAAAAGGTGGTTATCAAGATTAGGGAGATAAAGTACTTTGCTAGGGGCTCAGTAAACATCAGCTATCTTCCTTGTTCAGGTTCTCTATGGAGAACCCTGGAGAGATGCCTGAGTCTCTGGCTCTCTGGGGTGTGGGTGGGGAGCTCCTATGTCTTGTCGTGGGCATCCAGATATGGTCACTGGGGACTTGTGGAGGCAGTGCATTTTCTGTTCTGGACATTTGACTTCAGAAGGGCAGGCCCCAGAAGGCTTGTCCTTGCACCTGTAGGTGTCACGGCTGTGCAGCCAAGCCTGGAAGAGGGCAGGGCATGGGATGCCCACTCCCTTGGAGACCCCAGAAGCCTTCCCTGCCATGTTACTGCCCTGAAGACTTTCCAGTGGAACAAGATATGGAGGTGGAAGGCAGTGATACTGACGATCCTGACCTTGTGTGAGTCTAGGCTAATGAATGTATCTGTGTCTTAGTTATCAGCAAAAAAAGTAAATAAAAAAATTTAACTTTATTTTAAATTTTTTTAGGTACATAGGTGTGTATATTTATGGGGTACCTACGATGTTTTGATAGATATGCAATGTGAAATAAGCACATCATGAAGAATGGGATACCCCAGAAATAAATTTTAAAAATAGAAAAAAGCTTACAGAATAAGGATGTCAAAAAATAAAATATTTTTGTACAGTTGTACATGTTTGTGTTTTAAGCTAAGTGTTATTACAAAAGAGTCAAAAGTTAAAAGTATTATTTATAAAGTAAAAACATTACAGTACTCCAAGGTTAGTTATTGAAGAAAAACAATTTTCTAGTAAGCTTAGTGTAGCCTAAGTGTACAGTTTATAAACTCTACAGGAGTGGACAGTTTATAAAGTCTACAGGAGTGGAAAGCAATGCCCTGGGCCTTCCGATTCACTCACCCCACGCAGCTTCCAGGCCTGCAAGTCCCATTCATGGTAAGTGCCCTATATAAGTGTGCCATCTTTTACACCATATTTTTATTATCTCTTCTCTATGTTTAGATATGTTTAGATACACAAATACTTACCATTGTGTTACACCTGCCTATGGTATTCAGTACCGTAATATGTTGTACAGGTTTGTAGCCTAGGAGCAATAGGCCATACCACATAGCCCAGGTGTGTAGTAGGCTACACCATCTAGGTTTGTGTAAGTGAAATCTATGATGTTCACACAACTACAAACTCTCCTAACGATGTATTTCTCATAAGATACACCTGCCATTAACAGATATATGACTGTATATTATATATATATATATATATATATATGCATGATTACATATAACAAATTTAACATATTTACAAAGTGACTACTAAGTATATGGAATCAAATTGATTTAAAAAGCTACTGACTCCATATATTTACATCATATTTTTCACATAAAATATATTTAAGGATAACCTTATATTCATAAGTGTCTGAGGAACTTTACTCTCATTATAAATAAATTGTAAGTTAAACTGGCCAACTCTAAATGTGTGCTTGACTAAAGTCAGGCTGGCAGAGAGCTGAGTTCATGGACTACATAGTTTTGCTGAATGATGTCATACCACAGCCTATCCCAGGGACACTGTAAGAAATGGTCTCAAGAACCAGCACTGTATATATCACTGCAGGATATGGTGAAGGATGTGGTTTGTCACATCACAGATTATGAAAGCTCACAGGAACAACATGTCAGCACCACGGACAGCTCCAAATCCTCTTGAACTGCATGGTTCTTTTCTATTAAGAACTCTCAAGCCACTCAGTTTCCTTCATGTTACTGTTTGCGTGGAAACTTGGTGCCAAATTTGCATCTTTTCCTTCCAGTTGGGTGTACAAGGCCTTAGGATATGAATTTTGGGTGCTAACCTTACCCTGGTTTTATCTTCATTTCCTCCCTTACTGACTTCTTGGCAGTGAGGATACTATTTTAGAAAAAAAGCTTCCCAGGGTATTCTAGAGTACAGTCTGGGGATAGGAACCTTACTCTTGCCAGATCATGGTATCAGTGAATTTTTGAGCTAGATGTTACCTTAGAGATCTCAGGCGAATCCCCTTGGAAGAACTACAGGCCAAATCATTTCCAAGCTATCAGCTCTGGTGGTGAATATAACTGAGACAGAATCCAGGCCTCTGTCCAGTGGGGACTCTGTCTACTCCTTGTGCTGTTCTGACAAATACCTTGGGACACCTTCACCTGTGGTGTCCTTGGTGTTCGCAGATCCTCCCCTTCTGGCTTAAAAACCCTGTGTGCCCAGAGGACCACTGCCTAAATTGTCTCCAAGAACTACAGGAAAAAAAAAATTCACTTGCAAACAGCTGGCCCCATCTGCTAAGAGACTGCAAAGAAACAAGCCCCTATGTAGAGCTCTAATGGAGATTATGTCGATGCTTCCTCTTGTAACAGAGTGTCAAGCATGTTATTTGACACTGGGTCACACTCCCCACTTTAAATGCCAGCCAGTCCCAAGGACAATGCTATCTGTACAGGCATGAACCCCAACTAAGGCTAAGAGTCTCCCTTGGACTGAGGAGTTCTCCTGACATGTTCCAAGAGTCTCCCAATAGCTAGAGATCTTATAGTTTGGTCAGAGGTGGCAGAATATACCTGAAACCAGCTTGCCAAGTTTCAATCCCAGCCATGCTACTTACTAGCTGTGTGACCTCAGTCAGGCTACTTAACCTCTGTGTGCCTCAGTTTATTCATCCTTAAAATGGGGATATTAATATGTATCTCCTAGGGTTCTGATGGGGATTAAATGAGTTAATATGTGAGAAGAGCACAGGGTGCCTAGTCAGGTAGTGCAGGCAGGGGCACAAGAAAGCAAGAGCTTATCCACCCCTCCCACCTTTTCTGATAACCCTCTACACACAGGGCATCCTGCCCAGGGTAGCTAACACCTGCCACCACTCACAGATGTTTGTCAAGCAGGAAGCTTAAGCAAAAAGCTTTTTTTTTTTTTTTTTTAATAGACCATTTAAATCTGCTTTTCTTTGATTTTTCAAGCACGTGGATTGTAAAATGCTAGATTTATTTTTATCCTCTCAAGTTAACTTTAGAAATCAGCAATGCCGATGCAGAGCCCTATGGCTGGAAAGCAAGGGCTGGGGGAGCCAGCATGTACACAGGGCTCCCAGCAGGATGCAGCGGTCAATGCCTACTCATCCCTGAGACTGCACTCTGGCTGGAAGGTTAACTTACAACATCTGACTAAGCAAGTCTTTTCTTCTTGTCAACAGCCACAATAGCCACCACCACCTTGGCATGTTTTGTGCTTGTGTTTTTCAAAGGGCCAGTGCCAGACGGCAGACCTTTTTCTTTGCATTCCTATGCCTCTGAGTGGATGGGCCCTCCTCCCTGACCTGGCATATCACAGCAGGCCAACCAGGGGCAGGCATCAAGGTCCCCACCCTGTGCCTGGGCTCTCTGCCTTGCTTCCCCAGTAAGGAGCCAAGCCAAACAAGGCACCCTGTAGAACTCGCACAGAGAAACACCCAGTGACCGTCTCTTCTCAGAAAGACTTGTCTTTTGCAAGAACTGGGAAACAGAGGCATTCTATTGCTATCTCTGCACTGCTTACGGGCTCCTGTTCAGGGCAGATGGCTTAGGTGTAAAATGCTTTTTCCTGCCCTACTGGGTCACGAGAAGCTTTAAAAAATGCCCAGTATAGAATTGATACATTAAAACCCAATGACTTCCAAGACCATACATGGTGGCTCCAACTCTAAAATTCTCTGTTTCTCCATGCCACACACACTCTTCATGTCCTTTCCTTCCCTAGGAGGCACCCTCCAGGGCACCTCAGAAGCCTGGTTCTGTGGTCACTTCTACACCCTGCATGCACAAAGTAACAGTGGGCCTCCATTCAACTCTGGGAGCCAAACACAGCAGTGGGCATGCATGGGAAAGGACTGAAACCCTTCAGTAATGTTTGGGGTTAAAAAGCCAGCACTGCTCTCATTATGGCTGTGGGATCAGAGCTGAGGTAGGATCCTGGTCCCAGCACTTTCTATTTCTGTGACTTTGACAAGGGACTTGATGTTCCTGGCCTACCATTTCCTTATATACAAAACGATCTCACAAAATTGTATGAAGATCAAATAAGAGTAAACACAAAACACATATTGCAGAGTTTGGCACATGGCAGGTGCTTGGAAAATCTTTAGGAGGATCAGTGCTGTTCACCCTGTTGGCATAAGATTTCCTCCCTTATGATACAGCATGCGACGTATGTCACAGCCATCCTCTGTCCAGCAAGACCAGCAAAGCACCTGAAACAGCCAGGCATCCAATAAAGGTCTTCTGAAGGGAAGGAGGACTAGCCATGTGGGCTACCAAAAAGCGTGAGCCTCATCTATTCTATCAGACAGAGCTAAGTGTTTTGTGCTTGTCTCTAATCTTTTGTACTACCTTGTGCAGTACCCAACCCCCCACAGGAATTTAATCAATGGCTTGTTACTCCTGTGACTGGCTGACATGGGAAGGTGGCCAGGGTAGAAAGAGGACAAAGCTTAAAAATAAGAGTGCTAACCATTTTTCAAGTTTCTCCCACTGCATACCAGGCCCTGCATATGCATTAGGCCATTTATTCTTCTTTCAGCCCTGTCAGCCCCATTTTATGGATAAGGAAAGAGGCTTGGAATAGTCACATCAGTCACTCAACTTTTAAGCGAAGAACTGAATTCTGATTTCCCAATCAAACGCTCTTTCCAAAAGAGGCAGACAGACAGACAGGTAGATAGAGAGGCAGAAGGGCAAAGTGATGCAGAGCATGGGCTCTGGAGCCAGACAGCTGGGGTTCAAACCTCGGCCCTGCCACTGCCACCTGTGTGACTTTAGGATGCTGTGCCCTTCCAGTGTCCTCAATTGTACAAAAAGGGGGATGGTAATACTTGCCGTAGGAGGGCCACTATATTAGACAAGCTACTCCAGACAAAGCGCCAGCCTCATGCCCCGCACAGCAAGCCCTCCATGTACATCAGCTGCTGCTGCATTATCCTATACCACCCCTGCAAGGGCAAAACACCAGCACCTTGGGCTAGTGTGTCAGTTTCCTATTGCTGCTGCAACAACTTACCACCAAGTTATGACTCAAGATAGCATAAATCATTATCTACAGCTCTGGAGGTCAGGAGTCTGAAGGGGTCGGCAGGGCTGCATTCTTTCTGGATGCTATAGAGGACAGTCCACGTCTTTGTCTTCTCTGGCTTCTCAAGGTTGCCTGCACCTCTCCCACCTCTGATTCTGTCATCACTTCTCCTCTGAACCTGACCCTCCAGCCTCCCTCTTACAAGGACCCCTGTGATTATATCAAGCCCGTCTGGCTCATCTGGGATACTCTTCCCATCCTACAGTTCTTAATTGCATCTGCAAAGTCCCTTCTGTCACATAAGGTAACACACTCACAGACCCTAGGGCTGAGGGTATCTTTAGGGGCCACTGATCTGCCTGCCACAGTTAGTATCTGCTGTGGTCTGAGGACATCTGTGCTCCCTTGGGTCTTCGGCATGTGCCATTCCCCAAGGAAGCCATGGGCTCTCTCAAACATGTTCCAGTACCCCAGCCCCTGACACCCACGTAGCGAGCTGCGGACACTGACCTGCTCGTCGATCTTCCGCTGCAGCTGGACCACTTTGTTCTCCATGCCCACGTTGAGACGTTTCAGATGCTCTGCTGAGCGGGCCTCGATCCTGAGGGCCTTCAGCTCCCGCCTGGCCTTGAGCATCCGGAAGGCACATTGGATGACGATGGCTGCATCCCGCAGCCGCTGGAAGTGCCTGCGTGCCATCCAGCCCCGCACGTGCTTCTGGATGGTGGTGGCCTTGTGCTCCATGAGGACCTGGTGGGAGACAAGGACACATACCTTGTGGGTTTGCACTGCAGGACAGGAGTGAAGGAAGCATACATCGCTGCCTGTGGAGGGGAGAGCCCAGGGCAGCCTTGGTTCTAGGAGTTGCACAGAGAATGTGCCCCCTAAGATCTAAGGCTTTGGTGGTTGCTTTATAACACATTTTAGCAAGGTTCTGCAGCCCACGTATCCACAGGGAATCAGCTGTCAAACTTGTTTCAGCTTTGTTTTACGGGTTAGGAAATCAGTCTGAAAACCTCAAAGGTGTAGGGGTCTAATGATCATCCACTTGCTCTTTCCCCATTTAACAGGTGGAGGTCCCCTCCTGGTGGCACTGAGTTGGAAGTGAGATGCTTCAGTGAGTGTCCACAGCAGGCTAATGACTTATAATTACACACTTGGTGTGTAACTCACTGGGTTTGTTTTTTTTTTTTTCCTACCAAGTTGAAAAACCACTCAAGAAATGAAAGCATCATCAGTGTGCTCGCCCTAATACCTGGCAAAATAAATATGTGGAATAAATGAGTAAACAAGCAAACAGGCTGAGTGACAAACAGTGCCACAGCCATGAGTGACAGAGCTGGGAGCCACATCAGTGCTCACTCTTTGCACGTGCTGGCCCTGCTGAGTGCCTCCCAAACATCACCTGCCCCTCCCATGGGAGCAGCACACCGACGCCACCCATCACCCACGAACACTCACAGAACCTTCTCCCGCTGGCCTGGGATTCTCCACATATTATTACACCAGGGTATGCTGCACTCTGACCACATTTTTATTATCAATTTAGTGTTTCACTTTTATTATTTAGAAAATCACACCTTCTGTGATCATAGAAGAGATAGCTGTTCATTTAGTGAAAAAGAAAACCATTTTAGACATTTCCTTCCAATTCAAGTCAGCTCTGTGCTTCAGATGTGTTGGTTCTACCTGGTTGAACAGATGTGTCCCGATGTGGGGCTTCTGAACCCAAGGGTTTTGGCTTCACTGGAACAACACAAAGTGCAAGAGCCTGGCTGGGAAGGGTCAGGGTCTCCCTCCTGACTTCACCGTGTTAGGCTTCAAGCTCCTGCTCCGTTAAATGGAGGGGTTAGACCTGATGATGCCCAATACCACCGCCTGCTCTCAAGTGTGAATGAGCCCTAGGTGGGTCACCTGGCCCTGCTGTTGGCTGGCCTGGGCAGGCGACCTGGCTTCTCTGAGCAACTCAGGTATCAGAAGGGGTATGAAAACTGCCGTGGTTGGATGCTGGGCCCCTTCAAACTTCATGTTGAAATCTGAGTCCCTATGTTAGAGGTGGAGTCTAACAGGAGATGTTTGAGTCATAGGGGCAGATCCCTCATGAACAAATAAATGCCCTTCTTCAAGGGTGATTTCTCACTGTTAGTTCTCATTAGAGCTGCTTGTTAAAAGAGCCATTCTTGTGCTTCCTCTCTCACCATGCGATCTCTGCACACACTGGCTTCTGCCTCCCACCATGAGTGGAAGCAGCCTGAGGCCCTCACCAGAAGCAGATGTTCAATTGTGAACTTTCCGGCCACCAGAATTGTAAGCCAAATCAACCAGCCTCAGATATTGTTATAGCAACACTCAATGGACTAAGACAACAGTATGCACACCCTTCCTACCTTGTGGGACTTCAGAAAGGATTGGTGAGAGCAGAGATGTGAAAGCATTTAGAAAAAAGTTGGGAGCGCTTGACAGAGGTTCATGTTGGCAGTAACTCACCTGTTGCTGCTTTAGTTCTGAATCTGCAGCCGTGAGGCCCTTAGGGTAGCTACTCACCTGGCGGTAGGTTCTCCGCACAAACATGGCCCGGGTGAAGGCCTGGATAACAACGGCAGCCCTGCGGACCCTCTGGTAGGCCTGGCGGGCCCTCTGCATGCGGTAATGTTTCTGGAGCACCACGGCTGCTCTGGTCCTCCGCAGATGCTCAGCCAGCCTGGGGAGCAAGAGGAAACGGGCAGTGTCAGGGAGAAAGTATTGACCACCCTGATGCAGAGGACCCTGAGACATCTGGAAACGCAAACCCCTACCTGGACACACCCAGGGGAAGCCAACTCTCTTCACCCCTAACAAATGTAGCAATGCCTTAGGCATTTGATGCTGAGGCTAGAAAAGCAGTGTTAGTTCTTTCCTTACGATCCCAAAAGGCTTCCCACAAGCTTCAAACTCAGTCAGAGTCTGACCTCCTCTATGATCCTTATCTGAGCACTCTTCTACCTCACTGTGCCTGGGCAGTCCTCATCTACTCACCAGCAGCATTCTACATCGTGTATTCACATTGCTCCCTGTCCTCTGCACCTCCCCAGGCTTGGAGATCCCAGGGGCTGTGTCTCCATCATCCTGGACCCACTGTCTCTGGCAGAGCAGGCACTGGGTAAGTGTTTGCTGAGTGACTAAAACCTTCTCAGGCCCACACCAATCTCTGTTTCCTTTATGTCCTCAACCCTTTCTGCTCGGGATGCACTGAATGTGGTCATTTCCTCTGCTCTCTTGCCTTTCTGCCTTCCCATCTCACCTCCCAAAAAAAAGCCAGTCTAACACTTTCTCCCCTTCTGAAGTGTCTTGTTTGCTGCCAGGCCTATGGCAAGTGCTCAATTAGAGACTCAGTGTGAAATGCTACAAAGAACCTTGGAAATCATTCAGCAAAGCCTCAAAGGAGAAAGTGACCCACTCAGCCCATGTGTCACCTGTTTGCTGAAATGCATCTGATTCCCTAGTCTAGCTCTCTGGCCTCCAAACACAAGACTTTGTGGCAATCATTGTCACTTCCCTAAGAAATTCCTTTCTGGAGAGGGCACTGGACTTGAACCAGGCCTGGGTCCAAAACCTAGCAACCAAGGGTAGGGTCAGAGGGCAGGCTGTCTTCGGCCTGTCCTGGCTGACACTCTCCTGCTGCTGCAGTGCCTCATCAGCCCAGTGTCAGTGAGGAAGGAACCCTGCAATAGTTTCTTCTGCTCGGGGTCGAGCTGGGGGTGGGCAGGGGAGGCTGATTGGCATACTGGCTCCACCCTAGGTAACCACTCGTGCTTAGACAAGCCACTCTCTCTCCATCCTGGCTTGTACAGTAACTCACAAAAGGGGCCCTCCAGGACCTTTGCAGCCCTAATCGCCCAACTCTGAGGCATTCTGAAATCTGTGGGATAAGTAATGAGGCCAAGCACAGGTTAACTGTGCCAGGCTGTATTGGTCTCTTTTCCTAAAAGTAGTTTTTTACTTTGGGGTTTAGGCAAAAGAGAAATGGTTGGTTTGTGGCAAAACCAGTTGGTTCTGGTGCTGGTAGGATGGAGGGAGCCTGGGAAAACCAGGAGACCTGGAAACTGGACCCACCCTCTGAGGTGAGAAGGGCATTGATTACAGGGGTAGGCCCAGCTGCCGGGGAAAAGCCAAGATGCAGACATGGCGCCAACAGGAACCACTCTCAGCACAGAGGAAGAGAAACCAAGTAGCTGAGAAAGGCAGACCCCCATCCTCCCCACCATGATCTGCTGCCCTGATCTGCCCCAGCCTGGCTCACCTGCGGGCCAGGTGTCCTCGGCAGTACCTCTGCAGGGTTAAGGTAGCCCCCTTCAGCCTGCGATATTTCACCTTCTGCAGCCACCCCCGGACAGTTTTCTGGATCATGATGGTGGCTGTCCGGAACTTGTCAGCCCGCAGCTTCTCCAGGTAGGCCACCTGGCCTGCTCGGAAGAAGATCTTGGTGCGGCCAAACTGGAACTTGTCGGGGTCCTTTACAAGGTAGGGAGGGGATCTGGTTGGTCACCAGTGAGCAGAGAAATAACATGGCCCATACCACCCTTGTTCTTCCAATGCAGAATCCTCTGACCAGACTTCATGCACCCCTCTCTGTAGACGGACACAAAGTCTCAGCATTTGCTTAACAGACCCCAAGACCCTACTATGGGCCAGACTCTAGAACATGGCAGTGAACAAGACACCTGCCCTTAAGGAGCTGACATCATGGTGAGAGCAGACAGACAAGCAAATAAAGATGTTTCTGCTTTCAGAGAATGGTAAGGATTATGAAGAAAACAAACTAGGGGCTAGGGGGATGGGATGGGGATGCTCAAGGAAGGCAGCTCTGTGGAGGTGACAGCTGAGCAAAGACCTAAATGAGCTGGAGGAGGCAGCCACACAACAGAAGGAAGGACGAAAGTTCCAGGAGAAGCGCAGAGTGGATGCTTATGTCCAGTGGTGTAACTGCTGGGTATATCTGAGGATCAGGAGAGCCAGGATGGCTAGCTGGGGGAACTGAAGGTGAGTGGTGGGAGAAGCCAATCACCAAAGGTCTTGTAGGTTACAGCATAAAATTGGGGTGAGAGCCACAAGTTTGAGCTTTGAGCAAGGGAATGACCTGATCTGATCAACATTTTAAAAAGATTATCCTCAAATGGCCACAGAGTTGTATGCGTAATTACAGGATGCAAATAACCCCCAAATAAAACTATGAGATTGTTTTGGACCTGTAATTACTGTCTTAATTACATCCATTAGGTTAAAATTAGTTGGCCTTCCCTGGGCTCACCCCTGTGGATGAGGAAAGACAACCCAGCAGGGTTCCTGTGGACAAGCCTGGGACAGAGCACTGGGAGACTAACCCACGATGACAGAGCTCTTTGTAAATCAACTGCCATCTCGTTTTGCTCACTGGCATGAAGACCATAATGAGAAAGGAAGGAATGAGCCAAGTCCAAGGAAAACACACACACAAGATTGCTTTTCATGTTGGCAAATGGCCCTGAAAAGTGCTGAGTCATCATTCCTCATAGGCTAAGCCCCATTGGGTCACTAGGAGTCAGGTTCCACACACAGGGAAGGCTGTCCTGCCTGAGCTAAGGCTGAGGTGGCGGCACAACTTCCAGCTTCAGTGTCACTGACTGAGTCCCCGGCCTGGGCCAGGCTGCTGATGAAGCTGGCAAGAGTGGGCTCTGGGCCTGGCTCTCCTCCCAGTGTCTGCTCAGAGCCATGCACCCACTGGGCCTTCAGCTCATGCTGAGAGGAACAGGGGCTGGATTGGGCTTGGGAGCTTTGAGGCAGCCACGGCCCTGCTTTGATCTCTACCCTGCTGGGGAAGGCTCCATGCCTCAGCCAGGAGGGGTCAGGAAGCCAAAGCAGGGTAGCTAAGCCCCTGAGGAGGGGGAGAAGCCTGGGTCTTCCAGCTGAAGCAGAGTCAGAGGCTGGGGGCTGCCTACCGCATCCAAGCAACCAGAGTACCTGCGCTTCGTTCCCTATTCTGGAAAAAAAACAGGGAGGGATGATATGCTCTGCAAATCCACTTTTTCTGAACAAGAATTTCTCTGAGGGTCTCACCTGCTCCACCGAGTCACCCATCAGCCTTATCTCCATACTGTCCTCACCCTGTGTGTCTCCAGAACATCGCCCACCCAGATCTGCTTCCTTTAACCCTCAGAACTGACTGTTCACTGATAAATCAATCAATCATCTTTTGAGAATCTTTCTCCAAGAGTCAGACTGCAGGGCTGAAAGCAACCTTAGCAATCCATTCCATGCCACTCCTTTTACTTCACAGATGATAAAACTGAAGCCTAGAGTAGTGAAGTGACTTGCTCAAGGTGACTTCAGCAAATATCAAAGGATGACCCCAGATCTGGGTCTCCCAGGCCCCAAGTCTCCAACTGCAGCATCCCCTTTCGTGACACTGTCTCCTCTACACAGCGCTCACATAGGTCCTTGTGCTCTGTGGGCTCCCTGTAGATGTTTGTTAATACACTCCTTCACCACTGTGATGAAGGTTCAGGCTTGCACAACAGCCACTCTCCATGATGTGATCCTCTAGAGTTACGGCCGTCGTCAGATTAGACTATTATTAATTCTGGAGGGCAGGGTCCATATAATGCACTCTTTTTATAGCCCTCACACTAACCCCTCTAGATTAGAGTACAAATAATTCGGTATGTATCCGTGGAGTTAAAGAACAAACAAATTCAGGTTAAGAATGATAGGGGCTATTCCTAAAATCCTTGCAGGGGAGAGGCCACCAGAATCCACTTTTCTCCCCTAAACAACCACAACAATTTATTAAAACCTCACTGACAGCCTAATGAAGTAGCCCCTAGCCCCAGGCTGCCCCTCCAGGAAGGTGGTCTTGAAGTGCCTGGTGCCTGTCCGGCAGGCCACCTTTGTCCCCACTTCTTTCCTCATTGTTCTATTCTAAAACATACTTAGCACTTGCTTGGGACGGGGTGGGGAACTGGCATGTGCCCTTCTAAGTTAACATGAGGCTCTGTCAAGTCTTAGTTTTCTTGATACGAGTCCCAGGTCACTCAGCATGAGAAGTATGGGTGTCCGGATGTGGCCCAAGAAAAGGAGAAAAATAAAAAGGAGGAAACAGAAGGTCCCAGGGAAGTCTTTAGCACTAGAGTCTCTATTCAGTCTCCAGGAAGGATAACTACGCCCAGTGACATTACTCAATCAGACTGGATCAGAGGGCAATGTAGTTTAGACAGTGGGAGTTAGAATCCGTACACCTATGCAACCTTGGGCAATTTATATCAGCTTTCTGTGCCTCAGTTTCCTCATCTGTAAAATGAGGCTGACTTCTGTATATTCCTCATATGATGAGCCATTACCGGCAGGTTTCTAGTCATGAGCAGCTCTTGGCTGGTTCCCATGCAGCCAGCTGCACAAACTCACATAGTCCTGTGACAACCAGGAATTGTGCTAGGAACACAGCCACAACAGGATCCTTGTCATTTATGTGTTCACAGTCTGGGGAAATGACAAGTCCTCAATTACAACATAAGGGGATGAATGCAATACAGGGAGGGAGGAGGTGAGTGCTGCTGGCCCATAGAAGATGGAGTAGCTAACATCTGGGAGGCTAGGAGGTATTTCAGAGCTCAGTTTGGAAGGCAAATACCACTTTGTCAGGCAGGCGAAAGAGGGGGGAAAAGCATTGCAGGCAGAGGAAGCAGCACGTATTCATATAATTTTTCTTTAGGCAAGTCACTTGTTCTTTCATTCATTCCATAAATATTAGGTGGGTTCCCCCTGTGTATTAGGCTCAGTGCTCATAACTAAGGAGGTGGTGTCAACGTAAAGACACTGTCCTCTATGAAAAAGGACACACACATCTGGAACATGGTCAGCATGCTATGGGCTCTAAGAGTGACATGAAGTGCCACATGCTACACCAGGGGAAGAAGGAGGGAGAAGCTGCACTGAAGCCGAGCACTGAGAAGCGGGTAGGCTCCCCATCAGTGGAGAGAAGAGGCAACTGTGCCAGGAAAGGCCCAGTGTCCTGAGCACATCACAGCAGCAACCCCAGGCAGTGGCATATGGTCCTGTTAATTGGAGGGGAGCCCAGTGTGAAGGCCAACTCAGCCAGTCTGATCTGGGTCCCCTGTAGAGTTCCTTGGCTGGGAATCAGGGGTCTTGGTGGTAATCCTGGAGAAATCCAGGGAAGGAACAGAGGAGGGAAACTATGACCCCAGACAAATGAGAAGGCAGCCACGTGGCAGAGTGGGCTGCTCGCAGGCCCTGAAATTAGCTGACCTTTAACAGAGATTTTTCGTGTCCATAAAAAGAAAGATGTTAAAATGTGGACACTGAAAGGTAGACCACAGCAAAAACTTCAAACGACCAGAGTCCAACTAACTACAGTCCTTGATTAACCAGCCTGTTACCCCCTCACCCTGTTAAAAAAAAAAAAAAAAAAAAAAAAAAAAAAGATGGCATGGCAAGGGCGGTTTAGGCTCTTTTTAAAAAGGATACTTTAAAGCTATGCCTACATTTACTATAATATTCTGCACAGTCTATAGCTAGACTTGAGCAGCTAAGATGAGGCTCAGAAGATGGCTGCAACACATTTACAAAATGAAACGTGCGTTAGATCTGAATCATCTGGCAATGAGCTACTCCAGATGAACAGATTTTCCTAACAGAAAACTTGAAAAAATAAAACTTCTGAGGTAATTTTTATTACCCTGCTCAAGTGATTTTTGATATAATTTAACCTTTATTGAGCCATTAATGATCATACTCTGCTGTAATCCCTGAAATGTCTGGCACCATGGAAATGTTTAAGGATTTGCCCCTCACAAAAGGCCCCAACAGCTCTGCTTCTATAGTTCTCCAGTCTCCGCTGTCAGGTGTGAGTTCAAATTGTTTCAATTAAAACATAAAATCTATTGCCTTACTTAAAACAAGTATCTGGGGGAGGGCCTGAGGCTGGTGGTGCAACCAGCTAGATGCAGCAGCTACCTTCTCCTCTGCTGGCTTCAGGGCTAGGCCTGGGCTCCGCATCAGAGCCCTTACGCAGGTATACCAGATGGGCCATGCTATGTAGCCCCTGAGAACTGGAGAAGCCAGAGATTTGGGCCAGCAACTTGCAGTCAGGAGCAGCCTCATCATAAACTCAAGCAAGCTGTATAAAGAATTGTTGGGGTTCAGACAGGCTGGTGGGCAAAGTATTAGAGATAGTTATAGAAATAGACACATATCTTCTTGGAAGGATGAGAAGTTTACATAACTTCGGTAACAGATCTAGCTGAAGGAGACCTGATCCCTTTATCTTTAAACAAATTAAAATAGTAATAAAGAAAGGCAGAGTAGTTTACCTAGCTAGCTTGTTTACTCATATAATCTTAAGACTAACCTTTGATGCACCATGGGTGCATAATGGCTTTTTTATTCGGGAAGTCCACAATGTCAATTACTCTCTAATGGTGTTGATGCAAGCTTTAATTAATCTTACTGCATAAATGTGAGTCTGACTAGCTGATCAGGGCTGAGTTGCAACTGTTTACAGGACTCAGCAGGGAGCCTGTAAGTGGCTCAGACCCTTAGCTGGACTGGCAGAAGAGAATATCTGTGTGTCAGTGTAGTTTATTCACCCGTCGCCGGGTCAGGGGTCTGCAAGGGACAGACTCCCCGTAGCTGGTGTCCTCGAGAGGAGCACTGCCACAGAATTCCATTTTCTATGCCTGCTGAGCTGTGTCATGGGGTCGGGGGAAATGGGAGGGATAGCATTAGGAGATAGACCTAATGTAAACGACCAGTTAATGGGTGCAGCACACCAACGTGGTACATATGTAACAACCCTGCATGTTGTGCACATGTACCCTAGAACTTAGAGTATTGAAAAAAAAGAAAAAGGTTGGGAAGTGCTCTAGGTAGGTGACCGGTGTTGTCTTTTTTTTTTTTTTCCTCCTAGTCACTGATGTAGGAAAATGGATTAGTATCCTAGAAATAGATTCAATAAGAAGGATGAAGACCAAAAAAAAAAAAAATGTAGATAACAACGCCACCCCTTCAATCTTTATGGGCCCTGGTCAGGCCTCTCCTGGAGCTGGGCTGTGTGGCTCACCTTGATGAGGTTCTCCAGGACAGACCTGCAGATAGCCTTTTTGTCTGTGTTGGCGAGCTCTCTCTTCTTGACCAGCACCCGATAGCGGTTGAAAAAGTCATGGTAGGCCCACCTGGAGGGAAAGCAAAGGGGCATCAGATGACATGTCCTGCCTCTTGGCCACACAAAAGCCATGAGTGACCTCAAACAGTGCCCCATGGGGTCAACACTGTGGCGCAATCTTCAGAGCAGCAAAGAACAGTCCCAGGGGAGTTTTGTCCTCCCCAGGGCCCTCCAAGAATTTCAGTGTGGAGTGCTGGAAAAAAGGTGAGCTTTGAAGGTACTTCTTAGAGGACTAAACAGGAGGTTTCTGCCTGATATGGTTTGGCTGTGTCCCCACCCAAATCTCATCATGAATTGTACCTCCTGTAATTCTCACATGTTGAGGGAGGTACCCAGTGGGAGATAACTGAATCCTGGGGGTGGTTCCCCCATACTGTTCACTGTTCTCATGGTAGTGAATAAGTCTCATGAGATCTGATGGTTTTACAAGCGGTTTCCCGTTTCGTTTGGTTCTCATTTTCTCACCTGCCGCCATGTAAGATGTTCCTTTGCTCTTCCTTTGTCTTCCGCCATGATTGTGAGTCCTCCCCAGCCATGTGGAACTGTGAGTCCACTAAAGCTCCTTTTATAAATTACCCAGTCTCAATAGTGTCTTTATTAGCAGCATGAGAACAGTCTAATATACTGCCCAAGCATGCAGTGCTCCACTCCTCAGAAGCAGGAGCCTTACCTGGAGCACAGCTTTATTTTCAAATGTTGGTTTTCTTATAGAGTACTGCTTATTGTAAAAAGCTGTTTAAATGCAGAAATATGTACATTAACAAATAACAAGTGGCCATAACCTAACCCCTGGAGAGATAACACGGTTTATGTTTTCATCAGTATAGAAGGAACTATTTTTCTCCCCAAAGTAGATTTTGCTTGTGATTTTTTTTCTTCTGATTATTAGAGAAATTCAGGCCCACTGTAAAGAAAATGTCCAGCAATTCACATAATCAAGAGCATTTACAACACCCCTACCTATGTAGGTGAGTGCTGTTTTGGTCTGTGTGGGAGAGGAATCTTTAAGAAAGGCTAAGTTTTCCCCTTGGTCTGGGAAATGATCTCCACTTAAATAAATGCAGTCTTTCCGATAAGCAAGTCTGCTATTCCCAGGTAGGGTCTGTCCCTTTCTCATTAAGGTGGTCTCAATTCATACATATACTCATTCTCCTGAAACTGATTCTTCTCTCAATTTTTGGGAGGTATTCAACAACTTCCACATACAGTCATGTAGTGACTCAGCACAATCTCCACTCTAAGGAGACTGAATTTTCACTCTACGTCCCTCTGAAGGTCAGTCCAGCCTATCCCCACTTTCTCTGCGTCCTCAGCGGAGGTGTACAGGCAGCACCCACTCTCATCTTCCGAGGCATGTGCTATCCATACTCCTCATGTGGAAGCAATTTACGTGATGGTCCAACTACCTGACATGGACAGGAGACAGGGAAATACTGGATAGAAGAGGACAGTTCCCTGGCAAAGGTCCCACCCTCAAGCCTGGATACCTGTAGCCCTAAATGAGGATGTGCATTCCTGTTTTTGTGACCAAAAAGTTGCCTTTTGGCCCACCACACCCCCTATCCTATACCTATATAAACTCCAAACCCCAGGCTCCAAAGGCAGACAAGGAGACAAAGAGACAAGCAGATGAATGGCAAAACAGCACGAGAGAAAGAGAGAAGAGAAAGAGCATCTGAACACTGAGAGGAGTTCACCTGGGGGTTGTGGGAGAGGAGTTCCGTCACTGCATGGTCAAACTCCAGGGGAAGATCATCTTCCCACTCTATCCCCCGCTTCCAGCTCCCCATCCATCCCGCTAAGAGCCACCTCCACCACTCAATAACCACCCCCCAGGAACCATCATTCAAGTCCATGTGTGACCCGATTCTTCCAGGACCCTGGACAAAGGCCCGGGTACCAAGCAGGCACTGAGCTGGTTAACACTTAAGCCATCCACTGACGGCAGAGCTAAAAGAGCACTGTGACACTGGGGCTTCAGGAGTCGCAGGCTCCCACCCTCAGATGCTGCTGTGGGGCTAGAGCCCAAAAGGGCTTGTCCCGGTTCCTGCACCTGCCCTTATGCCTGCTCCCCATTCCATAAGGGGTTTGAACTTACAGCAGCAAAGAGCGAGCCACAACCCCATAGCACACCCTGTGACGGGGGGGCCAGGGAACTCTCCCATCTCAAACTCAGGTAAACTCACTCATTTTGAGATATTAAAAGAGAGTAAGTGGCTTGTATTCCTTCTCCTGAAGCACATCTGCCTTTTAAGAGGGCCCTTTAAAAATGCCCAGAGAAACAAGGTAAAAGTTTGGCCAGGCATGGTGGCTCACACCTGTAATCCCAGCACTTTGGGAGGCTGAGGTAGGTGGATCATTTGAGGTCAGGACTTCGAGACCAGCCTGGCCAATATGGTGAAACCCTGTCTCTACTAAAAGTACAAAAATTAGCTGGGCATGGTGGTGGATGCCTGTAGTCCCAGCTACTCAGGAGGCTGAGGCAGGAGAATCACTTGAACCCAGGAGGTGGAGGCTGCAGTGAGCCGAGATCATGCCACTGCACTCCAGCCTGGGTGACAGACTGTCTCAAAAAAAAAAAAAAAAAAAAAAAAGGAAAAAAGAAAAACAAGTACTGTGGAGTATCACATACAGCTTTGGATTCAGCTGCAGCATGGTGGGCAGTAGGGGCACACTGTGCTCTGGAGCAGGTTCTCTTAGAGTTCCAGATCTTCCAGCATTGCGGCCCTTGGGTTCCTAGGAGGCCCTGTCCCTCCCAGCAGCCTGGGATGAGAAGGAAAATGGTGGCTGAGCTCCTTGCCTTTCCCCCTCCTCATCGCTCCTTTGCAAACACTTTTCTTGGTCTGGTGGAAGATATCTAATACAGCCACGGGTCTCAGAGAAGGGGTGAGTATAAGAGCAAACAACAAAATGACATCTCTCCCTTTTCCTTTTTCTCTATGTAAAATGGCTCCTTACCATTAAAAAATTAAGTTTGAGCTATAACTCACATACGGTAAAATACACCCCTTTAGAGTATACAATAATTGTTAGTATATTTGCAAAGTTGTGCAACTATCACACCCTATTCTGCCCTATTCTCCCCTCTTCACAGATCCTGGCAACCACTAACCTACTTTGTCCCTATGCCCGTTCCCTCTTTAATTGGTCCCGTCTGTCACGCAAGTAGTGGCACACGGGAACAAGAGCCCGTATTCTGTTCAGAGCTCATGAGTCTTTACAAGGCCCTGCTCATCAGGCTACTGGTCCATGTGGATTCCCTTCAGAAGGAAGGGCGCAGGGCACTTAGAGCACTGAGGTCTCTGTTTTATGGCCTGGGAAAGGGTTGCTCTGCCCTTTGCCCTTTACTCACCAAGCAGAAACTATTTCCTGCCCCTTTAGTAGTGGAAAGACTGTGAACCGAACCCACTGAGTCGCTGATTATCTCTAACAGGAGGCTTTAAAAATGGAAACATTTAAGGTTATTAGCCTAGCTATATGCTGTTTTAATTATTTTATCATGTACAGTAAGTATCCAGAACACTCCTAAGCCCTGACCCATACTTGAACAACTTAATGCTGGAAGCCTGAGAAAGAGATTGCCAGAGCCGACAAGCTGTCCGAAATGTGCGTTTTCTTTTAATACACGCCAGCACCACTGAATTTCTTCCAGGCTCTTCCTGTGTCAGCCCCCAAGTTTTAAATATAGACACTTCTCTTGGGGCAAGATGGATTTGGGTAAGAATCAGGTGGAAGAAACCATATGAAAAAGGGCCTCACAGAGTCGGAGTCCCCTTGGTCCCTGTGCTCGCCATCCTTCTTCAACTCTTTCGGCTTTGCTGACCCAAACGCTCAGGTGCGAGCTCCCCTTTTAAAGCTGCCCTGCCCTTTCCTTCTGTGTGTCTTTCTGAG
Source organism: Chlorocebus sabaeus (assembly GCF_047675955.1). Taxonomy (NCBI): domain Eukaryota; kingdom Metazoa; phylum Chordata; class Mammalia; order Primates; family Cercopithecidae; genus Chlorocebus; species Chlorocebus sabaeus. The sequence continues at coordinate 33,052,565 of NC_132921.1, read as the reverse complement.
GGCACTGCCCACATTATGCACCATGGTTATTTGCGTACACACTTGTTTTAGTTCTCCTTAAGAGTTTGCAATTTCACTGGGGAAATAAAGCATCATTTAGCTGGGCTAAAAACCTTAAATGCTTCTAATTTGAAAACCTCTTACTGCTGACAGATCCATAACTCAAGGAAATTACTAGAGTGAGGAGCTGTGGCTGCAAAGACATCAAGGCCAGTACAGGACGAACCTGGAGAACAGAAAGACAGAAGCCTGGCTCTGACACCAGCCGGCAGTGTGACTGGGGCCAGTCCCAGCCTAGATGCCTCCCCTCCCCTACCTGTACAGTGGAGAGAACATCACCTATGTCATAAAAGCACCCACAGGGCTTTCGTAGCCAGGGAGTTCAAGAGATGGGGCGTATGGAGAGCTCCAAAGCTTCCAAAGACCATAATTCTCTTGTTTCCTGCCTAAGCCACTCCCTTCCCCTTTTCTTACAAAGGTGTCCTTCACACACAGCTGTACCACAGACAGGGTGTGCAGACAGGCTGAGGGGAGAGGAGATGTCAGCTCCTATGTGAAGGGAAACCGTCCACGGAGAAGCAGCACCATTGCTTCGTGGCCGTGAGGGTGGGGACACCCTCAGGAAGGACCGAGAGAGGTCGGTGTCCACTACGGGGTCTGGGCATAAGGGCTGTAAATGCGTCGCTCCCTGAAAGACCCAGCATCAAATGTGAATTCTCCTTTCTGTGGATTTCTGTGAGAAAACCCTCAGAGATAAAACTCTCACAAGAAAGGCTCCCTCACCTTTAAGAGGAAAATCTTCAAAGTAAAGCTCGAGAGAAATTGTGATTCTTTTTCCAAAAATAGAACTTTTTAAAGGGGCTCTCTGATTTGGTGGGGACCTTTGGGTGGGCGTTCATTGCAATCACCTAAAGCTGTAATAGCCCACTCATGAAGACCACAGGCTGTACAGGGTTTCTTGAGGCTGCCGTGACAGAATCTCCCCCCTCACAGCATTTTAGCTATTCCCGAGTCCACTGCGGGACAGAGAGCGTTCCACCTCACGCTGTGGTATGTTCGTGCAAGGGCAGTTTCTCTGCAAGACTTGCACCTCCTTCAAGTCTATCTCTGATCCATGTTTAACCTTTACAGCCCCTATTGTCATGGTGTCTTTATACTTGGTTGCCAATTACAGTTTTAAAAATGGGTATTCTCCTGACCATTCAACATGTTAAATCTTTTCTCGCTACCAGTGTTTCTTACAGAGGGTGCTACTGGCCTTGGGGCAGCACCCTTGGGTGTGGGACAGTCCTAACACCATGCAGCATCTTTGAATCACTATCCCCGACTCCATTCACTGAGACATCAAAAATGCCCCCAAATGTTTGTAAAATGTTTACTCCAGAACATGGTTTTAGTGCAGGACAACTTCTTGACTTCCATTGCCTCCATAGCATGACACCCACCCTCATCGGGTGGCCATGAAGACGCCCTTTCCCAATTGGTGTAGCTCTGTGGTTCGCTGGCCAGGAGCGTCTTTTAACCCCATCACCCCCTGGGCTTGGCTGCTCTTCCATTTCATTCCACATCAATGGTGGGAGAAGAGCCCTCATCCCAAGTCTAGTGACTCTAGGAATGTAATTCTTACTCAGCCCTGCTCTCCCTGGATTCTGACTTGCTTGTCAGGGGCCTGGCTGAGCGTTCTGGACTTCAGTGGCATGCTTCCTCCAGAATCAAGGCCTTCTTCACCTGGAGTGCCTCTAGCTTGCTGAGGAGCAGGTACCCTGACAGGTCAAGGAGTCACAATTGGGTGTATGGGAGAAGCTCAGGACCCATGACTGCTTCCTGGTAGGAAGAGGGAGAGATCAGAGATAGTAACAAAGGCCAATATGGGATGAACCAGGGCAGGCATTCAGCAGAACCCACCAATCTGGAAAGATGTCTCCTTGTAATGAGCTCCTCAGGCTCAAGGTGGGGAGCGGTAGCACAGCTGCTGAGAATGGTGCAGGAAGCACAGTAGCTTTGGGATGTTGTTTGGCTAACGAAGCTCCCATATAGAGCCTAACACTGGATTTAACCATCTGCACGTGCAAATACTCTGCAGAAGAACATGCCTACTTGCAAGGGCCCTGATGGACCAATGTGGACAGACGGCATGGAGCTGCAGAGTTATAGCACTTTGTGCTTCTTCTCCCTTGGGCATGTTTCCTCATGAGGTGACTGGCTGGATCAAACAAACCCTAGAGTCCCTCCAGGAAGAGCATAAGGCTCTAAGTCACATAACTTCTATGACATCAGTCCACAAAAAGAATCTCTAAAGATGTCCTGATGGGTAACCCGAGAAAATGATAAAGAATCCCTCAGGGCTCCGCCGGTCAGAATTAGGTGGGTCAACACATCCTTTCAGGTACTCCACTATACCATCATGCAACCTAGCTCAAGGATTCCTCGTCACATGGAGGTGGAATGCAAGAAGTATGCTTCTCTTCTTGTTAAAGAGCCTTACAGGAACCTATGAGCTTCAGTGGGACTTTGTTCCCTACAAGGTCTTACATGAAAACCAGTAGCAATTTGTGGGGCAGAGTTGTTTGGTCATGCTGTGAAGGCATACCTACCAGGACCAACAGGCTCTCTCTGGGTATTGAGACATGGATAATCTTTATTATGCCACCAAGCAACACACGCTTCTTTCCCTTTTTGAAGGAACAAATCGGCAGAGAAATAGATGATACTGCATACAAGAGTTTCCCTTGGAAGTATACTGGGGATGGACAAAACTTCTAAAGGGACATAAGAGGCCAAAATCAGAGAAGAGAGGGACACCTTCTCAAAGGCTCAGAGGGACAGGCATCCTTAACCTGTGGACATGCGGTATGGTGGCTCCACCCCTTTCTATCTGGAGGACTTGATCTGATCACTTAACTTTTCTTGGGTATATTTCTTTATCCATTAAGTTAAGTTGTCACTGCCAATCTTGCCTTCCTCAATGGTCAATGTGATCCTTTCAACAAATGGTCCTGGGACAAATGGATAAATGCATACAAAAGAATGAGATTGGGTTCTTCACATCTAATACATAAATTAACTCAAAATGGATCAAAGTCCTAAAACAGTAAAACTCTTAGAAGAAAACACAGATGTTAGTCTTTGTGACCTTGGGTTAGACAATGGTTTCTTAGCTATGACACCTAATGCACAACCAAAGAAATAGATTTCTTCAAAATTAAAAGCTTTTATGCTTCAAAGAACACTATTAAGGAAGTGAAAAGATGGTTCACAGAAAGGAAGAAAATACTTGCAAGTCATACGTCTTATAAGGTTCTCATATTCTTAATATATAAAGAACTCCTATAACTTAACAAGACAAGTAACTCAATAAAAAAATGGGCAAAGGAGATCAATAGACATTTCTCTAAAGAAGATGTACAAATGGCTAAGCACATGAAAGATGCTCAACATCATTAGTCATCAGGAAAACACCAATCAAAATCACAAGGTATCTCTTCACACCCACCAGAAAGGCTGTAACAAAAAAGACAGACACGAACAAATGTTGGTAAGAATGCATAGAAATGGGAACCCTCATGTATACTGCTGGTAAGAATGCAAAATGGTACAGCCACTGTGGAAAAGAGTATGGAAGGTCCTCAGAAGAGGAGAGTGTTACCATATGACACAACAATTCCACTCCAAGGTATACCCTCAAGAGAAAAAATGTGTCTACACAAAAACAGGTACACAAGTGTTCATAGCAGCATTCTTCCCCAAAAGTAGAAACAACCAAACATCCATCCACTGATGAATGGATAATATAAAATGTGCTGCGTCTATCCGATGAAATAATATTCAGCAATATAAAGGAATAAACTACTGATGGATGCTGTGCATGGATACATCTTGAAAACATCCCTGAGTGAAAAGAGCCAGACACGAAAGGACACATATTATATGATTCCAATTATATGAAAAATCCAAACTGGGCAAATCTATAGAAATAGAAAGTAGGTTAGTGCTTGCCAGGGGCTGGGAGCGGGCACTATTAATGGGCACAGGGTTTCCTTTTGGGGTGATAAACACACTCTGAAATTAGACAGTGGTGATGGTTGTATAACTCTGTATATAATGAAAATAACTGAAATTGTGTACTTTAAAAGGCTGAATTTTATAGATAAATTATATCTAAATTTTGAAAAGATAACATAATGATAATATAAGAGGTCTATGGGTGGCCTTTATAAAGTAATACATACGATTTGTCATTATTTCAGCTCTGAAACTCATGGAGGGGTTCCTAGTGCAAAGGTTGTCAGATGCTCACCCAGCACTCATACCATCAGAAACACTCCATATTTGCCTTTCCCTTTATCCCCCAGCTATGTCCTGGGCCTCCTAGGGGAACACAGGCCCAGCCCCCTTTAGTGGCCCTAGAACTGAAGCCTGGAGAACTTTGTTGCAGAGAGAAGGAAACAATTCCTCCCCACTGGCTCCGAGCTGGAGCTGAGACACAAATAGGAAAACCCGATCTATCCTAACACTGCCTGGATGTGACAAAGTAGCTTATAGTTGACCCAGGGGCCAACACATGCTTCCAGGGTAATGACTTTAAGGCAGGATGCATTTTTAAATCACCTGGGAAACCTTGTCAAAATGCAGATGTCCAGGGCTCAGTCTCAGGCTCTGACTTAACAGGTCTGAGGCCACCCAGCTTCTGAGGCTGCTGAGCATGTCCTCATGACTGACGCATAGCCCTGCGTGAGAACTCCCGGGTCAGACTCCAGTCCAAAGGAACGAAGACAGATCTCAGGCAAAAGAGCCAGACCCAAAAGCTGTGAGATCCTGAGATAATGACTCATATCATTCCAAAATCAGTTCTGTATTATTCTTCCTCTGTGGGATGTTTAATAGCAAGGGAAGTAACTGTGCATTGGTTTTAAATTCAACCATGATTAAATAGGGAGAGGAAGCAAGCCACTTCTAAAGCTTCCCTCTAGTTCTCCAATCTTACGCTATTTACTTTTTAGGGGGTTGCGGGGAGGGAAGTTGAGGAAGAAGTGCAAGTCTTTTCAGAAAGCACCACTTTTATGAAGTAAAGGTGGGATGGTGTGAAGGAGAACTCAAGTTCATGTAGAGGTTTTTTTTTTTTTTTTTTTTTTTTTTTTTAATATAAACATCATACATTCAAGTAGTCCCCCGCCATACACACACTTTTCGGGGTAAGCAGTATTTGCTTCACAATTTCTCCAGGACACAAAGCTGCTGACTCTCTGGAGAGGGAGACAGATGACCGCACAGGCACGAGACCCAGGAGCTGGGTAACGGGTGGATGAGCCTCTGTTCCTGGGCAGTGCATTTATCACAGTGCTTTATGTGCATAACAATGGACATATTTCTTAGCCACTGCACAGCATTTCAAATTGAGTGATACATTTTCATTTTAAATCAGACTCACAGAGAGCCATAATTCTCAGGGAGGATAAAAATAGATAGGGATAGGGAAGCCCGAGGGCAGGCTGAGGGAACACCCAGCAGCCACTGCTGTCCTGCAATGCTGCATTCCTGCTCTCTGGCTTGGTGGATTTTGGTGGCAAATGGCATGTATTAATTTGGGGAAGGGGGGTGAGAGTTCCTCTTTCAGGGCATCAGCAGGCTGGATGCAGGAACTCTGCCTAAAAAGCCCTCTGCTTGGGCTCTTGGGGAGCAGCCCTGTGGATAATTCATCACAGGCTTCTGCAGGACGGGGATGACGCATTTTCTTTTCCTTTGCCATCTCCCTCACTTTGGCTGCTTCCTCACAAGGAATGTTGGAGATGGCATAAATTGTAATTCCCTCAATCAAAGAAGGCCATTGAAGTTTCTTTTGGAAACAGCTGTGCAAAGTTGTATAGTTACTTGACAAGCTAATAAAAGTTGAATCACTTCGCTGTGTTGAGTTTTTAGCAGCCAAAGAGCTGAATTTTTGTAGAAAACTCCCAATTTATCCATTTATCCAGCACCCAACTCAGGTCCCTCTGGTCCCATGAGGGTCTCCTAAAGTCAGATCAATAAAATAACTGCTCAACTCCACATTGAAGCTAGCACACATTACACTTGTGTATTTCCTTCAGTAGCTAACACCTTACCGGGCACAAAGTATCTACTAAACCTCACTTGCTTTATCCCCAGATACAGTAGACACACACCAATCTCCTGGATTAAGCAGTTAGGTAGCATTATTATTTTAATCAGAGACGTCACTCCAAACGGTTACCACGGTTGGCGGATGGAGAAGATTAAGCAATGGTGCTGAGTCAAAATATTACAGGTGTAATAGCTTCCCACCTTCTCACCACTCATCCTCAAAGTAAATGCCATCCTATGTGCTATGGCTTGGTTGTGGTGAGAGGAAAAGGATTAGGCTCTAGATTAAATGGTGAGGATGATTCGACTGCAACTCAATACAGTACTAACAAAAGTGACACAAAACCACAGTGCTTCTTTCCAAAAGTTAACATTTCAAATAGCAGTTTGGAGAGGGAATCCTCTCTTTGACCCTTTAGCAAAACCTGCTAAGACGGCAAATGCCAGGAGGATATGGCAGCATTCTGGATCTAAGTACACACATTTAATTCACAGAATTAGAGAATAGTTCCTGTGATACCAGAAATACAGTCATTCCTTCCTTCCCTACAATTTCCACAATACCTGTAATTACAAGAAGAAATGGTACAGATGCACTTGTAAGTATCTGCTAGAAAAAAGTCCAAAACAATTAGAATAGCAGTAAAAGATAGCTATCAGCTGCCCCTTAAGAGTCCAGGGGTTGTGGACATTTTGACTCTGCTGGCAGCTCTGATTTGCAGTGAGGTGGAATGAACAGTAGGAGAATCCATTTTCCATATGGGTCTAAAGACTTTGGGGAAATGCATTCTTTTAGCTGCTAAAAATGACGTTGTGATGAGGCAAAATCAAACCTGGTCTCCCAGCATGCTACAACTAGAGGAATAAGCAGTAGGAATGGGGCAGTGAGCCGCCAGAGAAACCCTCTGTAACTTACTGTGGCTCCTAGCCTCAGGCATCATGCTGCTCCCTGGCAGACAGTCTCTTCACCTTTCAAGGCCCAGCTCGTCTCACCTCCTCAGTGAAGCTGCAGCTCCTTCTGCACTTGCACTACAACCTTGCATCTGGTTATACATATGTTGTTCTGTTTCAATCTCATATCACTTCCCTGCTGTGAGCTCCTGCTGGGCAGGGCCCATGACTTGCATTTTTCAATCCCTCCCAGGAAGCAGCACAGGGTTAGATGCTCAGAGCAGGATGAGACATGGAAGAGAAAGAGACAAGGACACCACAAAGGCCAGAAACTGTTCTCATTCTACATAGAGCCCATGTGAGCCCCTAGAAGCAAAACCCTCTCCCCACTGGCTTCCCCCTCTAAAACAGACCATTTTGCATGGAGACAACAAGACCAGTAGGAGTGTGGACAACACACACCATCACTCTGATTTCACACAGCAAGGCCTCAAGTTAGCTCAGCCGGTGAATCAGAGGTGGCAGAGATGTGTATAGACCTCTGCCTGAGCATGGTCTATGGTTAACCACATCAGATCCATGGACTTCTAGCTCCTCTCTAACGTTCTCCAAGGAGAAACCCTTGAAGCAACATCCTGGGCAGACTCTTGTCCTATTATTGAACAATTCATTCTGTTAAAAAGTTCTTTGTGAAATCTGTGGCCCATAGTATACTAGAGGGGTTCCCGAGGTTCCACCTGGCTTAGAATACCTCATTGTCACATGCTTCCCTTGTTTCCTCTCCCCTGCTTGACATGGCTCTAATGTTCACAGCTCCTACCTGACAAGTCCTCCATGAGCACCTTGGGTCTCTCTGCTCGCCTCCAGACCTCTGCTCTGTACAGCACAGGATGGTTGTGAGGACCTGTGATCCCTCAGTTTCTCGTACAGTGATCCTCAACAGTTTAACATGGGACATTCAGCTCCAGTCTGTTTTGACAGACTTTACATGTTTTTTAAACTGAGCTTTCTAATTGCTTGGAGAGATCTGGGAATTTCAGAGTGCTCTTTTGAGGTGGCCACACATGTTGGGATTTCACAAAAACACTACCATAAAGTGCTGAGATAGACACATTCTATCCAGATAGTTACACCCATAGGGAGATAGCTTCTTGCTCTATCCCAATGAGTAACCAATATCTTATTAAATGCTCAAGTGTCCAGTGCTGGCTGAGAACTCTAGATACATTATCTAATTCCTTACAACAACCTACCAAGTGAGTATGATCATTCTCTTTAAGGATAAGGAAACCCAGCCTCATTGAGATTAATTTACTTTTCCAAGGTCACCCAGCCAAGAAGTGTGGGAGTCAACATTTGAATCCAGGCCTGACTCCAAAGTCCAATAATTCAACTACCAGGCTCTTTCAGCTCTCTGACAGGCCACAGCTCTGCAGTCTGAACTCCCACAAGCTAGAAAGAAGAGGGAATAGTTTTGCACTGAGTCTCAGGTTTGGAGCCAGTCCCAGAGGGCAGTCTCTTAGGATCTCGCTTTACCCCTTTCTTCTCTGATAAACCTTTGCTGGGATGGTAACACTTCCTGCACACGAGCAGTAAGATGCTTGGCAGCAGCAACAACATAGCTTGGGGCAGAGAAATGGCAGGTATAGGCCTAGCTCAACCACCAACCAGGTTGGTAATCTTGAGCAGTTCACTTCCTTGTCTGTATCTCACTTGTAAACATGCGTTTTACATCCTGATGCACCCATCCCTACAGATAACACTGAAATATGACCATGCCACAATGTCCTTTCCTCCCCAAATTGCTCTCTCCCATTTTCCACCCCAAGTTATTTCCTGAAAAAACCAAAAACAGTATATTTGTCACAACTGTAAAACAAAAATAAAATTCTAAAGCCCCCAACTATCTGAATGGATCCCTTCTCACAGCTGCGGGTATTCCAAAGATAACCTGAAACACTAGTTCAGGCCATGCTGGGAATGGGGAGCTGGGCATGCCTCATTATACCCTCCTCCCTTTAGAATTACTGATAGAACAGACTCTAAATCTGATAAGAAACGTTTATGATCTATTCTCTCTGAAGCCTGATACCTGGGGAGTTCGGCTGCATGATAAAACCTTGGTCTCCGCCACCTTTTATCATAACCCAGACAGTCCTTTCTATTGATAATATCCCAACCAACTGCCAATCAGAAAATCTTTGAATATGCCTGTGACCTGGAAGCCCCCACCTTCCGGTTGTCCCACTTGCCTGAACCAAACCATTGTATATCTTACATGTGTTGAGTGATGTTTTACGTCTCTCTAAAATGTATCAAACCAAGTTGTGGCCTGACCACCTTGGACACATGTTCTCAGGATCTTCTGAGGACTGTGTCATGGGCCATTGGTCACTCATATTTGGCTCAGAAGAAATGTCTTCAAATATTCTATAGTTCGACCCTTTTCATTGATACAACCCATTGAATTGATATCCTAACCCATAAATGGGTTGCAGTGCACAGTTCTGAGAAACAGTGGATAAGGAAATGTTTTCTGTAGGTATGTCCTCTCCTGGAAGCCTGGCAGATACGAGAGCCAGGAGCAGGAGTGCAGCCAGCTGCCTGTGGAAGATGGTTTGAAAACAAGTAGCTCCACAGCTCCCTAAGGTCCTTTTCTAGTTCTTAAACTGGATGAAGATATGTCTGATCTGAACCCTGGGCTTGTAAGCAGGCACTGAAAAGCAGTCCAATTCATCAGACTAGTGGTTTGAACTCAAAACTGAACTACTACACCCGTTGCCTGAGCCCCATCCCCTCGATCAAAAGGCTGATGTAGGAGACTGCAGGGCAGACTGGGAAAAGGAGTGCCAGGCCTTCATCTAAGTTGACAAGCTTGGCCCACCTCATTAACAGAGTTGTTAGCTATTTGTGTTCAGACCCTAAGGTCAAAAAATGAGAGACTGCCCTAGGACACTCTCTGTCCTTTTTTCTAAGCAGGGACAGATGTGGTTGAAAAGAAAATAACAGCCTTCAACCTAGCTAGAGAAGTTCATCCCGAACAACGCTGGGACCTGCTGGGTTTTGAAGAACTGCCCGGGTGTTGCAGATTACTGACAGCTCTTGTACTTTCCAGGTCAAATGTAAATTCCTAATTCCATCAGCAGCTTCCTTCTCAGGCCAAACATTTAGGAATTGTTTGTGGTTAAGTTGTTTATGGGTAATTAACCACTGCATATGAAATGGTTCCTCCACTATAGTGGGAGAGTGCCAGGTGGAGAGAAGACAGGGAGGAGGGGAGGCCCATATCACATCCTTTCATTCCCACTTCTGGTTCCTTCCACCTTCTGATACGAGCAAGTTGTTAGGACAGAGGGTCCCAGTGGGACAGGCTCTGGACTGCTACACTGTTCAGCTCAGCTCCAATTAATGGCGGATGTTTGGTCTACATGATGCTGGTAGAAAGCGTGATTTCACAAGAGCTAGTGGGGTCACCAGCCACCCTTCACCCTTATTTCAGGGAAGTGTCCAGAGGGGATCCAGTGTTGGCATAGCTCCAACAAGCTCTGGACTGGTTCAGTGGCTTTTCCGCAAGGCTAATCAGAGCATGATAGTTATTTTTTAACTCAAAGAAATTTTATTTTCCCACCACAGATTTCATTCTATATTTAAAAGTTACAGGAGTCTATTGAGGAATGAATGGGTAAGCGAAATGGGATACATCCATACAATGGAATATTACTCAGCGTTAACAAGGAAGAAAGTTCTGACACACGTTTTAACATGGATGAAGCTCGAAGGTATACTACCTGAAATAAGCCACTCACAAAAGGACAAATACTGCATTATTCCACTTATATGAGGTTCCTGGAATCACCAGATTTATAGAAAGTAGAAAGGTGGCTGCTAGGGACTGGGGGAGGGAGAACAGGGAAATATTGTTAATTCCACAGTTTCAGTTTTGCAAGATGAAAAGAATTCTAGAGATGGATGATGGTGATGGTAGCATAAAAAAAGGAATGTACTTAATACCATTAAACTGTGCACTTAAAAGTGGCTAAGATGGTAACCAAGGAGGTGAAAGACTTCTACAAGGAAAAAAACAAAACATTGCTGAAAGAAATCATAGATGACACAAACAAATGGAAACACACCCCACACTCATGGACAGGTAGAATCAATATTGTGAAAATGATCACACTGCCAAAAGCAATCTACAAATTCAATGCAATTCCCATCAAAATACTACCATATTTCTTCACAGAACTAAAAAAAAAAAAATAAAAATAAAATCCTAAAATTCATATGGAACCAAAAAAGAGCCTGCATCACCAAAGCAAGATTAGCAAAACAAACAAACAAAAAAACCAACCAACCAACCAAACAAACAAACAAAAAACCCCCCAAATCTGGAGACTATACATTACCCAACTTCAAACTGTACTCTAAGGCCATAGTCACCAAAACAGCACAGTATTGGTAGAAAAACAGGTGTACAGACCAATGGAACAGAATAGAGAACCCAGAAATAAGGCCGAATACTGACAGTCAACTGATCTTTGACAGAGCAAAAACAAAAAGTGGGGAAAGGACACTCTATTCAATAAATGGTGCTGGGCCAAAATCTCCTTAAGCTGATAAGCAACTTCAGCAAAGTCTCAGGATACCAAATTAAATGTGCAAAAATCACAAGCATTCTTATACACCAGTAACAGACAAACAGAGAGCCAAATCAGGAATGAACTTCAATTCACAATTGCTTAAAAGAGAATAAAATACCTAGGAATCCAACTTACAAGGGATGTAAAGGACCTCTTCAAGGAGAACTACAAACCACTGCTCAGTGAAATAAAAGAGGACACAAACAAATGGAAGATCATTCCATGCTCATGGATAGGAAGAATCAATATCGTGAAAATGGCCATACTGCCCAAGGTTATTTATAGATTCAATGCCATCCCCATCAAGCTACCAATGAGTTTCTTCACAGAATTGGAAAAAACTGCTTTAAAGTTCATATGGATCCAAAAAAGAGTCCGCATCTCCAAGACAATCCTAAGTCAAAAGAACAAAGCTGGAGGCATCATGCTACCTGACTTCAAACTATACTACAAGGCTACAGTAACCAAAACAGCATGGTACTGGTACCAAAACAGAGATATAGACCAATGGAACAGAACAGAGCCCTCAGAAATAATACCACACATCTACAGCCATCTGATCTTTGACAAACCTGAGAGAAACAAGAAATGGGGAAAGGATTCCCTATTTAATAAATGGTGCTGGGAAAATTGGCTAGCCATAAGTAGAAAGCTGAAACTGGATCCTTTCCTTACTCCTTATATGAAAATTAATTCAAGATGGATTAGAGACTTAAATGTTAGACCTAATACCATAAAAGTCCTAGAGGAAAACCTAGGTAGTACCATTCAGGACATAGGCATGGGCAAAGACTTCATGTCTAAAACACCAAAAGCAACGGCAGCAAAAGCCAAAATTGACAAATGGGATCTAATTAAACTAAAGAGCCTCTGCACAGCAAAAGAAACTACCATCAGAGTGAACAGGCAACCTACAGAATGGGAGAAAATTTTTGCAATCTACTCATCTGACAAAGGGCTAATATCCAGAACCTACAAAGAACTCAAACAAATTTACAAGAAAAAAACAAACAACCCCATCAAAAAGTGGGCAAAGGATATGAACAGACATTTCACAAAAGAAGACATTCATACAGCCAAGAGACACATGAAAAAATGCTCATCATCACTGGCCATCAGAGAAATGCAAATCAAAACCACAATGAGATACCATCTTACACCAGTTAGAATGGCGATCATTAAAAAGTCAGGAAACAACAGGTGCTGGAGAGGATGTGCAGAAATAGGAACACTTTTACACTGTTGGTGGGATTGTAAACTAGTTCAACCATTATGGAAAACAGTATGGCGATTCCTCAAGGATCTAGAACTAGATGTACCATTTGACCCAGCCATCCCATTACTGGGTATATACCCAAAGGATTATAAATCATGCTGCTATAAAGACACATGCACACGTATGTTTATTGCGGCACTATTCACAATAGCAAAGACTTGGAATCAACCCAAATGTCCATCAGTGACAGACTGGATTAAGAAAATGTGGCACATATACACCATGGAATACTATGCAGCCATAAAAAAGGATGAGTTTGTGTCCTTTGTAGGGACATGGATGCAGCTGGAAACCATCATTCTTAGCAAACTATCACAAGAACAGAAAACCAAACACCGCATGTTCTCACTCATAGGTGGGAACTGAACAATGAGATCACTTGGACTCGGGAAGGGGAACATCACACACCAGGGCCTATCATGGGGAGGGGGGAGGGGGGAGGGATGGCACTGGGAGTTATACCTGATGTAAATGACGAGTTGATGGGTGCTGACGAGTTGATGGGTGCAGCACACCAACATGGCAGAAGTATACATATGTAAAACACCTGCACGTTATGCACATGTACCCTAGAACTTAAAGTATAATAATAATAAAATAAATAAATAAATAAATAAATAAATGGTGCTGGGATAATTGGCTAGCCACATGTAGAAGAATGAAACTGGATCCTCACCTCTTACCCTATAGAAAAATCAACTCAAGATGGATCAAAGACTTAAGTCTAAGACCCCAAACCATAAAAACTCTAGAAGGTAACACTGGGAAAACCCTTCTAGACACTGGCTTAGGCAACGACTTCATGACCAAGAACCCAAAAGCAAACACAATGAAAACGAAGATAAATAGATGGGACTCAAACTAAAAAACTTCTGCACAGCAAAAGAAATATTCACCAGAGTAAACAGACAACCCACAGAGTGGGAGAAAATCTTTGAAATCTATACATCCAACAAAGGACTAATGTCCAGAATCTTAAAGTAGCAAGAAAAAAAAATCCCATCAGAAAGTGGGCTAAGGACATGAGAAAACAATTCCCAAAAGAAGATATGCAAATGACCAACAAACATGTGAACAAATGCTCGACATTACTAATTATCAGGGAAATGCAAATCCAAACCACAATGGGATACTACCTTACTCCTGCAAGAATGGCCATAACTAAAAGATCAAAAAATAGATGTTGGCATGGATGTGGTGAAAAGGGAATGTTTTTACACTGCTGGTGGAAATGTAAACTAGAACAACTGCTATGGAAAACAGCACGGATATTCCTTAAAGAACTAAAAGTAGATCTACCATTTGGGTCAGGCATGATGGCTCACGCCTGTAATCCCAGCACTTTGGGAAGCCAAGGCAGATGGATCATCTGAGGTCAGGAGTTTGAGGCTAGCCTGGCCAACATGGTGAAACTCCATCTCTACTAAAAATACAAAAAGTAGCTGGACATGGTGGTGTGCACTTGTAGTCCCAGCTACACAGGAGGCTGAGGCAGGAGAATCACTTGAACACAAGAGGCAGAGGTTGCAGTGAGCCCAGATCACACCACTGCACTCCCACTACTGGGTATGTACTCAGAGGAAAAGAAGTCATTATACAAAAAAGACACTAGCAGATGCATGTTTATAGTGGCAGAATTTGCAGTTGCAAAAATATGGAATCAGCCCACATGCCCAGTTAATGAGTGGATAAAGAAAATGTGGTATGTATATATGAAATACTACTCAACCATAAAAAGGAACAAAAAAATGGCATTCACAGCAACCTGGATGGAGTTAGAGACCACTATTCTAAGTCATGTAACTCAGGAATGGAAAACAAAACATTGTACATTCTCACTTATAAGTGGGAGCTAAGCTATGAGGATGCAAAGGCATAAGAATGATGTAATGGACTTTGAGGACTTGGGGGAAAGGGGGGCGGTGGTGAGGGATAAAAGACTACACATTGGGTAGAGTGCACATTGCTTGGGTGATAGGTGCACCAAAATCTCAGAAATCACCACTAAAGAACTTATTCATGTAACCAAACACCACTTGTTCCCCCCAAAAAAACCTATTGAAAAAATATGAAAAGTGGTTAAGATGGTAAACATGTATACTTACCCACTGTGACAAAGGGTGGGGGAATGGTAAAGGGGACAAGTTGGGAGTTGAGAGAAGGAGAAATCCTCTTTACAACTCTAGCTAGCTTATCACTTAGACCAACGCCAAAAATCTGAAATCTGAAAAGGACTTTAGAGAAAAGCAGCCAAGCGGACAT
Organism: Chlorocebus sabaeus; assembly: GCF_047675955.1. Lineage (NCBI taxonomy): Eukaryota > Metazoa > Chordata > Mammalia > Primates > Cercopithecidae > Chlorocebus > Chlorocebus sabaeus. The sequence goes on along the minus strand of NC_132921.1, from coordinate 33,037,400 downwards.
GACTGCTAACCTTCCCACTTTTTCAGGCTCATCTGAGAGTCTCATTTCCATCAGCATCCTGCTTGGGCCTCAGTGTTTGAGAACCGTTTTGAAGGATCCATCAGCATCCCGCTTGGGCCTCAGTGTTTGAGAACCATTTTGAAGGATCTGTTTCTGGATGACGGTACACAAGAGGGCTCCCTGGGGAACCAAACTCTGGCTGCTCTAGGGCAGTCCCAGGAGGCAGCTGGCGGGCACGTTAGTTACCTGGATGGGTAGCCAGCTGCACTGATTCGAATCGTCTCCAACACCCCGCAGGCTCTGAGTTGCTGCACTGCTCTCTTTGGGTCAAAGCTGCCAAAGGAAAAAAAAAAAAAAAAAAGGCAAGACAAGAGGTGAGTCGCCACATTTACAAAAAAGAAATAAAAAAGAATATTTTCCTGCAGCACGTGAAGTACCTGATGCCACTGAGTTACAGCTCATCAGGCACTCTTGAGCTAAAGTCAGGGGTGAGGCATAGACTAAAAGACACCAATGTGCAGGCACCTGAGCCATCTCAGCATCTTCCATTCTGTGCCTGAGGTTTTTGTGCACATTCTTATTATCAACTGGGATACCTTTCTTCTTTGCCCACGTGAATCCTACCCACCCTGCAAGACTAATCATTGCTGCTCCTCTCCAGAGCCTACTCTTATTGTTTTTATCCACATGGACAAGCATCTTCATTCACTGTCCCAAGCATATACACTTAGCACCATTATTTGGCTTAAGCATTAAAAGGATGAGTTTTAGGCTAGGCAGATCTGGGTTTGAATCATGACATGCTCACTTACCAGCTGGGTGTCTACTTTGGGGCAAGTCACTTCATGTCCCCTTGGGCCTCAGTACCCTCATCTATATAATGGGGGAAAACAGCACTACCTATTTTATCAGGTTAGTGTGAAGCTTAAAGGTAAAGATCCCTGAAAGCAGGTGGAACAGTGCCTAGCACTGCATAGGGCACACACGTTGTATATGTTGTTAGCTATAATCACAACAGCTATTCAGTTAAGAATTGTGTAGATGAACTTCATTCACATTATTACAGATTACTTTCCAATCTTCAGAGATATGTGCACCATTTTCAACCACTCACGTGTCCTACAAAGCTAAGCCTAGCAGTCAAAATCCAGTATGTTTTCAAACATATATTGAGTATGGCACTGTAGAATAAAAAGCCAGTTGCTGTGTGAGCTTTCTGAGCATCCCCGCTTGAAGAGGACAGTTTATACAAGACAGTACATAACAAACGTGGTGAAAATGCCAAAAGAGAGGGAGGTTCCAAGACGGCCGAATAGGAACAGCTCCAGCCTCCAGTGCCCAGCGTGAGCAACACAGAAGAGAGGTGATTTCTGCATTTCCAACTGAGGTACCGGGTTCATCTCACTGGGGTGTGTTGGACAGTGGGTGCAGGACAGTGGGTGCAGCTCACTAAGCAAGAGCCAAAGCAGGGCGAGGCATCACCTCATCCAGGAAGTGCAAGGGGGAAGGGAATTCCCTTTCCTAGCCAAGGGAAACCATGACACACAACATCTGGAAAATTGGGTCACTCCCACCCGAACACTGTGCTTTACCAAGGGTCTTAGCAAACGGTACACCAGGAGATTATATCCCATCCCTGACTTGGAGGGTCCCCCATGCCCACAGAGCCTCCCTCATTGCTAGCAAAGCAGTCTGAGATCTAACTGCAAGGTGGCAGCGAGGCTGGTGGAGGGACGCCCACCATTGCTGAGACTTGAGAAGGTAAACAAAGCAGCAGGGAAGCTTGAACTGGGTGGAGCCCATTGCGGCTCAAGGAGGCCTGCCTGCCTCTGTAGACTCCACCTCTGGGGACAGGGCAAAGCCAAACAAAAGACAGCAGAAACCTCTGCAGATTTAAATGACCCTGTCTGATAGCTTTGAAGAGAACAGTGGTTCTCCCAGCATGGAGTTTGAGATCTGAGAACAGACAGACTGCCTGCTCAAGTGGGTCCCTGATCCCTGAGTAGCCTAACTGAGAGACACCCCCCACTAGGGGCAGACTGACACCTCACACCTCACACAGCAGGTACCCCTCTGAGATGAAGCTTCTAGGTGAATGATCAGGCAGCAACATTTGCTGTTCAGCATTACTCACTCGTCTGCAGCCTCTGTTGCTGACACCCAGGCAAACAGGGTCTGGAGTGGACCTCCAACAAACTCCAAAAGACCTGCAGCTGAGGGTCCTGACTGTTAGAAGGAAAACTAACAAACAGACAGGACACCCACACCAAAACCCCAACTGTACATCACCATCAACAAAGACCAAAGGTAGATAAAACCACAAAGACGGGGAAAAAGCAGTGCAGAAAAGCTGAAAATTCTAAAAACCAGAGCGCCTCCCCCGCAAAGGAACGTAGCTCCTCGCCAGCAATGGAACAAAGCTGGATGGAGAATGACTTTGATGAGTTGAGAGAAGGCTTCAGATGATCAAACTTCTCCAAGTTAAAGGAGGAAATTCAAACCCATCACAAAGAAGCTAAAAACCTTGAAAAAAGATTTGACGAATGGCTAACTAGAACAACCAAGGTAGAGAAGTCCTTAAATGATCTGACAAAGCTGAAAACCATGACATGAGAATTACGTGACAAACGCACAAGCTTCAGTAACTGACTTGATCAACTAGAAGAAAGGGTATCAGTGATTGAAGGTCAAATTAATGAAATGAAGTGAGAAGTGTAGAGAAAAAAGAGTAAAAAGAAATGAACAAAGCCTCCAAGAAATACGGGATTATGTGAAAAGACCAAATCTACCTCTGACTGGTGTACCTGAAAGTGATGTGGAGAATGGAACCAAGTTGGAAAACACTCTGCAGGATATTATCCAGGAGAACTTCCCCAACCTAGCAAGGCAGGCCAACACTCAAATTCAGGAAATACAGAGAACGCCACAGAGATACTCCTCGAGAAGAGCAACTCCAAGACACATAATTGTCAGATTCACCAAAGTTGAAATGACGGAAAAAATGTTAAGGGCAGCCAGAGAGAAAGGTTGGGTTACCCACAAAGGGAGCCCATCAGACTGACAGCAGATCTCTCGGCAGAAACTCTACAAGCCAGAAGAGAGTGGGGGCCAATATTCAACATTCTTAAAGAAAAGAATTTTCAACCCAGAATTTCATATCCAGCCAAACTAAGTTTCAAAAGGAGAAATAAAATCCTTTACAGACAAGCCAATGTTTAGAGATTTTGTCACTACCAGGCCTGCCATACACGAGCTCCTGAAGGAAGCTCTAAACATGGAAAGGAACAACAGTTACCAGCCACTGCAAAAACATGCCAAATTGTAAAGACGATCGATACTAGGAAGAAACTGCATCAACTAACGAGCAAAATAACCAGCTAACATTATAAGGACAGGATCAAGTTCACACATAACAATATTAACCTCAAATGTAAATAGGCTAAATGCTCCAATTAAAAGACACAGACTGGCAAATTGGATAAAGAGTCAAGACCCATCAGTTTGCTGTATTCAGGAGACCCATCTGACATGCAGAGGCACACATAGGCTCAAAATAAAGGGATGGAGGAAGATCTACCAAGCAAATGGAAAAAAAAAAAAAAAGAGGCAAGGGTTAAAATCCTAGTCTCTGATAAAACAGACTTTAAACCAACAAAGATCAAAAGAGACAAGGGAGGCCATTACATAATGATAAAGGGATCAATTCAACAAGAAGATCTAACTATCCTAAATATATATGCATCTAATACAGGAGCACCCAGATTCATAAAGCAAGTCCTTAGAGACTTACAAAGAGACTTAGACTCCCATACAATAATAATGGGAGACTTTAACACCCCACTGTCAACATTAGACAGATCAACAAGATAGAAAGTTAACCAGGATATTGATGAATTGAACTCATCTCTGCACTAAGCAGACCTAATAGACATCTACAGAACTCTCCACCCAAAATCAACAGAATATACATTCTTCTCAGCACCACATCGCACTTATTCCAAAATTGACCACATAGTTGGAAGTAAAGCACTCCTCAGCAAATGTAAGAACAGACATTATAACAAACTGTCTCTCAGATCACAGTGCAATCAAATTAGCATTCAGGATTAAGAAACTCAATCAGAACCGCTCAACTACATGGAAACTGAACAACCTGCTCCTGAATGACTACTGGGTACATAACGAAATGAAAGCAGAAATAAAGATGTTCTTTGAAACCAATGAGAACAAAGATACAACATACAAGAATCTCTGGGACACATTTAAAGCAGTGTGTAGAGGGAAATTTATAGCACTAAATGCCCACAAGAGAAAGCAAGAAATATCTAAAATGGACACCCAAACATCACAATTAAAAGAACTAGAGAAGCAAGAGCAAACATATTCAAAGGCTAGCAGAAGGCAAGAAATAACTAAGATCGGAGCAGAACTGAAGGAGATAGAGACACAAAAAACCCTTCAATCAATCAATGAATCCAAGAGCTGGTTTTTTGAAAAGATCAACAAAATTGATAGACTGCTAGCAAGACTAATAAAGAAGAAAAGAGAGAAGAATCAAATAGTCACAATAAAAAACGATAAAGGGGATATCACCACTGACCCCACAGAAATACAAACTACCATCAGAGAATACTATAAACACCTCTACACAAATAAACTAGAAAACCTAAAAAGAAATAGATAAATTCCTGGACATATACGCTCTCCCAAGACTAAACAAGGAAGAAGTTGAATCCCTGAATAGACCAATAGCAGGCTCTGAAATTGAGGCAATAATTAATAGCCTACCAACCAAAAAAAGTCCAGGATCAGACGGATTCACAGCTGAATTCTATCAGAGGCACAAGGAGGAGCTGGTACCATTCCTTCTGAAACTATTCTAATCAATAGAAAAAGACAGAATCCTCCCTAACTCATTTTATGAGGCCAGCATCATCCTGATGCCAAAGCCTGGCAGAGACACACACACAAAAAAGAGAATTTTAGACCAATATCCCTGATGAACATGGATGCAAATATCCTCAATAAAATACTGGCAAACCGAATTCAGCAGCACATCAAAAAACTTATCCACCATGATCGAGTGGGCTTCATACCTGGGATGCAAGGCTGGTTCAACATATGGAAATCAATAAACATAATCCAGCATATAAACAGAACCAAAGACAAAAATCACACGATTTTCTAAATAGATGCAGAAAAGGCCTTTAACAAAATTCAACAGCCCTTCATGCTAAAAACTCTCAATAAATTTGGTATTGATGGAACGTATCTCAAAATAATAAGAGCTATTTATGACAAACCCACAGCCAGTATCATACTGAATGGGCAAAAACTGGAAGCATTCCCCTTGAAAACTGGCATAAGACAGGGATGCCCTCTGTCACCACTCCTATTCAACACAGTGTCGGAAGTTCTGGCCAGGGCAATCAGGCAAGAGAAAGAAAGAAAGTGTATTCAATTAGGAGGAGAGGAAGTCAAATAGTCCCTGTTTGCAGATGACATGATTGTATATCTAGAAAACCCCATCATCTCAGCCCAAAATCTCTTTAAGCTGATAAGAAACTTCAGCAAAGTCTCAGGATACAAAATTGATCTGCAAAAATCACAAGCATTCTTATACACTAATAACAGACAAACGGATAGCCAAATCATGAGTGAACTCCCATTCACAATTGCTTCAAAGAGAATAAAATACCTAGGAATCCAACTTACAAGGGATGTGAAGGACCTCTTCAAGGAGAACTACAAACCACTGCTCAGTGAAATAAAAGAGGACAAACAAATGGAAGAACATTCCATGCTCATGGATCGGAATAATCAATTTTGTGAAAATGGCCATACTGCCCAAGGTAATTTATAGATTCAGTGCCATCCCCATTAAGCTACCAATGACTTTCTTCACAGAATTGGAAAAAAGTACTTTAAAGTTCATATGGAATCAAAAAGAGTCCGCATTGCCAAGACAATCCTAAGCCAAAAGAACAAAGCTGGAGGCATCACGCTACCTGATTTCAAACTATACTACAAGGCTACAGTAACCAAAACAGCATGGTACTGGTACCAAAACAGTCATATAGACAAATGGAACAGAACAGAGCCCTCAGAAATAATACCACACATCTACAACCATCTGATCTTTGACAAACCTGACAAAAACAAGAAATGGGGAAAGGATTTCCTATTTAATAAATGGTGCTGGGAAAATTGGCTAGCCATAAGTAGAAAGCTGAAACTGGATCCTTTCCTTACTCCTTATAGGAAAATTAATTCAAGATGGATTAAAGACTTAAATGTTAGACCTAAAACTATAAAAACCCTAGAAGAAAACCTAGGTAATACCATTCAGGACATAGGCATGGGCGAGGACTTCATGTTTAAAGCACCGAAAGCAACGGCAACAAAAGCCAGAATTGACAAATGGGATCTAATTAAACTAAAGAGCTTCTGCACAGCAAAAGAAACTACCATCAGAGGGAACAGGCAACCTACATAATTGGAGAAAATTTTTGTAATCTACTCATGTCACAAAGGGCTAATAACCATAATCTACAAAGAACTCAAACAAATTTACAAGAAAAAAACAAACAACCCCATCAAAAAGTGGGCAAAGGATATGAACAGACACTTCTCAAAAGAAGACATTTATGCAGCTAACAGACACAGGAAAAAACGCTCATCATCACTGGCCATCAGAGAAATGCAAATCAAAACCACAATGAGATACCATCTCACACCAGTTAGAATGGCAATCATTAAAAAGTCAGGAAACAACAAATGCTGGAGAGGATGTGCAGAAATAGGAACTCTTTTACACTGTTGGTGGGACTGTAAACTGGTTCAATCATTGTGGAAGATAGTGTGGCAATTCCTCAAGGATCTGGTACTAGAAATACCATTTGACTCAGCCATCCCATTACTGGGTATATACCCCAAGGATTATAAATCATGCTGCTATGAAGACACATGCAACACATATGTTTACTGCGGCACTATTCACAATAGCAAAGACTTGGAACCAACCCAAATGTCCATCAGTGACAGACTGGATTAAGAAAATGTGGCACATATATACCATGGAATACTATGCAGCCATAAAAAAGGATGAGTTCGTGTCATTTGTAGGAACATGGATGCAGCTAGAAACCATCATTCTCAGTAAACTACAGCAAGAACAGAAAACCAAACACCACATGTTCTCACTCATAGGTGGGAATTGAGCAATGAGAACACTTGGACACAGGAAGGGGAACATCACACACTGGGGCCTGTTGTGTGGTACAGGGAGCGGGAAGGGATAGCATTAGGAGATATATCTAATGTAAATGACAAGTTAATGGGTGCAGCACATATATGTATATATATGTAACAACCCTGCACGTTGTGCACATGTACCCTAGACCATAAAACATAATTTAAAAAAAAATGCCAAACGAACCCAGAGCAATTGTCTGAGGTTGTGAAACACAAATTATAAAAACTAATAAGAAGGGCCGGGCGCAGTGGCTCACACCTGTAATCCCAGCACTTTGGGATGCCGAGGCAGGCGGATCATGAGGTCAGGGGATCGAGACCATCCTGGCTAACACGGTGAAACTCCGTCTCTACTAAAAATATAAAAAAAATTAGCCAGGCGTGGTGGCGGGCGCCTGTAGTCCCAGCTACTCGGGAGGCTGAGGCAGGAGAACAGAGTGAACCCAGGAGGCAGAGGTTGCACTGAGCCGAGATGGCGCCACTGCACTCCAGCCTGGGTGACAGAGTGAGACTCCATCTCGAAAACAACAACAACAACAACAACAACAAAAAACTAATAAGAAAAAAAGAGAAGCCAGAGAGCAAGACCTCACTGTTTTCTAGGGTAAGCAGGGAGTCTTCATTGAGAAATAATTAAGGCAACCTAGAATTAATCACTATTTTTAATTTCTAAGATTACTGCCCCACTCCATGAGAAGGGATGAGGAACAAATGCTCCCTTTCCTTCTGACTGTCCTGCAGCTCAGCTGGAGCCAAGAGCCATGTTCCTTTTCCTCCTTTTACTCTGGGACATGGTGCTTGATAGATGGTGTCCTGGGGTTGCCTGGGCTCAGTGGGCACTTGGCACTAGAAAACAGTGGGCATTTTCCAAGCAACTGATAACTGCAAGATGCCACCTCACCCCAGGCAACACTCTGCATTGCACATCAGCCCTGGGTCTCATCCCATGAGACACCCACGCTCTCCCCTCCAGGCTGTGCTCACTGTGGCTTTGTTGCTCCCCTCTGCCCTCCTGGGCCCCACCTTCTTTCCACACCCGACTCCTCCAACTCCAAAAGTCCATGGCACTGAGTACGTGAGGCACAATGGAGCATCGATTTACATAGCTCTGAACAAAACAGTTCCTTCAGAAGACTTCATCTTTTTAACTAGAGCACAACCCCCTTAGTGCAAGGGTCTTACAGGACAGCAGGGAATATGTGCTGAGTACTTCAATGTCTGCCCACCCTCTTGCTCCCATGCCCCCTGTGGTTGCTTTGCCACAAGAGGAAGCACAGTTCCAGGATCCAAGAGGGTCTTCATCACCAGGGGCGGCAATGACCAGAGTCATAAGCAGCCGCTCAGCTGCCCGTGACTGCGAGTGATCAGAAGCCTTTGGACTGCAGGCTCCCCTGCTCATAGGCTCTCACTGCTAAAGCTGTCAGCTGGGCCCTGCATCATGAAGGCAGAGCAGACACCCCTGTGCTTTGGAAAAGGCATCTTGTGGTCTGCAGACCACCTCCCCAGGTGCTCTGCCCCTGCCCACAGCAGCCGTGTTCCCCAGGTCAGCCACCAGCTTCTTTCCTCTCCTCAGCATGACCACAGGGTCAAGTTCAGTGCATTGTACACACTGGGGATGGCAGCGTGCTCAGGAGCATCTGGGACCCTAAGGTCCCACGTGAGCTATGGAATCAGCTGGGGGTTCCTTCTTCCAGGACCTCCTACTGTTTCCTCATGGTATTAATAAAGTGAGCAGAAGCTCATTGAGAACCCCATCGTTCCTTAAAAGTACTGCTCCTCCTCCCCATCTGTCCCTTCCCAGTTTCTGCTCTGGTATCCCCACATCATGCTTCTTGACCTCCAGCATCCCAGTTCGGTCCTGTCGAAGGGCCAGGCAATGGCTCACTGAGTGCTGGTCCCTTGAGGGCAGGGTTGTGGGCCTCGGTTTTCTCTTGGAGTCCCCACACATCATGCCTAAAGCTGGTGGCCAGAAGGCACCTGGCACAGAGTTTTTCAACTCAGCCTTAACATTCTTCTCTCTTCATGACCAGCTTAGCAAATCCCCTCCCTTCCCCACACCTGTTCTGTCCTCCTGTGATGGCAACACTGCTTTCCCCTGTCGTCTGGGACAAAGACCCAGTGGCCTCCGCTCTGTGTGGCCTCCGCTCTGCCACTGACAGCTAGTGTTACTTTGGGCAAGACAGTCTCCCTGTACCTCATTTTCCTCATTGACTCAGTGAGAACTCAACATATCTGCCCAAACATAAGGCAGTGGTGGCTGTAATGACTATGTTACCAAAAAAAAAAAAAAAAAAAAAAAAAAAAAGAATGCTTTTAGAAAAAGCTAACAGACACTATACAAAGAAGATATTGCCATCATCTTTCCCTGTTCACATACCCCAAGGGGATATGTGAGGCCAGCTGGCCTTCTGTACTTCCTCTCCCCAACAGTAAAGAAAATCCACCGTCAAATGCATCTCTCAATCTGCCTCACTGCATTCACTATTAGATGACTGAGAATGGAAAACCAGCCCTCCTTCTATTAAATCTTGGAGGACCATAGCAAGGACAATTAACATAGAAGAATCACCAAAGATATAGAAGGTCACAGTGCTGAAACTGAAGTTCATGTTTTCCTCTCCCAGTAGGATTAGCACACCCTGGAGCCTGCTGGATGTAAAGAGAGAATCCCACGGTGTTAGAACCGGGTCCTACCTCCACAATCGCCCACCATGGAATTGATTTCTCCATGGGCTGCAAGCTCCCTACCTGCTTCCCCAGGCTCAGCAGCCTCCTGCAGCCACAACTCAGAACTCCGAGACTCCGAGACCTGGACTGGCCTTCAGAAAACCAGTGACCAGGCCCTCCACTAAGCGTTCCCATGTTATGACACCTGCCCCAGGCCACTGCTGCTTTAGATACTTCATCTCTCTCTTGCCTCTGCCCTGTCAGCACTTTCACAGAGCCACTGACAGCCAATTCTGTGGCATGGCCAGTTACTCGTGACAGACAATTCCTTAAGCATGGGGGACATGTCTTATTGTCATTCCACCTGTTCTAGCCCAGTGCCTAGTAAGAGGTATGATAGATGTTTCTTGAATGAAGAAAGCAGAAGAAAAAGACTTTTGTAGAGGCCATGCTATCAAAGCATTTAAAGTGGGACAGGAGTTCTCAACTGGAGGCAATGTTGTTCCCAAGGGAACGTTTGGCAATGTCTAAAAATATTTTTAGCTGTCACAATGGTGGGATGCTTGTAGCATCTAGTGAGTAGAGGCCAAGGATGCTTCCCAACATCCTGTGATGCACAGGACAGCACCCCTTGCCCCAACAAAGACTTCTCTGACCCAATATGTCAATGCTGCTGAGGCTGAGCAAATCTGATTCCAGGAAATGGGTGGAGAGACACAGAAACTTCCTTCTAGGAGGGGAACATCACACGCCGGGGCCTATCATGGGGAGGGGGGAGGGGGGAGGGATTGCATTGGGAGTTATACCTGATGTAAATGACAAGTTGATGGGTGCAGCACACCAACATGGCACAAGTATACATATGTAACAAACCTGCACGTTATGCACATGTACCCTAGAACTTAAAGTATAATAATAATTAAAAAAAAAAAAAAAAAAAGAATCTGCCTTCTTTAATCTCAGAAAGTGGAAATACACTGTTGAAAGAGATTCCACAGTTAACAAACTTTACAATTTTAAAAAATGTCCTAAATTTGACTTGGAAACGCAGCATGTGAACTCACTGGCTGACGAGAAGCAGCTTGTAGAGGCTCAGCTTTGACAGCAAGGAGGCCAGCGTTCTGGTTCTAGCTGTGCCACCAACTAAGAGGGTAGCTTTAGAAAAGCTAATCCACTCAAGAAACAACAGATGCTGGTGAGGTTGCAGAGAAATAGGAGCACATTTACACTGTTGTTGGGAATGTAAATTACTTCAACCAGTGTGGAAAGACAGTGTGGCGATTCCTCAAAAACCTAGAACCAGAAATACCATTTGACCCAGAATCCCATTACTGGGCATATATCCAAAGGAATAGAAATCATTCTATTACAAAGATACATGCATGTGTATGTTCATTGCAGCACTATTCACAATAGCAAAGACATGGAATCAACCCAAATGCCCATCAATGATAGACTAGATAAAGAAAATGCGGTACATATACATCATGGAATACTATGCAGCCATGAAAAGAAACAAGATCATGTCCTTTGCAGGGACATGGATGGAAATGGAAGCCAATATCCTCAGCAAACTAAGGCAGGAACGAAAACCAAGCACCGCATGTTCCGGAAGCTGAACATGGACATGAGGAGGAGACCACCACACACTGGGGCCTGTCAGGAGGAGGGATGGGGGAGGGAGAGCATTAGGAAAAATAGCTCATGCATGCTGGGCTTAATATCTAGGTGATGGGTTGATAGGTGCAGCAAACCACCAGGACGCAGATTTACCTTTGTGACAAACCTGTGCATCCTGCACATGTGCCTTGGAACTTAAAATAAAAATAAAAATAAATTTAAAAAAAGAAAAGCTAAAAAATAAAAAATAAAAAAAAATAAAAAATAAAAAAAACTTCCTTCTAGGATGATGTAACTAATAACTGTCATCATATACACTTTTATACTCTCATGAATAATTCCTATTCAGATTCTTTCATCAGGGTATTTTTATTTATTTATTTATTTATTTATTTATTTATTTATTTATTTATTGAGAGATAGTCTTGCTCTGTCACCCAGACTGGAGTGCAGTGATACAATCATAGCTCACTGCAGCCTCACACTCCTGGGCTCAAGCAATTCTCCTGCCTCAGCCTCTGGAGTAGCTGGGATTATAGGCATGGACCACCAGGCCCAGCTAATTTTAAAATTTTTTGTAGAGGTTGGGTCTCGCTATATTGCCCAGGCCACTCTCAAACTCCTTGCCTCAAGTGATCCTCCTGCCTTGGCCTCTCAAAGCACTGCCATTACAGGCATGAGTCACCACACCAGACCCTCACCAAAATTAACAGGTAAGGAAATGAGACACAGAGAGTAAAAGAATAGCTTGCGATTGGCCAAATCAGCAGTGAGCTCAAACTAGAATCCAGGTTTCATGACATGGTCAGTATTCCTCCCACCTTCTCTTTGTATTGGGAGAAAGATTTTGGTTCTGAAGGCAAGGGCGGGTCTTAGAAAAATGGGACCTCAGGCCTAGAAAGTCCCTAGTGTCTTCTCTCATTTGAGAGGGGAGACCCAGCAGAGTATCTGTCCCACAGCAGGGCCACGCTCTGATGAGGGAAGGGCCCAAGGCCACAGCTGGTCTAGCCCAGCTGGTATAGAGCCCTCATCTCCTCTCCCCTGGACCCTGCACACTACTCTGCCCTTCACACAGAATCTGAGTCTTTCACACACGTACGCTTCTAACAGCCTCTTCTCTTCTGGAGTCTGCCAGTAAACAGAGCCACCCGGGGGAATTCCTAAGCGTGTCTCAGAGACTTGGAGAAAGGGAAGAGCAAGCAAGCAGCACACTGCAAAGAAAACTGATAACATTCTGTCTCCTTAACCTTTTCCACACAGAGCCCATCTGAAAGGAAGCCAAGCTTTATTAAATGACAGGAGTGTAGAAGGCAGTTCAGATATTCAGTCTGAGAGTCAAAATTGCCAAAGTTAAGTTATTTCAAGAAAGAAATTATACTAGGCCCGAAACAGAAATCATGGGGGAGGAAAGATGGGAATAAGGTGCTTAAAAAGTTTAAAAATACATCTCCTCTGGCCAGAGGGAACAGCATGAGTGAAGTCCCAGAGTAATAGCAGAAGAGGCTGCAGAGCTGAGTAAGAGGCTGTTTTTTAAAGGTTTAAGGTAGTATATCAGGCAAGAAAAGAGGATCTGGAACAAGCTGAATAAGGAAGAGAAAAGGGAGACCAGGGTGAAGAACTTGCATGGAGACTTCATGGGACTTTGACATCTGTTAGACTGGGAAGTGAAGGAGACGGAAGAATCAAGGGTTAAACCATGCGGTATGGTGGCCACTAGCACCGCTGGGTATCCAAAATTAATTAAAATGAAATAAAATTCAGAATTCAGTTCCTCACTCCCACTAGGCATGTTTCAAGCACTCAATAGCCACATGTGACAAGCGGCTCCCACGCTGGGTAAGGCAGATGACAGCACATACCCATCATCACAGGGACTCCCCCTGCACAGCAGGTTAGAGAGACTCTCAGGCTTCTAGTCTGGGAGATCAGGCCTGGTGGGTGGAGGAGATATCAGGAAATGTTATGCCTCTTACTACAACAGAGACCAATGAAAGAGGAACCATTCTCGGGGGGTGGCAGGAGATGAAGAGTGTGGTCTCAGACATGCTGAAGGCAAGGTGGATAACGAAGCTGTAGTAGGCTTGCACAAACACTTGTCTGGAATTTAGTAGAAACCACGATGTACAAAGATCATTGAGAGTTCTACAGATTAGGGTGAGGTCAGCCACAGGAGCATGGACAGAACTGGAACGAAGTTTCAAGGTCAAGGTAGAAGCAAAAGTTGGATCAGAGTAGGTTGAGGAGTGAGGAAAAGGGGAGCAAATGTGGATAATTCTGGAAGCTCAGCAGCAGAGGGTAATGTGAGAAACAGCACCATGTTCATGTTCTGTTGTTCGATACATAATGTGAAGTCTTGATTCTTCAACACAAGAAAAGCCTTTCCTGACCACTCCAGCAACTTTTCCAAGTCTGAATTTAACACTTGCCGTGAGATGTACTCATGGCTACATTTAACATTCTCTATTTGATTCAAGTATGCACGTTCCTGAGCACCACTGTAAGCTGCATGGGATTGGGGAACTCCATTTTTTCTCTTGAGACCTCCTGGACAGCAGACAGGCGGCACTCAGCAAGTGTCTGTCAGCCTCTCTGCTGCATGTAAGCTGTCTGGGGAGTGTAAGTCCAGTTAGTCATCATGCTGAAGGCCACAGATCCACAGGCAAGGCCTGGCCCACCCTGTTCCACCTGCACCTTTAAGGCTGGGCTGGACAGGCTAATGCCCAGCAGGCACTTACTGGAAGGGGAGCTTCTCATCATTGGGCTTGATGCAGCGGACGTAGTGAGGGGTCGTGGCATTCAGGGTCTCCATGAGCAGATGCAGGGAGGTACGGAACTAGAGAAACAAAAGTCAGTGCTTGGTTATTTTTAACAAGTTGTGGATGTATGAGAAAGAAAAGCTCACATATGGGTGGTGGTAGTTATTGTTACTATTATATTATTAATCCAGAAGGATAGAAGAAATTTCAGAGACCTGGGGTAAGATTCCAGCTCTGAAGCTGCTATCTTGGCTGTGACCAAAATCAAGTCCTTCCTATTTAAGTGTTCCTCAAATTACATGGGGAACAGACTGTCCCCTAATGTGCCTAACTCCCTGTGCTGTGGATCGAATAAGATGAAAGGTGGGCAAATACTGTATGAAAGACTTGCTCACTGTGCACTGGAAGCCTGTTCTTCCTAAACATGAGGGCCTGGGGCCCTGACACCTGATGCCCAGGCATCCTGGAAATAATTTGTTACACTAAATGTCCAGAATGGCAAATTCATAGGAATAAATGTTAGGTGGTGGCTGCCAGGGACTTGGCAAGCATTCTCTTCTCTCCAGAGACATACTGGGCAGAACAGCCACAGAGACCCCACAGCAGGAGAAGTTGCTTTTGGTCTCCTGATCCACAGCTTCCTTAAGCCTCCTCTCTAACCTATACATTCCAGGCCCTCCTGTCTCCCACACTGGGTGTCTGTGGCCCTGCGGCACAGCCCCACCACAGGCGTTAACATACTTATGGAAGCTACGGTCGGCCCCTTCCCTCCTCCCTCTGTCAGTTCCCTGTGGTGAAGGTTTTGGAGTTTCTTTCTTCTAAGGACACAAGATTGAGCTGGGTGGCTGAGGCTACTGACGTCAAGGCCGCTGTGATGGCCTCCCTCTCATCCTGCCGCCATCCTTCATCTACAGAGAGGCCAGCCCTGCAATGTGCGCCTGGGCCCAGAGCTCTTGGTCCGGGGCTGACCTGGTGGCCAACGGTTTTCTTGTGCTCCTTGTTGGAGGCTTTCATGGGGGGTCTGGCAGAACGGATGCTGATCTTCGAAGATGACCCCTTCCCAGAGGTGGTGGCAGGAACAGGGTCCTTGTCATCATGAAACAAGTCAGCCACTAGTGGGAACTAGGAACAATCACAGAAAGAATGATGAAAATGAGATCTCCTGCACCTTATATGTTTCCTCTCAAAGCTGCTTTCCAATATATACCTGAGAACTGAAAACACACGTCCACCCCAAAACCCACACACCAACGTGCACAGCAGCATTACTCTCAAGAGCCACAAAGTAGGAACAACCCAAATATCAACTGACCAATGGATAAACAAATGTGGGACCTCCACATTTGTAATGATTATTCAACATTATGAATGCATTCAACAATATAAAGAAATGACCTCCTGATCCATGCCACAACATGGACACATCTCAAAAAAATTACACCAAGTGAAAGAAGCCAGACACAAATGATCGTATAGTGTGTGATTCCATTTACATGAAATATCCAGGGAATAGAAAGTAGGTTACCGGTTGCCAGGGCTTTGGGGAGAAAGAGGAAAAGGAAGGAGAAGAAGGGAAGAAAGGGAGTGTCTGCTAAGGGGACAGGATTTCTTTACGGAGTAATAAAAATATTCCCAGACTTATAATGGTGGTGACTGCATAAATTGGTGAACATACTGAAACACAGTAATTGTGTGCTTCAAAAGGGTGAATTTTATAATGTATGAATGACAATTCAATTTTTCAATGGTAGGAAAAAAGTAGTTTTTCCATACAATCTTACTCAATCTTCGCCTACAAAGATGGGCAGAACTTCATTTCCTTGTGGTGTGGTAGGAGGTGGCTACACTTTAATACACCTATGTTTAAGCTCTATTTTTCTACATTGTTGCATCTTGTCAAGTTAACTTCCCTGTTACCTGTTTTCTCATCAGAATAGGGATAAGCCTATGCCTGTTACCTGGGGTTGTTACAAGTACTAAATAAGAGGTTAGTATCTTCATCTGTAACAAGGTGAAGATGCAGGCCTTGAATGAGGCACTGGTGACAGAGTCCCAGCCATCAAGACGTTCAATCTGACAGAAACAGCCCTGCCATCATCCCTTGGGGAAGTCAATGCTGGGGCTAGAATAAAGTATTACAAGGCTTTTACCACACTCCTGCAGGGGTGGGGGGAAAAGACGGGAGGAAAGGCGGGGGGAAGGGCGGGGGGAAGGGCGGGGGGAAAGGCGGGGGGAAAGGCAGGGGGAAAGGCAGGGGGAAAGGAACACATAGGCCCCATTCACTAACCCCATTCGCTAACCACTTCCAATCTCAACAGAAGAGAGGCTAAATGCTAGTGCCTCAGGTGCTAGGCTCTGCTCCTTCTTGCCTACCCTGCACCCTCTTTAACCCCCATTTAAATGCATGGCTCCCCTCTCCTGCCACTGTGTCTGAACTTCCTAGTCTAGTATCTGAGGGCTCCCTGATCGGATCCCACTCACCCCTCTCAGACAATACCTTGCAAAACCATCCAGCTGGTCACGTTGCTGTCCCACAGGCACAATGCTCACTACTCCTGCCTCTATACCTTTGCTTACTGTGCTATTCTTACCTGAAATACCCCCACTCCTTTCTCTTCTGTACTTATCCTGAGAGGCCCCTCTTTCAAGGTTGAGCCCTGTCCCTCCTGTGACCCTCTCCCAAAGCATCCATCGCTCCTGTCGGTGTCTCCCACAGGCTCTCTGGTGCCCTGGGACGCCCCCCACCCCCACCCCCTACCCCGAGGTCTGTGCTGAATCCTGAGCTCTACACTTGCTGAGACTTCCCTTCCTCCCAAGAACAAGGGCTGAGGAGAGAACTGAATGAGAGAATCCATGTAAGCATGTAGAATAGTGCCCAGCGTGTAGGGCTCAGACATTATCTAGTTTTACTTTTACTAGGGGTTATATACATGAACAATCTTTTTTTTTTTTGAAACAGAGTCTTGCTCTGTTATCAGGCTGGAGTGCAGTGGCGCAACCTCCACTTGCTGAAAGCTCTGCCTCCCAGGTTCAAGCGATTCTCTTGCCTCAGCCTCCTGAGTAGCTGGGACTACAGGTGCACACCACCATGCCCAGCTAATTTTTGTATTTTTAGTAGAGACAGTGTTTCACCATGTTGGCCAGAATGCTCTCCATCTCTTGACCTCGTGATCTGCCCGCTTTGGCCTTCCAAAGTGCTGGGATTAAAGGCATGAGTCACCATGCCCGGCCTACATGAATGATCTTTCTAAACCACGTAAGTACCGATGCTTAAGAAATTATTTTTTTGATCTGAAGAAACAACATAGAATTTTAGATATGGAACAACTGTAAAGGTCAACTTTCACCTCCATGTGGCAGGTGAGGATATAGAAGACTGGTGAGAAGGAACCTGCCGGAATCCTGCTCCAACCTCTGTTCCCTCCACCACCAAGCACAATGGCCAGCACCAGCTCTCAAAGGGCTGCTAGTCAAAGGCTGAGCCTGTGCTAGAACCTCGACCTCTGGATGCCCAGGTCAGAGCTTGTTTCAATACATAAATATAGCCTTGTCATTTAAACCCACAATATCAAGGAAGTAGAGATATTAAAGGGCTTCAGACATAGCCTTGACTTTTGAGGTACTTGCAATAACAATTAAATACATAAGATAACACTTCCATGAAACATTTCTTCAGCTGACATCATCTCCTGAGACTCGTAGGAGATTCAGGCTAAGGCAAGCTACCTACTGAAGAGGCAGCATCATCTTCAGGTCCCATACAGTAGTGACAGCTCATGCTCTGGTGATGCTCTGCACTGCTGAGACCTTCAACAAATTAAGCTCCAGCCTAATGGAGTATTTACTGAGCACTACAAAGGCTTTCATACCAAGAGTATCATGCCAAGAGCTTGGAAAGAAAGAATCACGTAAGAATAGGTACAAAGTTCACAAAATAATTCACTATTCTAGGTGTATTCAAAAAATCCTAGAAGCATATCAAAACAAGGCAATGCATATGAGCTTTTTCACATTACAGTCTACAGTGGGCCCCGGCTCATCTCCCTCCTGCCGTCAGAGATACCTGACAGTAGAGAGTCATGATGTCACATTAGCACATTACAGTGTCTAGGCAGAGTAGCAAGATGGTGCTGGTGGCACACTAGAACTGTTCTCAGAACCTGTCAGATTCAGGTGACTTAGCACACTCAAAGGCAGTTTCTGCAACCTTATTAGGTACCTTTGTGCTGGAGTTCCAGGGTGATATGACCAGGAGTATAAAACACATGATGACCATCCCATTCCCATGGGGCTTCTTGCAACCTGACCTCACTTAGGGCAGGCATAAGACCATCAGCAACTACCTAAGTCACATCCAAGGAGAAACCGGAGAGATGCAGACACTTTGCTCAGTGAACCCCCCTCAGTCTGATGACTCTGGTATTTTTCACATATTAAAGTTACTCATATCACTTCTAAGCCTTTTGGATAAGATCAAGCATAAAGCAACTTGTATGAATTCCATGGATCCAAGGGTTTGTTTTCAGCAAGGCTTAAGCCTCACCTTATGCAGGAACACTTCACAATCGCAGTGGATCAGTATGAGTGTGCCCACCTGCACATACATACAAGGTTACAATGCCTAATGCTTAAAACAGCACCTAATGCTGGTGAAAATTATAGGCTAATCTTCTACATTAAGCATTTTAAACTAAAAACAAACAAAAAAATTAGTTCCTCTTACCTCATTCTTAGTTATTACAAAGTTCATACATTTCAGGAGTTTCAGTTTTAGAGTCAAGAGAAATTAACACAAGTCAGTGTTTTGTTTTGCACAGCACGGGAGCTAGTCTAATGGGTTATAAAGCAATGAAACAACCATGTACATGTGCACCTACATGCACAACCATGCTGGAATCAACATGTGTCAGTTTCACTTTTCCCTTGCACTCCTCATTTCCCACAGACACAGCAACCATTAGAAGCATCCAATTTCCATTTTCCACCAGCGTGACTTGCATGCAAATAAAAGTTACAACTCCTTAGTTCCCTGACCTGGGTTCTAAGTTCAGTCTAAAAGCACCAACCAATGATCTGAAGGCCATCTCTGGTGAGCAGCTCAAGCCCATTCTCACTGCTGGCTATTCTGTGGCTACAATAGGCTGCTGACACCATGATTAGCATGAGAAAATGCTACCATATTCCTAAGCAAAGCACACCTCGAATCCCTGCCTCAGGGCATGGAAGGGATAATCCTATTTACAACATGCAGCATCTAAACATCTCCATGGAAGGAGATAAAGAGACAAATCCCTGCTAAGGATACTGATGATACTGTTGTCAGGCAGGTACCCGGGAGGGTCCCCCAGTGAGATCACTAAGGATGCCCCCAAGTGTTAGCTGCCAACAGGTGACAACTCTGTTCCTATTCTCAGCATCTTTGAAATAAATCTTCCTCCTCTCTTCATGCATGGTATTTCAAAATCATAAATATTGTCTTTTTAGATGGCAAGGTAACTAGTAAGCTGTCAGAAATAAAAACACAATTTAAGATCTGTGGCTAAAATCCATATGCCATCATCATAAAAAAATGATACTTTTATTAGGTACTCAATTCCATGTGCAGTCAAAGAAGAGAAAGTAAATACTAGGTCACTGACTGTCAAGAAACTAGATTGACTAGTTTGTTCATTCATTCATTCATCCACACATTAACCCATCAACACTTACTGACTCTCAAATATGCAACCAATGCTGTGCTAGGGACTGGCAACACAAAAGTGTTATAGAACAAGCCTAGCCTCTTCTATATCATGGAGCTTATGGTCTAGCATGGAAGTAGAATGCTAATGAAAATAACCCACAATTAAAATCATAATGACAAGAAGATGAATATCCTAAAGGAAATAAACAAAGATGCAACTGAATTGGGGGTCTCGGATGTGGGAAATGAAGAAAGGATTCTCTTAGGGAGGGAAGTCTGAACTGTAGCACACTGGATGGGGAGGACAGCACATTATGGGGTGGAAGTAACGGCATCTATGAAGGAGCTTTGTGTATTCGGCGGGTTAAGATAAAGCCAGTCAACCTTTAATGTACACAGTGAGAAGGAAGTAAGAGGGACCAGCTCATGTGAGCCTCAGTTAAGAATCCTTATTTTTATCCTGAAAGCAATGGGAAGTCATTAAAGGGTTAAAATAACAGGGGCTAATATTTATTGAGCATGTTAACTATGCCTGACACACGTGAACTCCTCCAAGCCTCCCAGTGGTGTAAGCACCATTGCACTCTATTTTACAGATGAGAAACTGAGACTTAGGGCCCAAGATCACAGAGCTGTAAGTAGCAAAGTCAGAATGTGAACCCAGACAGCCTGGCTCCAGAGTCCAAGCAACAATACACCACAGAGAGTGGCAATGACTAGAACCAGAGATGGCAGTTCTTTCTAAACAGATCCCTGGCTGCAGCATAAGGAAGAGCCCATTGCACGTGAAGCCCTGTCCTGGGTGCCTAGAGGAGTCAAGAGAGACCAGGGAGACCAGAAAAGCTTACAACCTAGCAGGGAGCTCAGAAGTAATGAGGTATAGCAGGAAGGGCATGGGACTGGGTCAGGAGACCTGAACTTTAGATATGACCCTGCAACTTCATAGCTGTGTGGCCTATGGCAAACTCTCAGGCTTATTAGATCTTAACTTGCTCATCTATAAAAATGGAAGAGCTGACCAGACGATTCCTTTAACTCACTCCCTGACCTGGACTCCTGCATTTTCTTATACTCGAACCACTCCATCCCCTGGCTTCTATCCACCAAGCACACAGCTATGTTCAAGCTTCTCTGCTGCTTCAAACCCCTCCCTGCTCAGCCTGTCTCTCCTCTCACTTTACCACTGATTACCTCGAGCAAGGCGTCCACAGATGGACACCACCCTCCACACCGCTCCTCCTCAAACCTGCCTCCACCAGATGGCCTCCTCCCCGTGCTGCTGAAATGTGCCTTGAGAACAACTCCAGTGCTCATGGCTAGAAGTGGTGCGGTTTCATTTTTGATCCTACTCGACCTCTTCAAAGCCCTCCGCGCCACTGGCCCTCGCCTCCTTGTAAAGGTCCCTTCTTGAGACTTAGCAGTTCTGCTTCCTCCAATCTTCTCCCTGCCCAACTCTCTTCCCAGAACCTCCCACGGGGCTTTTTCCTGCACTTCCCTCCTTTGCATTGCCATTTTCCAGAGCCTCATCCTCACCACTTACCTCAGTCCCTGGGGACAGTCTCCCCCAGGCCATGGCTCCAACTATCCCTCCCAGATCCTGCCACTCCAGTCTGGATCTTTTCCCGTTACTATGATCCACAATTCCAGCTCACTCTTCTTCCCTCTAGGTGTTCCACTGGGAACTCCGAATTCAATACAGCCCAAACCACCTTCACCCACTGACTTCTTAGGCTAGGATCCTGCCCTCACCCTACTTCCTATATTTCAATCAAGTATGCAGTCCTTTTTTTCATTAATGAAGAGTCTGCTGCTCCAGCTCAGGACTACCCAGCTCTCTCCCGGATCACTAGTCACCAAAAGTGTGACGGTGTACCTCCCGGCACGCCTTCACCCAAACACATTCCACCCAACAGCCAGAGTTTTCTCTGGATGCAAACCTTATCCAGCAGCCGCATGTTGAAGGCCCATTTGTTTGTCCTCACTGTCTATGACAGAAAGCCATAGATGAACAGTATTCAAGTGAACTACGCACTGACAGTGGCAGGAACAGAATGGGGGGAAGGAGGAGAGGAGGGTAGGAGGGGAGGAGAGAGGAGGAGAGGAGAGCCAGGCCTGGGGGCTCCATGGACCAGCGCCGACAGCCAAGACACAGGTAAGAAAGGACAAAGTGGCCCATTCAGACTGGTGCTGAGAAAGTTCCATGGGGAAATAATGGAAGGCTAGAGGTAGGTTCACATTTTGAAGATGTCATTGTGATTTATGCCAATCTGTCACGGCAAAGCAAAACATTTAATAATCATATTAAATGATTCTAATTCATATACTTTCTGAAGTGAATTTTCAAGATGTTTGAGACATGGGTAGAAGTTAACAATTTGCACAACTATACTACTGGATGGTGGGGAGGGGGTCAAATTTACAGAAATCATTCATAGTAGCTTTTACTGTGAAAAAATATATTAAGCCCTAAGGTCGGTAATAGGTACAGATTGAGTATCCCTTATTCAAAATGCCTGAGACCAGAAGTGTTTCAGATTTTGGAGAATTTACATTATACTTACTGGTTGAGCATCCCTAATCTGAATACCCAAAATCCAAAATACTCCAGTGAGCATTTCCTCCCATCCATGTACTAACCAGGCCCGACCCTGCTTAGCTTCCGAGATCAGACAAGACTAGGTACATTCAGGGTGGTATGGCCGTAGACATATTTCCTTTGAGTGTCATGTGGTGCTCAAAAAGTTTCAAATTTTAGAGCATTCTAGATTTGGGATGCTTGATGTGTATGAAAAAATCACACTAGGAACCTGGAAATCAGAATCACCAATAGGAGGATTTTAAGATTTCAGCCCCTTTCTCCTGCTTCCATTAGAAAGGCTATCTGTGCTTCTAGTTTTATACATTAAACAGGGAATTTGTAACTTAAGAACAGAAAGTAAAAATTGGCCAAGGCAGATTTGTACCTAAGCTGGCACTATGCTATAATCTGGATACAAACATAATCAAGGTTTAGTCTGAAGAGTTTGTATGTTATTTTAAAAGCTGGGTTTTCATTTAGGTTCCTGCTATTGAGACTGCATTTGGAAGTGGTAGAATCTGGGATTTAGAGGAAGATGACTGTGTTGGAATATTAGTTCTCAAAAGGAGGGGTAGTATGCTTCGTATTCTATTCGAAATTTGTTTTATAAACTCAATGAACATAGAAAGAGATCTAGTTTGATGACAGGCCTGAAAGACTAAGAGATACCATGTTTAATGCTGGGCTGTAGACAACCGCAAAAGACCCAAGCAAGAAATACACATTACTGACCCCATCCACACCCATCCCTTAAGAAGATTGGGCTAGGTAAAGACACCTCACCCGAGGAGTGTCCCAACTCTACACAAGCTCGGCGTCACAGTGAAAAGTAGTCACCAAGCTCTTACTTGACAAAGGACCCATACAAAGGATCACATTTCTGAGTGAAAGGGAGAAGTTTTTTAATTTTTGTTTTTTAATTGACACATAGTAACTGTACATATATGGGGTACCTAGTAATGTTTTGGCATATATAGTGAATAGTGATCAGATCAGGGCAACTGACGAACTCCAATTATGTGTTTAGAGCTATTAAGCAGTCTGTTTGTAAGCTGACTGAGCAGTGAGAGAGCTGCCACAATTTACCTTAGGGTAGTCACCCGGGCATTTCTCACAATTTTCCCCCTTCAAACTCAAACGTTCAAGGAAGGACCTCCAGACAAACAAACACTTTCCTGTCACTTGTTTAAAACCTGTACTTGGGGACTGGCTTTGGCATTCTCTGCTATTCATTTCTATATATAGATTTTAAAAGCCCGGGGCAAATCGAAAAGGGTCTAAGAAGCATGAAAAGACTTTCTAAAGGCCATTTGGCAGTTTAGAAAAAGTCAATTACAGCTGACACATAGCTGTTACCTTGGAAATCACACCTACTCATTTGTGTGTATAAGAATATAAAAGATATTTCCTCTGAAACAGACACATAAAGCTAAAATAAGACTCAGTACAAGAGCAGTTTGATTGGGGTCTCTTCCCCAGAATCTTTTCTTTTTTAAAAAAAATCTATGGCTGTAAACATAATAAACACATTTTCCTTTCAATCAATTCTTTTTATGTGACTAATGGTATCCTTTGGAGGGAAAAATCTCTGACATTTAGATGAATATTTTAAAAGGGTTTTAAATAGGCTTTGGAGGAAAAGTCTCAGTACTTCACTTTGTTTGGAAGACAACATGGACTCTTCTGTATTATAAAGGAGACGATATTGTTTAGTCAACTAAAAAGTTATCCTACATCGTGTCCGGCTTGGTTTAAGTATTGCTAGAAGCTTTTCAAATACCAGCACATCTTAAACAGGAAGCACTCAAAGTACATTTGAGAACATTTTGTAGTATGTTTATTATCTCAAGCTCCTATATAGAAAATAAGTTTAAAAATTAAAAGTAAACGTAAGATTTTTAAAAAGCAAACTTATTTGGTCAAAACAAGGTATGTGTGTATAACTTTTAAAAAACACATCAGCATGGAAAGCAATGGATATGTCTGCTTGTCATTCCTTGACAAGCCAAAGTCAAGCCATAAGCAGCAGGAAGGAGAAGGGGAGTGAACACCTGGGCCTTGTCTGAGCTGTTCCTGTGCTGTAATTTGGGTACCAACAAGACCAAGGTTCAGTCCGGTGAATTTGTATTTTATTTTAAAATCTAGGTTTTAATTGTAGGTCTCTGTCACTGAGACTGCATTTGGAAGTGGTAGGATCTCTGAGATTCAGAGGGGGATGAGTTTGTTGGAATATTAATTCTGGGAAGGAGGTGTAAGGTTCATTAACTCAGGGTAGGTGACTTTGGGTCAAGGTGGCCTCTGGACCACATGCATCTCAAGATCCCTTATGCTGGGATAGAGTGGAAAGATGGCATCGGGATGCCTGCCCCATAGCCCAGAAACGCTGCCCAATACACCCTCACTGCCCAGCACATGCTGGCATAAACATGTGACCCACAGCTTGTCCCTCTGACCTATGTGTAGTGGTGGTCAGGAATAGGAAATCTTCAGAGGAAAAACATTCTCCCTTTAAAGTGCTCTTTTTTTCCTGGTTGATAAATTATTCCTTTTCACAATAAATAAAAACTGGAAGGGAAAATCTCCATCCTTTAGTATTTAAAGCAAATGACTCTGTTAAAAACTTGAAGTCATGTTTTAAAGAGGCATTTCTTAAGTCTATTTATAGCTCTGATAGCTGAGAAAGCAATTAGCTACATTACAACCGCTCAGGCAATGGAACTGGCTTCACTAATTACATTCTCATTAACACCATGTTATTTCACTGCTCTTAGTGGGAGTTCTTCGAACATCCCTTTGGTTGGTAGAGTATATGGGTATCTTCTATCCCCTACTGCTTAATTATTCATGACGACTTGTTAATTTCTTATCAAGGATGTCACCTGACGGAAAAAAAAAAAAGTCTCTCATAAAAGTACTTTAAGTAAAATTATGAATTTACAAACAGGATTTGAGATTTAGCTGCGCTAAATGAAAACCAATAAAAAATTAAGCATTACAATTTTAATGTAATGACATAGACACTTGTATCTTTCTAGGTTTTCATTTTTCTTTAATACGGAGTTAGAAACATATGCCTCATACGGCTACTATGAAAACGAAAAATTTTAAAGAAAATACAGCCACTCACTCAGTAAATGATGAGCTTTAAAGATACTAAAATGACAGATGCTGCCAGACATGCCCATCTGCCTGAATGGTATAGAGCATACTTACAATCACTCTTTGATTTGCAGCTGCAGTCTGTGTAGAGCCCATCTGCAGGTTTATGGTGATACAGCATCAATCTTTGCTTTCTGTCATTTGAGACGTCTGAAACAGGCTAGGAGGGGCTCAGGCCAGAGAGTTCTCAAGCCCTCCTCCAGCTAGTGTCTGGTTGGCCAGAGCCCTTCTTAGTCAATCTCAGTGCTGCTACACTGCATCTCAGGGGTGTTGCTGGGATGGGAACAGGGGTGGCAACAAGGTCACTGGCTCTCTAGAAGTTTTAGCTGGGGAGTGGGAAAGCTAGCATTGTGGTTGGTGGGCAGGATAGAGAAGGAGGAAGTTGCATTTCAAGAGTAGATCATACCTATTTTGTCCTCCAACTTAGCAACATCTATACACTTTTGATGTGCATACTCTTTGAACCATCATCAATCCACTTCTAAAATTTTACCCAACAGACATAATTGTACAGAAGTATGCAAAGATATACATAAAGGATATTCATTGTTACATTATTTGAAATAGCAAATTATCAGCAGTTGTTTAAAAAAGAGAAATAGATGTGTACTCATGTGGAAAGACAACCAAGATACAATGGTAACTGAAAAATTAAATTACAGAGGACTATGTGTCTATAATACAGTTATTTTAATCTTAAAAAGATGTATCAACATGCAGAATAGGGTACATTCTCACCCACCAAAAGATGGGTCAAGGAGTGGGAAAGAAGACTTATTTTATATATTTCTACACTATTTTTATTTTTTTGAACTTACGTTTAATTTCTAATAAAAACTCAGTACCTGCAATCTAAAACCTCGTATAGAAAAGAGCTAACACAGCAGGCCTGCATCTGCTGTCCTTAGAAAGGCTGCTTGACCCCTGGCTGCTGTCAGGGGAACTTGGGTTTTCATCATTCCCTGGTAAGAACTGTTCACTGTGCCTAAATTGCTCATGCAAACAATATCGTTTATGTTGAGTATCTGCTTTCCTTCTGGGATTTTGGAATTTTGGTTTGTGCTAGGCTAAGGGTGCCTATATAATCAACCCCAAATAAAAACCCTGGCTGCCTGGGCTCAGGTGACCTTCCCTGGTGGGCATTTCAAAAGAAGTGTCATGACTTGCTTCTAGGGGGAATTACATGCATCCTGTATGACTCTAGGTGGAAGGGACTCTTGGAAGCTTGTGCCTGGTCTCCTGGAGACATTACCCCATCCACCTCTCCCTTTGCTGAGTTTGCTGTTTACTTTTTGCTGTAACAAATTATAACCATAACTCTATGCTGAGTTCTGTGAGTCTTCCTAGCAAATGGTTGAACCTGGAGGTGGTCTTGGGGCCCACCAACCTACCCTTATCATTCTCTTCCATAACACCTTCTTCTTGACCTTCTTAGCATTTCCATAATTTGTAATTAAACTGTGCATCTTTTTCACTAAGTTCCATGAGATTAACTACATGTGTTGGTTACCACGATATACTACACAAATATTCAATAAAGCTGTTAAATAAAAATAAGGGAAAAGCAGCTCATCTATTAATAAAAGATAACCTGCTGGAGAGTGAGTATAACAGAGTTTTCCTAGCACCACTCCTTTTTAGATTCTGGAATCCCCGAGAGTCACTCAAATTAAGATGCTCAGAAATCAATACAATGGCAGAACCAGACTCTGTACTAAATAAAAAGTACCCACCTCTCTTCCCTCCATCCCTCGTTTCTGCTCCTAATCTGAAAGGAGAAACTTCTACCAAGACAACAGAGTTTTCTGGCCCTATAGGTCGTCACTGGCCTCCAGGCATCGTAAGAGACCATCATGAGGAAGAGGCTCCTAGTGCTCAGACTACTTCCATCTACTTTCTTTCCCTGTGCCTTGGGGCTCCTCCCTATGTCACCACCCTCATGAAAAAATGGAAAAAGTCATTAACCACCACAAACTGGAGATCTAAAAACTTAGGGAGCTGCAAGGTCAAACTTGCATTGAACTCCAAAGTGATATTTACTTTTACCCACAGCCAATTTGTCCCAGTGATGACTAATTCTCTGATGTTCCAGATACCCAGAGATCACACTGGGCAGGGGTCTGTTATTGGCAGTCTGCATGCTGTTAGCGACTCAAATCCTCCCTAAACCCCTCACCACGTGATAGAACTGGGTTTATGTCCTGGGTCCATTTTGCTGGATATACTTTCTCCATTCTATCATCTCATCCTATTGCATTCATCTAAAGCTTATCACAAAGAGAACTTAATCTGCCATTTCCACAATGTTATCAGGTCCCTGCAGTGAGTTCAGTATCACGTGGTCTGGGAGAAAGCCTCCTAAATCCTAGGAAGTTCCCCTACCCCTGGCCCCAGGTTTCCTCTGCAGGGCTAAAGCCAGCAACAGCATCTGCATCACAGTAGACTTTTTGAATGCCGGCGCATATACTTCCCCTGACTGCATCATCCTCTCCCACTGCTCCTTTTCTCCTTTCACAGTTACCTGTGTGTGTCTTCATCTGCCCACTCACAGCCCATTAAAAGGGGAGCAACCACAGTGTAGACTCTGTCTTGCTCACCTTTGTGTGAAAATGGTGTTTAGGGCAGTGCCTTCCAAAGCAGGTGTTTAATAAAGATATGTTTGGGTGAATTGGTGCCTTCTTTCCTCTAGGTCTAGAATGGACACAATATTTGCTACCTTTTCCTATGCTTGGAAATTAATAAAATTCTGATAATAACAGAGAAAGAGTCCAAAGTAGTAGATTGAAGTGTTCCTTAAATCCCACCTTCTATTCCATTAAATTTCTGCTTATAGAGAGGTTCTATAGACCGCTCAACAAATTAAATGCAGATACTAGATGTGATGGGGTTTAAATAATCTTACATCTGCAGGCAGGGGACAAAGGACAGATGACATGGCGGACACCAGCTACATTTCCATCACTGTGCTCACCATCCTCTCTCTACCTGTCACCTCCCATGCTCCCCTATCCCCTCCATTAGCAGGCAACTTTCCCAGTTCTCTCCCCATGCCTCTCCCCATGCAAGTAGTTCACTCCTTGCTTTCTTCCCTCCATCAAGCCATACTAAAGTGTTTTCAGACAAGATCGGACACATTCACGGTGGTATGGCCATTCAGGTGTTTTCATACTGAAATGACCGACAAATCCCTTGGCCTCCTCCCTGCCCAGCATCTCTGTCTTTCCACCCTAAAGGGGTTGCATCACCACTCCCTGCCTAGCACTGGCCACGGGCATTCCTGCTCCACTCCCCGCTTCTGACACTCTTTACCTTGCTGGCCTTCAGGATATTGATCTGCTCTTCATACACCGTGTCTCTGTTTTTCTCCAGAAAACCATCAGAGAGGTACTCCACCTGGGGCCACAGCAACCAGAGAGAGACACAGTCGTTAGTGCTTCAGCAGTTTCTCAACCACTTTCATCTCATCCATGCAGCATTTTCTGAAAAGAGCTGTGAGTAGATAGGAAACCCACAGATGTTGCCACTTAAAATGCAAACCCAGTAAGTGGTCAGGATTTACGTACAGGGAACTGACTATTCATTTTGTGGAAGAAATTGTTTTAAAGGGAGTTCCCGTAATAAAAGGGTTCGTTAGGGCTCTATAAATGCAGCTTCTCAGCCACATCTCAGACCCAATGAATCAATCTGTATTTTAACAAGACCCTAGGTGATTTATACACACATTACAATTTAAGACACACCAGGCTAGTGCATAGCAAACAGAAATCCACTTAGAAAAATTCTATGCACGCACCAGCTACTGAGAAAGCAGCTCCCTGAAGAGCAGCCACACCGGCTTCAGGTAAGAAGCCAAACCAGTCAGTAGTTTGTTTTCAGCTCTCCCTTCTCTCTCAAGCTCCGTGAGGGTAGACTCTTAATGGCTTTAGAATTTTTATATATATATATATACACACACACATATACAGACATGTATATATATAGACATATATGTGTGTATGTATATATGTGTGTATATATGTGTGTATATATGTGTGTATATATATATGAATGGGCAACTAGAGCACCCCCTGTGAAGTTATGCCTTGTGGTAAGCTTGGTATCCCCTAGAAGTAGAGGGGTGGGTAAAAGAGGATGGAAGGGGAACCTAGCTGAGGCTTCAGGCCATTTGCATTCAGAAGGGACAGCCTTCTTTCTAGGTCTAGAGCCCAGTAAGTCTACTTAAAGAGGGGCCAAGGGAATACCCAAGCCAACAGAGAGGAGAGCCACCTTGTCTGCAAAGTGGACGATGATGAAGGCTGTGTTGGACATGCGGGGCTTCTGGAAGTGCTGGCTGCTGGAGTGCCGGTCATAGAGCTTCTGAGCCCAGTTCTGGTCAGTTCCTTTGGGGACCTGCAGAACCACAAGACAGGGCAGAGTGCTTTGTGAGGAGGAAGAAGGAAGCCCTGGGTTGCAGCAGAGGGATGGGATCAGTAGGCCAGCTCCATGAAGGTTGATTCAGCCCTTGAACTGGGACTTTAACTGGATGGTGCAAAGAACAATTCAACCACACATGTTCAGGATCCTGCCACGGTGTGCCCTCATCCCCTGTGGGTTGGCTCCCATGGGACCTGTGGGAGCAGCTGAGCCTGCTGGTTGGCAGACACTGCAAGTGCTAGGGAGGATAAGGGTGAAAGCCAAGGTCACAGGAGCAAAGTCACAGCCTGCAGGACCACCTGAAGGTACTTCCCTGCAACCGGGGCTGTGACATCAGCATCACAAACATATCCACCTGCAGTGCCAAGCTTACCCACTCAGCCAGGTGAACTCCTGCCACAGGAAAACCTACCTTCCCTCCCTAAATTCACCTAAATACCATAGTCCAGGTCTGGCTCAAGTCTTTCCTTTCCTGACCACTGTTGATCTTGCTTCTCTCTTCTTTGGAATTCCTCGCAGTCAAGCTCTTACACGTGCCCTAGCATATTGTGCATCCCTGAGTTTTGGGTTTCGTCACTACAAACTGTAAGTTTGTTGTGTTCAAGGACTGGTTGTGCCTTACATTGCTTATGTGTCCCTGAAAGAACTTAGAACTGGGCTCTGGCCATGCAGTGGGAACTAAGTACCTAGTAAGTGATCTACATGGTGCTGATCTCTGCATCTCCCACTGTCTAAAGTCAGACTTAGAGGTTCCACTGCATTAAGAATTCTGAAAGGCGGCCCCTTTCAATATCTTTATGGATGGCTTTAAATGTAAAAAGCATCTTGCTTCATTGAAAATATAACAGAGTCACTGTAACTACCACTCAAATTGTCAAGAATGACAGCATCTCTTCCAACAGGAAGGTGCTCCCTCTTGTCATCCCTGGTCATCGCTGCACACACCTACTGACCAGAAACAGTCCAGTCCTCAGTGACGGGTCACTAATTGACCTGCCCTTCTTTGATTGAGATTGCATATTTGGATCAGGAAGGGTTGAAGGTGACCCTTCACTAGCCGTTTACAAAGAGATTTTTATGGTAAACTAATAAAATCCGTGCCATAAAGAAAATGCTTACATACTTGGGAACCAATTTCTTAAATCCTTTGTAAGCAAACTGATTTTGCTCAAGATTCATTTTGGCATAACTAATATTGAATACTCAGTGCTAAGCACCAAAGGAAGTTCAAGAAAAGAAAACTATCTTGAAGGAGGCTATTAATTGTACTGGGCAGACAATAAAATATATTTAATTCAGCACTTTCTATATATACTGTTTTATATTTGTCTGCAAGCATTCTGTGTTTAGAACCACCGGGTGTGAAGGAAGGAGGGGTCTTCCCAGCACGGATGTCAGGACTGGGTAGGCCAGAGGATGGGCACAAGAGGGACCTAGAAGGACTGGCAAAACTGAGGCAGACAGAACCATGGTGGGAAGCCCCACACAGGCAAACACATAAAATTGGCTAGGAACAAAATCATCTTGCCTTGGAGATGAAATTGGACTTCTGTGAGAAGACTCCATAATCCTACATATTCAGTAATTCAGATTGGCGTGAATTGATAAGCAGAGGAAACGAACAACCAAGGTCAAGTGTATCCATATTTTCTGACAAGGATCAGTCTCTCTTGTTGCTGCCCACTCCATCTCCAATTAAAAATAAGGACCAGCAGGAATTAACCATGATCAAGAGTCTCAGATGATACAGGTAGTGCCCACAGTGCTTACTGTTTGCCAGGCCATTTTCTACACATTTTAGATGTATCAATTCATTTAACCCTAGAACAATCATGTCCGCTAGGTGCTATGTTTGTAAGCATTTTAGAGATGAGGAAATGGAGACAGAGAGGTTAAGTAACTTGCCAAGGTCACATAATGGGGAAGTACTAGGTTGGTGCAAAAGTAATTGTGGCTTTTGCCATTAAATAGCAGAGCTGGGGTTCCAAGCAGAACAAGTTAACTCTTCTTGCCTGACAACAGAGTTTTAAAGGGCGCCACAAAAGCAGAACAAGGTAGAAGGTGCTTATCTCCAAAAATCTTTCCACAGAAGTAGATTTTAAACAGCCACAGAAGAAAGAAAAAAAATCTTATATTTTGGTAGCTTCTGGGTCATGGATATCGGTAGCTCCATAATATGCAGCTGAATGGAATCATTTTTAAAGGAAATCCACATACAGCTTATACGAACTTCTTTCTGCTCTTCTCAAAGCAATGCAGAGAGAGCACTGAGCCAGGAGCCGGGACTACAGCTTAGTCCTCATCTAGATAGGTTCTGTTCCTCAGAGGCCTAAATCCCTCTGACCTTATGGTACTGACCACTGATCACATCAAAAAGTAAAGGTCCCATCTGTATTAAATGCCCTGAATAGGCAAATCCATACAGAAAGAAAGTAGATTAGTGGTTGCCCGGGGCTGCAGGGGGGCAATGGGGAGTAGCTGCTAAAGAGCTTTTTTAGGGGGTGATGAAAATGTTCTAAAATTGACCGTGGTTGGTAATGGATGCACAACTTTGTGAACATACTAAAAACCATCAAATTGTATACTTTAAATGGGTGAATTGTATGATATGTCAATTATATCTCATTAAAGCTGTTAAAAATACATTAGACCTGATTCCACTCCTTGCTAGTAAAACAAAATAGAAAAAAAAAAAAAAAAAAAAAAAGCAGGCATGGCAGTGGGGGAGTGCAAGTTCTGAGCTCCCTAAGCCCCTCTCAGTGTTCCCTGTGGAACTCTAGACAGAACTGTACTCTCTATCACAGATGTTGCCATTGCTGGCCTGGGACAGCTTCTGAGGCCAAAGCCTGCCCCCAACAGAGCTGCTGATAGGAGCTGACTTTTAAGGACCCCAAGGCCAACCAGGTGCAATGGCTCACACCTGTAATCCCAGCACTTTGGGAGGCCGAGGTGGGAGGATGGCTTGGGCCCAACAAGTTTAAGACCAGCCTGGGCAACAACACAGAGAGACCTCATCTCTACAAAAAACTTAAAAATTAGCCAGGCATGGTGGCACTTGCCTGTAGCCCCAGCTACTGGGGAGACTAAGGCAGGAGGATCACCTGAGCCCAGTAGGTCAGGGCTACAGTGATAACTGTGATGACACCACTGTACTCCAGCCTGGGTGACAGAACAAGACACTGTCTCAAAACAAAACAAAACCAAAACAAACAAACAAAAAAAAACCCCAGACCCCAATGCCAGTTATTCTATGTCTGCTTCTTTTCTCATCCCTGTCTTCCTGGGCCACTGGCACCAACTTTCCTGGTCACTCACTGTCTCCTTCCATTCCATACTTCAAGCCTTGTACCCCTGCTGACCTCTCAAATCATTGTACCATAAGTACCTCTGGATCCCCAGGCTCTTTAAGGAGTACCCTCTGGCCCCTTCCCTCTTTGCCACCACAGAAACCCAGCTGGGCCCACCAGGACTCTGCAGTCCTCACTGCTCTCTGGAATGGAGGCAGCTCCTTCCTCCTCACCTGCCAGCCACCCCCAGTGCCACTTCCAGGCCTTTATTTTTCACCTTTACAAAATAGCCCTCTGCACGCTCAGCAAAACATTAAGTCTAGATGAATCCAACTACCCATTCTCTCCTTACCCATACCTGAGTGGCTGGATAAGACCACACATCAACTTATCTTCCTTTAACCAAGCCCTGCCATGATACTTCTACACAAGTACTGCAGCCAAAAAATAAAATTTCACTCGGAGAATCACTTCTGTTCCTAGATCTAAGCAGGGAGTCGATCTCAACAACTCCTAAAACTCAATTTATGGTCTTTAATCTCAGCAAAACAATCTGCACACTCTGCAATTTCTCTTTCTGTTTACTGGTCAGTCATTCCCACCTTCCTCCATTCTCTTCAAGTTTCTGACCCTGCTGCCTCTCAGCAGATGCCTCAGCTCCTTCATGGGGAAATAGAGGCTGTCAAGCAGGAAATCCCAAATTCCTGCTCTAACATGCAGAAACTCATCTTCGCCCACAGCCATCCCACCTTTCTGTCCTTCTCATGGAGGAAAGGCCTCTCTCCCGGCTGGCCTTCCATCCACCCACCCCTGCCTCCTGGGGGGCCACAGTCCACCCATGCCCATGCCCCTCTCTCGCCGCCGCTTCCTCTTCACAGCCAAGCCTCCGAGAGTTCAAACTCACTGTCTCCACTGCCTCACCTCCCGCTCTCCTCATATTACCGAAATTAGACTTCTGTCCCAACAACTCTGTTGGAAGGAAGCGCTCCACTCAAGGGACTCACGGAGGCCCTCTCCCTGCTAAGCTCCTGGAAGCCCTGTTCCCTCCCGCCTGGCCTACCACATGGCCTCATGGTGCTGCCTCCTCTAGGCTGTCCCCACCTCAGCTTGCACACAGTCTGGGCTGATCATTCACATCTGATCCCTTCTCCTACTCTTCTCCCCTGTGGGTTGATGCCCAGAGCCTTCAGGATGAAGCCCAAATACCTGCTCAGGGTGGACATGGCTTCTCATTCTCCCATGGTCCCTACTTGCCAACCTTACCTATCCCCACCAGGAGTTCCAGACAAATCAGATCACTTCAAGTTCTCCAAGTGTAGTGTGACATGCCCTTCACCTGGAATGCCCCCTCCTCATCGGACTTTGCTTGGGAATGCTCTCCCCACGACGCTCTTCCTTCTGTCATTTCCTCCACAGAGTTTCCGATTCTTCGTCATCGAAGATGACACTTCAGTGCCTGCCTGACCCTCTCAAAAGTGCTGACGTCTGAAGGGCAGGGGCTCAGTGCACTATTCCGTGAACATGTGGTTTCTCGTGTGAATGAATACATAAACATAGCAAGGCCACTTCACCTCCCTCCATCACAGGAGTCACACCTCTACACGAAAGTGCTAGACAAGGAAACCTTTGGGGCCACTTCTTAAGAAACAACAATCCTGTGATCTGAATACAGAGTAAACCCTCCTGACAGCAGCCTGGGCCGGGTGAGAAAACGGGGGGTAGGGGGCACTGGCATCCCCACTGAGTGAGCTGATTTCACTCCACAGTCCTGAGTGATTTCCTTTCTTCCAGGAATCAATCCTCATCACAGGGCACAGGGCAGAGCCTGCTGCCCCACCCAGGCCTGCCATTGATTGCTCCAACACCTCCAACCTGAGACAGCACCTAGGCTTCTCTCACTAGAATTGCTTCCAGGGTTCAAGGTTGCCTGTTCCTCTGAGAGAAAGTAGACTGATGAATGGGAAGAGGATAGCAGGAAGTGCCAACCCAAATAGGGCTTAGAAGGCAGCAGAGGATGGTGCGCACCTACTTCCCACCCGCCACCGGGCATCTTTGGAGTTCTGTTAAGAGCAGCCTGGAAATTTACATTTCTGACAATCAAACACCTTCTTGGAGGAGTGGACTTGAATAAAGGAGGAATAATTGCAGGCTGTGGCTTGTTTGAGGCCTGTCTGCAAAGGGGCTTTTCCACCTCAGGTGGTTTAATAAATACCCTGGTCCAGTCTGCACTCTCCTCTGCAGCTGTGGCACCAGTCACAGGCCCTGGGGAGTGCTCCCGGCACGCTCCCCCTTTAAACCCATAGCCACCCCATCTCCACACCTCTCATTTAAAACCCAGCTTGCTACCCTGTCTGCTACTGCACATCTTCCCCAAGAAAACGGATTTTCCCACAGGCTGCTTCTGCACCATGAGCCCAATCCTTCATTTGACTTTGTGTCTTGTCGACACGGGGTCACAGAACCCAACTGTTCACAGTGCAATGTCATTATTCGCTCTCACCCTGCAAAGTGTCTGAGAGAAAGGGAGGAAAGGACGTGTCTGAGGCTGCTTCCACAGCCCAACAGGATCCTTCCCCAAGGGGCACCAAGTTTCCCAGCCACTGCAACTCCAGGGGATTCCCTAACCGGCTCAGGCTCACAGCCATGGGTGCTTCCAGGCCCCACTATGTTTTAAAGTCAGGTTCATTGCAGAATAATTTCCATGCAGTAAAATGCACCCTTTCACTGAAGCATACAGTTCAATGAGTTTTGACAAATGTAATAACAACTGTTGGCTTAAAATCCACCTGTTACTGATGCTCTGTCAGACTATGCTAAATCATCCTGAATTCCCAGAGCAATTAAACCTGTTACAAAAAGTCTCCACATTGTGGACTTTTGTCTTATTCCTTAATGTGGTGTTCATCTCATCTCCTTGGCCACCAGTGTGAGTTTACACATGCCACATCCACAGTACCACCCAGTGTCTTGACATGTCTAGCCCCCACCACCCTGATTTGCAGGAAACCCAGGCTTTCCACAGACTTGTGTAGGACAAACTGCCTACTCCATGTGCCCTGAGAACTGTGTATGACCTTCGCCTTCACCACCTGGGGGGAGAGTGAAAAGCCAGGGTCCTCCTTGAGCACTGGCCCCAGGGAGCCTCACCAGCTTAGCATCCCAGAGGCCTGGGTTGGACACAGGACATGGTGCTGACTTTAGCTTTGGGGGTGTGGAGGTGGAGGAGACAGTTACTGATGGGAATCTCAAAAGAGACTGGGGAAAAGGAGCATGACCTTGGCTAAGTTTGGGAAGGGCGGTGGTGGTAGCGGATGCTGAAACCAAGAAAATAAAAGTGAGTCATGAACAGCAGGATGGCCTAGGCTGTGACTTCAGCCATTCAGCCCACGCTACTCAATCTAGGGACAATTGTTTTACATTTACTGCTACCTGTCCAGTTGAGCAAGCCTGGACAAACACTTTGCTACACTGAGAGATTATCTCTGCTTGGATACTGACTCTGAGGATGAAGCCCATATCTCTAGTGAAATGCTAAAAACCTTCAGGAGGTTAAAAAAAAAATACGAAAGCTGTAGAACTGGTTTATTTTCCTCTGTCTTCTGTTCTATTGTTTCCCTTTCATTTTCAAAGGCAACAAAACTAGGAGAGCCCTTCTGGAAGGAAACACCTCCTACCAAACCATCAAGCCACACCTAACCCTTTACAGGCAAGATGCGGGAGAGCAGAAAGTAAAAGCAAGTGGGTTCTTTCCCTTGCAACAGCAAGAATCATGTGGCTTTTACACCTGTTGATTCGAGTTTCCATCCCTGGAGGAAGTGGTATATATTTACCCCTGTTAGCAATCAACCACTCAACTGGGAGAGATTTTGGAGATTAGATGCAACCCCTATTATTGAGCAAGAAAGCAGAGGCCAAAGAAGTCAAGTAACTGATAAAACCCAGATCCTCTAAACCTTACCCTCCCACTGCTGCCAGGTAGTCTCCAGGCTGACAAGTCAGCACTCACCCTGTCCCACCAGGTACAGTCCATCAGAAACCAGAGGGGAAATCTATGAATTTCACCTGCCACCATGCCATGCAACTCTATCACAAGTCATCTGATGCAGCAATAGTGATCCCAGACTTGAGTCTTCACTCTCTAGGGATGCCCATTAGATGTTCCAGTTCTTCTCTTGGCACCTAGGCTACCTGGGACATCAAGTCCAAACCACCATCATATGCCAACCCATGCCACCCAGGCTCCCCTAAGAGAGGCACATGTTTACCAGTGTAGCAAAACCCACCAGTCACGTTAAATGTGCTGCCTTCTAGCACACAAAATAGTACACGCTTCTAGTATGCAGCCGGCCAACGCTTCTTCCAGCACACTGAAGTCCAGCTGATCACAGATGAAATTCCACCTTTGAGATCTTATGTGATTCCCTCGTACCACATCCCTACCCTAGAATTCAACTAATTTGCATCATCAGTTTTACCTTACATTCTTCATCCAATAGGTCCAAGATACCCAGCTTGGCTTCGATGAGGTCGATACAAGGTTGGTTATCATAAAAATCAATCAGGGTCCAAGGGATCTGTTCCTTCATGTATTCTTCTTGCTCCAGTTTGAACACATGCTATGGCAAGTAAAAAGGTTGCACGAGTGAACTGCAGGCAGGCACACCTTAACATTCACCTCCCCCAGGGGCTCAGCGAGTTCTGGGTTCTCGAGGATAGCAGAGAACTGCCAGATAAGGTTTGGAAGCTAAGTCATAGTCGTGACTGCAGAAAAGCAAAGCACAGGGAGGCGATTCCTCATTCCTGGGTGGACACTTCCTGGGGGCACTTTAACAATCACCTGAGTTGCTGTATTCCTGATCAATCAAAGGAAGCCCCACGTCTGGCTTGCTGTTGCTTAAATACCCTAAGAAACCCAGGCTCAGAGGAATGGGAGTCATAGCCAAGGAGAGGATCATTTCCCCTCTCAGCACAGTTGCCTCCTTCAGTTCTCCCTCCTGAGCAGTGGACAGCCCCTTCTGAAAGCTGGAGGCACCACCAGGAAACCAGAACACAGCCAGGGCCCACCCACCTCAGAGGAAGAGAAGTGGCCTGGCTGTCCCTCCCAGGGGAGTCTCCCCAGTCCTGGTACCCCCAGGTCTGGAAACCAAGCCTACCGAGTTGAACTGCTGCTGGAGCTTTTCATTTGCATAGTTGATACAGAACTGCTCAAAGCTGTTTACCTCAAATGTCTCAAACCTACAGAATGGAAAGAGAAGAGAAGAGACATCTCCTTTCACCAAAGGAATCACTGGGACTTCAACAAAGCTGTTCTCACTCAGGTCTCCCCCAACGCCACCACAGAATCCCCATTGTCTCATCTTGTGTTCAGAGAGAGCACTGTTGCAGATGTTAGCACTACACAAAGCCTAATTAAAGAACAAACGTATTTTCAAAACTAGGAAAAGTAATGACAGCAGGAAAATTTTGGAAAAGAAAGTTTAAAAAAGAAAAAAAAGTCAGCAATGATTTCATCATTCATATTGACCACCGGTTATATCTCGGTGGGTTTCCTTTTAGGAATTCTGCATTTTTGAAAACAGTCAGAACTATGTAATGTTTTACTCTTTTTTTTTTTTTTTTTGAGACAGAATCTCACTCTGTCACCCAGGCCAGAGTGCAGAGGCACAGTCTTGGCTAACTGCAACCTCTGCCTCCCAGGCTGAAGGGATCCTCCCATCTCAGCCTCCCGAGTAGCTGGGACTACAGGCACATGCCAACATGCCAAGCTAATTTTCTATTTTTTGGTAGAGACAAGGTTTCACCATGTTGTCCAAGCTGGTCTCGAACTCCTGGGCTCAAGTGATCCATGCACTTCAGCCTCCCACAGTGCTGAGACTACAGCCATGAGCCACCACACCTAGGCTTACCTTCTATTATCATCATTTAACATTGCATTGAAAACACTTCCCAACACCACTGTTCTGAAGGCATCAGTTTTAACATCTGCCTCATCAACCACCATATAAGATCAGGGCTGTGGTTTAGACATAGGAATTGCAATGGTGCTCAGGTGAGGGGACGGGTGGTGCTGGAATTCAGTCAGCCCCCTCGCAAGCCCCAGAGGGGTGTGTTCCATCCAGAGGGGACACCTTTTCTCAATTCACACAGGTGCCCATGAGCTGGCAGTGGCCCCCAGAGGGATGCATCACCATTTAGCCACACCCCCATTGAGGACATTTTGGTTCTTTTCTCAGTTGTTAGTTGCTATCAGTTTTGTGACAAATTCTTTGAATTCATAATTCTTTCCTTAGGATGCTATCCTAGAGAAATTACCATGTCAAACAGTACCACTTTTCTTAAAAGGTAGAAGCAAATTAACCCCTGGAAAGGTGGAACTAATGTATGTTATGACCCCACCTCCACTTCACAATGTATGAAAATGTCTTGTTCTTCCAATACTGGCCAACAATATTTTGTTTTAATCTTTATTGAGTTAGCCTTTACACACGGTAAAATATACCAATTTTAAGTATATATTTTCATGCATTTTCCTTAAAATTTTTTTCTCAATATCTATTGATGGGGTGATACATTTTTGATAGAGAATTTTTAGATCGAGATGTTCTGTGAATATGCAAACACAGATGGAGGACATTTTCATCACCTGGAAAATGTCCCCATTCTCCACTCGGGTCAGCCTCCAGTGTTCTCCCCATCTCGCCCTGCCCCTCTTCACTGGGAGTCTGGGAATAGTAGTATATCACAGCTCTTTGGTCAACTGTGTAACATTAGCTTTTTAAAGTCTTTGGTTCCTTGGAACATAAAAAGTCTGAATTTGAATTTTTTTGTCATTACTACAGCTCAATATTTTTCTTTCTGACTGTACTGGTCACTGTACATCGTGAACTGTCTGATGCTTGGTCAATTTTGTTGGATTTTAACTTTAAAAATGGACTTACTTGAGCGCTTTGTATTTTAGAATATCAACACGATCATTCATTGCTTAACTCCAATGTTCGCAATATGGCCCGATCTTTGGGCAGGGAAAGGTGGAACCAGTAGAGGGGAGGATGGGGGTCATGATGCACAGCATAGTGGGCGGAGGCAGGGGTCCTCCCTGCAGGTCATGCCGGCTACACGAAGGGGTCCGGAATTTACCAGGTGGCAGCAGAGAGATTCTGAAGGATGTCAAATTAAGAACTGACAACCTGATGTGCATCTTAGAGACAGGCAGGAGAACAACTGTGAGCCCAGGGAGGGTGTGCAAGCCTGGAGGCAGGAAAGTGAGCGAGGTAGTTCTTACTGCAGTAAGAAGCCAGAAGGATCCAGTCAGGGCCTGACGCATGCTGCTGGTGGCCAATGAATAGAAAGGTTCTGGACATGAAGGAAGATGGGGATGAGAGGGCCTCAAATGATCAACTGGATGTGCAGATAAGACCCAGGCAACAGGACGGATGCGGTCACACTCACCATGCTGGCAACATTATACACACGTTGGCAGCTTTAGCTACAAATGCATGCGGCTCACCTTAGGTGCTCCACAGCAGCATCAGGCTGAGGGGTGAGAAGGGCAGAAGCCTATGCAGAAGAGACAGACATTTGCCACTTCTTCTCATTCACACACACTCCTCATTCACACACACACACAAACACACTTCTCATTCACACACACACACCTCTTCTCATTCTACACTGCCCAATGCACCAAGTAGGCGGCAGTGGCCCTGCTAATGAGAGCCTGCAGAACACTAAGCCCAAGTGCTCCACGAGTTCTCAGCAATGTCCCCAGCAGCCAAGAGTTAGGGCCTATTATTAACCCCATCCTGTGGCTGAAGAAACGGATGGACAGGGAGACTGAGTAAGCTGTGCCATCCAAGGCCAGAGAGTCGGTAGGCAGAGAGGTAGTGTGTGAACCCAGACAGTCTGATTTCTGAGACCACAGTCTTAATTCAGAGAGGAGGAAAAGTTTCATGAAAAAGGAAAAACAGATGAGGTGGAAGGGCTGTGAATATGGAGGATGATGTCCTAGAAGGAGGTATTTGAGCTCATGGTGAATGGGAAAGGGCCAGTAGTAATACCAACGAGGTAACAGCAATGGACACAGGCTCCATTCAGCTCACTCCATGTCTCTACCCTTTCTATTCTTCAGTACAGACAACTAAATGTTCTCAGTGTCACACAAAGTGTCATGCAAGCTCCCTCAGTATGAGCGTACTCCCTCAGTACCATCCCAGAGAGAAATGTTGCAGCTGGCCCTGGTGGGGGCTGAGGGTGGTGGTGGTGGGGAGATAGCACCTGTGCAGAGGGACCACCACAGATAGAGGCATCAGACACCCAAAGGGGCCGGGCCGGTGCTCGGAATGTATCAGACTTCTCCTTCCCTGGTGCTCACCTCCCCCATCAAGGTATAAAACATGGAGGAGTGGGAAATCGTTTAGAGATTAAAGGAGTCAACTGCTTGGAGACAAACCACATTAAAGCATGGTCTTTGGCCATGCCCACGTGCGAGAAATAATTCTAGGTTGAAAAAACAAGATCAAAGACGTCAAGTGTATGTTGGGATGAAGGAGGCCACCCCTATGCACTCCAGACCAAGCAGGAGGAGCACTGTGTCTGCCAGTCACTGCCTTGAATTGGGGCCCTTCCAGCCCAGATGACAGTCTTAAAGACTGAACTATGTCCCTTAGAACCTTACTGCCTTCCCTGATCCTCCACCCTGAGAGAGGCTGCTGATGACAGCGAAGCCCCAGAGGAAATTCAATTAATAAAACCTAGGTGGGAGATAAAAAAGCCACCCCAACAATTGGCCAGATAATAGCAATTGGGTGTGCTGGCAGAGCTGTGCTAAGCTCCACAGAGGATTTAAATATCTCCCACTCGTCATTTTCTAACGGTTTACATTGGTAGCACTCCACAAAGAACATTCTCATTAATTTGAGATGGCCTGAAATTAGCTTGTAATTTTCCTATTTCTAAGGTATTATCTGGTAACAATTCCTCTGCCATCTAGCATAATTACTGTAATGCCGGAGGCCCAGAAATGAATGAGGGGCTCGGGCCGCTCGGGGAAACATCTAAAACGACAGACCTCAGAAAGTCACAGTCAGGAAGATCGGGTAACTTTTCCTTTACAATGGAATTATATTTGTAGTAATTCCTCCCATCAACAGAGAATACTTTTAAAAATAAACACAATGAATCGATTTGTAGTTCACAACACTAAAGTGTCACAAAGAAATTTATATACTCGAGAGAATTGAATTTCTCTTGTAAGATCTATGTTGAGAATATTTAAACCAGAATCCTTGGGCCGGATTAAGGTCAAAACGTAGAATAAGACTTGATGCTGAAACGTGGCATCTGGTCTCTTGATGGCGCAATGATCACGCCGTTTCAATTTCTATTTTCATAGTCGAAAAGTATAGAATGTCCTCCTCATTCTACCTTAACTTCAGAGCGTAGTAAGGGCCACACATGCCTCTATAAATAAGGTAGTGTCTACTGGAAAGTGAAACTGCAATAAAAAGTCAATTAGTCACTAAGTTAATGATCAACCTCCTTGAACCTCTCACTCCATGACCTGGAGAGAGAACAGAGAGGCAATGAGATGCTTTGAAGATTGGGAAACTCGATGTTCCCCTGGTACAGGTCAAAGGAACTAAAATCTCCTAGCTCAGCCAGGTCTTTCCAGCTTATAAAGCTCACTCTCCAGCATTCTGCCTTTGGTAGACTGAAAAGATATGGGCTATAGGTTAGATACAGAGGACAGCTTCTAGGGAATAATTATTAGAAGTCACACAGAAAATAAAATGTGGGGAAATTCTCCCTGGAGAAGCCTTTAAAAGCAGGGCCATCATGCATCGGGGTCAGAGAAATGATCCAGACCTCCTTTCAAGGTCCCTTTCCATCTTGAAGCCTATAAAATCTCACAAGGCCACCCTGGGTCTGTCAGAGAGGCCAACCCTTCTGATCTCTTTACTGAACAACCTCGGGATGCTGGTTGCATCTTGGAACGGCGGGGCCTGCATTCTGCTCAGGTGCTTCTCTGTGCCTAGATGCCCCCACTCAGGACTAGTTTTTTAGAGAGAACACAATCCCAGGCACTATTCGCACCCCAAGGCAAAGGGCAGTTATTCCTCTTGAGGACCTAAATCCACTCAATTTGCCAAATGCTCCAGTTCCCAGCTCATCTTCAGGCCTGAAACTCTAATGCAGGACAGGAAAACACCTACTATATGGCGATCCTCTCCCAACCTAACAACCAACTGTCCCAAACTGTGAAGGCTGCAAAGATGAGCAAGTCACACTCCCTGCCCAGAAGAGCTACTAGGTTGATGATAGGAAACTAGTACATGAGAGCCTCCCCAAGGAATAGAAATTGTATGTGTGGTCAGTTTTTAAAAGACAATGAAGCCATAGTGTTCCCAAACCAAATTGAAGGTCGGGCTTATTCTTGTGGCCCAGTAACAAGATGCAGATGAGCTGGGGAGGAACAGAGTGTTTATTTTCTGCAACCAGTTACAAGGATAAGGCCTGGAAATTATTGCCAGCCCAACTCAAAATTACAAAGTTTTCCAGAGCGTATATACCTTCTAAGCTATATATCTACATGTAAGTGTACATTCATCCAAAGACATAAAGGTAGTGGTGGTGGTGGGGAGATAGCACCTGTGCAGAGGGACCACCACAGATAGAGGCATCAGACACCCAAAGGGGCCAGGCCGGTGGCTGGAATGTATCAGACTTCTCCTTCCCTGGTGCTCACCTCCCCCATCAAGGTATAAAACATGGAGGAGTGGGAAATCATTTAGAGATTAAAGGAGTCAACTTCTTGGAGACAAACCACATTAAAGCATGGTCTTTGGCCATGCCCACGTGCGAGAAATAATTCTAGGTTGAAAAAACAAGATCAAAGATGTCAAGTGTATGCTGGGATGAAGGAGGCCACCCCTATGCACTCCAGACCAAGCAGGAGTACTGTGTCTGCCAGTCACTGCCTTGAATTGGGGCCCTTCCAGCCCAGATGGAAGATTAGATCCTTCTAATCTATACCTAAGGTCTGAGTCTCTAAGACTTTCCTCTGGAGCCTCAGTAAATTTACTTAATCTAAATGGGTCCAGGTGCTGGGGTGATTACCCTTATCTTGTCTCCTGCTAAATCAGAGGTTTGGGGAGTTCCTTCAGACCCCTCAATAAACTTGTTTCTAGAGACCTGGGGAGTTTCTTCAGATTCCACAATAAAACTTGTTTAGTCTTAAACAGGTCCTGTTAAGAATTCCTTCCTTATTTTGTCATGCTTTAAGGCCCAGGAAGGGCCTAGGCAAGACTCTTAGTGGGCTCTTGTTACATTCCAGCCTTTGTATGTGGGCACTGGCTTTTTCAGCTTTTAATATTTAACTTACCCACTCAGTCAGTGCTGAAACAGTTGCTGTAGAGGCCT
The DNA here is from genome assembly GCF_047675955.1 of Chlorocebus sabaeus. Classification (NCBI taxonomy): domain Eukaryota; kingdom Metazoa; phylum Chordata; class Mammalia; order Primates; family Cercopithecidae; genus Chlorocebus; species Chlorocebus sabaeus. Next base: position 32,992,565 of record NC_132921.1, on the reverse strand, counting down.
ACGCTAGTGAGACCTGGCCTGCCACAATAGTGTGGGAGTATTGGCATGGACAGAGAGAAAACGGAACTTCATCTGAGCCTTGGAAGCACAGAGCAGTGTCAGGCTACAGGCACACTCCAAAGGGCCACCTCCGAACAATTCAGGAAGGTTGAGTCTGGCTTTAGAGCCCTCTTGAGCTATGAGGCTTTCTTAAGAGGCTGGGAGACTCCAGGGTAAAGCCAACAGCTTCCAATGATCTGCAAGGTTTGAGAACACTGTGGCCAGCCATGCATGTCCTCCCTGAAGACGGCTGTCCAGGGCTGGGCCACTGTCACAGGCTGAAGGGTTAATGCAATCACTGATTTCTCCCCCTCCATTTTCTGTGAAACCTTTTGATACTGGCTAGAGAGGAGATGGGTAGCCTCCAAATAACTATTGCAGCTTTGAGGTTGAGGTTATTTATAAGTTTATTTTGGAGAGCGAGACCAAGAAAACTAAAGCAAAAGAATACATTTTTTTTCCCCCACCAAAGAAAGGTGAACAGTGGGTCTAAGAAGTTTACTTAAAATATATCATTGTAGTCAACCTACAGAATGGGAGGAAATATTTGCAAATCATATTTCTGATAAAAGATTAATATCCAGAATACGTAACAACTTGTAAATGAATATGTAAAACTCATTCTGCCCACTCCCACACTGGAGTGTGCTTTCATTTTCAATAAATCCCTTCATTCCTTCCTTGCTTTGTACGTTTTGTCCAATTCTTTGTTCAAGACGCCAAGCACCTGGACACCCTCCACCATTAACAACACAGTGCTGGGATTATAATCATAAGCCACCGTGCCCGGCCTTAAAAGCATTTGTAAATATACCATTAAAGAGCACTGATTAGAGTTGGATGCTAATTTGTTATTAGGAAGTACCACAAGAAAGTAACAGAGGACTGAGGAGGATATAAAATCCCAGGAAATCCTATGTCCTGCTTCCTAGGGCCAAAACTTCCCCACCTTCTACCCCCATTCTCTCCCCAGCTGTTCCTTAGCAGAACACACGAATCTGCTACAGCCTGTGTTGCTCCCAGGCCAACTGTCCTCAGCAAGAACGGGCTAGCCATAGCCAACGCCCTCTGCTACCTTGGCATCTTGAAGGCTGGAATCAAAAACAAGCAAATGTGTATTTTTCCCAAATTGAAGCCATTTATTTCTTGTTGCCTCAAGGAGAGGATAGGAATAAAGGATTAGAGACTCAAGGGGAAGAGAGGTATAAAGAATTAGACACTGCAATTAATCAGGCCTAGAGAGGCAAATGCAACCTGGAAAGGGAATTCCAGCCAAAAGCTGCCGAATATCCCCTATTAATTTCTATGCCCTGCCTGGTCAAAAATGCCCTGAAGGCAACTTCACAGATCCTTGGTTAAGGTGAAGAGCTCAGCTTGGGGTGGCTACATTGCTCTGGGTACTGCTTGCTTTGCACTTTTTTTGGAGCTGGGTGGGACAGAGGGGACAGATGTAGGGAAGCTTCCACCAGACACTGGGTGTCTGGAACCATTCAGAAAAGCCTCAGGGAAGGGCCTCTGAGCAGAGGACTCACCATAGTCATGGTGGAAGCAGCTGTGGCCCATGCTAATTTGTTTAGGAGCCCACAGCCTTTTCTCCTCTACAAGTTAACTACGAGTCAGAACATAGTGATGGGGAGAAATGTGTGTGTACGATGCTGGCGTGTGTACTGCTGGCTTAGAGAGAAATGAGTGTGTATTCACTCTGGCTGCTAATTCTGTAGTAACATTTAACACATTTATGGGAAAAAGTGGAATGGCTCATGTTTGGTACAGAATTACTTCAGTTCACGAATGAGCTTCACTGGCAGGCCAGTAATGCCCTAGAAAGGCACTGCAGCTCATCTAGGGACAGTTATCCCAGTGGAAGAAATCAGTGGCCACTGGTGGGGTCAAGGAAAAGAAGGGCAGTTCCACTCTCATTTCCTAGCTTTGCACATTTCCAGCCTGAGAGGGAGGCAACGTCTTGTCCCTTTCCACCTCATGGATGTGGCTGGCTGTATTCAGAAACTCATCCCAGTATTCTTTCTGTTCTCTCTGGACTCCCCTTTTGCCACTCTTGCTCAAAAGAGACAAGGAGAAGTGAGAAAATCAAAGACATCAGGTCAGCCCCAGGGCATCCTCCAGGGGTACTCAGGCATCCCCACACTCCTGCTAAGAAGGAGTGAGACAATGGACAGATGGTCTTTTCCTCCAGGGTTTGATGGTCAGGGATATGAATAGAAAACTCAAAAAATAAACAATGCTTGGGTTTTCTGATGCCACAGAGGATGAAAAGGTCCTTAGAATCACTTCTCATAGTCACAAATAGAATAAAGCCTAATGACTGGAATGAGTTTGAACTGGGAAGGAGGTGAGTAGAAAGGGTGAGAAGTGGGGCTGAGTGCGATGCCCACTTCCAGGCAACCAAGAAATGACCACATTAAAAAACAAAAAGGCAGGTTTGTTGGGTTTCTGGAAGGTATGTGAAGTCCAAGGGAAATAAGGCAGTAAGACACTGTAAGTGGAAAGGGGCAGATGACGGTAAACAGCTCACACACGCTCTCCCAATTCTCCACCCAGGATTCTGTGTTGTTTTCTCCCAGATTAAGAAATGATGTCACTGATCTGATAGATTAGAAAGTACCTCCAGACTCAAGCCACCTGCTCTTCTGTTAAATTGTTGATTTTAATCTTCTAAGAGTTCTCTAAGAGTTCATTATATACCCTCTTACCCGAAAGAGAGCCTGGGCCAGTCCACCTTTGTACAATGTCTTGGTGAATCAGACCATTGAGTAGCATGCACTTCCACATTTAGGGCATGTATGTTCAGTGCTTTCTTGGCAACCAATGGCCCAGGCACACAGCTAGCTTGTTCACTCTGAATTCCCTTGTATCTAACTTGTTATCCTTAACTCTGAGAGAGCGTGAACTCAGCACTGCATTGAGCTACAGAGGAGTAACCCTGCATGGGGACTTATTTCTCTCAAGAAGAAGTCACTTTTAAAATATGACAACTTTATAACCAAAAAAAGCGAACTGTCTTCTGAGGAAGAATAAGGATTAAGAAAAAAACAACATAGCATGCCCGGAAGACAGCACAAAGGGTAGGAAAATTCCCAAGAATGGCCTTATGCTGATGGCCCTGTGTCGGGACCCTGCCCTCATGGAAGAGCTGTCAGACAGTCTCAAAGGAGCCTGGAGGCCACTCTGAGGTGGAGACACAGGTGAGGAGTTGGCACTAGGAAAAGGAGACCAAGTCCTCCAGGTTGCCACCCCATCCACGGAAAACTACTGTTTTCAAACCAGATAAGCCATCCTTGGGATCTATTTCTCCCCTATGGGCAGTCACAGGATGTTAGAGAAAACAAACAATTACAAAAATTAAGTGGCAAATATAAACACAAAATCCCAGCTTGCACAAGCCGGGCTGACATCTGCGGACTCAGCAGCCCCAGGAGCCCAGCTCACGGAGGCCTTCTAAGAACAGCAAAAAACCCAACGGAAGATCGCAGGGCAGGGAGGAAGCAGACTACTTAAATTCAAGGCATTATTAAGATGACATATAAATACAACAGAACTGAGGCATGATATTTTGTGTAGTAGTAGTACTGAAATCATAAAATTTTTACATGCTATTGATGAGTCTTCATGTTAATCTTCCTAAATCAAAACCTCAGTAAAATTAGATCCTTCTACAAGTGGATTAAGGGAATTGGGTCAGACGCTGCAGCTTGGGTTTCCCCAGCTCTTACTTGGAAGGTAATACGGAAAGGTATTTTGGGATATCCAATTACCTGAAAATACTCAAAGTAAAGAGAACAACACAGAATTAATGATTGACAATGAGGCTGGAAATTCCCAGAGAACACACTGTTCTATGCTCTCCAAAGAGCAACTACAAGGGCTTAGCACAAGGCAGGCACTCGATGGACCAGAGGAGAAGGGGCCTGTCCGGGGTCATGCAGCTGAAGGCCTGGGGAGGATGCCTCTTCTCACCTCCCGCTCTCGGTGATTCTCCACTGTGTGCTCCTTATCAGCAAGGAGGTTTGCCTTCATACTCTGCTCCTTCCTCACACGTTGGTTGCACTCCTGTTTCCAAAGGTGCCTCCCTCACTTTCCATATTCTACCCCTGTTTAAATGATCCAGTTCAAATCTTAGCTCCCACATAAAGCTTTCCCGACTGTGCAAGTGTGTCCTCTCTAGCCTTGAAACTTGTACAGCATGAAGCATCGAAACCCTCAAATAGACCCTTCCACAATTTCTTCTGATGCCTCTTATGTTACTTAACTCATGCATGAGACAACTCTTTAGCATGTTCCTGAGGCCTTTGTGATGGTAGAAATCACAAAGATTGCCTTCTTTCTTCATAGCATGCAACATAGTTCAATGTGAAACCCAGGGACAAGCAACAGCATCAGAAATGTAATTAGGAGAGCCTGTCTCTGCATGGGGAAGTGGCTGCTTCTACAGGGGACTGGTCTTTACTCCAACCTCATCACAAGATGAGCACCAGCTGAGTTCCAGCCTGCTAAGCAGTTGTTCGCACCAGAGTGTCACTGTTCTTATGATGCTTCACTTCTATGGATCTGAATTTCTATTTTAAGACTCCATGACTTCTATAATTTAAAGATCCAGGAGGATTTAGTCTATTGTTAGCTTAAAGAGGACAGGACATTGGTCAGAAAAGAAGTGCAAGGTAGGTTGTAACCCAGTTCGTGTTAACTTCAAACAAGGACCTAGAAAGAACCTCAGGGAGACTGTGGCTCAAACCTCATTTGAAGGTATAGAAATGAAAGACCAGAGAGGGCCTGTGATCTGTGGAGATTCAGCTGGTTGGTGACAGTCTCCCGATGGCTAGGCAAGTACCCTTTCACCACACCACGGTGGCTCTCCCTGCCAAAAATAAAGTTATAAATAACAGTCCTTTCAATCAGGCTGGAATTCTGAAAGGAAGAGAAACCTCAGGAATGACCACACAAAACACAAATCTGCACAGCACTGGACAAAATTATGGTATTAATAGCCACCTTGACTGTTACAGTCAATGAGGTCAAATGGTAGGTTGAAATAAAATATGACTGAGGTACAGAACTTGAATCTAAGTTCCATTTCTCACAGTAACTTGCAAAATCACGTTGGGCAGGTCATTTCCCTCTCCAGGCCTCACTTTCTCAGGTGTAAAAACAGATGCTTACAGAGTTTCTCACTGGGGAACTCCTGGTGTTTTGACAGGTCCATTCTTGCTTGGGGACTGTTCCCTTACATTACAGACCACTAAGCCTCCCTGGCCTCAGGCCCCATCATTGTGTCAACTAACAATGGCCCCACACATTTTAAACTGCCCTAAGTTGAGAACCACCAGGAAGCTCTCCAAGGCCCCCGCTGGCTGTAAAGTGCCAGCAGAAAGCCACTCCCCGCTGGCTGTAAAGTGAGATAGTGATAGAGTGAGACAGGCAGCAGGCCTACCCGTAGATGTCCAGGACCCCGATGAAGGAGTGCTGCTTGAGGGAAGTGTGCAGGGCCTTGTTGATGTGCTCCACAATCCAGCTGAATAGCTGGGCATAGATGTGCTTGGCCAGGGCGTTGCGCGCATTGATCACCTGCTGCAGGGACATGGTCTTGACATAGGTCTCTGAGGTGGTGACCAGCTTGCGATGACACAACCAGTGCTCCATCTGACTGTGCTCCACCCCTAGCAGTCGGCAGAAGTTGCTTAGGTGTTCATCCTGGGGCTGTGGGAGATGGGGGAGACAGGTTCAGGAGGAGTGTGGGAGACAAGCTGCCCCCTACCAATGTCTTCCACCCTCCCGCCCAGAGGGAAAACAAGCCAAACCCAAGGCCTCCCAACAATCCAGAATCCCAGCACGTCCCCTGTTGCCAGCCCCGCAGTCTCTCTCTCTCTCTCTCTCTCTCTCACACACACACACACACACACACACAGCGCTAAGTGGAGATGACAGAGCCCATTAGAGAGCAATGCTCAAACTGATCATTCCACCTGCTAATGACCAAATTACAGGACTTTAAAAACCAAAACATTCTCCATCTTTCTTGTCCCCTCCCTCCATGCCAGGCTGCTGCTGAGTAACTGGTAAGAGGTGAGTCCCTCAGTGAAGGGAGCAGAATGAGAATCGAGAGCTTATGACCACACAATCCATTTGGCGTAACAAACATATTTACACCAAATACAGTTTGCATCTGCTGAGGTCTGCATGCAGTGCTTGACCCACAGCCCAGAAAGCAATTCTCTTCCTCCCTCTTAGAGTTCCTCACTTACAGGCATTGCCTTTGAGCCACCCCATCTAACCAGCTGCATGCTCAGAAACAAACCCCAGGCTCCTAAGATGGAGGGGCCTTCAAAGGCACTAGCCATGTCCCTCCCTTAGAAGTCAGTTCCCCGCTCTGTAAAGTAACAGGATGGGCCAGATCAATGATGCTCTTCTGGGTGAGTAGCTTAAGTGAGAATCATCTTGAGGAGTTTTTGAAATTGTATGTGATACCAGTGAGAGGTTCAGATGTGCTGAGTAGGAGACAGGCTGAAACGCAATGGACGATGTCACTCCCAGCACTGACCCTGTACTGTCCTATGCTTTCAAGCAGGCTCGCTTTCTTCTTAGCCTTAGTGATGCTAAAATCACAGAAACTGAACTTTTTTTCCCCCAAACAGCAAGTGTTTTAAGAATGTAGACAAAGTTCCTCAACGTGGAAAGCTAAGATACGTGGCAAAACCTTGGACCACATCTTGACCTGGGAAGATCATCTGGAACACTTCTGCCGATAACATCACACACACTCAGAGCGGGAAGGAAATGGCAACTCCCCCAGTTTAGGCCTCTTTTCCTACGTAAAAAGCTGAGCTGAGCCCCAGAGAGGTACAACTACTCAACCAGGCCCCTGCCCCACCCCCAGCACAAGGCTTCTACCACTGCCCTGCCCAATGTATCTCCTGCCTATCCAGTTGCCTCTAGGGACTATGTGTGAGTCTTGACCCTCATTTACCCAAATACCAATCACATCACCTGACATTTGAGTCACTGGAGAGCCACATTTCCCACAGGGTCTTGTCTTCTTTCACCAAAACGTATAAATTCCTTGGATAATCCTTGCAGCCCACTCGGGGCACTATGAGAAAACCTGCTCATCGTTGTTATTCATTCTCTCACCTGTTATTCATTCCCTCATCTGAATCCACCTGGGAAAGCTGGTAGCCCAGCCTCAAGCCTGCTGGAGAGCTTATTCATGCTGAGGCTGAAAGGGAGTCCTTCAGAACATGATGTGCCATCTCCTAATGGCCCTCAATTGCTTGTGGGACTCATTTTCTGATGAGGCTGCCTTGCAGGATTTAAATGAGGGCTTAATGAAAATTAACACAGATAACTGTTTGATTTCTCCCTTAACACCATAGCCCCAGGCAACTTTTTTCCTCCTACATATATTTAAAATCCATCTACCCAAAACAGTTATAAAATAATAGAACACCAGAATAATAGAATCCAAAATCACTAAGGCCAGTGTTTTTCCAATGTATGGTTTATGGAACAGTAGTTGCAAAGAACATTAATTGGCTTTACTTAACCGAAGGAGAGGATAGGATCAGGTTAAACACAGCTGAACTGGTTTAATACACCGTGTAGCACCAAGAGATAGATATTTTAAGAAGCATTTTTGGAAAGTATTTGATCAAAGAGTGCTTATGTTCTTAAGAAATTACATTGTAATCCAATGTCCCTTATTACTCAGATGAAGCTGAGTGAGGCCTCCTGACCTCTGGCCCAGAGCTCCTAACCCCAGCCCGGCAGGACAATCAGCTTGGTTTGGGCTGGGTGGGTGCGGAGAAGCCCCCATTGTTTCACACTCATAGGAGAGTTTCCATCGCTACTTCTCCTGGCCAAGATCCTTTTTCTCTGAAGCCAACCTGTCTCCCCCGTCCCTAAACATAAAGCCATATGTGGTAGAGTTAAGTGCCTGGGGACCGCTTGGCAAGCAACAAGTTCAGAGGTGGCAAGCGTCCAATTTGCTCATCTGACCTATTTCCAAGAAATTCTTAATTGCTAGGCATGGCACTGCAGATGGATTCCCTGACATTTATGTGGCCTGCCAGCAGCTACCATACTGCCCAAGACATGCCCATGGGCACCCTCCCCTCCCTGAGGCCTCGCGCTGTGAGTACAGTGGAGAAAGCATGAGTTAGAGACTTGTCTGAGAACCAAACTGGGGACCAGCTTTTATCCACCACAGTGGGGCGGGGCTTGATTTTCTCACCCTCTTCTGACTGTTGATTAAAGGTGCTAACTGAAACTGATTTAACATCGTGCAATTACATTTAGGCAAACTTAAATGATGCTAAATCCATTAAGAATAGCCAACATCATAGGTAGCAGATTAGTTTTATGGGCCCATATTGCTAAATTCAAGAAACAAATTGCCTTTGGTGTCCATGCAATTGAATGCTGTTGCATCTCCAAGGTAACCCTGGCAGTCATGGAGCACATTCTCATGCTTTAATTAAAAATAAAAACTACTGAGCAGAAGGCACACTGCTTATGGAAAGACAGCCTTTCCAATAGGAGGCCCATCCTATGTGCCCGAGGAATAAACCACAATCAGTGGGGCTCTCAGTAGCAACTACTTAACGATGCGTTTCTCAAGCACACATTCTGTGCCTGGCACTGTGAGGGCACCAACGGGGCCTGCCAGGCAAGCAGAGGGCAGTCTCCTCCCCAAGGATTTGCAGTCCAGCCAAGGAAGCCGGGATGGCAGGAGTGAAGGGGACTGAACACTGCCTGGGCCCTGTCCCACCTTTGCCATTGTCATTCTGACCTCAGAGAAAGAGGTTCCCCTCTCTGGGCCTTATTTTTTCCTCCCCTGTACAGCAAGAGGGAAGCTCTTAAGGTTCACTCTGGCTATAACAAGGCTGATACTAGACAAGGACTCTCTCACCATGAGCTCTGTGCTAAAATCTTTCCACATAGAGCTTTCTGGGATCTTCACTCCAGCACTGAGGCAGGTGGTCATCCACACTTTACAGAGGAGGAAACAGAGAGGTTAGCACACTTGCCGTAAGTCACACATCCAGGAAGAAGAATCAGGATGTGAACCTTGGCCATCTCGACTTAAGAGTCCTTGCTGTCCACTAGTTATCTGTAGAGCTCTGATTGCAAAACAATGGAAGACCAGCCTAGGCCACAAACCTGCACTCAAATGCCTTCTGGAATTTCCTGCCACCTAGCAGAGAAAGGGCTGCCACATCAGGCAGCATCCAAACCTCAACCTCTCAGGCCTCCTCCCTCCCGCCCTCACCCCGCCCCTTTACCACCTGCATCCTCCATCCATGCCTTCCTAAGAGGCCCTGATGTTCCCACCCTCATACCACCTCCACATAAACACTCAGTGGGAACTAGAGGGACAACAGTGAGCCCAACAGATACAGTCCTAATCAACACTCACTTCCCTTCTCACCTGAACGTTCTCCAGAGGCTGGGTGTGGAGGATCAACCGTAAGATCAGAGACACTTCACTTACAGGCTCAAGACTTAATTTTGCTGGTCTCACCCCCCAATGCAGGTAGGAGCCCAGGGACTCCCCAGCCCTGGTTCTCATGCTAACCACCAGCCTCACTAAGATCTCAGAGTTGCCCATCCACTCTTACTCTCCTGTGTGCCACCTCTGAAGCCTGGAGAGCCTCAGTCATCCATCCATCTGCTTCTTGGGTGCCTGGTGAGTGCTGAGCACCACAGTAGATGCTGGTGATAGAATAAAGAGTGAGAACTGACCCTACCCTCTCAGAGTTTGGAGTGTCACAAAGGAGAAAAGTAGGCAGCAAGTAATCAACACACACACACACACACACACACACAATGCTCAGCCCCACAGAGGGGAGGTAAGAACCCATGAAACAAGAAGTGACCTGTGAAGGGCCTGGGGAGGAACAGGGTGCTGGGTGGGCTGGAGGTCCACAAACCACAGGGCACATCTGTCACCTTTCCTGCATCTTACCAGCCTCAGCCAGGCATTGGTCACTGCAGGTGTTCCCCATCTCACCCGTCCCTGACACAGAATACAGCTGCCCTAAGGAACCACAGGACACTGAGCTGTGTGCATGGGGAGGCACAGATGCTCTATGCCTTTCTCATCAGGGGAAAGACATTGGGACAATACATCACTGGCCCTAACGACTCAGATTACGGGAGGGTTTGTCCTGCACTGGAGGCTCCTCCACCACTCCCTGGGCCACAGGTCCTCATCTGCACATGACAGTCCTTCCCATGGCATCACTGCTGCCAACTCCGCTGCACCACGCCCTCCTTCCCCCTAAGGTGAGCACCCACACAGGTACATAAGCAGCAGATATCCAAAACAGCTCCAGGGCACCTAACACTACCAGCACCAACATCTCCTCCTTTTCCACTGGGCCCGACAGGGGAGCTTCAAGGCTCTCACGAGGCTGCAGAGTCCATGCCAGGGATGGCAGCAGGCCGGACAGGCCCAGGGGCCCTCTCAAACCCTAGATCATTCCCCATGGATTGTGTATCCTTCCATGGACGATACACAATGAGCTCTACTGAGTCCCAGCTACAGTTCAGGTCTTCCTCTCCCTGAAGACAGGGCCAGTTTGAATTTTTCATAACCCCCAACTCTAGACAAACAGAAGGAGGTTAATTTACGTCCACTCAGTTGAATAAGCATCAGCTTGTGAGCACCATGGACACATGCCCTCAGGTGGTGCTGTCTTTTGTATTTTTCCAGTATCTGGTTATTTAAATTCCAAGTACCTAGAAGCAAGAATCATACTTTGCACCTCCCCAGGACCTGGCCATAAATAGGCACAAGAGGTATAGAATAAACCGTTGCAGATTCACCTAGTCAAGGTCAGCATACCAGCTTTAGCTTTTCCCAACACCATTAAATTCCAGAGGGCACAACAATTGCTGTGGGTGCCACTTCCCTGGTGCTTACTTCATCACCCGTCCATCCACTTAGACATGTATCTACCACATATCAGTACTACATTGGGCATCAGGAAAATAACCTTCATTGTGAGCCTTCACGGAGCACCTGACAGCTTGCAGTACTTTCACATGGATGTCTCACTTAACAGCCCGCCTTGTGCTGTCAGAATCTTGGGAAGGGTTGCCACCTGCCTTGTTCACCCAATTAGACTGTAAGCCCCTTTGAAGCATCAGGTACGGTGCCCTGTGCCCTTTCATCTCCTTGCAGCAGGGACCTCAGTCTGGCGCTCAGAAACTACTCAATGGATTGACAACATGTAGAATTCTGTGTACTTCAGGGCACTTGGGAAGTCAACCCAACAAAAAGAATTTATCAAATAGCCACTACATTCCCTGCCCTCGGCAACAGAAACTTGTGGCGGCTGATTTTTAAAGGGTTGGCTCTTTTAAAAAATTATCAGCAAGTGAACAGAAACCATTACTGTTAAGAATAAATAACCTATGAGTGTCCTCTAACTGTAAAGACACATTTCAGTCATATCAAGCTGTAAGAACAGGGTAAATTGTGTACATTTTATCTCCAGTGTTGGTGTGCAACTTACTGATATACTACAGGAATCACCATCACGCTCAGCCTGAATCTCCACACTTCCAAGGTGCAAGATAGAAGCAATTATCTTAAAAATGCTTATCTGATGGGACTCTCTCACTCCTGGAAATAAAAAAAAAAAAAAAATGAATGAATGACACTCAATATCCGTGGTCGGATGGAAAGGACATTTTACCCTTTCTAAGGACTTTTTTTTTTTTTTTTAAATAAAATTTGATTTTTCCTTTCTGGCCTGGTGACTACTAAAATGATCCTAGCTCCTCACCAAATAATTACCACTCACAGTAACAGCTCAGAGGGCAAAGGGGCTCCTCGGACTAAAAAGAAAATATCCTCACTATGATTGTCCTGACCACACCAGATGGGTCATGCTGCCATTTTAACTTCTCAAAGAGTAAAACAGAGGCAACAATCCTGCAGGCTCATTTTGGGCTTCATTTCAACCGAACACTTTATGGATGTTTTTATGAGTTTAATAAGAATGGTCATTTATCTGTAATCATTTTTTCCCCAACATAATATCTTGTAAACATCTGTGACACACATCCCCAGTGCCAATGAGGGAAGAAGAGGAGAAACTTCTCTTGGGATTGCTGTTCTGGGGCTGGATGGCCAGCTGGCCCCTGGCCATCCCCAGATGGGAGCAGCTGTTCGCCACACTATATGCACTGTCATAGGCAGGTACCACTGACCCCAGAACCACTGTGGCAGCAATCACCTGTTGTCAGATTTGTTATTTACCTATATGAATCATCAAAGGCATGGATAATCTCTTAATTTGTATTCAGCTTGCAAGGCATTGGCATTTTTACAAAATGATTCAGACTCATTTTTAAAAGACTACAGAACAATAGAATGATATCAGTAAACCTGCCATTTAGTTTAAGAAATACAGCTGCTCTCCCCATTCCTTCCAGCTGCAGTTATTTTTTAAGGCAATATTTTATTCAGGCTAAAAAAAAGTCAATAACGCCTCTGAAAATGGGAGGCACAGATATGTTACGCTAGGATTAAAACATTTCCCCAGATAATCTACAAAGTGGACAACCCAAGAAAAATTAACTCTAGGCTTTCATGTTAGATGACCACTACGATGTAAGCATCATATATTTACTTTTTTGTTTTTATTATGTAAAATTTCAAAACATACAAAGAATAACAAAGTAAATAATATAATGAATCCCTGTTCTTGCTTCATCATTAGGTCCCCAGGGCCTGGAACTGCCTGGAACATAGCAGATGCTCGGAAACATGGCAGAATGACTGGACTAATGGCTGCTACACAGCCTGCAAGAACTTGCAGCTATCAAAACATATGCATTATTCAAATATGTGGTGTTAGCTTAAAAATCACCCCAAAAAACACCAAAGAATTTAAGCATCCATCTTGGTTCAGCATAACTGAATACACCTGGTTAAAGCCAGAGGCTGGTATTCAGGACAAGATAGGAAGCTAGACGCTTATGCACCCTTGTAGGCGGTAAAGCACTGGGATATTTTGTCTGAGCTTAGAGTATCTTGCTCTTAAGTCAAGTCCCATTGAAGCTACTAGACAGGAGCTGGGTGCTGGGACCATCACAGAACAAGATGGATATATTCCCTAGACAGTAGCTTTTCTACTTCATTTATCTATTTTTTTGAGACAGGGTCTTGCTTTGTTGCCCAGGCTAGAGTCCAGTGGTACAGTCACTGGTCACTGCAGCCTCAAACTCCTGGGCTCAAGCAGTCCTCCCACCTCAGCCTCTTGAGTAGCTGGGACAGGTGTGCACCAACATGGCCAGCTAATTTGTTTTATTTTTTTTTTGTAGAGACATGGTTTTCCATGTTGCCCAGAACTCCTGGGTTCAAGGAATCCTCCTGCTTCGGCCTCACAAGGTGTTGGGATTACAGGCATGAGCCACTGCACCTGGCCTACCTCGTTTACTCTTGAGAACCAGTGATCTGTCAATTTCCAAAGGCCTAACCCCCCTGTCATGGTAGGAATGTAAGTGGTAGATACAGAACGAATACTGAATCCTAACAATTGTTAGGATCCTCGCACTACACTGATGAGAAAATTATTTCACGCTGTGGGATTCTTTGAACAAGTGGTACCTCACACTATGGGAAGCAAAAAATCTAAAAGACAAAAATCAATCAATCAATCAAACCTAAGGAGTCAAACGGGTTGGCAAACTATGGCTCACAGCCTGTTTTCATAACTAAAGTTCTATCAGGACACAGTCCTGCCCACTCTCTTACATTCCGTCTATTGCTACTTTCACAAAACAGTGGAGTTGAGTGCATTGCAACAAACTGTATGACCCAAAAACCTAAAAAATTTACTATCTTGTCCTTTAAGTTTGCTAATCCCTGCAATGAAAAAAGGGACATGTTCATTAAAGAATAGAGATGAGCAGATCACGAGGTCAGGAGATCGAGACCATCATGGCGAACATGGTGAAACCCCGTCTCTACTAAAAAAATACAAAAAAGTAGCTGGGCGAGGTGGCGGGCGCCTGTAGTCCCAGCTACTCGGGAGGCTGAGGCAGGAGAATGGCGTAAACCCGGGAGGCGGAGCTTGCAGTGAGCCGAGATTGCACCACTGCACTCCAGCCTGGGCAACAGAGCGAGACTCTGTCTCCAAAAAAAAAAAAAAAAGAATAGAGAAGAAAGTCTTACTACAATAATTAGTTTTACAAAAGCAATTTGCTTTGAGCATTAAAGTATCCAGTCTCCTTAGAGCCTTGGAGGGAGCAATCCTCTCCTTATATCAGCTTATGCCCACCGACCACACCAGCACTACAAGGGCAGCTGCCAGAGGCCTTCTCCTTTCTCCTGTAAGTTCAGAGAAGAATGTATCCTGCACACTGTCAATTCTGCTCCAAACTTGCTCCCCAACTCTGGAGACTAAGATAGTCACGTAGTGCTGGGAAAGTCAGGGATGCCAGTTATCAACTTATCTCTTAGCTTCAAAGCATCTCTTCTTTGCTCTATCAAACTGGAACTGGATCCTGTAAACATTTCTCCTTTGCCTACTAGTAGAATGTCAAGCTTGCTCAATAGAGGGCATTTCAGCGATCTGAAAGGCAGCAGCACAGGAAGACAATTCCTTTTCTGGTTCTGGTCCTCCATAGTTATCATGATTTATCAGGGAGTCCAGAAACCTCCAGATGAGCTCCAGCTCTCTGTCCTCAGGCCTGTCTCCCCATCAGCAGTGGCTTCTGAGCAGTTCTGGCACCGTACACCTTGGGGCACCTGCAGCCTGCTTGTACAAACCAGTTCTGGCCTGCATCCTATGGGCAAGTTTCTTCATCACATCCTCTTCAAAGTGAACTAAAGCTCCGCTGGGGTGGAGGCCTCTCCTATATTTATTGGCTATTCTCCCCTACTCCACCACCACCCCCAGGGGTAGTAGCTGTTCTTTTGCACCTGCTACTTCTGGACCTTCTATAAAATCCTCATTTATCCTTTTTGTAGTCAATCACCTGCTACTGCTGTAGTTAACAATTGTTTATATTAATTTTTCTATTTTGGAATAACCAGTGTGGTTTGTGTCTCCTGATAGTTCATGGGTATAAAAGACAAACCCTATCTATGTACCAGTTTCCCAGAGAACTGACTGGCTCTGGGAGCATGGTAAGTAAGGGTCTGGTTGCCTCCCCATAGAGAGGTTAGAGTGTGCCCTGTTTGGCCATGTTTTATTTGGACATTGGCTAGAACTTCCCTGACCTCCAAAGAATCTAACATGCTGCTCTGGGTTAGTCACGTGGCTCAGAAGCCAAACGTTATATCTCTTTCAGAGAAGGGGCTGGGGAAGACACAAGCGCCTTCCTGAGCCACTTGGGGTTTCAGGCTGACTTCTCAAGCTTTCCTTTTTCTGGCTGCAGGTCCCAGGAATTTAACACTTCAAATTCCCAACTGAGAAAGGCTTACCTTCTACTTTACCGCTTCTCCCCCAAAAGTGGCAGGGGAGCATGGCAATTTCCTCCAGTCCTACTGTCCCCTTCTGCCCCTGAAGGACAGAGAACTTGTTTGAAGGATTCCAATGCTAAAGCTCTATATGGAAACAGAGCTGACAGAATTAACGCTGTATGTGTGATGCAGCTGCCAGACCTTCACAGCCTGCTTCCAACTCTGATTTCATGCTGTGGTGCACAGGTGCACTGGGTGAGCGCAACGTTGTGTTCTTCCTGCTAGAGCACACTGAACCCAGACCACAGCATGAGAAGACATGGCTACACTTGCTTTACCTCCATTGGTTCCAACAGCCTGCATGAGTGGAAAGGGATACTGTACAGTGCCTGGGAGAGGGACTCTCATAACCTTATTTTTTAAAAAGGCAGTGAAGCTCCAAATTTTAAGTTCTAGAGCCTGAGTGTTGGGATGGGTAAGAGAGTAAGATGATATTCACTAGGGGCAAGAAGGTATCTCCCATTAGCTCCTGCAGGTTGCTGGCAAGCACAGTGGGACATCACCTTGCATTCTACCTTCCGTGCCATCAGCCCTTGGGGCCTGCTTCCCCAACTCAGAAGCTCCTTACCAAGGAGTGTGAAGGCTTGTCGAGTCTTCTCAAAGTCCTCAGCATCGTCCACACCCTCGATGGAAGTGTCTCCTCCCTGTGATGTATAGAAAAAGTCCTCCGCGCTTGCTGTTGGGGGCGAGGAAATAAGGCATGAGGCACTGGAGGACACTTCATCCCACAGATCATGGCACATGAAGATTCTATTCTGATAGCATGCTATCCCAGACCAAATGTTAGGCCCAGCTGGATGTGAAACTCTTTAAAATAGTCTTTATCCACAATGGCAAATGGGAGAGAAAACTGAATAGTGCAAGAAAAATTATAGGACACTGACAGAAATGTGCTGCTTTATGTAAAATTGGCATGGGAAACATATGTTAACACAAAAGGCATATACGTCACAGACAGTTCCATTTAATAGGATTCATCACAGATTCGTTGTTTTTAAAAAGATCTGATAAAAGTAAAATGTATTCCCATCCTAGAAACAGACTTCCATGACTTACATAATCTCAGTCTGACAAGATCATTTGACAAATGAGGATATGTGCCCGATGTGCCAGTTTTTTTGTTCATTTGTTTTACAAAGTTGGGCACACCTCAACTCTCTGGGTACATGCACAAATGCAGGTTGATACCCTTACATGTTTGCTCTCATCCCCCAGCTTAATTCTTCTTCAGTCAGGTCTCTGGGAACAGCCTAGGGGACAGCTGGTAAGGAGGGGCCCAGATGGTGTCTTAAAATTCAGAGCCAAGCTTAGAAGAGGACACAAATGCAACAAGCCCTGGGTAGTATCTGCCCTACAGAGAGGATGGCAGAATTAGCTCTTAGGAGGAAGCAGGGCTTATAAGTGAGCATTTAAGGCCGCAGTTGCATGTAATCAAAGTTACCCTTAAAAACTACTTAAATCTTTCACAAGATATAGTATCTTGTGTGGTGATCCTGCCTGGTACTATCCTGCCTGGCACTTCATATTCTAAGTGTATAACGTTTGGTTTTGACAAGATGTCAAAAGGAGACGCCGATTTCCCTCTTCCCTGAAAACCCTAAATTCTTTTCCCTGGACCTGAGCGTGCAGGGCTGAAACACATGAGTTAAAGGTGCTGAGGTGCAGCTTCACCGCAGCTCCCACTGCTCCTTCGACACCTGTCCTTCCAATTTGATCCCAAGAATTTCTGAAGTCTCTTTCCTTTCCCCATCCTGATTGCCATTGCCTTTCAGCTCCATTGTCAGAACTGTTGAAAAAGACACTACTCCAGTCTCTCTGCTTCTGCACCTGTCCCTTTAAATCCACCCCAAAATGCTAGTAAGTCTGATCATATCACCCCTATCTGCTTAAAAAGCCCTTTGAGAGGTCCCACTGCTCACAAAGCCAAGGTCAATACCCTAGGACAGCCCCTGGCCCTTTTGTGAAGTGGCCACTGCATACCTCCAGACTCATGGCTTATTCCTTCCCCATCTCTATGTTCCAGATATGCCAGTTTCCTTATTATCATGCATCAGCTGTCCCCTCTGTCCATGCTTTCAATGGTCTCTGCCTACGTCTCCTCCCTCACCTCTTCCCATTTCCCACTTTGCATCCTATGCTCCAAGCCATACTGAGCTTTGCCCATTCCTCCAGTCCATTATGCATACATGACCAGGCCCAGCCAAGGAGAGAGGGAACTCAACCCTAGACCCCAGTCTGACTACACAACCTGAACTATAACCACCAGGTGACCCTACTCACAGGCACAAATAATCAGAACATCAGTTGTACTCTATGAGTGAAGGTTTCCTGGAGGAGTAACAAATTCTGAGGACCAGTGGCCAAGGTACTTGAACGGAGAGAAGGACTCCAGCTCACTCACAGCCTCAGCAGAAGCACATTTTAATGAGGACAACCACATCCGATCTTTGCAGAAGATAGCATTTTAGCTCTTTCTTACCTAAGCATGCAGAAAGCACCAGCACAGAGCAATACAACAGTTTCAAAGGCTTAATAAAAGTGCCAACTATTTTTTCCCTTTACACGTACATTTCAAAGTATCTCATTTGATTATTTTTACAGTGTCCACCTGAAGAAGACTGTCTATATTATTTACTCCCATTTTTCAGAAAGACAAACTGAGTAACCTGGGGTTTAAGGGGTGCCCAGGGTCACCCACGGTTTGGTCAGGCCTGGGAGTTCATTACTTGATTACCCTATTGTAGAAAAATGACAATTTATCTATGGCATCTCATGATTTTTCCACAAAAACAAACTAACTCATCAGCCAAACACATCAGAAAGAGTCACCTGAGACTCCAAAGGAGGAGACTAGACTTCCATATTGGAGGGAAGGCATTTTCAGCATCTTTCCAAAACCTTTCATTGTCAACAGCCAAGGCCCTACTGCCTGATGTTGCTATGAATCAGACAGACACCCCACCTTCCCAGGTCCCAGTTCCCAAACTCAGGCCCAGCTGGGCAACTTCCTCAGGCTGAGGCTTGTCACTGCAGGGGCCACCTGGGTCAGTTACAGCATTTTCTACTAAATGATGTGAAACCAATCAAAATGATCATCTTTCCATATGCGTTAAGGTCTGCAATCAACCCAGTCACATCACTCTCTAGACCCTCTTAATAAGATACAACCAAACAGGACTCAGTCTTCCCCCCACCTGCTTGGCCTTCCTGGATCTCAGCCCTCCTTTCAGGCCCATAAAGCTGAACACGGACTATCCCATCCCAAAGCAACTTCTCTCATCCTCCAGTTTAGGTCCCTCTCTTTACCAAGAATTCCCAAGGAGAAATGTACCACAAACCTCCCATTAACCAGTTCAACAGGCAGAGACTGGATCAGGCAGTCAACAGAACACAGAAGAGAATGTGAACCCAGTGATTAGAGCACCGGAGCACTAAGGCCATGGTCATGGGCTTGCACATCACCTGGGGAGGCTATGCTCTGACCTATGCAAGGCCAGAGAGGTTGTTTATAAAACTATGCACACAACCATGGAAATGAAAAAGAAGAAAAGGAATTTACTTCTTATCCCCCAAAGGCTGTATTTAAGGGAAAATGGGCCCATTACAACTGGATGTACCACCGGAAATTGGTGTATATGGAACACAGAGACGGGGAGGAAATAAGCGGTGAGTGGAAGGTAGGGGCAGCTACTTCACAAAAGGGCCAGGAGGTTATTCTAGGGTATTGACTTTGGCCTGTATGGTTTTTACCGTCATTTATTCACACCTTAACAAATTATTCATTGAACTTAAAAAAAAATTTCTTGAGGTCATTTTAAATGCAATAGCCCACCAACAATGGGGCAGAAGAAGAATGCGGACAACTGGATGCAAATCTGCACCCTCCATTGTCAGACACATGCACAACATTTATGCCAAGCCAAGGGGTCTTGCAGAGACTTGTGTGCATTTGATTTGCATGTTTTGGGTTAAGAAGAGAAGAAGGATACGAAGCAGGTCCAAATATTCACTTAGAGCCCTTGGCTAGTCCATGTATTTGCTGTTTTCAGTTACTCAACCAGGGTTATCAGTGAACCTAAATGCCAAGCTTCAGGGCCCACAGCCAATCCACCCATGAGGCCGAGGACAGCCTGACACCAGAGCACAAGCACTCATCAAAGGCTCTTGTTTCACTCCAAAATATTCTCAGAGGGCACATGAAAGTGAAAGAGTGGGAAAAAAAAACTGATCAAATTGGGTAGCTTTCAAGCACTGCAGCCTGGGGGACCCATGCACCTTGCAGAGGCAGGGAATAAGGGGAAATCGTGTTTAACCTCAATATGACTCATGTAACTGAAAAAGAAATTTAGGAGGATTTCTTCCCCATTACACCTTAGAATTATAATTGGGACAAGTGATCCAAATCATCCAGATGGGTCTTGCCAGTATTTGTTAATTCTCTATGAAACTGACCTGAGGGAAAACAAATTCATCTCCTGCAAGTTGGCCCTGAAAAGCCCTGCGAGGCCTATGTTCTGCTCTGGGAAGGAAAGAGGAGAATGGCAGTGGCCCCTAACGTGGATGCATACCTGGCTGCATGAGACTGACAGCCACCTTCAGAGCCACAGGCTCCAGCTCAGGACAGTGTGCAAAGAGTGCTCAGCACCTGTTCTGCATAGCAGGGAACACACACTCCGTGTCCTCAAGGATTTTATCATGTTTATCATGTTCCTGGGAAAATCAGACTTGCAAGCACTGACCAGCTAGAGAATAGGACAAAACTAGCAATGGACGTCAGCCAGAGTTTTCTCCCTGGGGTCCCAATTTAAATTTTACTTCCCAGGGGGAGCCTCCCAGCCCTCCTCTGCTTCCTTCAGCACAGCCCTTAGCACTCTGTATCATAATTGACATGCTAAGCAGGGTAGGACCCACAACTGTTTTGCTCAATGCTGCATCCCTGGGGCCTAACATGGCCTGAAGAGAGTTTGATGAACAAATGAAAGAATTATTGCTAAGTTGCATGGTACAAGCATTGAAGATACAGGGATTCATAAGCAAGTAAGAGTTATGAGGGCAGACTTGTGCTGAAACCACTTGATGGATTTCAGCTACTGGGAACACAGGTGGGTCTGGTGCTGGACCCTTACGATGGCCAGGACTTGGCTCACGAACAGCCAAGCCTCAGAAGTCTGTTTCTTGCACAGCTGCACAAAGACCAACTACCCTGTTTAGACACCCAGATCTTCATACCATCTGCTAGTATTAGACCTCCACACATGCCCCCAAAACACAGACAGCAGGACAGGGACAGGAAGTGTGGCAGATGCCAAGACGCTGCTGGACCCGAGGCTTGCCCTCTTTACACACACGTGCCTGAAGACTCAGCAGCAAAAATCAGTCGTTACCCCATAAGGCCCCACAGAGAAGGGCCAAAGGCTCCAGACCCAAGCAGAGCTGCTCTGTGGTTTGGAGTCAGGAACTAAAGCCTGCTCACTGCTCTGCTGGCTCCACATCAACAGCCTCAAAGCAAATGAAACTTGCTAACACCCCTCAGGAAGCAGCAGGAGTGGAAACAAAGGGTGGTGCTCATCTGATGGGGATGATGACGAGGTGCCTTATCCCCTTGGCCTCTGTGGAGAGGCACTTTGGGTTGCTCCATCTCTCTCCCTCCAGTGAGGATGTGCTAGAAGCTTCCATGCCAGTCCAGGAGAGATCAGACAGCCTGGCAGTCCAGAGTCTCACGTGCCGAAGCCCCCTCTTTTCCTCTGTGGCCATGCTCTACTGCATCCATATGGCTCTAGAGCCACCCCCACTGTATCCCTGCTTTATCCTTACCCCTTTCTCTTTGCCTCAATCCTTAACTATGAGTTAAAACAGGCTGGTTATGATTATATGATGCATATTACTTTTATATCTAGATTATTATGACTGGGACACGTCTCCTATGATGTTCGAAGTGTAAACGTATCTTGCAAAATAATAAAGCATGAAAAGAATTCCATGCCATGCAAAACATTGTTCCACCCCTGCCTCTTATCCTCTCATACACTTTCTGTGCGAAGTGGACTGGGTACAATTAACCCTCTTTTACTAACTGGGCAGTGAAATTTAGGGAGGCCTAGGGGTTATGGCCACATAAGAGGCAAGAGCTGAGACAATAAGCCATGACGGAGGGCTTTGAGCAGAGCCCCTAACTGTGCACCCGCTAGAGCCGTAGCCCACCCCTGAAGATAGGCATGCACTTGTTGACTTACTTAGCGCAAGCTCTTTAAATTCTGGAAGACCGGCAGCAGCACAGAGCTGGTAAAAGATGTGGTAATTCCGCTCATCATCTGCCTGGAGGAGGAAGAAGTGAAGCAGTTTTAGGGCAGTGACCTCTAAGATCGTTCCCTCTGACACTGTAATCCCAGGGTGCTCCAGGTGGTGGAGGCTGAGCCCCCCACTCTTCCCAGTGTTTTCCTCCACACCTCTCCCACCTTCAATTCCCACTTCCCGACTTTCTATTCACTTTTATGGGGCCTTCGTCCAACCTGAGGATTTATACCTCTTGACTTATGCAAAAACATGTATACATTTTCTTTTTTCCTTCTATATAGGACATCATTGCTCTTCACGAATGGTGAGTCAATCAACAAATACTTATTCAGTCTTCTGTGCTGCTTGGCTGATGTCCCATAAATTGTCAGTTCCCTTCTGTGAGCTCCCATTCTCCTCTGGGAGGCTCAGAGATAAGTGGAAGCTGTGCTTGCCCATCAGGTCAGGCTGGGCAGACAGGAAAGGCCCATGAGGCAGGCAGGATGTCAGGGGAACACCTGCAGCTGGACTGGCCTTACACTGGTAGTCTGAGTGTGGGGGTGGGGATTCAGGAGGCCTGAGCAAAGAGAGCTAAGGAAGAAGGAAGCTCCAAGGGTGTCCAGGAAAAAGCCATGAGCAACACATCGGACCCATACCCAACCCAGCAAGCTGCTTCCTTGGCTGTGGTGTAAAGCAGGATGGCGGGATTATCAAGCCAACCTGTGAGGTGCAGAGAAAACACAGGCAAAAGCATGGGGAGCTGGTTAAAAAAATTCATTAGATGTTTGCTAAGCATCAGCATGGAGATGTCACCAAGAAACAAACAGCTAAGGCGATTCTGATGTCTCCTTAAAGGCAGCTAAAACATGAGGACCAGGAAGCCATTTAACCCAAGGCAAGGGTCTGCCACAGACTCAAACCAGGACCTGAACCATCATCTTGGTTCAGTAATAGGAGGGCAAAGGGAGCTGGAGGAGGACTTTTGTCAGTGTTATGAGTTGCACAAACCCCGCCAAAGTCAGGGTGGAGGAGGAAAAGGATTACAAAGAGGCAAAGAGTAGCTGGCAGGAGGAAATTAAAGGTAACCAAACAACAGTGAAGAATCAAGTCAGGTGAAAAGTGGGACATCTGGGAATTGAACAATGAGAACACATGGATATAGAGAGGGGAACATCACACACTGGGGCCTGTCGTGGGGTGGGGGGTTAGGGGAGGGATAGCATTAGGAGAAATACCTAATGTAGATAATGGGTTGATGGGTGCAGCAAACCACCATGGCACGTGTATACCTATGTAACACACCTGTACATTCTGCACTTGTATCCCAGAACTTAAATTAAAAAAAAAAAAAAAAAGTGGGACATCCACTTATTTGAAAAGAAAACAAAGTAGGTAGCCAAGTATAATCTATTTTTTTAAATCTACTAAATAAGGAAGTTCTCAGGAAACCTAAAACTCAGACTCTGTATTTATGAAATTCCCCTGGTAAGACTTTAAAATCCATGAGGAAAAGGTCTGTCTTGTCCTTTACTGTATCTTTGGTGTCTAGGACAGGGCTAACACATAACAGGCATTCAATGTTTGTTGACTGAATCTAAAAACAGTACTGTGTAAAGGTTTTTGAGATCTAATCCCTATATCATCTGAATGAACACTTCCTGATAAAAGATAAGAACAAGTACATTCAATTCCAGGCTCACAAAATGAGATTCTCTTTGGGCCCAGGGAGTGCGGCAGGGAGCAGAAGTGAGGTAATTGTCCACGAGAACAACACAAAAGGGCTCAAGTCCTCCCACTCACCTGGAAGACCACTCTGGACTTCTCTAAGAGGTAGGTCCTCATGTTGGCCCCGATGATGTGGTACCTTTTGTCAAAGCCAATCTGGATGTACTTGCCAAAACGGCTGCTGTTGTCATTGCGGGTGGTCTTAGCATTTCCGATGGCCTACACAGACCAGACAAACAAAGGTATGAAAAAAAGGGCTTTCTTGATTTCAGGATTGTATGTTTGTGGCACCATATGTCCCCTTTCTCTTCCTTACTTACAGAAACCCTCTGTTCTTGGGATGACAATGAGCTGAGCTAAAAAACAAAAGAAAAACTTGAAACAAGAGAAAAACTTGAAACATCCAGAGGATGGCCAATGAGAGTAATGAGTTCATTGGTAGGCTCTTCAAAGGGGACTACCCAGGTGCAATGGAAGGTGCATCCCACTGTCCCTCTTCTTCCTCCTCCTTTCTTCCCTGGAATGCACATGTGATGGCACCAGCTATAGCAGTTATCTTGGAACCATGAGGAAAAGGCCTAAAGAATCACAGAGACCTTAGCTGTGACATTCTTGAGCCACTAAAACAATGCCAGTGCCTACTAACTCTGAACTTTCTGGAAAAAACAAACCTTCCTGTGCTTAACACACTTTGATCAGTTCTACATGAGTAGGCAGTCAAATGTCACTCCCAATTGATAAATACCTTCCTAGCAACAGGCCACAAATTGACACTCTCCTTCCCACCTCAGGAAGCCATCATCCCTCTTGGTATTTCTTCTGCAGCATCAGGGTTACAGTTCAAAACACTAGATGATAATTTTTTTAAATGAGTGACTATGGGACTAATTTTATCGTGTGAAGATTTGCTTTCTATAAAACACCATGTTGTCAATGCATTGGTAAAGAATACATTAATATTTAATCCCTTCCACATGCTTACATTTTTAGGTGGCTGAAACACTTGAAAAACATCTGCTGTAACTTCTCAGTGGTCTAGAAAATTTGAGGCACAAAGAAATTGAAAGAAAAGCCCAAATCCCAACCTACCCCTCAAGTCCTGCCAAGCCCAATCCGAGTGGAAGAACTATTACTGTCTCCTGACATCCCAAAACCACGATGCCCTGCAGCCATCTATTATTGACAAGGCTGGCAGAATAGTGAAAAGCAAAAGGTCACAAAGTTGACCTATAACTAATGCTCCTGAAAACATGCCATTAAGTCTTGTTACTGAACAACTGTTCCTGTTACTGAGATGAGTAGAGGGAGGCGCTGAGTTATACAACCACCCACTCACAGAAATCTAGGCCTAGCTCTGCACCAGGAAAGCCACTGAGTCCAGTACTGGCCAGCACTCAGCACCCTCCAAGTATAGAGGATGCCAAGTTCCAAATGGGTCAAACTGTCCCTATTTCTCTCCTACTGCCATAGCCTTAGCCTACAACATTGTCACCTCTTTCCTGAACAACTTCAGTGGGCTCTCAACAGTCTGCCTGGTCCCACTCCCATCTTCCACCTGCTGTCAATTCTCCACTCAACTGCCACAGTGCCAGGGTGATTCCTCCAGAATGTAAAACTATTATACTCCCTATATAAAATGCTTCAATGGCTTCCACTGCCCTCTGAGATAAAACTTTCAAATCCTCAGCACGGGCTTATGTGCTTGGTAGGACCCGATCCATCCCTGCCTCTGCTCTTGCCCTTGGTCCCAGCTTCTAACAATCCTAACTCCCTTTTTCTTTCTCCAAAGGCCTATGCTCTCTCTGCCCTCACCCAAGCTTCCCATATGCAGTTCCCTCTTTTCCCACGGCTCCCTGCATCTAGCTGACTCATCTTCCTTCAGGTCTCAGCATCTATGTCACTTCTTCAGGCAAGCAGGCCTTCTCTGATCCCAAGGCTAGGGGAGCACCTCCTGCCATATGCTTTTCCAGGCCCTGCATTTCCCTCTTTTTCCCCTTACCCCATATGCAGTTAACCCTCTGTGCTCACAAGGGCAAAGATTATACATCTGCTTCAGCACATGTTCTCTAGCACCCAGCACATGGTAAGCACTCAAAAATATTTAAGTGAAAGAGTAAATGAACCTGGGTTTCAGTTTTTCTCTTGTGAAATGTAAGTATTGGACTCCTTGTCCTCATAGGTAACTTGCCACTGCAGAGTCCTGCAAACACTAGTTGGAGTCACAATGTACACTTTTTACTTTAGCGTTTAAAATGTATAAAGCAACCTATACATCACAGACACAGTATATACCTCTGGAAGGAAGTGTAGGGGGAGAAAGTACAACCTTGGTATGTTGGATTGCTCTGAAGGGCATTATAGTGTTTGGAACATGTCCAAGGTCAGGGCAAGACTAGAGCCTGGCCAGCCTGATGTAACTCTCAAGACACTTAATTGGAGTTTATGTCATCAGCTCCAACCAAAGGGATGGGGACTCACGCTCCTGGCACCCACCAACCTTGTCATCTCAGCAGAGGCCTCAGTGTATCCACTTTCCTTCCACAAAAAGAGTCTCAGGCTTCAAGGCCTCACAGGACAATGGCAGACTGCCAGACTTCAGTAAGACACTCTCTACTTGGAAAATGGAAAAGGAGGCTATATTTCCTAAAATGTTGGTAAAAAGAATTTCCCAGACCTTCAACATAAGCCAGGCCCTGGGCTGGGCCCCTTAAAATCTAAACATTTAATGCTGCCAAGAACCCTACAAGATAGGCATTACTAACTTTCATCACACTTATGGGAAAATTTAGGTTTAGCAAGGTCAAGTCACATGCTCCAGGTCACATGCTAGGAAGTGACAACCCCAAGAGAGAAATTCAGATATACCTGAGTCCAAAGTCTGTGTTCTTTCTACCTACACGGCGTCACAGCACTCCTCCAGACTCTGTCTCCTCCAAACCACTCACCCCAGACAGGAAGTCACCACACATGCAGGCAACTTCTCACAGCTCAAATAGCCAAATCAAATCAAAGGGTAAAGAAAGATATTAATCCTCACATATCTGTTTATGTAAAAGCAGGGAGAAGCCTCTCAGAAGATGCTAGAAAACCAACTCATTACTATGAAACCTAGTAAATAAAGCATCAAACATCTACTTTCCAGTGTGAACTCTATCTCAGGGCAATTAAGTAGTTGGTGAGGGGATGTTTCCCTGCATAGATTTATTCCAGCTAATACATGCAGGAGGAGTAACAGAATGAGAGTATCACAGCATTTTGTAACTGCTGATGAATAGATCTAGGCATAATCAATAGCTGTTCATATCACAAAAACACAGCCAGATTTTCTGTGCCTCCTAATGCAAGCCCAAGTACCACATCTTAAGGATTCCTGTTAAAAAAAAACAAAACAAACCAAACCAAAACAAAAACTAAAGAAGCCTCTAAATTTTACTATTCCTTTACAGGAAATAAAGTGGACAAAGGCACATGTTAAACAATGTCATACAGATGTAATCAGCAAAGGTCAGTTGGTGGAAAATTCTAAAGAAGTTCATTTCAACAAATAAGTTTCAATTTCAAAATTTTAATTTTTCTAAATTTCTTAATTTCTAAAATAGCAATAAGACTTTTTACCATATCTGAGATCATTCCTTGTGATAGCTTAGGAAAACTTCGCCCGAGGTCTGAAGATCATTGCCAAAAGATTGGCCCTCCTTACTTTACTAGGCTACTTTGCAAAGTGATATGATAGATCTAAAAGTACTGGAACAACCATTCTGAAGGAAAATCGGGTATATCCAGTAAAATTGAACATGCATGCACCTAACAAATCAGGAATTCTACTTCTAGGTGTTACCTAGAGAAATTCTCACATAATTCAAGTAGGCAAGAATGTTCCATTCAGATTATATTTAATAATTAAAAAAGAAATATAAGCCAGATGTTCACCAGTAGGGAAAACATAAATAAAATGTGGTATATTCACATAATCAGATGCTATAAAGCTGTTAAAAGTAATAAACTAGAACATAGCTCATGGATTAATAAAAAAATGTAAAGTGAAAAGTTGCAAAATGATTGATGGACTATGATACCAAGTACATATGGTATAACAATCTTTTTGATGCATACAGAAACACACAGTGAAATAAAAATGGACTGAAATAATTTCAATGTAATTGGATTACACAATAAAGAGATATCAAACAGTATGAAAACATAGATAAGGAGCAAAAACAACCATTCCTCAGTATGGGAAAAGCTCTAAGAAGTGGAGAATTGAAGTGGATCTTAAAGTGAGCAGAATTCTGACAGTGGGAAAAAAGAAGACATTTTATAAATATAGTGTGGACAAAGGGACAGGGTTATGCTACAAAATCAACAAGTTTGAAGTGGCTAACGTATGTTGATACATGAAAGAACACAGGAGATAATATTGGTAAGGTGTGTTGGGGGCAGATTCTTATAAAAATCGGTTGACAGTGTCTGGCTTTCTTCTTTGCCCTAAAAAGTATGAACTCTTAGCCAGGTACTGGTAAGCCAGCACTTAGAACCGCCGAGGTGGGTGGATCGCTTGAGCCCAGGAGTTTGAGACCAGCCTGGGCAATGTGGCAAGACCCTGTCTCTACAAGAAAAACAAAAGTTAGCTGGGCATGGTGGTGCATGTCTAGTAGTCCCAGCTACTCTGGAGGCTGAGGTAGGAGGATCACTGGAGCCCAGGAGGAAGAGGCTGCAGTGATCATGTTCATGCCATTGCACTTCAGCCTGGGTGACAAAGGTCCTGTCTTTTGAAAACAAACAAACAAACAAACAAAAAAACCCAGCAAATCCTGAAAATAACATATCTGGTCTTAGTTATCATTTTCGCTGGCTTTACTCTAGCCTCCTTTTTCGTTCTTTTTTTTTTTTTTTGAGATGAAGTTTCCCTCTTGTTGCCCAGGCTGGAGTGCAATGGTATGATCTCGTCTAGCCTCCTTTTTTCTCCCAGGATAGGGGCATTCTCTGTGGCTCTCAGAGTTGTCTGCCTGCAAACTCCAGTCACCCCGAGAAATGATGTGATGTCTCTGGACTATACTTGGGTTCTGCTCCTCCTCTAACAGTCTCTTGATTACCAATGTTCTTTTAATCAGTGCAGACTTGTGAACAAATCACTCCTGGAATGCTGACAACCTCTTAAACAGAACAGGGTCAGAGAGTGCTGGTGGTGACAATAAATCATCCCAGTGCATCCCAACCAATTTCAATTCATCCTCAAGTCGCCTTTAATTCCAACAACTGCCACTTAGCGTAGACCACTGGGATATCCGCCTCCTTAGACCTTCAACTCTTGGTCTCTCCAGGAGGTGTCTGCAGCTGCTGGGCAGTGGATGCAACGAGATGATGCCATGACCATAACCGATTGCTTTGTCGGGAGGTGCCATCCTTCCCTAGGACGGGGCAGAGCAATCAATCAGTAATGAGCTGTCTGTCCCCTGATTAAGACATGCTCTGTGCTGGTTACAGCACTCTGAGCAACCACAAAACTGACTGGGCTTCCTGATACAAGGTCCCAGCTAGACTCAGCTTCTGAAAAGTCGTGTTTTCAGACTTTGGAAATGCAAAAGCCTCTTTCTCTGCTTGGCAACAATCTTTCTAATTCTACTCAGAGTTCTTCCTGGCTATAATTCTTCCTTTCATGTTCATAGCCAAGACTTCTCTCAAACATAACACTTAATGACAGCTCAAGGGACAGTCTCTAGGATGGCAAAATTCTCCATTTGACAGAAGAAACCGTCAGGATTTACTCACGTAATTTCCAAAGTACTAATTTGCACAATGCAGAAAATTAATGTTTTGAGCTCAAACCACTGTAGCATTTATTTACATGACCATGTAAGATTAAGCTGGTTCACGTACACACTCCTCCTTCAGACCTTAGCAACTGAAGCACGTTGAGCATACGTCTGTATGTGCATGTTGCTTTTCATCTCTGCCATATCAAAGCACCCTGTTTCCCTACAGCCTAGCAGCCTACTCAGGCTACAATGGGTATTCCAAAAGTTAGATAATGTCAGACCACTGTGATTTAAAAAGCACTTCCAAAGCAAGAACTCAAACAGATACTTTCACACCCACATTCACAGCAGCATTATGCTCAATAGCCAAAAGGTAGAAGAATAAACAAAATGTGGTATGACCATGCAACGAAATACTGTCCGGCTTTAAAAAGGAACAAAATACGAATATATGCCAACACATGATTGAACCTTGATAACATATGCTAAGTGAAATAAGCCAGACACAAAAGGACTAGTGTATGATTCCACTTGTAGGGGGTACCTAGAATAGGCAAATTCAGAGAGATTACCAGCGGCTGGAGGAAGGGAGAATGGAGAGTTACTGTTTAATGGGTAAAGAATTTCTATTTGGGATGATAAAAAAATTCTGGAAATAGATGGTGGTGATGGATGTACAAACATTGTGAATGTACCAAATGCCACTAAACTGTACACTTAAAATGGTTAAAATGGTAAACTTTATGCTATGTGTATTTTATGACAAAATTATAAAAAATTTCCCCACGTCTCATATATGTTTACTAATGTGGCGATCTGCCTTCACTAAATTTCCAACATGACTAATAATAACTACTTTGTTCAGTCTCTGGAGTTCAAAGAGGTTTCTTGCCTTTCGTTTTGCCCAGAATAACTACTCTATTTCTAAAAGAAGTAGTACACTGTGTCTCTGATATCCTACTGCCTAAAAAATGGACAGAATCTTGAAACTCGGTCAAAGGAGAGATCCTGCTTTCACACTCTCATTTGAGGTAGAACATGAGGTTAATTGTGGAGCGGCTGTCTTAGCCTCAATATAGGCATAGTCCATGGTCTAAGGAGGCCGAGGCCATAATCCACAAATGGCTTCTGACCTGGGCCATGGTCATGCCTCAGTTTGGGGCTCAGACTAAATGCTGGAGTAAATATGCTACCAATGACATGTTAGAAAAGAAAGAGTCAAATTATGGTAAAGCCATTTATTAATGCATGTTTGCAGCCAATAAGATAGTTCATAAAAAGTTGAAAAATATGGGGACAAGGCTTATGCTGTAATAGTAAAAAAAAGCTGGAAGAAAACATACCAAAATGTTGGATGATTATCAGCAGCCTGTAGTATTAAAGGGGATTATTTCCTTTCATTCTTTTGTATTTTCCAGTGAGCCCTTCCTATATTTCCTGATTTTGTAATAGGTCAATGGTTCTCCAAGTGTGGTACCCAGATGGGCAACACCAGCATCACCTAGGAACTTGTGAGAAATGCAAATTTGGGGGGTCCCTCCAAGACTCCTTCTGAATCAGAAACTCTGGAGTGGGGTCCAGCCATGTGCACTTTACCAAGCCTTACAGGCAATTCTCAGGCACCCTCAAGTTTGAGAAGCACTGTTATGGAATAAAAGGTTTTTTTCATCTGTTTGTTTAGTACAAATGCCTTCAACTGTATTCACCATTTCCCAAATCATATAAGAACAAATACTGAAACTTGCTTTTGAAAAATTCTTAGTGAACAGGTTGTATCTTATTACTTAGCAGAGAATTAAAGTCCTCCAGATAATGCAACTCTGGAGGCAGAAGATTTTGCCTGGATAATCAATGAACCCCTACGAATCAAGACTCAATTTACTCCTGCACTTGGTAAAGGAAGAGAGAAAGAGGGGACTAGGGAAGGTCCAGGCAGGTTCTTGTTTCCCTAAGCTCCAAAATCGTCTGAAAGACCAAACCCCATGGTGACTTGTATCTTAGTCGATGGGGCTCAGGGCTCCGCATGGAAGCCTGATGCTATCTTGGCAGCTTGCGGCTCAACTGATGTCTTCTTACTATTGTAGGTGATGATAGAAGGGAACTGTCCAATTAGAGATGGACTAGACAGACATGAAACAAAGGGACTGCCCAGGGCTGGCAGAAGGGCCTGCTCCTACCAACTGTAACCAAGACAATATCAAAGAGCTTTAGCTTCAAAGGTGGGGAATGAAGGCTGGCCCAGGGACTATGAGGCCATTTCATTCTACTCCATCAAAATAATAAAGGTTTCGTAGAGAAAAGGGGGAAAAAGAGACAGCATTCTGATCCTAAAGCATGCTTAGTTATTGCAAGATCTAGTCTTTAGCAAACTTCTCTGGCCTGTAGTTGTGTTGACTGCTCTGAGCCCACCCTAGCCCAGCCCCTATCATGAAGACTGAGGAGTGAAGACACAGACGGGGCCTGCCCTGGCCAATTCATGCCATCACAGGGAACTGTTTTCTGAGGAGCTTCAACAGATGCTAGGTTATCACGTACCTTTTGGCTTTACCTCTCCACTTAAAAGACAAGATGCCCAAATACTGTGGGTTGAAAAATAATCTATCTAGTCTTCCCCATCCCCCATGAAAATTGCCTTTCTGATCCAGCAGGCCCTCAAAGCTTCTAAGAGTTTTGGTGGAGCACTGATTTCTGATACGTGATGACAGCAGGGAAGGGGACAGCAACAGAGGTGGAGGAGGTGGGGAGGGATGGTCACTGTCACTACAACATTCAGCAGAGTCAAGGGACACGGAGAATATGAGGACGCTCTACCCAGTACTAGGAATCTAAAGACACAACCAGGTCAACATCCAGAGTTTTAGAGGCACCTTGGTAACTTTTCCTCCACAGTGGACAGAGGGCTCTCAGGGAGAGGCGTGAAGGCTGCCACCCAGGCTTGACACCCAGCAGTCTTGCTGCCAGTGGGAGGAGTTCCAGCCAGGAAGGCCAGGGCACCTGGAAGGCTTTACCTCCATGATGGGACTGGATGCCAGCACCTTCTCTTCGATGTTGGTTTCACTGGCCGAGCCACCAACGGTGGCAAAATAGCGCATAGCATACTTGGCTGACACCGTCTTCCCAGCTCCAGACTCCCCACTGACTATGATGGACTGATTCTTCTCATCTCTGGAAGGAAAAAAGCTCTGGTAAGTCACTGGCCATGGAAAGGCTCTGCTGCCATCCAGGGACTCTGTCTGACAAGGGCCTGAGCCTCACCGGGAGCATCTCTCCCACTTTAACGGATAAACGCAGAGGAACAGTGTAGAAACAGTCTGCCCTCCCCGACACCTGCACACATCCTGAAAGTGGGAGGAAGAAAGCAATTCTACCAGGGCACATACCTTCATTTACGGTCTAGAGCAAGAGTGGTACAAACAACTGGCCACTCTCCCGAGTTCCCTCTGGGTGCAGTGCCCTTAGATAGTGCCCTTACACACATCCTTTAAGAATTCACAAGCACACATAGACCAGGCGCGGTGGCTCACACCTGTAATTCCAGCACTTTGGGAGGCAGAGGCGGTGAGTCACAAGGTCAGGAGATCGAGGCCATCCTGGCTAACATGGTGAAACCCTGTCTCTACTGGAGGGGGAAACAAAACAAAACAAAAAAAACCACACACATGAAATTAACTGGGCGTGGTGGCATGCACCTGTAGTCTCAGCTACTTGGGAGGCTGAGGCAAGAGGATCGCTTGAATCTAGGAAGCAGAGGTTGCAGTGAGCTGAGATCATGCCACTACACCCCAGCCTGGGCAACAGAGCAAAACTTCGTCTCAAAAAAAAAAAAAAAAAGAATTCACAAGTACACACTTTCAGTTATATCATCTCCCCTTTGTTTCTCTAACATTCCCATCTGTGTCACTGTACACATTACAATTTCTTCAAAAACACGGATCTTTTCTTCTCCTCCTGCATTTGAGCCTAGCATGCCAGCAGACACAGTTTTGAACATTTTTGTTCACATAGGTAGGTCACAAAGGGTGTGCTATTAGCCACCAGGGTAATCTTGCCTCAAATTTCTGAGAACTTTGATAAAACTATCAATTTCAATAAGTGGAATCTGAGTCAGAACAGAGGGCAGAAAGAAGATACTCTACATCAGAGAGGAACACCTCTGTCTATCCCTTTAGAACCGGTGGTAGGAAGACAGACAAGCAATGGAAAGAACAGCTCAGTGGGTATCCAAGGCACATGGATGTCCCTAGCAAGCCATAGAAGCTGGTATAAGGAGGGCCAGGCTGGTGCCAAGAGACCCAAGTTCTAAACCTGTCTTCATTTGGAAAAGAGGGGGGTTAGATTAGATGTATGCTCAAAAGCAGGGAGTAAGGGAAAATGTTTGGGCCACAGTTTTGGGAAATGGTTTGTAAGGGCTATATTCCACCACCCACCTCCGATTCACAAACCCATTGTCAAGAGGTCAGGCACTCTGCTTTCACTCCCCAGTGTCTGTAACCGTGCCTGGCACAAAGTACAAACTCAATATATATCACTAAACCAGAAGCAACTTAACTCTCAACTAATCTAACTCCCTTCTTTTCTAAATGAAGACAGGTTTAGAACTTGGATCCCCTGGCATCAGCCTGGCCCTCTTTACACCAGCTCCCATGGCTTCCTAGGCAGAGTGGGCTAGAAAAGAAACAGAGAAGCACCACAGGGGCCTGCCCCGCCTTGCTAACTGTCAACATGAGTAGGCTGTAGCTTATTGGCACAGGTGAATGAATGTCAGCTTCTCTTCTGATCAGGGCTAACAGATGGAAATGTGGTGCGATGATAGAAGGGAACGGTCCAATTAGAGATGACCAAGACAGAAAAGAAGCAGGCTGGAGGTGGGAGCCGAAGGCAGAGTCATGAGGTAGCTGACATGAAAAAAACCTTTACCATGAGCTGCTCTTCAAGGTCAGCAAGAAGTGCCCCAGCTCACACAAACGGTTGGTTAGCAATGGGGACGGACCTGAGTGGATGTGGGTATCTAGTAGACACTGTTGAGAAGACAAAGCTGACAAAAATGTATCTTTCAAATATGATACACAACCAACTACTTGAAAATGTATGTTGAATCCTATCCAGTATTTGGGGACTGGAATTATCACTGTCTCTCTGAGATCCCTTGTAGTTCTAGGACATGATTGTAGTCAGAGCATCTCCTTGCTGCTGTGAAATCTCAACATTGAAAGGCAGCCTCTAAAGCAGCCTGGGGATGTTCATATCGCCTCTTCTTTTATTTTATAACACATCCCTAAACCTAGAGGATAATGACAGGTGTCACCTCTAATCTTAATATCTTCAATATCAAGTCCTTAGAGAACTGCTCAAAGCACAACCCTCCCAGGCAACTAAGAACATCACAAGTTTGGTGTTGTACCTCTGAAAAAGAGAAGTTTGATACCATCTTTAAAACTTCCTGGGTATCTGCAATAAACAGAACTAGATTATAGCAGCCACACCCAAAAGTGTAGTTATGTCCCAAATTTGTGTGTTTAGCCCCAGATAAATGGATAAGTTTAGAATGTGTCTAAGCCTTGATCATCATCAAAGAACCAGTTAGAATGCAGAAGTATATACTATCTCGAGTACTTAATAAGGATCCCAGGGAAGCAACACACAGATGCCAGGAGGGAATGAATCTCATCAGTGGAGGAGGGGAGATGGGTAAGCGCTGCCGGGCTCCTGCGTCAAGACAGCACACACAGGACACTGGACTACAAGGAGACCCAGGTGACAGGTTACACTCGGCAAAGATAAATGAGGCACACACCAGTGATGCTTGTCACTGTTCACCTACAGTGTTGATAAGGGAATTCCCCTTTTCAGGAAAGAGCAACTCATACAAGACATGGGGAAAAAGTGGGCTCTTCCTGGGGGGGTGAGTGGCCAGGAATCAAAAAGGGGGAGTAGGTCACGTGACAAGTGTCAAGAATTCAAAAAGAAGGAATCAAGGCAACAGAACAGTAAAACTGGCAGGATGCAAAAGGCAAATTTTGGTGTTCTGATGAAAATGGACACACATGGCTAATAAATTATCAAGAGTTATTAAAAAAAACCCCAAGTTTAAAAAACCCTTACACTTGAGGCTCTTCTGGGAAACAAGTCTTGGAAATCACCAATAGTGCTAATTCTGCCTAACTTCACGGATGTTAGATCTGATGCTGACATGTAGGCTAAAGTCAGATAAACTCACTTCTTAGAACAACAAGCACCATTCAACAGCTTCCCTAATTCAGAGGTAAAATGTCTGGAAAAATTGATGATTTTTACTTAGCTTTATTACACTTCTTTTGCACATACTAGGCACTCCCCTCCCTAGCCTAGGGTAGGGCTGGGCATGTGCTTATAGTACCAGGTATTCAGGAGGCTGAGGCGGGAGGATCACATGAGCCCATGAGTTCAAAGGCTATGATAAGCTATGATCGCACCACTGGGCAACAGAGCAAGACTTCAACTCTTAAAAAAATACAGCAGGGCTAGGTGCACATTCAGGATATACACACTATTCTGTAACAGCCCGCAAAGTGCAGCGTGCAGCAGCTCTCCTACTGTGTTCTATGTATGTATCCAGTGTCCTGGAGCGGGAACCCCAAAAATGGACATTAAAGACAGACTTGAATTTGAACCTCGGTTGCACCACTGATTAGCTGTCTGACTTTGGACAAAGTAGTTAACTTATTTGACCTCCAGATTATCTCAGTTCAGTCTGTTAGAACTCTGATCCCTGAAGCTCAAGCTCTTCTAAGTAGTCACCATGATTAAGATACCTAGGTCTCTAATTCATTCCAACACTCCTGCCAGATTAAATTGCTAAAGCACAGTTTTAATTGTGTTTTTCCCACTCAAAAAAAGTTAAATAACTACTCATTGCTTACCAAATCAAGTCTAAGCTTTTTAGTTGAGCATGTAAACCCTTCTACAATGCATAACCCTAATGCTAAAACCCTTGATAAGTATGGGGTTTTGTGAAAAGGACCCTGGGATTGTAATCTAAAGGATCTGTCCTGAGTTGTGGTTCTGCTGCCAACAAACTCTTGGTAAGTCACTTACCCACATTATAGAGAATACCTCCCCATATTATATATTTGCTGCAAGACTGTGAGATGATCTCTACATGCTTTTGTTTGTTTTTCGATACAGGATCTCACTCTGTCACCCAGGCTGGAGTACAGTGGCACAATCACAGCTCACTGCAGCCTCAACTTCCTGGGCTCTGGCAATCCTCCAACCACAGCTTCCCAAGTAGCTGGTATTATAGGCATAGGCCACCACATCTGGCTAATTTTTCTACTTTTTGTGGGGATGGGGTTTTGCTATGTTGCTCAGGCTGATCTTGAACTCCTGAGCTCAATCTGCCCACCCTGGCCTCCCAAAGTACTAGAATTACAGGTATGAGTCACCACCCAGCCTATATTTCTTATAAGATGATGGTATTGAGGTTCAGCCCAACAGGACTACTTGTCTTTGATGACCACACACTTTCCCACCACTGCCGTTTCTGGTATTCCCTCTACCTGAGGTAACCTTCAATATATATGCTTCGCTGCAGTCCTGTCCATGTCCAATGCCTGGACAGTGTGCCCTGACTGCCCACCCAGGCATCCCAGAAGGCAATTATTTCCCCATCTTGTCAAGTCCCCCATTACTTGCTTTTCCTCCTCTTAAGACCTTGTCATATTTCGCCTTCTTTTGAAGTCAGTCCCAGTGAGGTCATTTCACTTGCTCTGTGACTTTGGGTGGCTTCTGTTTTCTGGACCTCCATCTTTTCATCTCTAAAGTAAAAGGCTGTGACCTGGACTTCCCAAGTGATACTGCCTACCTTTGACATTTGATGATCCTCTAACTAAAATCCTAACAGGAAGTAGGGGTAGGGAAAAGCTTAGTTTCAAACTGTGGCTATTTAGGGCTCATTAAGGGGGAGATGTTTAGAAGTACAAAATCTGACCCAATATCCTTCAAAAATATAACCTATGTGTGGCTCCATCCATTCACCCCAGTGACTTGGCTGCCAACTTGCATTGATCTGCTTTTCAATAAAGCCACCTCTCCTGAGCCCAGTGAAATTCCTTTCATTTAGAAGAAGTAAACCATTGGCAAGGAATGTAGTACTCAGTCACGATTCAGGTCCACACAGTCTTCAGAAAGTTAAACAGCAAAAGGCCCTTGAAGGACTCAGACAAGAGTACCGGAGCCTGAGGTAAGAAACTCAGCCATTCTGCAGCTTCCAGGCAAAAGACCCCACAACCAACACATCCACACACACACCACCTCCCCAGTTCACACTGGCCCCCTTCTGTGACATCTGAGAGGCAAGACTTAGCTTCTGCTAAACTACCCTAACTCCTCCTAGAAGTTGCCCACCAAACCACCGCAGTGCTTTAAGCTGATGAGCAAGATCAAGTCCTTCCTCCCCATTTCTGGGTGGGGCCACCTGGTAGAGAGGGTGAGGCAGGTGGCTGGCAGGGCACCTGAGGTCACTCTGCTCAAAGGAGGGGCCTGCTGATCAGCCAGGGAGGTACACAGGGAGCTCCGTTTTGAGAAATCCCACTAAGTGTTATCTTGTTCGGGTTTCCTGAGGGGCGTAATTTGTTACCTGTGGTCTCCCAATTAGCTATACGTACACAGAACCCACAGGGCAGCACCACTCAAAGCATCTCAGAGATGACGAAGCATCCCCAGGAAAGCTCCAGAGGCTTCACTCCCCAGCAACCAGCTTGGTTGTGACCAGTGAGACCAAGTGTACCACTGGAGACTTGGGGGGCACCTGTGGTATCCTTCCTCCTCAAACACTAGGTTCTATCAGCCACACTCAGTTCACACGTCACTTAAATGAGGGCTCGCTATGGGCAGGCTCTCTGCTTTCACCTTGAATTCCCAGGGCTCCTGGCATCCAAGCCTATCCCTGGCACTTCCTCTATGTAAGTGGCACCAGTATCTACTCATTCACTCCAGCCAGAAACCTAAGAGTCACTGGGGATTTCTCCATTTCCCTCAAGCCCTACATCAGCACATCCTGTTGAACTTCTCTCCAGGGTGTAGTCTGTTTCCTCCTCTGTACCTTTT
The DNA here is from genome assembly GCF_047675955.1 of Chlorocebus sabaeus. Taxonomy (NCBI): domain Eukaryota; kingdom Metazoa; phylum Chordata; class Mammalia; order Primates; family Cercopithecidae; genus Chlorocebus; species Chlorocebus sabaeus. The sequence goes on along the minus strand of NC_132921.1, from coordinate 32,954,192 downwards.
AGTCCACACCATCATCATCTCTGGCATACATTACAATAGCAGCTTTCCAGCCTGTACTCTCCTCCTCCTCTAACATGTCCTTCTTATGAAACTTTCTGAAAATGAACATCAGACCATACTTCTCCCTTGCTTTAAGCCTTCCAATGGCATCCCTCTACCTTCTAAATAAGACCCACATTCACTGTGTTCAAGGCCCTGGGGGACCAAGCACCTCTCCAGCTTCAGTGCATGCCACGCTTCTACTGGATATGTTCAAGCCACACAGGGCTTCTTTCTTTATTCTCTCCCACGTTGCAGTGGCCTGAAGCTGTCCCAGTTCAAACTGGTAATCCCCTTCTTTGATCTCACAGCTCTTAATGCCTAGTACTCAATCACATCCATAACTGCTGTTTAATGTAATTAACTAACCAGTTACTTACATCATGCTCAAATAGTTTATGAGACTCTTAGCATATAGCCTTCGCTTAAGATACATAAGATGACTGGATGCCAGTCTTCCCATTTTAAATAAGAGAAAATAGGAGTTTGGAAAGGTCAAGTGATACACCCAGAATTCCTTAGCTAGTGAGACACTGAGCCCAGATTCAAACTCAGGCTTCCATCTCCTTGCACAATTTTCCACCGGATTATGCTGTATTATCATTACACTCCTGTATCTCTGTATTATCATTACACTCCTTCTTGTATAATAAAGCAGCCTTTAACAAATCCCTCCATAATAAAATTAGCCTCAGTATAAGATTAAAACATATTGGGGTTATCAGTGCTGGCTGGCTTGACATCACTTCTCTAGAAGGCCCCCACCACCCGCCCCTAACCCTCCTACCTTCATAGCGCTCACTATACAGTGTACTAACATTTTCCTCATCTACTTAGCTTTCCTCCCACCCTGGTCTCCCCACTAGAACCTAAATCCTATGATGGTCAATTTTAAGAGGAAGTCCTTAGCAAGGACTGTCATGTATAGCAGTACAGGCTAAGCCTAGCGTCTGGAGCCCCCCTTCGAGTTGTACAAGTTACTGCCTGCAAACTTGGTCATCCCCGCCCTAGGCTCAGCCTTCCATGATTCACCCACAGGAAGGGGACTGATGGGTGTGTGTGTGGGAAATAGGAGGGAGCTCAGCCTTAGACAGGTACAACTCTATGTACCTGAATTGGAAACTCCCTGAGAGGATGCAGAGGTGGGAACAACACCTACTTAGGCCCGACACACACCGTGGTTGCAAAACAGGAAGAAGGGGAAGCCTGGCTTGCCAAGCCACCACAGAAAGGACATCCCATCTCCAAACCAGTCATGAAGCCTCTCTATAACATTTCGTCCTCTGTGACAAATGGTCTGAAGATTTAGGTGTGTCAACAGAATATATTCTGTTCATTAATGGGATAATCAATCTATTGCTTTTTGTCTATGTCTACACACTCTAATCACATGGTCAACACCATCACCAAAACACAGATCACCGACAATGGTTTTAAAAAACGACTATGCTAGAGAATAGAATACATAGAATTTTAAAATAATTTCTGTCCAACAAAGATATTTGTAGAAGTACCATGGGACAGTATTAATACTTGGAAGACAGGGTAGAAAAATACAGTGACAATGAGTCTTGGAAACAATGGTGACTTAAAATGATAATAGTATATATGGGCCAAGCGCAGTGGCTCACATCTGTAATCACAGCACTTTGGGAGGCTGAGGCAGGCGGATCATTGAGGTCAGGAGTTTGAGACCACCCTGGCTGACATGGTGAAACCCCATCTCTACTGAAAATACGAAAATTAGCTGGGTGTGGTGGTGGGTGCTTGTAATCCCAGCTACTTGGGAGGGTGAAGCAGGAGAATCACTTGAGCCCGGGAGGCAGAGTTTGCAGTGAGTCGAGATTGCGCCAGTGTACTCCAACCTGGGCGACAGAGCAAGACTGTCTCAAACAACAACAACAACTACGTATGGTATATTTTCATGATAAAGTCAAACAAGCGAAATGAAACATAATACTAAGAGATACAAACACACGAAACTATATTAATGTAAAAAACCTATTACAGTGAGGAAAGTTAGATAGGAGGAAGAGTCCAGTGGAAAGAAAAATCAGACCGGGGGAACAAAAGGTTATGTGGGGAGAGAAGAGTAAGGTTGGGGAGCAGAGGTAGGTTAAGGCAGAGGTCAAGTCAGGTGAGAAGGGATATGGAAAATTATGATAAGTCAGATTCGGGATCAAAACAGAGTCACATAATTACAATTATTCTAACATTCAAGGGCTTCCTCCCAAGGTTGGGAACACTATAAAAAACATTTCTGCTGCAAGAAGGGGCTGGGCTGGAACACTCCAAGCAAGAGAGTCTACAAACCCTTCCAACAAGGCAGCCAGGCCTGAAAGTGGGAAGGAGATGTGTCTCAGGCACTGGGAGACAGGGCACTTCTATGAGCGGTTCTCCAGCCCCAAGGGCTAAGCAGGTTCTGGGTTCCTGGGGTGAAAATGGCAGAGGGATGTCCCCATGCAGTCTGCCACCAGGTGCTGACATTTTACTCTACCATACCCTCCCCACCAGGGCAGGGCACCACTCAGCCACAGCCCAGAACTGAAGCCAAGCCATTCAGGAAGGCGGTCATGAATATTCACTGGAAACTGCGTAATTGGCATTTGGCAGGTAGAGTCCCAAGTGCCTACTTGGTAAGATGAAAATGAACCTTCTGATAGTGTAAGAGATAAGTACTTAGTACATTTAATATCCAATATCATTTTCCCACTTCAGTTAAACAGTGGCCCTTGGAGTGCTAAGTGCTATTTATAAGCCTCTCAGGTGTAGTGTGATATAGGCAGCAGTGAAATGAATCTGTCCCTTCCTCTTGCTGGCTGTTCCCGAGCGGGGCTGTCTCCAGCTCAGATGAGATACTATCACAGAAAGAACCCGGGGAGTGCCACCCAGCCCACCCCATGTTGGGCAGACGGGCCAGAGGGAGACAGAGAACTGGTTAGGGCACTCCTCGGTATAAAAGGGAATGTGTGGGGCTGGAAGATTATCCCTAGGATCTTGTGCTACTCCCATACTCTGTGATTCCAGATCCAGATTATACTGGAGCTGTGTGATACATTCCATATCAACTGAAGTTTATAGAACTGCTAATGTCCAAAATGCACTGGAATTCAGAAAGCTACAGGTTTAGATGAAACTGAACAACAAAGGCACATGTTTCCTATGATTTTATGCTTTACAGACTTATTCTACTGTTGTCATTAGCTAGGGGTGAACTATGATACACACATAGAATGTGTACCTGTCGGACCAAATAAACATCACTTTTCAAATTCACTTATTTCACTTGTTCTTGGAAACTATTTTGCAGTGAGGGAGTATATTCAAGTAAATTCAAGTAAAATGACTTTTCCTTGGCCAGTAGTACAGCTAGCATTTCAGCCAGCTGCATGTGAGTCCCTCATTCTGAAACCCATCCTTTCTCTATACCACACTGTCTCTTTGGCATGCCACCAGTAAGATACAAGTCTTGTATTTTTCCTTTGATAGATACTGCTTCATCCATTCTTTTTTTTTTTTTTAAATTTAGAGCATCTTTGAAGGTCAATGTCAGCACCTTCCTCACTTCTCCAGGTGGCCTCTGAGGTGATCTCCTCTTCCCTTGTGATTATAACTGTTGCCCACAAGTTGTCCACACTGGTATCTCCCCAACCCAGATACTTCCTCTGAGAGCCAAACACATATGCCTAACTGCCCACTGGACAACGACACATGGAGGATGCACAGGTGCTCCAAGGCCTGCACGTCCAAAACAGCGCTCTTCAGCTCCCCACCCATCTGTTCCTCATCCTGCCTTCCCGAGGGATGGCTCAGCAATAAGCAGGGAACCTAGCAACTGCCCATGACTCCTTTCTCTCTTTTACTCCATGAGGCCAAGCCTCCTGTACTGCTTTGAATTCTTTTCTACTCCACTCCGCGAAGCCCTGTTCCTCCTCCTTTCCCTCCTAGATGCTACCACAGCAGAACTGGTCTTCCCATGACAATTCTATCCCCTACTCAATCCATTTCCCCTCATTGCTGCTGGAAACATATTTCCAAAACACTCATCTGAATGTGTCCAGGCCCTGCTTAGCACCCTTGCACCAGACCCTGTAGTATGGTGGGTATAGTTAGGGCCTGTAGCATTCCAGGCCCTGCACGAGCTGTTCCCAGAGACCATTCCAAGCAGAGGTGCCAGGCTGTGCAAAGAGTGGGACAGCATAGGTAGTGTTCAGGGAAGAGGCAATGCTGACTGCAGAACCACTATTTGCTCATCATAGAGTGGTTTCAACCCTGGCTGTACATTAAGAAGTGCTTGTGGAGCTTAGGAAACTACTTCTGCTGGATCCCACGCCAGACCAATTAGATCACAATCTCTGAGGGTGAGGTCCAGATATTTGTTTTTAAAATTCCACAAGTGCTTCTAATATTCTACTACAACATGAGTTCTGCTAGGGTTAAGAAGCACTGCTACAGACTCAGCTTTATGAAATGGGTCACTACATAAACATGTTCAGGTACTGGCAGCAATTCAAATACCTTGTAACTTGTTCCTGGTCAACATTAGCCTAATACAATGTATTAATGAATTGAAAGATGAGCTTGAAGAAACTAAAGAGCCTTTAATTTATGAATGTATTAACTGCTCTTCCTGGCTGAAGACAACAGAAACCTTTATTAATTCCAAGTTCTAGCTACTCGCTTATGATAAATCACCTAGAAATACAAACAGTTTCCTCATTCACTGGACTTACATTGTTGACAGCCATACAGTTGAAATAATGATGTAGACTGGTCAGCTTTGGATGTCAGAGTCACATAGATGCACATGCACTAAGTTTCAAGTGCAAATCCTGTTTATCCCCCAGGCCCAATTCAAAGGCCATCCTAGAAAACCTGCCCTGAGAAGTCACCTGGAAGAAAGTGCTTCCCCCTCCAGGGAACTATTGCTCGGCACCTGGGTGTCCCTTCTGTGACTGCTACCTTCTCTTCTCCTGGGTGACACTGACTGCAAAGCCGCTGAATGGTTTGTTGAAAGCCATGCTGCAAATTCAGAGCCCAAAGTAGACAAAGGTCAGCATTTCTTCCTCCTCCCATGCAAGGGCCCTTCAAACACATCATGCGTCCAACTACAGGAGAGGCTGCTTCATAAACAATCTGGTTCAGACTGAAGGCGTTCCAGCAAAGACATAATCCACCCATGGCTTAGCAGATAATTCATGTAACTATGGAACTCAGAGCAAGCACACAGTGAGCGCTGGCTGTACTTATCAAAAGCACTCTTTTATTCATGAGTCTCTTTAGTACAATGTCCCAAAGTCTGTGGATCCCAGGATACAAATGAATTATACCCGTAAGGTCACTAAACACATCTGAGTCCTTGAAAGACAGACTCGCTTTAGTGAGCCAGAAAAGACCCAATAATGGAAAACAAATCAATCATTCATTAGGCTGGCGGGAAAACTTGCTGACCTCAGAAACATCTCTAACAAAACTAAAATTGAAGCATACTACCCACTTCGTTCAGCCACACCAGTCTTGGATTGGTAACATCTGGGAAATTCTGGCCTACTGGTCTGAGTGTGCCAACTCCATGCCTCCACACAGCACCTCAGGCTTCTGAGGTATCCCTTTCAATTGCACCTACACCCTGAGATTTTAAGATGACAAATGACACTATTTCAATAGATGAGAAAATGACACTTATGTCAAGCACTGAACTTCCGCAACAGCAGCTTCAGGCCAAAACCAGCCAGCCCTCTTGAGAGAATCAGATTCCTTCAGTAACTTGGGCTCAGTAAGAGAGTAACCAAAATCTTGCTTATAGTAGTTCCAATGGATTACTCACCTCCCTGCCCTCTCTCAAGGATCCTTTTATACAGCAGATATAAGTGGCCAAGAGTTAGCAATAAAATAGTAGACTTAGGTAACACAGACAACCAAAACTCATAATCATTATCAGTTGTACCCGACTTCAAGATGACATCCGAAATCTCAGTTTTCCCATCTGCTGACAACATGAGGCAGGTCAGAAAACACTCACTCGCATCACAGAGACAGTAACAGTACAGAGCCAAAGTGATTTACCCAAAGCTTGGGTTTCCCTGGCAGGACCCAGTGCTGCTACTTCCCCCTCCACTGCCTAGCCCAGCAGAGAGGCTGGCAGGGAGAACTGCCCACAGGTTACAGCCCCAGGTGCCCCTGGGTATGCTTACTGAGTCACCATGGACAAGAATCCAAGACACAGAGCTCTACTTCCAAGTCAGGAATCTTTGACCCCCTCAGTTGTAGTCAATTTCTCTAGCTTCTTCCTTCAAATACTTTACTTAAAAAAGTAGTAAAACCAGGCTATATCATAGAAATGACATTGAGGCGGCCAGTGTTAGGAAGAGAAACCCAGGGCCCAAAGAGCTCACAGATAAGAGAAGCAGAAGCAGAAAAACTGGTTGACTAGTAAATACTTTGTTTGACAAAGTCTACATAAAAAAGTCCCAAAATTATAGAGAAAATGGATGAGGAAAACAAACAAACAAACAAACAAAAAACAACTATGGGTATGGTTAACTCACAACAGAAGCTATACAGAGTTATTTATTAATGATAATGTAGCGGTCTTCTTTCAAAAGACTTTGAAGGGGCATTTCCACCTCAGGCAAGTTATTTTATTTCTGTAAAACTTGGTTTCCTCATTTGTAAGAGAAAGTATTAATGATCCCCCAACTCTCTCACCATGGGCTGTGTTGAGGTGTATAACGTGCCATCAGATTGGGCGAGACACAGCCTACAATTTGGTGACATTAGTTCACTGTAATGTGGCACCTACCACCCTATCACCCGCGGTAAATGAAGCCCAGTCTCTCCTTACAGATCCGTTAGAGCTTTCTAAGTGTCTCCACTCTACAATTCTGGTTGGATGAGGAGCCCAAAAGGGAAAGCTGTTATTTCACGCGGAGTGTTCTCTCTCCCTGTAGGATGGGAAGGATGTCTGTTCTACCCAAGTACCTACAAACGTCTCGGCCCCACAAGAATGAAGGTGGGGTTCAGCTGTTCCATCCATTAGGCAAGTTTTTACTGCACGATCCCTTGGGTAAAATTTTGAACTGTGTAACTGAGTGTAAGAAAAGTGGTCCCTTGAGGGGCTGATGCTCAAGTAAGGGACCATGCCTAGCACATCTAAGATAAAGAGAAGCATCTGTGTGAAAATAGACTATCAACAATCTGAGGGCTCAGAGAAGATGACCCTGGGGGAAGTCTCCTGGAATTGGGGATCTCGTTGGATTTCAAAATGTTAACAGCCCTAAGGTTGATCTTGACCAAGAATGAGAAGTTTGCACAGACAGAAGGGAAGCTGAAAGAAAGGAATTTCCTCTGCAGTGGGTTCATGGGACAGGGACCAGGGGGCTGAGCCAAAGACAGAAACGTGTGAGTTTTTTCTCTGGGAGGACGATTTTGGGTACAAACAAGTTCTTAACTATCATGTGCACTAGAGAGAAATGGACCCCTCTGACCTAGTGAACTTCATTTTTGATCAAAAATTAAGCAATGGCTCTCCCCATGAGTAGGGAACTGTTTTACTGCAGACATTTGACCACTCCTTTGGCTGGGTAATGTAATTAAAGCAATCTTCAAGTATTTCCAGGATCAGAATTCGCTTGCTTTGCTTAAATTTTTTCTTAAATTATTTTGGGTGCTCCTTTAATAATTTTAATTGTTGAAGTCTGGATATTTTCAATAATAGTTATAAGAAGTCCCTTAACATTTGTAAAATCCCAAAAGGTAAAATTTTTTAGTGTTCTTTAGGGTTTTATTAGTGTCATTTATCAAAATCTACAGGCATTTTCAGTTTTAAGTTAAATATTCTGTTGGCGCAGCAGGTGTGCCCAGGGCAAGGGAAGCTGGCTTCCTGGTAGTTGTCAATTATCTTCTTTGGGGACATATGAAGTCATGCCACATTATCTCATCCCAATACAGCTTCTAAGGCCCCAGCCTTCTGTGCCATCGAGGTGAGCAAGTACCTCCTCCAGGTGCTTGCAGTAGCCCCTGCTGAATAAACAGCTCCTGTTGTAAGCAGCGCATCCTGCCTGTTAGGAGCCCTCTGGTATGAGCACCGTGATTGCACTCCATGGAATATTTGGTAAAAGCTGATCTGGAACATATTAAGATCTTGCTGCAACCAGAGTCACCTCCAGTCCTGGTCATCTTGAGCACTACGGGCTCCAAGACCAGGCTGGAAAGCCTACCTCGAAAACCTGATCGGCAATCACAATTTGGTGATACATTTTGCAGAACTATCTTACAGATTCCCAGCTGGTAGGGAAGGGACACAGGGAAAGGGCCAAAGATGGGAGGCATCAGACAGTAGGCAAGGCCTTCAAGATCCCAGGAAAGCATGATCAGAGTGCTGTGCAACCCGGAACTTGAGGACTCTGCTGGCCAGTTGACCAACTGTTTCATTAATCTCATTCTCTTTTTCTTTTGTGTGCCTTACTGTGCCTGACTCTCAATTGCACCAAAATATATACTAACCCGTGATCCAATCCTATGTGAACCCAGTTCCTAAAGGGTTTAAGCCTTCCTTTTACATGTAATAAAACTTAGAGTTTAAAGGCTGACATCTAATTTGGAGAAACCCCCTTTAAAATAAAAAGGTAGATTTATTTCCGTACTGGTTAGCATGTGCAGTAACTGAATTCTTTAACATAATGTATATCTTCAAAATACAAACCAACCCTCTTGGACAGGATTCTTTACAATGTGTATTATTCACACTTATCTCTGCCCTCATCCCACCTGTTGCAATCTCACTTTATCCAATCTTGGCTTAAATGATGCCATCTAAGAGACATTTTTCCTGTCCACCTTCTCTAAAACATCTTCTCCAAACCTGTTACTTTGCCTTATTTATGATGATATCTGAGATGTAATTCACATATCATACAATTCACCCATTTAAAATATACAATTCAAAGGTGCTTACAGAGTTGTGCAACCATCACAAGAGAACATTTTCATCACCCCCAAGAGAAACCCCATACCCATCACCAGTTGCTTCTCATTGCCTACCAATCCCCACACCTTGCCCTAAACCAACCCCCCGACTCCCAGCTTGTGTCTACCCCCTACCCCAAATCTATCCTTCTTCCTACACTACCCCATCCCTAACTCCTAACTCCTAAAGCTACCCCTACTCCACATTTAGCCCTACCCCCTTCACCCCATCTCCACCTCTTTTTTTAATTATATTTTAAGTTCTAGGGGTACATGTGCACAACGTGCAGGTTTGTTACATATGTATACATGTGCTATGTTGGTGTGCTGCACCCATTAACTCATCATTTACATTAGGTATATCTCCTAATGCTATCCTCCCCCTTCCCCCCTCCACAATAGGACCCAGTGTGTGATGTTCCCCTTCCTGTGTACAAGTGTTCTCATTATTCAATTCCCACCTATGAGAACATGCGGTGTTTGGTTTTCTGTTCTTGAGATAGTTTGCTGAGAATGATGGCTTCCAGCTGCATCCACGTCCCTACAAAGGACACAGACTCATCCTTTTTTATGGCTGCATAGTATTCCATGTTGTATATGTGCCACATTTTCTTAATCCAGTCTGTCACTGGTGGACATTTGGGTTGATTCCAAGTCTTTGCTATTGTGAATAGTGCTGCAAGAAACATATGTGTGTATGTGTCTTTATAGCAGCATGATTTATAATCCTTTGGGTATATACCCAGTAATGGGATGGCTGGGTCAAATGGTATTTCTAGTTCTAGAGCCTTGAGGAATTGCCACACTGTTTTCCACAATGGTTGAACTAGTTTACAGTCCCACCAACAGTGTAAAAGTGTTCCTATTTCTCCACATCCTCTCCAGCACCTGTTGTTTCCTGACTTTTTAATGATCGCCATTCTAACTGGTGTGAGATGATATCTCATTGTGGTTTTGATTTGCATTTCTCTGATGGCCAGTGATGATGAACATTTTTTTATGTGTCTGTTGGCTGCATGAATGTCTTCTTTTGAGAAGTGTCTGTTCATATCCTTTGCCCACTTTTTGATGGGGTTGTTTTTTTCTTGTAACTTTGTTTGTGTTCTTTGTAGGTTCTGGATATCAGCCCTTTGTCAGATGAGTAGATGGCAAAAATTTTCTTCCATTCTGTAGGTCGCCTATTCACTCTGATGGTAGTTTCTTTTGCTGTGCAGAAGCTCTTTAGTTTAATTAGATCCCATTTGTCAATTTTGGCTTTTGTTGCCATTGCTTTTGGTGTTTTAGACATGAAGTGCTTGCCTATGCCTATGTCCTGAATGGTATTACCTAGGTTTTCTTCCAGGGTTTTTTGGTTTTAGGTCTAACATTTAAGTCTGTAATCTATCTTGAATTAATTTTCATGTAGGGAGTAAGGAAAGGATCCAGTTTCACCTTTCTAATTACAGCTAGCCAATTTTCCCAGCACCATTTATTAAATAGGGAATCCTTTCCCCATTTCTTGTTTTCGTCAGGTTTGTCAAAGATCAGGTGGCTGTAGATGTGTGGTATTATTTCTGAGGGCTCTGGTTCTGTTCCATTGGTCTATATCTCTGTTTTGGTACCAGTACCATGCTGTTTTGGTTACTGTAGTCTTGTAGTATAGTTTGAAGTCAGGCAGCATGATGCCTCCAGCTTTGTCTTGGCAATGCAGGGTCTTTTTTGGTTCCATATCAACTTTAAAGCAGTTTTTTTCCAATTCTGTGAAGAAAGTCATTGGTAGCTTAATGGGGATGGCATTGAATCTATAAATTCCCTTGGGCAGTATGGCCATTTTCACGATATTGATTCTTCCTATCCATGAGCATGGTATGTTCTTCCATTTGTTTGTGTCCTCTTTTATTTCATTGAGCAGTGGTTTGTAGTTCTCCTTGAAGAGGTCCTTTACATCCCTTGTAAGTTGGATTCCTAGGTATTTTATTCTGTTTGAAGCTATTGTGAATGGGAGTTCGTTCATAATTTGGCTATCTGTCTGTTATTAGTGTATAATAATGCTTGTGATTTTTGCAGATTGATTTTGTATCCTGAGACTTTGCTGAAGTTTCTTATCAGCTTAAGGAGATTTTGGGCTGAGACGATCAGGTTTTCTAAATATACAATCATGTCATCTGCAAACAGGGACAATTTGACTTCCTCTTTTCCTAACTGAATACCCTTTATTTCTTTCTCTTGCCTGATTGCCCTGGCCAGAACTTCCAACGCTATGTTGAATAGGAGTGGTGCGAGAGGGCATCCCTGTCTTGTGCCAGTTTTCAAAGGGAATGCTTCCAGTTTTTGCCCATTCAGTATGATATTGGCTGTGGGTCTGTCATAAATAGCTCTTATTATTTTGAGATACGTTCCATCAATACCGAATTTGTTGAGCGTTTTTAGCATGAAGGGCTGTTGAATTTTGTCAAAGGCCTTTTCTGCATCTATTGAGATAATCATGTGGTTTCTGTCTTTGGTTCTGTTTTATATGCTGGATTACATTTATTGATTTGCATATGTTGAACCAGCCTTGCATCCCAGGGATGAAGCCCACTTGATCATGGCGGATAAGCTTTCTGACATGCTGCTGGATTCGATTTGCCAGTATTTTATTGAGGATTTTCACATCGATGTTCATCAAGGATATGGGTCTAAAATTCTCTTTTTTTGTTGTGTCTGTGCCAGGCTTTGGTATCAGGATGATGCTGGCCTCAAAAAATGAGTTAGGGAGGATTCCCTCTTTTTCTATTGATTGGAATAGTTTCAGAAGAAATGGTACCAGCTCCTTGTACCTCTGGTAGAATTCAGCTGTGAATGCGTCTGGTCCTGGGCTTTTTTTGGTTGGTAGGCTATTAATTATTGCCTAAATTTCAGAGCCTGCTATTGGTCTATTCAGGGACTCAACTTCTTCCTGGTTTAGTCTTGGGACAGTGTAAGTGTCTGGGAAATTATCCATTTCTTCTAGGTTTTCTAGTTTATTTGTGTAGAGGTGTTTATAGTATTCTCTGATGGTAGTTTGTATTTATGTGGGGTCAGTGGTGATATCCCCTTTATCATTTTTTATTGCATCTATTTGATTCTTCTCTCTTTTCTTCTTTATTAGTCTTGCTAGCAGTCTATCAATTTTGTTGATCTTTTCAAAAAACCAGCTCCTGGATTCATTGATTTTTTGGAGGGTTTTTTGTGTCTCTATCTCCTTCAGTTCTGCTCTGATCTTAGTTATTTCTTGCCTTCTGCTAGCTTTTGAATATGTTTGCTCTTGCTTCTCTAGTTCTTTTAATTGTGATGTTAGGGTGTCCATTTTAGATCTTTCCTGCTTTCTCTTGTGGCCATTTAGTGCCATAAATCTCCCCCTACACACTGCTTTAAATGTGTCCCAGAGATTCTGGTATGTTGTATCTTTGTTCTCATTGGTTTCAAAGAACATCTTTATTTCTGCCTTCATTTCGTTATGTACCCAGTAGTCATTCAGGAGCAGGTTGTTCAGTTTCCATGTAGTTGGAGCGATTTTGATTGAGTTTCTTAGTCCTGAGTTCTAGTTTGATTGCACTGTGGTCTGAGAGACAGTTTGTTAAAATTTCTGTTCTTTTACATTTGCTGAGGAGTGCTTTACTTCCAACTATGTGGTCAGTTTTGGAATAAGTGCAATGTGGTGCTGAGAAGATGTATATTCTGTTGATTTTGGGTGGAGAGTTCTGTAGATGTCTATTAGGTCTGCTTGGTGCAGAGTTGAGTTCAATTCCTGGATATCCTTGTTAACTTTCTGTCTCGTTGATCTGTCTAATGTTGACAGTGTGGTGTTAAAGTCTCCCATTATTATTGCGTGGGCGTCTAAGTCTCTTTGTAGGTCTCTAAGGACTTGCTCTATGAATCTGAGTGCTCCTGTATTGGGTGCATATATATTTAGGATAGTTAGCTCTTCCTGATGAATTGATCCCTTTACCATTATGTAATGGCCTTGTGTCTTTTGATCTTTGATGGTTTAAAGTTTGTTTTATCAGAGACTAGGATTGCAATCCCTGCTTTTTTTTTTTTTCCTTTTTTTTCCATTTGCTTGGTAGATCTTCCTCCATCCTTTTATTTTGAGCCTATGTGTGCCTCTGCATGTCAGATGGGTCTCCTGAATACAGCAAACTGATGGGTCTTGACTCTTTATCCAATTTGCCAGTCTGTGTCTTTTAATTGGACCATTTAGTCCATTTACATTTAAGGTTAATATTGTTATGTGTGACCTTGATCCTGTCATTATGATATTAGCTGGCTATTTTGCTCATTAGTTGATGCAGTTTCTTCCTAGCATCGATGGTCTTTACATTTTGGCATGTTTTTGCAATGGCTGTTACCAGTTGTTCCTTTCCATGTTTAGCACTTCCTTTAGGATCTCTTGTAGGGCAGGCCTGGTGGTGACAAAATCTCTTAGCATTTGCTTATCTGTAAAGGATTTTATTTCTCCTTCACTTATGAAACTTAGTTCGGCTGGATATGAAATTCTGGGTTGAAAATTCTTTTCTTTAAGAATGTTGAATATTGGCCCCCACTCTCTTCTGGTTTGTAGAGTTTCTGCCGAGAGATCTGCTGTTAGTCTGACGGGCTCCCTTTGTGGGTAACCCGACCTTTCTCTCTGGCTGCCCTTAACATTTTTTCCGTCATTTCAACTTTGATGAGTCTGACAATTATGTGTCTTGGAGTTGCTCTTCTCAAGGAGTATCTTTGTGGCATTCTCTGTATTTCCTGAATTTGAATGTTGGCCTGCCTTACTAGGTTGGGGAAGTTCTCCTGGATGATATCCTGAAGAGTGTTTTCCAACTTGGTTCCATTTTCCCCATCACTTTCAGGCACACCAATCAGACGTAGATTTGGTCTTTCCACATAATCCCATGTTTCTTGGAGGCTTTGTTCATCTCTTTTTACTCTTTTTTCTCTACACTTCTCTTCTCATTTCATTCATTTGATCTTCAATCACTGATACTCTTTCTTCCAGTTGATCAAGTTGGTTACTGAAGCTTGTGCATTTGTCATGTAGTTCTCGTGTCATGGTTTTCATCTCTATCAGTTCTTTTAACATCTTCTCTGCATTGATTATTCTAGTTATCCATTCATCCATTCTTTTTTCAAGGTTTTTAGTTTCTTTGCACTGGTTACATAGTTCCTCCTTTAGCTCTCAGAAGTTTGATCGACTGAAGCCTTCTTCTCTTAACTCACCAAAATCATTTTCCGTCCAGCTTTGTTGCGTTGCTGGCGATGAGCTGCGTTCCTTTGGAGGGGCAGATGTGCTCTGATTTTTTGAATTTCCAGCTTTTCTGCACTGCTTTTTCCCCATCTTTGTGGTTTTATCTGCCTTAGGTTTTTGATGATGGTGACATACTGACGGGGTTTTGGTGTGGGTGTCCTTTCTGTTGGTTAGTTTTCTTTCTAACAGTCAGGACCCTCAGGTGCAGTCTGTTGGCGTTTGCCTGAGGTCCACTCCAGACCCCTTTTGCCTGGGCATCAGCAGTGGAGGCTGCAGAAGATAGAATATTGCTGAACAGCAAGTGTTGCTGTCTGATTCTTGCTCTGGAAGCTTCGTCTCAGGGGTGTACCCAGCCGTGTGAGGTGTGAGGTGTTGGTCTGCACCTAGTGGGGGATGTCTCCCAGTTAGGCTACTCAGGGGTCAGGGACCCACTTGAGCAGGCAGTCTGTCCATTCTCAGATCTCAACCTCCATGCTGGGAGATCTACTGTTCTCTTCAAAGCTGTCAGACAGGGTCTTTTACATCTGCAGAGGTTTCTGCTCCTTTTTGTTTAGCTATGCCCTGTCCCCAGAGGTGGAGTCTACAGAGGCAGGCAGGCCTCCTTGAGCTGCAGTGGGCTCCACCCAATACGAGCTTCCCCGTGGCTTTGTTTACCTAGTTAAGCCTCAGCAATGGCAGGCACCCCTCCCCTAGCCTCGCTGCTGCCTTGCAGTTAGATCTCAGACTGCTGTGCTAGCTTGAGGGAGGCTCCATGGGCGTGGAACCCTCTGGGCCAGGTGTGGGATATAATTTCCTGGTGTGCCGTTTGCTAAGACCCTTGGTAAAGGGCAGTATTAGGGTGGGAGCTACCCAATTTTCCAGGTGTTTTGTGTCTCAATTTCCCTTGGCTAGGAAAAGGAATTCCCTTCCCCCTTGAGCTTCCCAGGTGAGGCGATGCCTTGCCCTGTTTCAGCTCTCACTGGTTGGGCTGCACCCGCAGACCAGCATTGACTGTCCGACACACCCCAGTGAGATGAACCTGGTACCTCAGTTCAAAATGCAGAAATCACCTGTCTTCCGTGTCGCTCACACTGGGAGCTGGAGGTTGGAGCTGTTCCTATTTGGCCATCTTGGGCGCCCCCCTCCACCCCATCTTAAATCTACTCCACCAATCTACTCTACCATCCCCTACATTAATCTACTTTCTGTACCTACAGATTTTCCTATTCGGGACATTTCATGTAAATGGAATGAACAGAATATGTGGTCTTTTGTGACTGACTTATTTACCTTAGCATAATTTTTCATGGTGTTTTTTTTTTGTTTTGTTTTGTTTTGTTTTGAGACAGGGTCTCACTCTGTCACCCAAACTGAAGTGCAGCGGCATGATCTTGGCTTACTGCAACCTCCACCTCCCGGGCTCAAGCGATTCTCCTGCCTCAGCCTCCTGAGTAGCTGGGATTACAGGCACGTGCCACTACTGCCCAGCTAATTTTCTTTTTTGTACTTTTAGTAGAGACGGGGTTTCACCATGTTGGCCAGGCTGGTCTCGAACTCCTGACCTCAAATGATCCACCTGCCTTGGCCTCCCAAAGTGCTGGGATTACAGGTGTGGGCCACCACGCCCAGCTACCTTACCATAATTTTTCAAGGGTTCATCATGTTGTAGGATGTATCCATACTTCATTCCTTTTTATAGCCAAATAATATAATATCCCCTTGTAAGGACAGATTATATTTTAATTTTTTTAGCTGATAGACATTTGGGTTGTTATCACCTTTTGACCATTATGAATAATGCTACTGTGAATATTCATGAAGAAGTATTTATGTGAGCATGTGTTTTCATTTTCCTTGGGTTAAATGTTTTATAGGTATAATAGTAGCTTTGTGAATTTTCTTGAAGGACAGTTGTTGAAAATCTCGTACTTTGAGCCTATCAAAATCTGATTGTTAAATCAAAAGATGAGACACAGCATACTGTTCAGAAATCATTCCAATCACTATTCCCTAAATAACCTGTGATACCATGTGATATCTCTCATCATTAGACTGGTTTAACATTCCTCACTCCCAGAAACACCAGTTAACATTGAATTCTAATTAATTGCCTATAGAAATTTTCAAGTATTCAAGTGTACTTTAAACACAGAAACCAATTTAGGGATTTCAATATGGTTATTTAGGTAGTTGTTTCTATTTCTTGCATGTGACTCAAATATGAGATCAAATGGGTCTCTTTTAAGTGTTTTTTTCTCCAGTTACTCAGCCCTTTCAGAAGAAATATTTTTAATACGTATTTTTAAGAGACAGGGTCTCACTTCTTGCTCAGGCTGGAATGCAGTGGCTATTCGCAGATGTGGTCATAGCTCACCACAGCCTAGCACTCCTGGCTTCAAGCAATCTCCCGCTACCTTAGCCTCCTGAGTAGCTGGGGTTACAGGTACATGCCACCATGCCCAGCTAGTCACTCATATCCTTTTGCCTGATCATACATATACTTTTTTTTTTTTTTTGCTTGATGATACAGTCTACCTTATGTTATAAAGAACTTTGCATTTGCATGTATATTTTCTGCATATCTCTACCTCTTTTTAAAGATATGTTAAGATCTTAACTTCTTAAATTGTTCTTTCCATGTATGCAGTAGCTGTCTACAGAAGCCTTCACAATCTTTAAAATGTCAACATGAGGACAACTTTTAAACTGGAATAATATGATCGAGGCAAGCTTTATGAAAATAATAGCTAACTCTCATATAGCACCTTCCAGGCAGCAGGCACTTTCTGTGTATCAATCAATCATCAGAACAACCATAGGAATTAGGTCCTACTATCATTTCCATGCTACAGATGAGGAAACAGAGGGCTAGTATCACTTGCCTGAGGTCACACAGCTGGTTACTGGGCCAGCTAGCTCTGGCACCCAGGCTCTAACCTATCACATCGCACTGCTTCTTACGATGATAAAGGAGGATGCTAGCATCACATCTTAACACATGATTATAGTGGGCAGCCATTTCAACTACCACTCTCAAGCTAAGAAAGGTGGATTTAATAAGCATTTTTAAGAATTACAGGAAAGAAGGGAGGAGGGGAAGAAAAAAGAAAAGTAGGTAGAAATAGATATCCCAAGCTAACTAAAGAGATAGCACTTTTCTCTGACCAGCTGAGATGAAGATCTATTCCCCACACTGCGTGATTGCCCACTTGCACTATTGGACTTCACTTTTTGAAGGAAGAATAATGTGAAACCATGTTACACTCCAGAGCCATTTATTATCCATTCAGAAGGCAAGACAGCAAATCTAACACAGACACAGTCACAACTGACCACTAAATGAAACCTCATTGACAATTGAAAAGAGAAAAAGTTCATAAACATGCTTTAAAAATAAACCTTAATCAAGTAGCTAGTAGAGAAACCATAAGCTATTATGTAATATAAACCTGTAGAAGTCATAGTTCCATTCTGGTTTTTTGTTTGTTTGTTTGTTTGTTTTTGAGACAGAGTCTTGCTCTGTCGCCCAGGCTGGAGTGCAGTGGCACAATCTCAGCTCACTGCAAGCTCCACCTCCCGGGTTCACGCCATTCTCCTGCCTCAGCCTCCCGAGTAGCTGGGACTACAGGCGCCCGCCACTTCGTCCGGCTAATTTTTTTTGTATTTTTAGTAGAGACGGGGTTTCACTGTGTTAGCCAGGATGGTCTCGATCTCCTGACCTTGTGATCCGCCCGCCTCGGCCTCCCAAAATGCTGGGATCACACAGTTCCATTCTTAATATTTTCCTTGCAGTTTTTATGAGATGGGTAATGACTAAGCCACAGTGAGAGGGCACAACCTGCTCAGTGGGTGAGTTGGCCCCTGCTACCCTCCCTACTTCCCTCCCAGATCGTCTTGGGATCCAACCACACCTGTGCTTCTCATGCTGGCTGCTCTATGCTATTCTACAAACATGATCCTCTATTTCAGATCTATCTCACCCATCAGAACTCTTTCATTCAGTGGTCCAGCCTCCAGAGCTCAGCATTCCGCTACCTATTTCTTTGAAAAATAGTCACACAAAAGTAAATTGCCATAATGGCTTGATGTGATGTTCATCTTGGCCAAGGCATGAGGAAGTTAGGATTCAAGGTCTTTCTCAGTTCATGTCAAGACAACAGTGAGCAGAACTGGGGTCAAATATTGGCCCAGGGATCTTGCCATTTTACTGAAGATTAGAATGAGCACAAGACTGGGAGTCTGGTACCTGGTGGCCTCAACACAAATTCAACACAGGGCCCAGGAGGAAGTCCCTTCTCCTCCCTGGTACTCAATTTCATCTGCTTTAAAATAAAAGAATTGGACCAAAAAATATCTAAGGATCCTTCCAGCTGTCAAGGTCTCTGGCTGTGTCCCACTTTCTCTTGCATGATCTGTCTACCCTACCTATGACGAGTTCAAACTAACCTGAGTGAGAGGGTCCATGGTCACAGACCAGGGCATGGTTGATGAGTCCACAAGCATTGCACACTGATGACTGTGTCTTCAACACCATACTCCAGCTCACCAAGCTCATCTACCCCAGGCTGCTTAGCAAAGCCTGCAGCTCCACCCTCTATCCTCAGTCACCTGTCTCATGAGAGATACAGTCATTTCATCCAGCCACCCACCTACCTTTGCATCGACTGTGCATCAATTCACAGCACACATGGCAGGCTCAGATTCACGCATTCTTCTCCAAGTGATTTGATCCTATCCCCACTCCCCAGGAATTTGCCATCCAACATTTCAGTATCTACTATGTGTTAAGATAACGGGAAAAGGCCTGGAACAGTCCCTCAACTTCCCACCACCACATGCACCAACCTTCCTGCAGCAGCAACTAGGTTTCCTCCTCCCCTTAACATGGGAATAACTGCCTTCTTATGGAGCAAAATTTCACCATCTGAGCTCTGGATCCTACCCAAATGTTGGGACTCCAATCTACTAGTGACCCCCTTTCTGTGCCTCCCACCCTCCCAGCTTCAACCTCCCTGCCTACAGGCTCCTTCTCAACAGCATGTTCAATGCTGAAATCATTTACCTAAAATGACCACAACAGTGAGGGGGATGGACCCAGGAGTCAGAAGACATGCAGCAAGGATGCAGTTCATGCAGAGGTGGCAGCAGTAACAAGGTGGAGGAGGCGGCCCTGAACTCAGGCAGCAGGGGTAGAAATCGAAGGCAACAGACCCAAGTCACATTTGAGAGTTGTGGCATAGATGACACTTTCTCTATCAGAAAATATATGTTTTAGCAGTTTTTCACTCAGCTAAACAAAGGGCTAGGCCAGGGAGATGGATGTTTTTAGGCAGGAGAATCTGTGGACAGTCATCTAACTTGTATTACGTAATTACTTACCTACTCAGAATTTTAAAAACTGCTCTATCTCTAGGGCAGAAATTGATACACAGGGCATTCCTGTAGCTCAAACTCTATGTCCACCCAGCAGCTGCCCACATGGAGCACACAGTGTGTGCAGAGGTACACTAAGAACATGGTGTAACAAACCTGTGATATCCACACTGGCTCTGCATTCCCAGTGCACACAGAGGAACATATATGCACACGCAGGCATTATCACCTGCACTGCCATCATCCTCTTAGGAGCCATCGGGTGTCAAACAGGTCAGCTCACACAGGGCCTCCGAGGAGATCCTGCCATGCCACAGCTGTGAAAACCTCCCACTGAATGGAGCAAATTATTTAGTGTAAGCCTGGCAACCCTTTTGAGGACAGCTAGGAACACAGGTTCTCCAGATCCAATCCACAGAGACACACACAAGAATTGAACAGCAAGAACCCTGGAGTAAGAGGTGGGAGAACTAGGTTCCAGCACTAGTTCTGCAACTCATGAACTCGGTGCCTTTGGCCATCACTCTACCTCTCAGGGCCTCAGCTCTCAAAAGGGGATATAATAAAGGCTGCCCTTCCACAATCCTGGAGTTACGGCAAGAGCCATGAGGCAAGGGAGAGAAAAGAGGTTTGAAAATTAAAAGGCAGTATAATGTGAGTTACAAGAAGTGTTAAAGATCAGTTTGGGTGTCACTCTCTGCCTGATGGGAGGCCATTCTTAGATGCCCAGTACTGTCCCTCACGTTGCAAGTTCTTCTGCATCCTAACCAAAGCCCAATTGATGCAGTCGTTCTCCACCACACCCCATCTCATTTGTGTCAAAAAAAAAAAAAAAAAAAAATCTTACACATATTTCCAATTGCCCTAAGGAGGAAGCACCACTCCTGGCTGAGATTTACTCTCTAGACCAGATTTCTTACTTGTACATTCCTCCTTCTCTACCAGATCTATGTTAACATTCCTTGGGGTTAGATCTGGGAAGTTCTCTCCTACCTAACAATCTCTCTTTGGTTGATATCATCCATTCCCAAGGCTTTAAGTACCATGTACAGGTCAAGACCTGTTTTACCTGCATTGTACAGCTTCTAGACAGCTGTACTTGGATGTCAGAAGTAGGGTAGGAAATTCTTAGACACAACAGGTTCCAGATTAACTATTTGATTTTCACCCCCAGGAGTGTCTCTTCCCTCCCTCTCCACCATTTTCTCAGACTCAGCAAACAGAACTTCCATTTACCCAGTTTCCCAAGCCAAAAACCCAGAAGTGTACCAAGCTAGTTAACAGCACACGGTTTAGAGTTAGGGTGCCCAGGTTCACATCATGTTTGCCAACTGCCAGCAATGTGCCTTAGGGAAGATGTGTAACTCTGCTGTGATTCCATTGCCAAATCTATAAAATTGAGATACTGTTCCAATGGCAGTTAAATAACATTCATATATCACTTATGGTATTAGGAAACATTCCCTCTTATTATGCATAACAAAGCTGGGAAATATTTTTGAAATACAGTAATACACTTTTCTCTTCCACATTTCTTTTACGTGACATTCTCCTTCCTCAACTCAAGGCATTAATTTGTCTCAAGAGGATTAGGATTATTACAATAAGAAGACAAAGACAACGGACAAATGCAACAGAGTTCAACTTCTGATTATCAAAACAAGGTTTTTGGTTCTCAGCGTAATTGTCTTGAAATCCTGTCTGCTGCCATGGAGAAAGGAAAGTTTAAAAGTTTGTTAGATTCCTACTCAGATATCAAGAGTGAGGCTTAAGGAATATGAACTCTGCACCATGGTCAGACAGAATTCAGGATGTAAAGTGACAGAAGTCCCACTTGCCACAGGGGGCCGGGAGGGAAGTCTGGGGGAAGGGTCACAGAGGAACCACAGGAAGCATCCAGTGTCCTCACTCCCCACACAGGCCCTTTACCCCCACCTCCTGGTTCCAGGACAGGTTTAAGGGAATCCCTGCACCAGACTAAGGAAGAAGACCAGCCTAGAGTGGGAAGCTAAGTTCAGCTTTGGTATGCTGCTGTTTAAGATGACAGCAGACCAGCATTGTTGGAGGAGGCAACTGATAAACCCACAGATGGGACTAGGGGCAGAATGGGAGGTGGAATTTGCTGCTTTGTCAAAGTTACAAAGGGTCTTCTAGGCATCTCCTTTAAGAATAAACCATCTATTCTCCTTACAGATTTCCTAGGTGAAAAATCCTACAATGTCTTACCAAAAATAGTCATTTTGGTGATTTACTACCAGGACAGTAAAGACATCTTTCATTAGTTCTAAGAACATTGCATCATCAACCCATCTCAGTTATAGAGGAAAGAGTTCTAGAGAATGGGAGCACCTAGATTCTAAATGGACACTGCCACTTAGCTTACATGACCTAGGCAAGTTTTTGAACTACAGTGGGTCCACAACACACCTCACAAGGGTATTATACCAAACCAAGGTGCAGCGTGACCACAGTTCAGATGGAAAGCACTGGAGTATTTTGGTTATTATCAATCACCATAGTATGATGCTATTAGTAAGCTTCTATTCACGCGGCTCCAGAGTATCCAGATACCAGGAGAATGGGAGAGGGCCATGATCCTCTTCTCTGGCCAGTTGAGTTAGAATCCTGGCTCAATTACGGAAGCCACATTTTATGAGATACTTAGAAAAACTGAAATATATTCTGAGAAAGCCAATCAGAATAGTAAACTATCACACGAAGAATGCTAATGAGATGAGGAAGAGTTTAGCTTAGAGAAGAAAGACTAAAAGACCATTCCCAGAATAGTCTGTTCTAGGAGCGGCTCCAGAAAAGAGGCAGGCGCTGGGGCTGTGGTAGGTGGCAGGGAGGCTTCTATCTCTTCACCTCTATGAGCTTTCAAAAGTGGAATGGCTCCTTCCCGGAGTCACTAGAAGTTTCCAGCCTAGACCAGGTACCATGCGTTGAAGATGCTGAAAGAGGAAACCCTGTCCTACGCTGTGTGACCTGAAGAGCCTTCCAACTTCAGGAAGAAAAAAGTAATCCCCCTATGCACTGCATCAACACACACTCCACACAATGAAATATAAGGGGCTCTATAAATATAAGGAAGTAAAATGGACAAAATTGTAGAAGTGACAACCCCACACAGGCAGGAAGAAAAATCACTGCTTTAGATTGCTGAGCTGGAGTTCGTACACATCAGGTAATTATGATGCATCAATATGTGCAATGACAAATGGAATAAAACTCTAGGAGCCCAATGACGCAGTAGGGAAGCAGAAAAAACCCGAGTGAGCATACATTGATCCCCAATATCATAACTGAAGATCAGTACCATACATTTAAACTAAATGTGGCTAGAGAGACTCTAAATAGTTCACACACTTTTATTAACATTCTCAGGAACACAAGGTCAGGGGTGCAGTCATTCTTAGCTAGGAAGGGTGACTAAGCAGAGAAGTCCTGGGTGCTGGGATTCCACCTCTCTCCTTCTCTCTGCTACCAAGTGCAAGACATTTTCTAAAAAGACATCCCATAATTCTAAGTATTCTTGGTACTTGCTCTTGTAGAGAAGGTTTAATTCCCTTTATAACCAAAAAGGACATCTTTTTAAAAGCAAGTCATCAATCATGAATCATTTTATTCTCTAGTTCTGGGAATACAGAGAACCAAATTAATTTCCGTCATCTTTTGGCTGTAGGTACACCCCTCCCTCTGGCTTCCAACATTATCGATCTGTAATAGGGGCAGGAGCCAGGAAGGTTCAAAGGCATTTGCTTTTAAGCCTGTCCATGGTGGTTCTAAAGGACACAGACATGGGGCTTTCTCCTGGCCACGCTGCATTGCCTGCAGGCCTTTCTGCGGTATTCCTCACCCAGACAGGTTCCCTGCCTTCCCAAGTATCTGCCGTGGACAAAGAGCAGGTAGACTAGCCATACACTGGGACTTAATTTTAACTATCTCTATGATGTTTTTTAAAGAGCTTTGGGGAGTTCCTTTAAGCCAAAATACTTCATTGTCATACTGAAACTGTCCCTATGAACTGTATAAAATTAATCAGGGAAGAAGGGAGTGGGAAAATGAAAATAAACCAAGCTTGCAGCACATTCAGTGTTCATGACATCGGCTTGCTTTCCGACTCTCTTCCTCATAGTTGTGTGGTGCCTACTGTCCTAGAATCACAGAGACCCTGTTACAAGACTATAGCTCCCCTTCACTGCTCTATAGATAACAACTTGATCATTAAAAAACATTTTCCACTTAAAATTTTCTTTCAGAGATCTGGGAAGTTCTCACCTCCCTAACAATCTCTCCTTGATTGACATCATCCATTCCCAAGGCTTTAAGTACCATCTACGGGTCAAGACCTGCATACCAGTGATACTAACATAGCTGGTCTGAAGGACCTCAAGAGAAGCTAACTCAAAGAACGCAGTTTCCACATCCTGATGATTTCATCACCCTTCCTCCAACCAGTTCACAATCCCAGTTGTCTAGCCCCTCGCCCTCTGTGATCCCCTTAAAAACTTCAGCCCAGAACTCCTCAAGGAGGTGGATTTAAGGATCTCCTCCCATCTCCTTTCTTGGTGCCCTGTGATCATTAAACTCTTTCTCTGCTGCAAACCCTGCTGTCTCAGTGTAACTGGTCTGTTACTGTGCAGTGGGCATATGAACCTGTTGGTCCTATAACAGTGTATGTTTATTATATCCTAATAGAATCAAAGAGCTACTAGAAAGTGCAGTGCTCTTTAACCCAGGTTAGACAGATGACACAAATAGAGGGACAATGGCCGGCACTCTCAGTTATATTCCCTATGATGGAATGGCCACCTCTCTTATCTTCACCCCACTGTAAAGGTACAATGACAAGGACCCCAGCAGGGGGGCCGAGGGACAGTTTCTCCTCTGAAATATGAACTACTCCACAAAGATCATTGCATATGTGGCTTGAGACACTTCCCTGGACATCATACTCGTTATCTTACTTTTGATGGGCATCCCTATCAATACAGAAAACTGTGAGCATGCTTATAGTTTGTTTATAAATTGTTTTCTGTGACACTGTACTATATTATGCATAGTATAAAACATACACAAATGATATTTTAAGTTTTAAAAAGATGTAAACAAATAAAGTTTTAATATTTTCTTCACATATTCTAGTGAGTCATCTTCCAAAAACTAGCACACCCCAGCAGTTTGAAGATCGCTGCTCTAACCAACTGATTCACTACTGCAAGTACCAGAAGGGATTATCACTTCCAGCCACTTAAGAAAAGCTGCTTTCTGGCATCCACCACATGATCAGTGGTGTCTGCCTAGCCATCTTTCAAAAAACTGGCTATATACAATCAAATAATTATTTGGTTCCTGCAATGTAATATATTATTTTCTGTTGAAGTTTATAGCATCACCAAAAGGGCAGTGATGTCCACATTTAAACACTATTCTGGGGCTGCTCAGCCACTAACAGTGCAATTTCACTCTAACTGTAGAACATATATATATATACACATACATACACATACACACACACACATATATATACACATATAAATATAAAATAAATGCATTATATAATAAAGGTTTATATATAATAAATGCATAAGCATGGTGTAGTTTATGCTATATTTCCTCTAGACAAATTGAAATTAGAATTATAGAAGTTATAATTGGTTGCCAAGCAAAAACCTATTAAAAAGTCCAAAAGAATTTCACTGAGCACATGGAACTGGCTATCCTTATACTGTTCACTTGGCCCTGAAAGTAAAATCTGTTCTGAGGGCAACCTATTAACGGAATCTTACTCAACTATGAATTCTTCCATTGTTTCGTTCTTTTGGATGCTGTGACATGATGAGGGATATGACACCTGTGATGTGCCATTAGTACTGTCACCACCACTGTGCCTGACATTCAGCAAACCCTCACTCTGTGCCAGAAATCATACTAAGCATTTTCATTTATCAACTGATTTAATTCTAACAATTTTGTGAGTTAGACATGACATTTATCCCTATCTTAGACACACAAACCCTGGTGTAAATTGAGGTGAACCTGAGGAACTTGCCCAGGGTCACACAGCTACTGTGTTTTAAGAACTTAAGCCAGTCTTGTTGCTGTCCCTGGACACTCAACTCTTAGCCGCCTCACTTCCCAGCATCTTCCTTTGCCGCAAAACTCAAGTCCGTTGGCAGACTAGGTTTTCAGCTGCTCTGTCTTCTGGGATATAAATGTGAAAATACACAGTTGAAAAAGAAAGAGTGGTTAACACAGCGTGAAAGGCATTACTACGATGTAAATAGCAATGCCATTTCATCCTGCTAGGCTTCACATTCTATTAGCTTTTTTTTAATGAAAATTATTTTGGACACCTTGAAAAACTAAATCCTACTCACATGTCACCACCACTATTAATTCCAAAAGAAATCCATGTAGGGTGACAAGTTTGACTTTGACATCAGGAAAATGCTGTGTAACCAGAACGGTGTGTAGGAGCCACAGGAGCCCACACCCGGGGAGCACTGCCTGCACAGGGCTCCGTGCTCAGTGCTCCAATGCTTGAGCCCATGTATGCCTTACAGTGACCTAAGGACACAAGTGCACACACACATGCCCTTGCTCCAATAAAGAAATGGCACACCTTAAGTGAAGGACCTTGACCCGGGTGAAGCTGGGACGCTAACTAGGGTCTGTGCCAGTCCACCTCACACACAACCAGGAGTGCTCCGAGAACAAGTCATGATTGACCAACCCAGTGTGTGCAAGTTTTAGCAAGACTTAATACACACGAGCACTTGACTCAATGTTTAGTTCTACCAGATTAAATGACTAGTACCTGGAGAAAAAACTGCTCCATGCACATTACAGGAATCTATCCAGATTACCACTTCCAGATAAGAATGACACAACAGACTTGTTACATCTGCAATGCATCAAGCTAGGGAGACCTGATCTATCAGATGCAAAAAATCAGAATTCAAAAAGATATATTCACAAAATAACAGAACACAAGTACAAGGGTGAAATTTAATATACAGAATCCTGCTCAGTATACCAAAGGGAAAAAAAGTCAATTGAGCAAGTGCAGGATGAAGGCAACATACCTTAAGAGCAGTCTGAATTTACACTGACCGAAAAGCAGATAAGGGGTTACCTGGGGGTGGAGGGAGACTTTGAAAAAAGAAAAAACACAAGAAAACTTTGGGAGTTAAGGAAATGTTTGCTATCTTGATTATGGTGATGGTTTCAGGGGTGTATACTATACAATGTCTAATTGTATGTGCAATTTAATGTGTGTGACTTCACTTTAAATATGTGCAGTTTATTGCTATTTACATCCCACTAAAGCTGTGATAAAAACAGTTCTTGAGTGTGCACGTGGGTGGGGCAGAGAAAGGGATGGAAATTTAGTGACTTGTAAACTTATAGTAAGTCAGCAACATGAAACACCTGCCAAAAATAAATGCATTTGCAGGGTCTGTCAGAAATTCTGCATGAGTACCACATCACCTCACACCCTATAGACCACATCCAGCAACCATCATCATCAGACAGAAAGACCAGATGACATCTCAGGGTGGCCAGACAGGAGAGTGTCAGAAAAGCCATGCTCATAAGGAGTGGCAGTGGGAGCCAGGAGGCTTGGGCCAGAGTTGGGGGCAAGGACAGAAGGGGCTGCCATATAAGAAAATGACTATTATCCTGGACAGCTGCACAGGAAGAGCTAAGATCCATGGGTGAAGGCAAATGGATACTCAGCAGAGTGCTGTGTGATAGAGAAACTCCTGACAATGAAAGCTGTTAAAAATGTAACACATTTGAGAAAGTCTCCTATACTGGAAACGGTAGGGCAGCATCTAAAAGACCACTTGCCCAGAACACAGTATCCTGCACAACTAATTTCCGCTGGGTGACGCAGGCTCTCTCCTTTCTAATATGCTGTGCTTCTCCAGGTAAAATAGTGAATATTAAGAAACTAAAATATCTCTTAGCTCTATGATTTCAATTTGAGATTTAACCTCACAAATCATGTTGGGTACACTGCAGATACACAACTGTTAATAATATTTATGACCTCTGCAGGGTCACAGAAGGCAGGCAAAGGAAACTGCTTCTCCTATTCTTTCCTAAATGCACAATTTTAAAAGATGGCAATAACCATTTACTATCAATTTCTCTTAAAATAGGGATGTCATCATTAGCCATATTCACTGCACACTTAAATAACTTTCCCCTACTCAGAAAGTTTAACAGTAAAACTAGCAATTTGAATATGATAGGTAGACACAAACAATAATACCATCTAAGAAACTGAAAAGGATCAAAACAATTTCACAAAACCTTAGTGCTGTAGCATCCCTAGGGGAGGAAGATAGGTGTGCACTGGCATGGCTGTGCAGGAGGTCACAGAACAAGAGACCCAGGTGAGCAGGGAACAACAGGGACAGGTGAACAGCCCAGAACATCCCAGGAAGGAATCTGAATGTGGAATGCTCAGGGCATGTTCAAGAAATGAGACAATGCCAGAGAAGAGATTAAAAACCATTCCTGTGTTCTTGAGCATCTCTTATACCTTGTCCTAAAGCAATTCTGACGAACCCTTACTTGAAATTATATTGAACAGGAAAGAAAACTTCATCCAAAATTCAGGGCTGACTGAAGTCCTGGTTTCAGACTTTACTATAAAATTCACCCAGTCATTGCTCCCTACTCACTGACCTTCCCAGGGACTCCACTATTCACTGTACTCAACCATAGGCCATGAATCTGTCAACTATAACAACTATACCCAAAGTCTTACAGCACTCAAGAGCTTTCAAAGGTTCCTCATGACTTCTCACTGGATCCAAGCTCCTCTCAGAAGCAAGGCCAATGTTCTCCTCAAAGTGTGAAGATGCTGAGAACCACAGAGGTCAGATAATTTACCGCTGGACACATGGCAGGTTGGGAGAGATGAGGTTATCAGGGACAAACCCCTGCATACTCCTGCACAGCACACTACGTCCAGGAAAAACCTGGCTCCACGCTCACATCAGCATGACATTCTCTCACTGAAAACCTGAGGCTCAGTTAGGAAGCACTCCACATCCCCAACCTCCCCAAACCATGAATAACCAGAATAACAAAACACCTTATGCCAAAACTGAAGGAAGAAACCGACGTTTTATTTAACACTTGATCTCAAAGCAACATGAAGATTTAGGTCACCTCTGTATAATTCTTTTTGAAAGACATATTTCCAAAGATCCAATTTCAATAGAATCTGCAGCCTGGAGGTGATTGTAAAAGTCCTAAGTCTATTCTCAGGCATCCCAGAGTATTCCATCCCCATCACTAGGAAGATAAAGTTGTCACTTCTATTTTTAATGGTTGTTTTGACCTCCAAAAATGGAAAATGCATAGCTTCCTCGCTCCCTTTCCTTTGTGCAACATATTTCCACAATCAGGAACTTCTCTCATTGCCCTGAGGAGTCAATGTGTTCACTAAGGGTTGTCCTGGCAACAGAGGACAGCCTCTCACTTCCACTCATACGATCAGCCTTGCAACCTCTTCCCTCCTGTTTACCAAAGAAGGACACTTTTGGCTTTTTCACTATGGACACTCATTTCCATATTGCTTCCCTGGAAGACCATCAAATTCTCTACATGCTCTTCACACTTATGGGGATCCAAGTCGAGCAAGAGACCCTCTTCCAAGAGCGCAACCAGGACCATTAACTAGAATCCCTATCCTTGTCAAGCATAGGCTCTCACCCTCATGGGCTCCAAACCCTGTCCTCCAGGATGGCTCTCACTCTGGTAAGCGTGCATTTCATTCCTCACCAGTCCCACCCTCCAAAGGCTTCCGAGCTGCACACTCCTGCCTGGACCCCAGGCAATAGCAATCTCATCTTTCATTATTAGTCACAGCTGGCAACACAGCAGAGACAGACGGGAATGTGGGTGCTCTATTACTTTGGCTACCTGAGCAAATAGATTTGCTCTGCAGCGTCCCCACTCCCTTTCAGGGCGGCGGGGTGGGGGGGTGGGGAAGGTGGGTGGGAAACAGTACAAATAAAACACACGGCTCAAAAAAGCAATCAGACACGGCCAGCCAAATAAGACGGCACACTCCCACCAACAAGGCTGGAAAACACACCAAAACTGTAAGGACAAAGATCTATCCCTTTTGCCCCTCAGTGCTACTTGGGGGACCAGAATCTGCTCTGTTCTGACAAGACTGTCTGGGGTTGAGCAGACAAAATTTAGAGAGGCAGTAGGGCTTCTTTGCTAATGCAGGAGGCTCTGGGGCAAACAGATTGGGTCTAAATTCCATTGCTACCCATTAAGGGAAGTAGAACACCTTCTTGGCTAATACAGGAAGCATTGGGCAATCAGATTGGGTCTGGGTTCCATCTCTGCCCATTTAGGGAGGTAGTACCATTTTTCTTAGCTAATGGAGGAAGCTGTGCAGCAAACACAGGGTCTGAACTCCATCTGTACCCAGTTACTGTTTTCATGACCTTGGAGAACTATTCAGCATCCAAAAGTCTCTATCCTCATCTGTATTGTGGGGATAACTAATCTCAGACAGCAACTCTGAGAACTAAATGCATTAATGAATCAATTATTCCTATTCTTTCTTGAGCACCAATTACATGCCCTGGGGTAAAGCATGGAAGATAAAAGAAACAGAACATAACACTGTGCCACATAGTCTCATACTTTATAATTCCCTGCCTTTCATCCACGTGATACAGATAAGTTATTTCCACAACAAGCTAAGCTTCTCATGAGAAAGTATTCTTATCCTTGGAAATGTACAGGAATATGGAGAAGAAAAGGATCATTAAGAAATAGGACCCATCAGAGAAAAGATTTTCTTTGAACATCTCTTATATCATATTATTTCCTTATCCAAGACACTAAAATTTCTCCATTGCTCTATGCGTTTCCCAAACAGTGTTGCACAGAACATTAGTCCCTTGAAATAATCTTTGAAAATAGTTTTGTGTCTAAATATGATTTGCAAACCCAGCATAATGGATCCCTATCTTGGAAACTCAGAAGGCGTGTCAACATAAAGGCTCTGAGAAGCTCTGCCTTAAAGGAAGACGTTTAACTTGGTTAATCCACGGTTTCCCAAACTCGTTTGGCCACCTTTGTACTCTGTTAATAGAATAACACTTCTTCCCCGAAGTTCACCCCAGCCTGCAAAGGCCTCCACAGTCTGGCTTCACCTTGTTTCTAATTTCACAGCCCAGAACTCCCCTGCAGATCCATTCACCACGCAGGTTAAACTTGCCTAGGTACAGTCTTCTGACCATGTCTTTTTGTTTACAATAGCTTTATTAAATTATCATTCACAGAACACACAATTCACTCATTTACAGCGTATAATTCTATGATTTTTAGTACATTTGCCGAGTTGTACATCCAGCGACACAACCAATTTTTAGAACACTTCATCACCCCCCCCAAAACCACCCCAACAAAAAACATACCTCTTAGAAATCACTCTCTGAGTGTGATTTTGCCTCAAACTCCAGCCCTAGGCAACTATAAATCTACTTTCTGTCTCTATAGATTTGCCCATTCTGGACATTTTATAGAAATGGAATCAGACAACACGTGGTCTTTTGTATCAGGCTTCTTTGATTTAGCATATTTTCAAGGTTTATCATTGTGGTAGCATGTATCAGTTCTCTGTTCCCTTTTATGGCCAGTAATATTCCATTGTATGGATATTCCTCATTTGGTTTATCCATTTGTCAGGTGATGAACATTTAAGTTGTTTCCACCTTTTGGCTATTGTGAATAACGCTGCTAAGAACATGTGTAAGTTTTTGTGTAAATATGTGTTTCCAGGCCGGGTACAGAGGCTCGCGCCTATAATCCCAGCACTTTGGGAGGACGAGGCAGGTGGATCACCTGAGGTCAGGAGTTCGAGACCAGCCTGGTCAACAAGGCAAAACCCTGTCTCTACTAAAAATATAAAAATTAGCTGGGTGTGGTGGCAGGTGCCTGTAATCCTAGCTCGGAAGGCTGAGGCAGGAGAATTGCTTGAATCTGGGAGGCGGAGGTTGCAGTGAGCTGAGATTGCACCATTGCACTCCAGCCTAGGCAACAAGAGTGAAACTCATCTCAAAAAACAAACCAAAAAAAATGTGTTTTCATTTCTCTTGGGTGCATACCTAAGAACAGAATTGCTGGGTCATAGGGGGATTTTTTTTTTACTTTTTGAAAAACCATCAGACTATTTGCCACAGCAGTTGCACCAATTTACATTCCCACTAGCAGTGTGTGAGAATTCAAATTTCTTCACATCCTTGCCAACACTAGTTATCATATCTTTGATTGTAGACATCCTAGTGTAAGGCAGTATCTTGAGGTTTTGTGATACCTTTTGATGCCCCACTTCTGAGGTCATGGTCCACTACTCCATCCACCTAGAGGCCCTCTTCTCACTCTATGCATCCTACCAATTCATCAAGACCCAGCTAAAAATCCTAGTTTTCTTGGACGATCTGTGACATTAGGTCTTCAAACTCAATTTAAATGACACCGTGGCACAGTTTCTACTTATACTTCCTGCAGTTATAGGCTTCTTGGCCGACGTATGTCTTCTCTCTCCCATCAGACAGTGAGCCCCTTAAGAAGCAGGGTGAGGTCTTATATTTCCTAGTGGCCAGTATTCAGCCTATCGAATAACTGATACTTTATAAACATCTGCTGATAATGATTTGATGGAAGACCTGAGGCTGAAGTTGAGGAAGGTAAAATGAGGGAGTGGGCCTTCTGGGTCTCAGATGGGGAAGGAGGAGTAGGAAAGCACAGAGCTAAGCAGTGGAGGTCAGCCCCTTCCTCACAGGATTCTCATGCAGTGGACAGAATTCATGAAAATGATGTTTCATAGGATTTTAACACCCCCTTTTTCTTCACTGTGAATCTGTATTCACCCTCAAGCCCAGACTTGGTAAATATGACAGAGATAGGGCCAGTGAACGATTCGATTCTCTTCTCTTACTGATATCTCCTCTAACTTTCCTCCAAGCACTAGCAGTTCTCTCCTGGAACTCTTGGTGGGTGGGTGTGTGTGAGGGGGAATAAAGACTTAGCCCCTCATGCTCTCACAGAGTCTCCCCACCCACTCAAAGCATCAAGAGTCTCTGTGTGAGCCACATCAAGAAAGAAAATCGAGTCCCCGGTGAATGAAGAGAATCACTGAGTCCAAGGCCACCTGAGCTGTAGTCTCCAAAGACTGAAAACTATTAATGTTAGTTTCTTACACCTTTCATTTCACCCAGCTGTTAGGAAGGCTCAAATTCAAAGTACACTGTGCTAGCCTATGGCTACTTGAACCACATAATTATTTCAATGACTACTGATGAGTCAGAAAAAGCACAACACAGTTGACAGGTACTGTTGAATGAATGTGTTCTAGTATTCAAAACTGATAGAGAAGGCCCATACAGGAAATACAGCAAAAACTTGTCCTGCATCAATGGGTCACCCTTCTTTCTTGGCTCAACAGATTCTGCTGAGGCTTCCAATGTACCTCTCAGATCAATAACAGAAACCCTGAGCTGCTGACAACAGAACTAATTCAAAAATAGCTCTCAGATGGCCGTGGTGGCTCACACCTGTAATCCTAACACTTTGAGAGGCTGAGGTGGTGGATTACCTGAGGTCAGAAGTTCGAGACCAGCCTGGCCAACATGATGAAACCCCATCTCTACTAAAAATACAAATATTAGCCAGGTGTGGTTACCCATGCCTATAATCCCAGTTACTCAGGAGGCTGAGGCAGGAGAATTGCTTGAACCCGGGGCGCAGAGGCTGCAGTAAGCTGATATCATACCACTTCACTCCAGCCTGAGTGAAAGAGCAAAACTCCATATCAAAAAAGAAAAAAACCAAAAAACAAAAAAACTCTCCCCTGTGGCCACATGTGCTGGTCTTCCTACTTCTAATGTATGTTCGTAAGAAAAAATTGCACAAGAACTTCAGCAAAATTAGGGACCCAGTGGTAAAACAAGTATAAACTTTAAAACCTTAAAGAAAATCCTTAAGGAAGCGATCCCAGTTCAGCTTTAACATCCAAACTCTCTACTGTTAAATTCATTGCCCTAGGGCAAGACCATATCACCACTATCACCCCAGACTCCCACACATCCCCTTCCCCATAATGGGTGCAAAGGTCCCAAGCAAGTGAAATAACCCAAGTGTAGGATAACCATGGACTCAGCTTCAGGCATTGCAGGGAAGAACACAGGAATCTTGTCAAGAGGGTCTGTAGGCTGGATAAAGCTAGAAGATTCCTCAGGATGAAAAGCTAAAAGATTCTCAAGTCTACAGTGGTCCATAAGCAGCTTTGATGAAGAATGGAAACTTGTGACATGCCTAAGTGCAATGGCTAAGAGAATGGGATGAAAGCAACCAAATGTGAAGGCCATTCATGACAGGACAAGTCTTAGAGAGTTTTCAGAGCTGTTGGCATGGTAGAACATGGTAAGAACCAAGCCACACCCACCTTCTCTTTCAGAACCATAAATAAACCATCTTCTAAAGGAGGAAAGAGTGTTGCCGTTCTCACATGAAGTGCATGTAGACTCGGGTGAATAGATTCTTCCAAAGCACAGAATCCTTTCAGTTCCCAGGCCTCCCTCCTCTGTGCCATACCCATGGCCTCCAACAGAAACTTACGCATAGGCTGCATACTGTGCAACATGCTAATGCTCATTCTTCTCTCCACACAATCTTCTGAACCACACACAATTGAGTAGGAAGTGCACGTCAATGAGTTGCCAAGCTAACAGACTTTTACTTGAGCCTTGATAGCAGATTAAGATAGTGTGTGGTCTTTCATTTGGCTTTAGAGAAAAGTCAAAGGTTGCAATAATTTTAGCTCCACTCTTTGGAGAAATAGTTACAGATCATTCTATTAGATTTTTCAGCTCTCCAATCAGTGCTTATTTTGAATACATCACTGAGTATCTATAATGAAGCAGACCTTTTATATATTGATCTCTACAGCCAGCAATAAAGCACTATAAATCTGCATGGACGCCCATAAAACAGTCTTCCCTCATGGAAACTTTCACTGGGATGAAAATGATACCCTGCAATCCACTGAAGCACAGACCACCTAGAATGGGATTCTCCCCCTATAAAAATCACTAACTCCTTTTACTAAGTTAATCTAAATAGCTTTCCTTCTCCAAAAAGACTTTGCTATATGTTGCCAGCTCCAAAAAATGTTCTCTAGAGGTGACGAGAAAAACTTGGCTGAAAGAATCTAGCATTTTAGCATTAACTGAGAACTGCATTTCCCCCAAAACACTGATAAAGCTCTCTCTCCCTACTTTATGCTGAAGTTACAGCCCATCACCCAACCCATTTTCTGACAAACAGACCTGCTATTTTTCAGAGTGAAAAGAATAACAGCAATAAGGAGAAGATCTACTTAAATACCTAAACAGAGCTCCACTTCCAGGCTAAAAACCCCAAACCACTATGCACAGCTGCCAGTTTGAAACTTCAGTTTCTGCCCTCCAGTGCTTGGCATCTCAAGAAGTTGTCAAGCAGTCTTGGTTTCTTCAAAAGGGAGTCTTCAGTGAGACTAGCTGTAGATCAGGCTGGGGTAAGTGAATGGAGATGCTATCAAATGAATTATATTATACCATGAAGGGAGGAAAAGGGGCCAAAAGGAAGTCAAAGAGAGATGAAATGCAAGAGATTTATTCCATTGCTCAAAAAAGTGAAATAAGTCTAAAGAGTCACTGCTCTCCAAGTCTATGTTCAAGTTCAGAAGAATAAGATAAAGGCATGAGGAAATGAGGTAAGTAATAGAATTTGGGCTGCTTTGTTTCCAAGATGTTTCCCTCAATCCCAGTCTCACTAACTCATTGTAAGCATCAGCTGCAGAGGAAGGTAAAAACTCCCCTTCCTGCTCACTGACTACTGAGGAGGACTTCTGGGCTGAGGACATTCTCACCTGGCCATCTGCTTGTAGGCTTCTTCTGCCACAGCAAAGATGTGGGGGTCCATGTCTCCCATGTTTTGGCCACTGTAGGCATAGATGACATCTTGTCCATAGATTGGCAACTGTTCATAAGGATTAATGGCAACAAGTACAATACCTGCAAACAGACAAGGTGGTCAGATTCTGACAGCACAGCAGACACCTAGCATCAGCTCAGGGCAACCACCCATTCATACACATGCCAAAAACCAAAGAATGAGAGGGCAGCAGAACCAGTCTTAACCAATCAATCAGCTCAATCAAGGCTCATTTGTGTGCTTCAGGTCTCCAAATACCCTACAGCCTGGAATAAGCATACACGCATACACGCATACACACACACACACACACACACACACACACACACACACACACACAAATGCTAAAATAAATTGAGTTCATAAAATAGACATGTGCAAGGTATTCCAGGATCAGAGAGAAGAGGATATTAAATTCTACCAGTGTATATTAGAGAGACTTAAAAATCCATCTCAGAACTAAAATCTGGGAAAGGATTATACATTTTCTTATTTGTATATTGGTTATCTTAACTAATATACAAATAACATGTGAACAGAGAATACAATTTACCTATCTTGAGATCTAATCTTGGCTCAGCCAACTATGTTATTTTTGGCAATTACTTCTCAGTACCTCAGTTTCCTCAACTGTTATATAAAATGGAGATAACAACTGCATTTATCTGGGACATCCTAAGGAAAAATGACGCATGGTGCAAGGGGAAATGCCAGGCATGGTGGCTCATGCCTCTAATCCCAGCACTTTGGGATGCTGAGGCAGGAGGATCATTTGAGGCCAGGAGTTTGAGACCAGCCTGGTTAACACAGTGAGACTTCTTCTCTACAAAAAAGTACTAGCTGGGCATGGTGGCATGGGCCTATAGTCCCAGCTACTCGAGGAGGCTGAGAGGAATGCTTAAGCCCAGGAGTCCAAGACTGCAGTGAGCTATGATGGCACCACTGTACTCCAGCCTGGATGACAGAGTGAGGCCCTGTCTTGAAAAAAAAAAAAAAAGAACACTTAAGACCAGTGCCTTGTATAGTAAGCACTGCATGTTTGCTATTTTTTATTATACCACATCTCAACTTTTTTCCCTTACACCTTGTGTCCCCTAAAGAATACACTGCAATGATGGACTCAGTAAATACGTGTTGATTGAGAAATCAGGAAATGCTATAAGGTTCAGATAATCTTTTATGAATGGGTGAGGCAGGTTGTTATTTGAGCCTATAGAAAGAAAAAAGTGTGAATTTGATCTTTCAGACAAGACAGAGAAATGCTTTTTTCTTTTCCAGCAGATCACATTCTGGATGTCAGAAGACCCATTGACTGAGGTACAAAAACCAGAAGCTTTTCTAGTCACTTGGGAAGGAGAAGGCGATGAAAGGGCGGCTGCTAAGATGGGAAGTCTCCAACATTGTGCTCCCTTCTGGTGTCTGTAAAGAGACGCTATGAACGCGAAGTGTAATAAACCAGATTATTCCACATAAAGGAGAAAGGGCCAGGGGTAAAAAAAAGACACTCAAGTCCTCTTGACAGAAGTTTGCCTGAAAAGACCAAAATACAAGGCCCAGAACCCTGATAAATTCCACTAATGTGACTAATCACTTGGAGAATCCTCTTAGGAACAGCCTCACAGGTTCTGCTTGTTATTGGAGTTCTGTAAGATTCTAACTCATGTAGCATGCAATTCACATTCCGTATCACACTCCGAAGTCACATGTTTTCCTTAAACATCCTGGCCCCTCCAGAGCAGCATCTAGTGCTTCCTGGATGACTCAGACTTCTGTGCCATTCAGTCACTCTGAACAGCTTGAACGGGAGGAGTCAAGATACATTTGGATAAATACATATAGCCACTAGGACATCTTAGAGGGGATTCCTTTAAAAACAGAACGTGATGGTCACTTATCTTTTTCTCCTAAAATAGAAGTCGAATTTTAAGTCTTCTTTTTGAGGTAAATATCTTATTAAAGGCTCTGATAATTGTCAATTTGTTTCAAATAAAACTCCCACCAGCAGTTGGCGTGAAGGAACTTTTGGGAAACCACAGCTCTCAAGCACTGGAATTAACCTGCTATTGACAGCTCCTGAAATCTGGAAGAAAAACTAACTTAGTAGCTAAAACTACGAATTCCAAACCAAAGTGGAATATAAAAGTGAAAAACCCTGAGTGCCTGAGGTGTCCCTTATGACGATGAGCAAGACCAGAGGGAACGTGCCAGGCGTTCCCACCCAGGACAAGACCACAAAGGAGCGACTCCCACAAAGAAGCCCTGCAGCCGGAATCCCCACCCAGATCCTCAATTTGCCTCTCAAACAACGGTTTGTAGGGTTCTATTTTCGCTATGCCATTTAGCAATACTCTTTAAAAAGAGAGAGAGAACAGAATTTGCAATATAGGAAAGGAGAAGTTTTAAGAAAATCAAATACAATTTCAGGACTGTTTAAGTATGTTATGCATTTTGCTCACTAATTTGACAAATACTCATTGGGTGTTATGTCAGTACAAACAGAGGCAAGTGAGATCACAGAAAAGCAGGCTTTTCAAGCAGAAAATAAAACAAGGCAAAACAAAACAAGGGTTTGGTGCTGAGAGCAGGCACCTAGCTCAGGCACGATGCTGTACTTACTCCTCTCCCAGGACTCCAAGGACTGAGCTAAGCCAGTCGCACCACATGGTGTGACCCATTTCTTCCCTGGTTGATCCATGATTAACACCAATCATCCCACAGAGACTGGGGCAGCCTAATTAAGCCACATTCACTGATTGCAAACCTTTCAAGGGTTTCAGAGGAGAGGTACTTACAAATGAGAGAGTGAAATGAGGACTCCTAAGCATTTGAGTTGAGCAAGTCTAAAGCTAGTAAGCACTTTCCAACACATGCAGCCAACAGATGCCCCCCACTTACCACAGTAAGTGTAGATATGGTTGGACTCCAGGAAACGGACCTTCAAATTATGCAAAACTGCAGGCTCATGAAGATAGCTAAGGGCAGTCAGGTCATTTTCTCCCACCAAGATATCTGGATTCCGTAAGAAGGGCAGCTGGTTGCGTTGTACGTCAATTGGGTATTCCAGAATCTAAGGACATGCAAGTAGCAGACACAAAAAGGTGGTTATGAAGCATTAAGTCTGTATTCAATGTCCTGTCTTCTTAGCTGGAATCACCATCTTAACGTGATAGTAAGTAATGAAGATAAATAATGTTTTAAAGAAAGACAAGCTGAACAAAATACCTGTGTTCCCATGGGAGACCAGTCCAGATGGAAAATTTGCTGGCAACATAACCCCACGATATTAAGGTAGAAGACTGACACACAGAGCTCAGGAAACATAACCAGTTCTAAGAGAGTGTTCTATTGCTTCTTAAGGGGAAAATACTGATTCTTTAATTTCAGTTGCAATTGGAGTGCTGTTCTTTCCCTCCATCTAGAAAAACTGCCTTGATTGGCCCCCATTTATTGCTGGTGCTTCATATACTCTCCCCCATTAACCAACACCATTTTTATTTGGATCATCTTGTATCTGATGAACTGCCCTCTATAAGCGACCTCAAGTTGAACCATTTGTGCATATATTTCTCCCCAACTAACTGCAAGTTCGTCTAGGGCAGTGATTTTGCTTTCACCTAAAATATATTAGGAGTTTGATATATATATATATATGCATAACCAGGGAGTAGGATTACACGTTTTAAGGTCAAATCTCAGATGCGAGGTGTTATCCTTGTATTCCTAGCACTTGGACAACATTAAGTACTCAAAAATGTTCATCGACAGGATACATTTGTAACTCTCAGTACCTGTATGCACACATGTACATCTACATGGGTAGTTTATAAGAAGGTCGTGGGATGTTTTTAAACATTTAAACAGGAGGAACTTGGCTGCTGCTCACCATATTTTATCTGAGTGCTAAGATTCTTATACTGTTCTTTAAAATCTTCTGGGATGCTTATAAAAAGTTTCCTGAGCCCAACTTACTTATCAGGAATTCTGAGGCAGGGTTCAGGAACCTGAAATTTAAAATACATTCCCAAGTTATTCTGATACAGGTGACTTTTAGATCATATTTTAAGAATTTCTATTTTACATAAACCTTTTAGGAAATTCCATGGACACAGACTCCATTTACTGGGGTAACGGTCAATTTTTAAGATAATATAAATATCAATGTTCCTCCCACCCCATTTTTAGAGGGACTTGGTTATCAAATCTTAAGGTATATTAATAAACCCAGCAATGAAAATGCTAAGATAGGCAGATAAATCAAGTGTAGTAGATACAGAAAGAAACACAAGCACATAGAGAAAATTTGTATGTTATAATGTTAAATTGCAAATAAAAGGTTAAAAGGATCTTTTCAAGTAGTATTGGTAAGTAAATTAGCTAGCCATTTAGGGAAAAAAAATAGGCCAATATTCTTATTCTCTCTTGCCAAAATAAGTTTAGATAGAACAAACATAAACAAAAAAAATTTTAACTGGGCAAATATTTGTGTAAGTTTTGGAAGGAAGAACTTTTGAAGAATTATGTAAAAGCCAAAAACATGTAGGAAAATATTCATAAATTTGACCGTAATTTAAAACTTTAAACCTATCATAAAACCTACCATTTGCAAAGTCAAATGGGAAAAGGGAAAAGGGGGCAGGGGTTCTGCATTATATGATGGAATTCCTAATCTTAATATACAAAGAGTTATAAGAAATCCAAAAGAAAACCAACACCCCAACAGAAAATTGTACCTAGAATACAAATCACAAAATAACACATGAACAGATGAAAAACTATTCAACTTAATCAGTAACCAAAGAGATGCAAGTAAAAGATTATCAGCTATATTATCAGACTGACAAGACCCTAACAAGGAAGAGGGTAGACAAACAGGTGCACCACTTGTGGGAACAGATTGGTTTCTCTCTGGAGGTTTATATCTTAGCAGGTAACACCTAAATCAGAATTTTTTCATTAATGAACTCTTCTTCCTTGGTCTCATGAAATAATTTCACAAGTGAGCCAAGATATGTTCTCATTGAAGCTATAGACAGTGAAAGAAAAACTACAGGGACAGTCAGGCAGCTGCTCATAGCATTCTTCTGTATTAAAAAAAAAAAGTACGCTATAGGAATAAAGTGTGTAAGAGGATTCCCTTTATTTAAAAATGTATTAAAGCCTAGATGAATGACCATGCAAAATATCATTGGTTATCTCTGTTAGTGGGATTTCCTTTATACAGTTCCCTGTTTCTTTCTTCATATTAATCAAGGCTCTTTTTTGTGAAAAGGTTTTTTATTTATATTAAACTTTGTCTATACAGGAAACCAGTGAACCAATAACTATCACATAGATGATGCAGACAAATCTCCACAAGGTGGGAACAGGGGGAAATGGAGAATGTCAGAGTGCTGATTTTTATTTCATTCAATTCTAGAGTTGGCAGCCTTCTTCATCCACTGTTAGTGGTATCACCAGGATTCTAATCAGACCTCCCTCCCCACAAAGCATCCCAAAGACACTTTGGTGGAGATGTCCCCAGACCTGAGGGAGCACAGCTGCCCTCCTCTCCCGGGCTCTGCACCCAGCTCAGCAGGCAGCACAGGGACTGCCAGGTGCAGAGCCACAGAGCTCATCTCACTCAGCCACTCCTCTTTCAGATTAGAAAGCCGGTACCTGAGCCCAACGGCTTCAACTCCTGAGGCAGAAATGCTGGCCTCCTCTCGATTCTCAGATGAATCTCTTCAACTCTCCCCCCAAGAATGTAAACTAATACAACCATTATGGAAAATAGCGTATAGATTCCTTAAAGAACTAAAAGTAGAACTACCATTTGATCTAGCAATCCCACTACTGTATATCTACCCAGAGGAAAAGAGTCATTACATGAAAAAGATACTTGCTCATGCACATTTATCGCAGCACAATTCACAATTCCAAAATTTGGAACCAACTCAAATGCCTATCAATCAATGAGTGGATAAAGGAATTGTGGCGTATATATATATGTGTGTGCATGTGTATATTTATATATTTTATATACATATTTATATATGTTTATATATATATATATATATAATGGAATTATTACTCAGCCATAAAAAGGAATGACTTAATGGCATTAGCAGCAACCTAGATGGGATTGGAGATTCTAAGTAACTCAGGAATGGAAAACCAAATATTGCATGTTCTCACTCATAAGCAGGAGCTAAGCTATGAGGATGCGAAGGCATAAAAATGATACAATGGACTTTGGGGACTTAGAGGAAAAGGGGTGAGGGATAAAAGACTACAAAATTGGGTTCAGTGTATCCTGCTTGGGAGATGGGTGCACCAAATCTCACAAATCACCACTAAAGAACTTACTCACCTAACCAAATACTACCTGTTCCCCAAAAACCTGTGGCAATAAAAAAATTTTTTTAAAAAAGACTCTTCCCCCAAGCACGTGGAGGCAAACACACATGCAGTTTTGTGAAAA
Organism: Chlorocebus sabaeus; assembly: GCF_047675955.1. NCBI lineage: Eukaryota > Metazoa > Chordata > Mammalia > Primates > Cercopithecidae > Chlorocebus > Chlorocebus sabaeus. The sequence goes on along the minus strand of NC_132921.1, from coordinate 32,912,112 downwards.
CCATCGACAAATAAAGCAGCGGTATTGGTTTCAGTAAAACTGATCAGGAGTAAAAATGCCCAGAGCAGCAGAAAAGAGGGGCTGCAAGCTCAGCGGCCAAAGCTGCAGATTCTGGGGTGTGTGCACATCCAGAGGGAAGGAAGGAGTGAAAGACTTGACAACAGACTTTTTCCTATAACAGGAATCTGATTCTAATACTGCTGCTAGTGTCTGGCATTTACAGCTAACATGGTTTTATTTGACATCTAAGTGTTTATGACAGTGATCGGGGCCATGAACTTTCTGGCACAAAAGATTCCATCCACTCCATATTAACTGGGCCTTTAGAGGTGAAAAGGAGGCTAAATGTTAACACTTATCACAAAATTAATGCTTTGTCACCACTCAGAGTGGACCCTGGCTCCTTTCTGCAACTAGGAGCCGGGAATCAGGAACAGATGGAGGTCCCCAATTGGTCCCAGTCTGACAAGCAGGACTAGACAAGTGTGAGTGGCAGGAGGCCTAGAGTAGGAACTGGTCTATACCTGAGCTCTCCAGAAGGGTAGCCCCTAGCCCTATGTGGCTATTTCAGTGAAATTAATAAAATTAAATTCAACTGAAACCTCAGTTTCTCAGTCACACTAGCCACTGTTAACACGAAGTGACTGAGGTAGGTCTCGATTAACAAAGGTTTGTCTAGCCAAGGCTGAGGATGCAGGCAGGGAAAAATATAAGATTCATGAGCATCTGCTTTGTCCAGGGGGGTTTGGAAACTTCAAGGGGGGTTGGGAACTTCAGTATTTAAAGGGGAAAGAGCAAGCAGAAGGGGAAAAAAGGGAGGGAGAAGGAGGGTAAGCAGTGAGACAAATGGTTACATTCTTGTGAGGCTCTGATGAGCCTCAGTGAATCCATATTTTACATGTGAAAAGAGAGAAAATGAAAAAGTCCGTTGTGCATTTGTCTCAGAGTAGGCAGAGGGATGATTTCTGGTCTTGTCCTTGTGCTGTACCTGTGAAGATAAGCTGGTAATTGACATTGTCATGGTGAGAGTCCACAGAACTCAGTTTTGTAGGCCTAGTTTATAGGAGTGATATGTACCCTGCAAGATTTAGGGACTCAAGAAATTTCCTTGTAAGCAATTTGTGAGGAAAGCCACCTGGGGAGATAATGTGGTCTTCTATCATTGTGGGAGCACGGCTTACAGATGAGGCTATGACACAGGGCTGCAAAATTACAGCTGTTTGGGAAAAGAAGAAAAGCAGTATTGCGTGACTCAGCTCCCAAGCTTAAATTTCCCTTTGGCCCAGTGAGTTTGGGGTCCTGAGAGTTTTTCGTTTTGAGACAGAGTCTTGCTCTATTGCCCAGGCTGGAGTGCAGTGATACAATCTTGACTCGCTGCAACCTCCACCTCCTGAGCTCAAGCAATCCTCCTGCCTCAACCTCCCGAGTAGCTCAGACTACAGGTATGTACCACCACACTTGGCTTATTTTTGTATTTTTGGTAGAGACGGAGTTTCGTCATGTTGCCCAGGCTGGCCTAGAACTCTCAGGTGATCCACCTACCTTGGCCTCCCAAAGTGTGAGATTACAGGTGTGAGCCACCACAATCCTGGCCTCTAAGAGTTTATTTTCTTTCACATCACGTTTTAAGGGTCCAGTAACTACATGTAGCTAGTGACTGCCACATTAGACAACTGAGATACAGAACATTCCACCACAGCCAATATTCTATTGGCAGTGCTGGCCTAGACTGTTCTAAGCCCTGTGGGCCTATGATTCTATACTACTTAGTAGGTGCTCAAAAAATATTAGTTTAGTGAAATGTCTGATTCACTGATAACTTCTCCCATACCTCAATCTATGTCTGTGTTACATAGTACAACAGCAAGATGGTATAATCATAAAAACGTCTTTGAATGACACTCCCAAATATTTGGAACTAATAATAATCATACAGTGGACAGAAGAGGAGAAAGAATTTATTATCTACCCATGGAACCAGAAGATCTAGAAAAAAAGATATGCTAGTAAAAACAGGGTTACCAACTGGCAAGCAGTTGGTGTTGACCCAGAGGTGGAAATGGCACTGAATAGGAGTTAACCCCTGTATTCAAGTCCTGGTCCATCAAATAAAGCAGTGGCTCTCAACCCTCCCAGGACACTAGAATCCCTGGGAGAGCTTTTAAGAAAGATAACCTACATCCCATCCCAAGATTTTGATTTAATTAGTCAGGCTGAAACCTAGGCTTTGCCTTTTAAGTCCCCAGGGGTTTCTAATGCACAGCCAAAGTTGAGAAAAACTGAACCCAAGTTCTGCAAGGCCCTCAGCCCATCACTTGACTTCCAGGAACCTCAGTTTCCCTAATTGTAAGATGGGAAGTCTAGTTTCAGCAATCTTCAAGCGTCCTTCCAACTTCATTGGCTGACCGTTTTTAACTTAGGTACATGGGTGCAGGGGTTTTCTCATTTGTGAAATTACAACAGCTATCCTAGAAGAAAAACAATGTTAAGGAAACTCTATTCCCAGGTAAGAGGAAGCCTCAAAGCTGAAGTCCACTTACCCTCACTATAGTAGCAAGCATGTGGCTCTAGGTTCATTTAATATTCATTAAAAGGTTGTTTTATGCTATGTCCTAGACAAGCACAAAAAACCATAAACATTTAATGACTGTTCTGCTGTGTCTCATTCTCTAACAGTCCTGTGTTTAAGTTTTACCGCCGTCTTCTCCAGTCCCCAGAAAGCTTATTCTCCTTAAAGAGAAGCTTCTTTTTCTTCCCCTTGCACTACGAAGCACAACACAGGCACTCAATTACTTGAAAAATAAAATACTCTGATTTATGTAACCTTCCCAATTAGGAAATTCAGTTAAGTCATGAGGAAGTAGCAAATTAACCCTGAAACTTCAGTGGCTTAATACTGCAAAGGTTTATTTCTCTTTTATGCTACGTGTGTAAGACTGGCTGGTACTGAGGCTCTGCTCTCTAAGGTCACACTGACACCAACATGCTGCCTGACAGTCACCAGGCAGAGGAAGAGAAGAGCACAGCAAACTCCCGTGGGTTCTTCTCTGCTTCCACCTGAAGTGATTGACATCAGTTCTACCTAGCACACCCACTCGAAAAAAGTAATCACAGGGTCCTACTGAACTGCAAGGGGGCTAGGAAACATGGCAAAGCATGAAGGTATTATCTCTGACACCCTAAGTGTTCCTGCTTTGAGAAGTCAGCAGGAAATCCAAGTAGTATCCAAAAGGGCTTCAAAGAGAGTGTGGGCCAGTCATGGTGGCTCACGCCTGTAATCCCAGCACTAGTGGGAGGCAGAGGCTGGCAGATCATCTGAGCTCAGGAGTTCGAGATCAGCCTGACCAACATGGTGAAACTCCATCTCTACTTAAAATACAAAAATTAGCTGGGTGTGGTGGCATACGCTTGTAATCCCAGCTACTCAGGAGGCTGAGGCACAAGAATCACTTGAACCCAGGAGGCAGAGGTTGAAGTGTGCCGAGATTGTACCACTGCACCCCAGCTTGGGCAACAGAGTGGGACTCCATCTAAAAAAAAAAAACAAAAAACAAACAAACAAAAAAAAGTGTGAAGTTGGAGGACTCAGAGACTCAGATAAGAGGGTGGGTGGAGTAGCGTCAAATAGCTTACCATGGACACCACTGTTTTAGAAAGACTTCAGATTCTTGAAATTGAGTTTTTCATATTCTAAACCCTATATTGTATATTTTCATTGTAAGTTGGATGGAAAACTTCATAAAGATATAGATATGTCATTTTTACTGTTGTATAATCAGACTCTGGCACATAATTGCTCAATAATAATTTTTAATGAATGAATGATGAATGAACAGTGATGCAAGTAATAAAAAGAAGAAAAGTCTATAAATGAAAAGCTACTGATAAACTGCCTGGTCAACACACAATTAAGAGGTTTGAATTATAAACAAGACTACAGCAGCATAAAAATATGGAGTCAAAGTTAATCTTTTGACTTCAATTTATTGCACTGCTTACACATTCTGTCGGAACCATGGAGCCCCAGTTTAACTCCTAACTTAGTGTACTTCAGCAATGAACAGACCAGACCACTTTCCCTATGGGCTTAAACCTGAGTTTCTCAGCCTTGTCACTGTTAACATCTGCGGCTGGATAGTTCTCTGTTGTGGGGGTGCCACCTTGTGCATTACAGAGCACTTAGAAGCATTCCACTAGATGCCAGTAGCAAATCCTCCTCATGACAGTTGTGACAACGAAAAATGTGCCCAGACATTGCCAAATGTACGGGACAGGGGTGCAAATTGCTGCCCCACTCATCTCCAATCTGAAGCAGCTGGGCAAAGCATCCTAACCTACGGGGAAAAAATTAGCAGGAAAAATAGGTCAATGACAATAAATTAGAAAGAGCTTCAAGAGTACTTATCTGCAGACGGTGGTGATGCTTGCACAACACTGTGAATATACTTAATGCCACTGAACAGTACACTTAAACATGGTGAAAATGTTGAGTCATTACGTGTATTTTACCATAATTTTTTTTACACTTTGACTTTTTAGACAAGATGACTAATTACAGTGGTAGCAATATTACCAGTAGATAATTATATACATTATACTTGATGCTAAAACATTTTGTGTATGTACAATATAACCATGATAACTGAGCAATTGAAAACAAGATAAAGATAAAAATAAAAATTATTAGGAGACCCAAAAACCAGCATTATCTAAAATGGCCAGCTAAAAGAAGTAATCAAACTCTACCTCTACTAAGAAGCCTTGCTGGTTCCAGAAGGGTATCCCTCAGACATTCTTAGCTCTCTGGTTTTGCCAGATGTGTGCACAGCAGGCATTTAAGCTGCACTGAGTAGACAAGTGCTCTGCATTCTCAAGGTATATGAGTCTGAGTGCACCAATATGCAAGGACAATTGTCCTAGTGGTTCTGTGAGGCTATAGCTTCTTGACATGAGGAACCATGTTTGATAGGACCTTGCTATAATGTCTTGATATGTTCAGTACCATCCTTAGACCCAAGCAAGAGGGACCCCTTCCCTGATACTGTGTTGCAGAGGGCATTAAATATCACATACTATAAATTATTAAAGAACATATGGTATGCCTCCATCCTTGGGATCAACATTCAGTGGTGTCACAGCATGACATGAAATGCTCAACACCGCTCTGGTGACTAACACCTTCAGGCCCCAGAGAAACACTTCTCCACACCTTGTCCTGTGTTCTTGAAACAAGACAACAGTGCCCAGTTGCCTTGAGGTTCATGGGTTGAAACACTGCCAGTACTGGAGAAACAATGCCAGTACTGGTGCTTTGGAGTGTGGGGAAGAATCAGGCAGCAAAGATGCTTAAGTAAAAGGGAGGACAAACTCTTTATCTTTCCTTTCAGATAGCCCATGCAAAAGATCCTTTCATAATGGATTATCATTTTCTAATTGGGCCGAGGGTCCAAGTCCTTGCTTCTCCGTGTGCTCTTGTCGTGGTTCCAGGGGTGCTAAGTATTTGCAACCCCTGCAACATGACAGAGGAGGAAAGCTTTGAAATACTGAACAATTTATACTACTCATGTGTTTACACATATGTGCAGGTATAACATGCCCAAACCAAGATAGTGATTCTACATATTGGCAGCTGGATAGAGATAATAGAATTGCAACTATATTTTTAAAACAGTAAATGTTCAAAAATGTTTTTAATTAAAAACATGAGATTTAAATAATTTGATAAAATATACTTTAAACAGATGTAGGGTTACATTCTCTTGCTCTGGCCCTCCAAATGTCAGGGTGGGCTTGGAAATACTGAGACAGTGGAGTTTGTTCGTCTTTGAAAAGCTCACATGCTCCCCTGTCTTCCTCTCATTCATGAATGCTAGGTCAGGGCCTTGCCCAGAGGGAGTACTCATTATCAAGGTGGCTGATAGATAGTAGATACAAACTCAGCTGGAAAATGAAATTTAAATTAAAAACCATGGAAACAAGGAGAGTTTTCCCTGACACTAGAGGGCAGGAGTCAAGCAGTCAGAAAGGGAGGTGGGGCCAAGAGAGAGAAGGCCTGGCCTGCACGAGGTGCTCCAAGCAGAGCATACAGAAGCTACCTCATCACCAAGTTCTGCATCGCCTGAAAGCTTAATCCACTCTAAAAACAGTCTTGTGCTAAGAGTTGGCACGCCTAGATATCTTGTACCCATCACGGCTCTGGGGAGAAAAAGATGCCATTCCCCCAAGAAGTTTATCATCTTGTTGACTTCAATATGAAACATATTATGCCAGGTGAAATAAGACAGACACAAAAGGACGAATACTGTATGATTCCACTTCTGCGAGGTACCTGGGATCGTCAAACTCAGAAAGTAGAATGGAGTGTTCCAGGTGCTGTGAGGGGAGAAGAGATTGGGAAGTTGGTGTTTAAGGGGGACCAAGTTTCAGTTGTATAAGAGGAAGAGTTCTGAAGAAGGATAGTGGTGATGGTTACACAATGTGAATACCACTGAGTTGCTGCTGACTGCCACTGAATTTTACACTTAAAAATGGTTAGCATGGTAAATTTTACGCTACATATATTTTACTACAATAGAAATGAATGAATGCATGGATGAGCAAAAGAAAGAATGAAAAAATCTTTTAGAGGCACAGCTTGACTGTCTTGAAGAGGGGACAAGTTAGCAAGTAGGCAGAAGGTCCTATCATAAGTTAGAGGTTAGGAACATCATTGTCTTTCTGGAAGAGAATCTAACTGATGTTAATCCTTTGCTGATGCAGTGAAACCCACACTACTGAACTTCAGGAGGAGGGAGGATGCACGAGGTTGGTTGGAAGAGGCTGTTGGGGCAGATTTTCCAGCCAGCATAGTACACCATGGATAATTTCAGCTTCAGAGGAGACTCTCTGCAAGCATTCAAAGTCTGGCCACGTAATTTCTGTGCTCCTGGCCTCTAGTCCACAGCTCCACCAAGTCACTCGTAATGATAGCTCAGAGCTAGCCGTGGACAAGCCACTGCCCATGAGCAACCTGGACAGACTCAGATGTTCAGAGCCCATTATTTCTTGAGAGCTGCTAATCTCCAGCACCAGGCTTCCCTTCCAATTACATGCTGCTCGGCCTTGTAGCAGGGGAAGGAGGAGATGGGGTCTGGGCAGCTGCCAGGATTAGTCATGCAGGGCCAAATTCGTTTTCAGCAGGGTGGGTGAGCATCTGCTCTGTTTTAGCAACATGGCAGATCATTCCTCACTACCTCTGTACAACTTTTTAAAAACACCCACCCACTAGAAAAGATCAACTGAAATGAAATCTGCTGGAGTAGAGTAGAAGATATACCACTCAAGTGGGTGGACTAATTTCATTTTTTTCCCCCCAGCGTGGGGTGGGAAGTTATTCAACATGGTAAACATAATTCTATCTGTTGGGAGTTGTGCTTGTCATCTCAAAAGCAAGAGGTGGCTAGCAAATGCTGCCTACTAGGAAGAGGAATGTGAGGGATGTATACCTCGGTACAGACGTTTTCTAACAAGCTCATGTTCCAGGTTTACCAAGTGGTATGCTTAAGTTGATACAAAACAGAAGTTAGTGGTAGGATGTTCAATCAACAAGTTAATCACCAACCATCTAGAAAAGGAGACAAGACCAAGAATAGGCAGGAAATGATCAAAGGACAGAGGATATGGTACACACTTGTAGTGCTGTTGCCATTCAGAGAGGAAATAGTCTCTCCAACCCAAACCTTTTATCCAAGCAATGTCTGTTCTGCAGCCCAAACTCAATCCGTCCCAAAGTCGATTCTTAATTTGTTACCAACCATTTTGTTCCAAACCTATTTTTCTCCCAGTCGTCTCCCCCACGGTAAAGGCTGCATGAACTACTTCTGCCTGCATCCTCAGGCTGAAGCCACCCAACCAGCCCTTCCCTGACAGCTCCCAGATGCACTGGCCTCCTTCCCTTTCCTGGAACACGACAAGGTCTCAGGGCTTTGGCACACACAGTTCCTGCCTGGGACACTCTACTCCTGGTCACTGCACCCTGAATCTTCCATGTCCAGCTCCTTCTCAAAACCCCCTCTCCTCAAGAGGAGTCCCACCCAGCTCCTCCGGGGGCTGAGGCAGGAAGAGGATCACTTGAGCCTAGGAGTTTGAGGCCCACCTGGGCAACACAGGGAGATCCCATCTCTTTAAAAAGAGTGGGTTCCTTTTCTCTCCTATACCTCATGCATTCACTTCCATGCCTACTGCCATTTATCATAATACTCTGTCTCACTTTCGTGTTCATGTTCACTGCTCCCCTTTAGCACTGAGCTATCTGAAATAGCATGGCCTTCATCCATCTGCCCCTGGGACCTGGCACAGCATATAGGGTGAGCATCCATTATTTGTGAAATGCAACGGTTGCAGAGGCAGTGGTCACAAAAGGCTCATGAGAAGGGAAACTAAATCAGACATATCAGGAGGAATAGAATTTCATAGTTACTACCTTGTCTTCCACTTGAAAGAAACAGCCTGAAGGTCAAAAAATTAAAAATGCTCACTACAGCAGCTAACACATAGGGAGCACTTATGTGCCAGGCACTATTTTAAGTATTTGCCACGTATTAACCCATCTTATTCTCAAAACAGTCCTAGATAAACTAGCACTCCCATTTTACAGATGAAGTAACAGGCACAGAAAGATTGAGAACTGATGTAAGGTCACAAAGCTAGTGATGGCTGAGCCAGGATCCCAACCCAGGCAGGCTGGCTCCAACCACTGTGCCCTGCAGGGACCCTTGTAGCAGCTCCTCTCCCTCACTTCCCAGTGAGGTCTCAACCTCCTGTTCCCTCCACTCCACTGAGAAGATTCCTGCCTTGACCACCAATGATCTCTCAGCTGCTAACCCCAATAAGCACTTATTTTTTATGTGACATCCATAGAGCGGCTTCCTGGCTTAGCACTTTCACATACATCAATAGCAACAAGAAAGAATCCAAGGGCTCAGGAGTTCCAATATCCAGGAAAAACTCCAGCCCACAATGTACTATCTACTCCTGTTCCTTGCACTCCTGAGCTCCCCCCACCCTCCGCCCAGGACTCGCTCTTACCGTTTCATCTTCCAGTCTGAGCTGCAGGCTCTTGTCTCCTTCTTTGTAGTCCTTGGTTAACTCAGCTGAGCGCCATACCTCATCAGGGTCAGGGATCCAGACCCTTGTGCACTGAAAGATTAAAACAGAAGAAACTTAGATACAGAACAAAGCTCTCAGATTTCTAAATGTGTGTCACTACCTAGAAAGGGCCCATCAGGAGAATTTCTAAAACTATCTGCATGCATCTCCCCACCTTCTCATTTCAGGACACAACGTGATCCAATATCATGATAACGGGAACAACTCACAGGACTGGTAGCAGAAGGCACCTTTTAGATGTTAAAAGAATGCTGCAGATCAATGAAATCAAAATCCTACCCAAGAGACTGCTGAGCCTGCATTTGTTTATATACACTAGATATTGCACCATATCTCAAAGGGTGTTACAAAATAGCGATGTCAGAGGAAGTTATTTAGCAGGCTACAAACAAAACAGCACAGGCAAAAGCCAAGACAGTATAGCAAATGTTCAAAGCTTGGGAATCTCTGCTCTGATATTCTGCATTCAGAGACAGTCATTTTCCTGCAGAAGTGAAAGACAGTGGTCAGGAAATGGAAAGTGCATTTAAGTGTCCTCAAGTGGTCAGCCACCTCACTTTATCCGTCCACTCTTTTTCTTTTTTTCAGATGCGGTCTCACTCTGTTATCCAGGCTAGCATGCAGTGGTGTGATCACAGGTCACTGCAGCCTCCAACTCCTGTGATCACAGGTCACTGCAGCCTCCAACTCCTGTGATCCTCCCATCTCAGCCTCCCAAAGTGTTGCGATGACAGACAGGAGCCACTATGCCCGGCCTATTTGTCCATTCTTTAAGCCACAAACCCAAAACTTTCACTCACCTCCCCAAGTAGCTATCCTGATTTGCAGATAAAGTCATTGAATAGGGCCAAGTTCAGGCAGGAAAGAACACAGCCCTTGGTAAAGTAGTGATACAGGATTAACTGTCAGTGACTTGCCCAGCACATTCTCAACATAACTAGGGGGTTCCCAGCCCTGCTTGCAGTCAGAATCACCTGGTGAGCCTGGAAAATATTAATTCTTGGCTGTACCTCAGACCACCTCAGTCAGGATCTGAGGTGACATAAAAGCTCCCAGAGACACTAACAAGTGCTGAATGGCAGCATCTGGATCTCCTGGCATCCCACTGCACAGCTGTCAGAATTTCTGCATTTTCATCTCATAGGTAGGCAACTTCCACAGGGCCTATTTTCTGTAGAAGCTGTCAGTGTACAGGCACACACACATATATCTGGCTTCTTGGCCACAGAATATTATCAGGAAACCTGAAATAAATAGTTCTTTTGACCAAAAGCTCAACAAGAACATGTGCTTGGGTCAGCATCATCCACTTCACTCCTGGAGTGACAGCTGAGCACAGACCCTGGGCCAGTCTGTTAACTGTGCACATGCAGCCAGCTGGCTTTATTTTGGTCCTGACTTTTTTTTTTTTTTTTTTTTCAAAGCAGTGTTTTCCTCCAGGTAATCAGAGGCCTTTTTTTCTTTTAAAAGCAAGATCCTGACCCCTCCTACACTTGCCTCTAATTCACTATGGAGCAGTGAAAGTTGTAAGGCAATAGAATCAGAATACCAGTCAATGAGAAAGCAAACATCGACCACTTTGCATCCTTGACATCCCAACTCAGGGTACAAGCCAAAGTCATCTGTTTCATTACTAAGAAACAAATTCACAGAATCTTAACCTTCTTCCTGCTTCTTGAGCCTGCTGCCTTATGGCAAGATATTGCCATATCTTTATAGTAAAATAATATAGAGCTTTATAATAACAAAGAGCTTTATAGCATCTGAGAGCTCCAGAGTAAAATATAAAGAAGGTTCTGAGATACCTCCAGAGAAAACTTTCGGAGCATTTGCTGACCTTAACTGTCAACATTTCTTCTACTCCCAGGTGTCCTCACTATCTCCACTATCGTTTAAGCCCACCATCCATCCAGCTGTGATGACCTGTAAGCTCCTGTCCCTAAGCTTCACGTGAGTGCCTATCCTTCAGCCTCACCACAGCTCTCTCATCACTGAGTTCCACTCCTGAGACTCCCCCTTCAGCCAGCACACCCAAGAAATTTTACCTAAAGCAAAGTCTCCACTCCGTGTAAATCATGTCAGGAATGGCTCAAGATAACAGAATGAAGAATAACCAGAAAGGAACAGGAAAATCCCAATAGGAACTGAACGGAGGTGATGTTGTGTAGATCCTGGAAGCCAGGGAGCCCAGTCCCAGCTCAGCCAAGGACTCTGCTGGCCATCACCCTGTGGCCCATATGCCACTCATGGGGTGGTTAGTTGTATCCAGCACTGAAGAATCTCATTGCCTGGCTCAATCTCAACTTTTATTGTAGGGGAGTTCATGTACCTTTCTAGTTATATAAATCTCTCTAAAGAGACTGAGAACACCTGGTAGGCATACAATTGGCTTCTCATGTTGTCCCACAGCCACAAAAACTACCACAACATAAGGGGCACAGTGGGACCCCAATGTTACTTTAGCTCTTTGCTCCTCCAAGTGAGGACCTCAGCATCGTCATCACCTAGGAGCAGGTTATAAGCGTAGAATTTCAGCTTCCCCCAGACTCACTGTATCAGAATCCTCATACTAACTGCTTACTCTTCCATTACTGCAACATCATCTCGCTCTTCCCGCCTTTGAGAATACATCAGCAAACTACAGCTGTGGGACAAATCTAGCACACTGTCTGTGTTGCCTGTTTTTGTACAGCCCATGAGTTAAGAATGGTTGAAAAAAGCTCAAAAGAAGGATATTCACATAACATGAAAAAAATTACATGAAAGTCAAATTCTGATGCCCATAAATCAAGTTTCCTGGGAACACAGCCACATTCATTCATTCATTGATGTATTATCTATGTAATACTTTCACATTTTAATGCTAGGATTGAAGGCCAGGTACAGTGGTTCATGCCTATCATTCTAGCATTTTGGGAGCCGAGGCAGGAAGATCATTTGAGGATAGGAGTTTGAGACTGGCCTGGGCAACATAGCAAGACCCTGTCTCTACAAAACTTAAAAAAAAAAAAAAAGCCAGATGTGGTGGTGCATGCTTGTAGTCCTAGCTATTCAGGGGGCTGAGGCATGAGGGTCCCTGGAGCCAAGAAGCTCAAGGTTACAGTGAGCTATGATTGTGCCACTGCACTCCAGCCTGGACAACAAAATGAGACTCTGTCTCAAAAAAACAAAAAGTAATGACAGAGACCCTATGGTTCAAAGCCATTTTAAAAACATAGTAGGCCAGGCACAATGGCTCACACCTGTAATCCCAGCACTTTTGGAAGTCGAGGTGGGCAGATCATTTGAGCTCAGGAGTTCGAAACCAGTCTGGCCAACTTGGCAAAACCCCATCTCTACTAAAATTACAAAAATTAGCCATGCATGGTGGTGGGTGCCTGTAATCCCAGCTACTCGGGAGGCTGAAGCAGGAGAATTGCTTGAGTCTGGGAGGCAGAGGTTGCATCAGCAGAGATCGTATCACTGCACTCCAGCCTGGGTGACAGAGCAAGACTCTGCCTCAGAGAAAACACACACACACACACACACACACACACACACATAGTAAAATGTTTACTCTCTGATCCTTTACAGGAAAGCATGCCAACCTCTGTCCTTGTACTTACTATTTCCTCAGGCCACAGTGCCTTTCCTCACTTGTCCATGTGGGCAGGGTCCAACTTCCAGCACCATCTCCTCACCGATAACTTCCTTCCCTGTTACCCATAGAGTTAGCCCTACTCAACTATAACCTGCCACTAGAAATTCTTCTATGATTAGCTTTCCTTCTGGTTTTGCAGTCATTTCTTTCACATTAGTTTCATCTCATTACAGCAAGGTCTTTCAAATCTACTGTTGGGCATCTTTATTTCCCTGCGATCTAGCACACCCTGGCATGGAACAGATGCTCACTAAATGTTCATGCTGAGTACAAGAATCAGTGAACAGAGAATGTTCATTCATGGGGCACCTGGTTTATACCTAAAACACATTGTGATAAGTACCATGTAACCAAGTACGAACACGGAGATCTAGCTCCTGAACTAAGGGACGTATATCTAGTTGGGTCGATAACTCACATAAAAATATGCCCTAATGGGGTGATGTGACCAACTTCTAAGGAGAGTAACATCTATCCAGTGGAGAGAAGGAAGACAGGGGAGAGAGGGGGAAACAAGTTAATGCCAACTTTGTTAGAGAGAAAGTTGGTAGCCAAATTCTTGCATGACGTTTAAAAGGATTTTCTATATGCAGATCTGATAAAGCAAACTTTAGACGCAAATCTAGTAAATATTTGGGCACAAGATATGTGTCTTGTCAATCTCTGCAATAAAGACACATGGACACACATTGAGATTATAGCAGTTCATTGTTAAATCAGAATGAAGTGAACCCTCTGTTCTGTGCAGGATGGTTCACAGCTGCCACCTCCCGGCTTGGCCTCCTCACTTTTATCTTACTTTATGGATTCTCAGCTTAAAGTGTCTATAAATTACTGAGCAGGGCGGTTTACCCAATGTCATTCATCCTGCATATAATGAGAAATTTATAGATCTTCCAAGAGAAATTTTAACCATAATCAAATTTTTCCTTACATGCTGGCTTTGCGAACAACCCCGCCAACCCACCACCTCAAGGAAGACGCACTGCTTCTGTAATCAAGTACAAAGCAGTATATGATGAGTACAAAATATATGGCCAAGAAACAGACACGTGAACTAAGAAGGGAGAGACAAGACTACAGTAGCTGGGAAAGACCTGAGGAAGGCAGACATGATCTGAGCTTTGGAGATGGAAAGATTCAGAGGGGAAGGGTTTCTTTTTGGAGCAATGAAAGTGTTTTGGTAATCAGACAGAGATAGTGGTTGCAAAATGCTGAATGTACTAAATGCCAAATTGTTCACTTTAAAACGGTTAGTTTTATATTATGTAAATTTTTTCTCAGTTTAAACACACACACACACACACAGTTCTGGTTGTTGAGAATGCAAACAGTATCTTGTACACGCTCTCTCCTGGCATCAGTTCTCATTACGAGTCTATGAAAAAGCAGTAAAATATTTTCACAGAAAGCCATTATTTTATGAGCCAGACAAACTCTCTAGAACCAAGGATCTGTGTTGCCTCTTAATTTTTTCTCACCTTCAAGGAATGTCTTCAAACAAATCTGACCTCTACCAGATTTACTGTAAGCCAACAGACTATAAGACAGACAAATTCACTCATACAACCCAATTACCATGCCACTCAATTTGTCACTATCCTATTTTAACAACACTTAATTCCATCATATCAAAGTAAATAAAAGAGCAAGTCTGACCTAATTATCAAAGAAAAGCTTGTGATTTTTGGAAAGTTCTTTTGAAAAGAGCCCCACATATCTCCTAGAGAAGGCAGATGCCTACATCAAATGTAAATGCATTAGTACCAAGCTATTCTCCAACCCTCTGTTCCCTTCCTCCACTGCAGGGCCAGCTCCAGCAGCTGTTCTCCTACATACGTGGCTGGAGGGAGTGGCCATCTATGACAAGAGCCTCAATCCTGACTACACATTAGAACCACCTAGGGAGCTTTCACAAATTCCCATGCCAGGCAACACCCCATCGTACTTTTATCAGTCTCTGGGGGGTGGGAACCAGGTAGTGTTTTCTGAAGCTCCCCAGATGAATTCAATATGCAAACAAGTTTGAAAATGTAATTCTGTGTGGCTGACTGGGTAACAGATTTGAAGGGTATCACAGACCCTCATGTGCTACAGGTCTCTCCCCATCAGTCTGTGGTTAAACATTAAACTCCAGCTTGCAGATTATTTCCCCAGAGCTAAAGAACTCTTTCCCAAAAAGCCCCAGCTAAAAGGCAAATACAGTGTTCAGAAGAGCACAGCATTTACCCATGTATATGAATTATCAGGCAGTAGAGCACTGTGGTCAAGTGTGTGGGTTCTAGAGTCAGATGGCTTTGGGAAGGAATTCTAACCACCACTTAATAGCTTGTGTAAGTTGATGAATGGGTCTGAGCCTCAGTTTCCTTAGCTGAACAACAGGTAAAAGTTCTATCTACCTCGTGAAGTGTTCTAACAATTAAATGAGAGCCCACTATCAAAGCACGTAAGTATTAGGCAATGATGATGATGATGGTGATATTACTATACAGTTTTGTCTAGAAATCCTGATGGGATTTTGGATAGAATTAGAAAATGAGAAAAGGAAAATAAGAAAGCTAATGTGGTCCATGTTACTGGGATCGTTTAGATGTCCTGTAGGTCATAATACATGGGTAGCCATGCCTTACCTTAAAAATCAATACCGACTTCTACTCCAAAAACCTGAGAGAAGTGATTCTCAGTGCTGGCTGGCATATAACAATTATCTGCAGATCTTCAGATCTTTAAAAAACAAAACCACTAACACCCATATCCCACACTTGAATAATTAAATCTCAGGGGGTAGGGCCCAAACACTGTATTTTTTAAAAACTTCCCACGTGATGAATGCACTGTCAGAATTGAAACTCCTATCTCAGAGTGAACCCCAGGTGCCAGGATGGACCTTCAGGGAAAAGAGAACAGGGACATTTGAAACCTGCACTCCCTGGAATTAATAATAATGCTACTTCCATCCCCTCCTACTAACATAAGTAATCTTAAGTATTTGAATCATTTCAACTTAGTTTCAAAACTGAGTTAGGATGAGCAGAGTTATCACTTCTCTTTTATACAGGAGAAACCTGTGGGTTAAAAGTACTGAATAATTTGCCCAAGTTGCCAAGAGCTTAGTCAAAAGCAGGCCTGGAGAAAAGACCTCAATCTCTAAGTCCTCCACTGTCTACCCCACTCCTGGAGAAATATTGATTTGCTTACAGCAGCCCAGAGTCCTGCTGAGCATGTATTTTCTACAGGTAAAGTGATTGTAATTACATACGAAAAAAAATGTACAAATGCCCATTAACAACGACACACCAAGTTAAGCCACAGGTAGTTTCAGCAGTCTGAAGTTTCAGTTGCAACGAAGCCTTGACCGGAAACAGAGTAGTCTGGGCAGAGTTCCCTGGGAATGGACAAAGGACCCCACAGCCTAACTTGATAGCTGGCAGTATAAACTCCCTGTCCATTCCTGTGATTAGGGGACCAAGAACAAGAACACCGGTCTGTTCAGAAGAAAGAAGGAAGAAAAAACATTTCTAAACTAATAGTTTCATTTAACACCAGCAAAACAGCAGTTTCCCAAGTGGCTTGGTACCTGGAAGGATACTGCTGTGTTGTAGGAACTATGAAAACACCTTACCTAACTGTGCTTGCAAGAAGTGGGTCACACTCCACTCTTTTGCAAGGTAAGAATTTAGAAGATAAAGACTAAGCCTTGCACCCCCTCCAAGTAGAGCTTCTCACAATCATTTCTACAGGTACCTCTGTCTGAAGGAGTGTTCATGGACCCAGACACCATATGCTGAACCCAGTGGTGGTGATTAGTCCTGCAAATTTGGGGAGCCCAAATCAAGAACATTCCCACTGGTGTGCTGTTGGTCATCTTCCCTTCACATTGATTGGGCTGGGTTCCCACTGTGGGAGACAGAAGAGCAAGGAGGTGAAGAGTCAGATATAGGGTGCTAGACCCCACTCCCATTATCAGGTAAGGGTCTACACGTCTGAGGCTGGGCTTCCTCAGAAGGCATTTCCTCATCTGGTGGAAATGTCTTCTGCACCAGGGTTGTTAGGATTAAATAATGTATACAAAATATTTGGCCCAGTATCTGGCACATTTTAAGTGCTTAGTAGTTCTTACTATGGCAGGACTCAGGCCCTGGGAGGGAATAAAACCAGAGAGAACTCCCTCCAGGAGCGCACAGATAGCCAAATAATCCCAACAGAACCATGCGCATATAAGTGTCATGGGAACAGAGAACCTCAGTGCTTCCAGATTATTTCCTGAGTTAACTCCTCCTCCCCCAGCGTTGAGCCATGCTTCTGAATTTCCGTTTACTCACTTCCATTAAAGGCTTTCTGATCCAGTAATAACCTTCCCCTTTCCCCAAATGCTTTCCACTGGAAAGCTCCCTGTAATTTAGAGCCACAAGGAATTACATTGAAATGTCCTGTTTGTCCAGAGCCCCTACCTAACTAAAAATTTAGGTATGATTTCTGAGCCAATTAGGTAGATTCCCAAGTCCCACCCAGATGCCTCCCTATCTTGCTGCTGTTTTTCTTAAATGACAGAGAACCAGGGTAAGCAGAGCACTGGGAGAAAGAACTATAACATAATACACACACAGATGGGGACAGCAGAGAGCCACTGAGAACCTGCGGGGGGGAGAGGAGAAAAAAGCAGAGAAGAAAGTCACTCTGATGTGGTAACTGCATAGTCACATAGCATGATTATAACAACATTCAACATTCCCTACCATTTAAATGAAACAAAAGTCAATTATAACCAAAAGGCAAATCCAAATGCTATGGTATCATATCATCTCAACCCAGTTTCTTGAGAAAAGAGTCAACTTTCTGTGATACCTCATTGTATCAGTCACAATTCCATCTTCTCTATCACACATTCTATATCTGTATTTGAAGCTAATAAAGAATCGAGTCTCCATGTGGCTGATGAAGGCAAAATTTACCTGTTTACGGCCCTACAAATGTAGTTTAACAGAGTAAGCAGTGTGTTCTCAAGTGATGAATTGACAAGATGGGAAGCGTTTGGTGTATGAGGAACACTGAGGAGTCATTTTATCCAGCTGGTGTATACCAGTAGTATACTTGTTGGTGAGGGAAGCAGTGATAGCGGAGGCTTAGAAATACCTATCAAGCAGTGTGGTGATGCTCTCACTTCAAGACTTCCCACGATCTACTTGGACAACAGACATATCAGTTTAGTACCTTCTGCATGTCCACTTCCAATAAACTTGGAGTGTAAATCCCTGAGTCTGAATTGAGCACAAGGGAACATTCTTTGGAGACTGTGAATGACCTACTGGCCTAAGTGGCAAGATCACTGAAAGCTCCTATTTAAAAAGGGGTGTGTCCACAGTAAGTCAACTTTTTAAGGCTGCAATGCAGAATCATTTAACCTGCTTGCCAAAAAAGCTAAAAAAGATTTCCTCAAAGCTAGTGCATATCATGCAGCTAAAGGATATGTCCAGATCCAATCAAGTAGCTAAAACTGTTAAAATCCCACTTCCATAATTCAGCTCCTAGACTCTCAATGCTCCCTAAACACAACAATCAAGTATATGAATTAAGCAATCTACTGTCATATTAAAAATCGTTAAGTCACTTAAGATAGTTTTCCAGAGCATACCACCTTCATTTTAAAAGCTCATTGACATAATCCAACTTTTTAAATCCATATCTGATTCTATCACAGGATAGTTGTTTTCATCTTCATCCAGTGGATTTATATCCTCATCTCTATAAAAGACCAGTATATTGCTTTCCCCAGAGAAACAACCTTAACAGTTTATGATCACCATAACGCTTACTGAAAGGTCATAGCCCTATAAATATTTATGCAGTCTAAGTTTGCTTCTTTTTTCTTTTTAAAAACCTGTTCCATTACTTGACCTCTCTAAGCAACCAAAGCAAGCACTGACTGAAGTTATTTTAGGCTAAGTTCTCTTCTGCAAACCACTTCATTGACCAAAATAATTAAGAGAAAGCATAGGAGCACCACTCTTTCCTAAGAAATAACTTGGGGGAAACTGTACCTTGTATTTGAGTGCATGAGTTGGTTTTTCCTTACTCTGTCTTCAAGAGATGACATATCTCAGAACTTACCCACCTCACATGCTTGCATCTGGGACTCAAGTGAGCTCTCAGTTTTCCTTCCACAGGAGCATGTCAGTCTCCCCCATCTCCAATTATTCAAATACCTATCTTTGAAGCTGTTCAATAAACATTCAACTCCTGTATGTCCCTAATAGGCTATCAAGGCTTACATACTGGAGCATGGACTCCAGTTCACCTAATCCTCTTCAAGTATTTACTGAACACCTCTGCACAACAGCCAGGTACTGTGCGAGGTGCTGGACACAGCGAACAGGAGACATGATGTCTTAGTCTGTTTTCGCACTGCTATAAAGAAATACCAGAGCCCGGGTAACTTATATAGGAAAGAGGTTTCATTCACTCAGTTCTGCACGGCTGGGGAGGCCTCAGGAAACTTACAATCACAGCGGAAGGTGAAGCAGCAGTAAGCACCTTCTTCACAAAGTGACAGGAAAAGAAAAAGTGCAGGGGAAACTGCCACTTATAAAACCATCAGATCTCATGAGAACTCACTCACTGTATAGAAAGTAGCATGGGGAAAACCACCCCCATGATCCAATCACCTCCCACCAGGTCCCTCCCTTGACATAGGGGGATTACAGTTCAAGATGAGACTTGGGTGAGGGGTAGAGCCAAACCGTATCACAGGGCCCTTCAAGAATCCCAGACTACATGCAGCTAATCTCCTGCAATGGTCATAACTGCATCAACAGCACCAACATTGACAGCATGTGACAGGGGACCCAACCCCTGTGGATCATCAGGAAAGGCCTCACTGAAGATGACTCAAGCTGAATCCTAGATGGATAAGGAGGTAGCTGGGCAAGATGTGGAAGGGAGTGGTTTCCAGGCTGAGAGGATACCTGTGTGACAAGTCTGGGGCATGAAGGAGAAGGGCTTGCTAAGGAATTGAAAGAGGGCCGGTGTGGGTTGGACACAGAGGACAGTGGTGAAAGGGGCTCAAAATGACACTGGCAAAGGTGCAGAAGCCAGATCCAGCAGGTTCTTAGGGGTCACATTACAGATTTTTTTAAAGTATTCTATAGGCAATGGAAAACTACACATGAATTTCAAACATGGGAAAGGACATGGTCAAAACTACATGATAAAAATAACAGATTTACAGATGGAGTATATATGGAAGAATTATTCTCAGTATAATAGTTGAGTCTTGCAATGTGCATAACTCCAGTCCCTTTCCTTTGTCCTCATACGAGCACTAACAATGAAAGGAAATCATGGACATCATTTGTCCTACCACTATCCCCAAATAAACTGTCTTTGAAACTCTGCCCCTGAATATTTTTTTTATTTGGTACTTGTATCACTCTCGATTGCTAAACTGCCATTCCTACCAAACTTCTGTAGAAATACACTTATAAAGTTTTGAAACCTCTTTATTCATGTATTATTTCATGTATCATCAACCAGGTCTACCAACTTTTTTCATTGCATTAGGCAATATGGAGCTAATTTGTTGTTTCAGAGGGTTGAATGGAAAAGTTTAATGCTAAGAATAGAGAAGAAATGTTCAGCCTAGGTACATTAGCAAAATGGCACAATAATACCATCTAAAATTCTAGGATATCAGAAGAAAGGAAAAAATGTTCCCAAATCAACACACATACTGAGTAGCAGCCATGAAACCAATTGTGACTTTCGAGCTAGGAAAGTTAAGTGGGTATCTGCTGCTTAAATTACTATTACCCTAAGACCTTAAAAAGATGCCTCAGATTTCCAACCTGCTTTTGAGATGAATTACGAAGCAGACACTATCAATAATACGGCCTGCCTATTTGGAACCGAATCATTCTCTGGAGAGCCCTATCTAGTGTTAATATCAAACAAATAGAGCTGTCGGATAACCATAGATCCCCTAGGATGACCACAGCTACCTCAAACTCCTCTAGGCCAAATGAACATGTTTTAGAGAGATTCAGGTGCAGCTTTATCCTGAAATGTCCTTTCATGTCCAGTTGAAAACTGTGTCTGCAACTTTAAAGATAACTGGCCTGACACTCTGTGTTCCTCATAAGAAAAGACCTAATAGAGTTTAGGAAGAGAGAAGCAGAGATGAGGTTGCGTGAAATGCACCCTTTATACACTCTACTATGAAGATGGAAGGGGGAATTCACCTTAATGAGAAAAGGTAAAATGAGAGATATACCCCATCTTCTCATTTTAAATCTCAATCTAAAACTTTGCACAAAAAGAGAGGTGTCACTCTGAAAACCATTTGAGGAGTTATGAAGTAAATGGGAAGACAGGTTATATTTCCTGTTCTATCTGTACATGGATGAGTTATGGCCGGACCCAAGGGTTACAAGGAGAAGCCTTTGCCTGCTGCCTTCCTTCCTTCAACCCAAACCTGAGCAGCATGTACACACCCATTAGATGAGCAGTGCTGCCCTCAGACGCTGTTGTTCAGAGTCCCAGTTACCACTGCTCTGCTACTGCTGTAGTTTGAATCATTGTCCCCTCCACATCTCATGTTGAAATTCAATCCCCAATATTGGAGATGGGACCTAACGGGGGATGTTTGGTCATGTGTGCAGACCCCTAATGAATAGATGAATGCCCTCCAGGGTGGAAGGCAGTGAGTTCTCACTCTTAGTTTCTGCAAGAGCCGATTGTTAAAAAGAGCCTGGCACCTCCCTGCTTCTCTTGCTTCCTCTTTTGCCATGTGATCTCCACAAATGCTGGCTCCCTTTTGCCTCCTGCCATGAGTGGAAGCAGCCTGGGGCCCTCTCCAGAAGCAGTTACTGGCACCATGCTTCTTGTACAGTCTGCAGAACCATGAGCCAAATACACCTGTTCTATCAACTACCCAGCCTCAGGTATTCCTTTATAGCAACAAAAAACGGCCTAAGACAGTTACTATTAAGAACGGTGACCAATGGGGACAGGTAACACAAAAGCACTCCAGTCTTGCCAGTGCTGTTTTCCTTACCAAGTATACACCACAGACATGTTCTAGAACACATATACATACATACATATATACACACACACACATACTATACATACATACACACACACACACACACACACACACAACACTTTTAGAGTAGAAATAGTTTAAATCCAAAGCAGTTCAGAATCTCTGGGACAACATAAGCAAACCCTATTCCTCAATAAAATTCTCACTTTCTTACAGATGCCTTACATACTAGGTAGCCAATAAAGCTTTTGTCAAATATGTGAGATTAACAGTAGATACTGAAATAGGTCCACATCCATATTTTAATAAGTATACATCCCAGGTCTTAAAATAGAAACCCATACCAGGTGTTAAATCATCCAGGTTCTGGATACAGTCTGAGTCATACTGTATTCTTTCCAGTACCACTTAGGTGTTAAAATAGGGACACATCCCAGATCTAGAGTGTTAGCTTTCCCCAGTGGCCCCTGCCAGTGCCCTGGCTCCAAGGCCTTCCTGGGGTCCAAGCCCCCATAGAGGAAAGCCTGGGAGAACATCACAAAGGACTGACCAAAACTCCTCCAATAAAGTTAAGTGATCCAAGTAGTCCCACCTTAAGTAAACTGGAAATGCATAGAAGAAAACAGAAGGAAAGAAAAGGAAGCACCCTGTTTCTGGACACAGGCCAAGTCACATTTATTCTTTTCAGGATGACTGAGAATATGGAGCTGGAGATGTCAAGCAAAAGGCAACTGGGTCTTGGTGTGAAAGAAGTGTGGCTCTGGTCAACAGGTTACCAAGGCACATAGACCTCCCTCAGCATCCAAATAGCAAAATGGCATTGGACAAATCATTCACATTCTCCTGACCTTGGTTTTCCCAATCAGTAGGTTAACTAAATTAAGCTCTCAACACTCCATTTGCACTTATCATTTAACCACCTTCCTGCTTCCCGGTAAGACGGTTGCCCATGGCAACATCTTTAATGTCCACCTTTAATATATCCATGGAAAGGTTAAAGTTTGTGGCTCAACAGATAGGCTTCTCTCTAATCAGAGGAGAGACCACAGAAGTCAACTATTTTGGGGTTTGGTTTTAGAATAAGAAACGCTATCATTATTTAGCAGGTAAGGGAAAGAAGGTTCCCAGGAGGATCAGTGCCTAGCCCAGGAACACTCATCTATGGAGTCTAAAAACCGTCCTGGGTGCGAGTAGGAAATGGGGAAAAGGGCAACGTTCCCTGGTTAAAAAACATAGCAATAATAATCATCATTGGATGTTTAAAACATACCCCTTATTGGCCATTCCCTCTCCTGCTGTATCTACCATCTGCCTATGTTTAACAGAGAACCTTCTTATTTGGGTTGATGCTGAGCTCTGGAGTTTGTTTTCACCACTGATGTAAGGATGAGGAACAGCATCACGTCAGGACAGAGCTCCACCACTCACAGCAGGGATGTTAAGCACCACAACATTGGCAAAATTTTCCCTTCCAAGTCCCAACGTCCCATCCCCCGAGTCTTCAGTGTTGTGCAGCCTCGCCGTCCATTAGTCCACAGCTAGATGTGACACACTGTCCACTGTCCATTCACAGTATCCACCCTCTCACACTCATGTCTGAGCATGTTCATCCCCGTTGCCCTCACTCCTCAGGCTGGTACCGCTAGAAGAGCACGGTTTAGAGAGTAATTGCAGTTTTCAAAGGACTTATACAAATAGTAATTCCTAGAATTCCATGAGACAGGAAGCACAGGGGTTCTTAGATACAGTTTACAGCTGAAAGACACTGAGATCCAGGAAGTTAAGGAACCTGGCTGTGCTCAGATCCCTAAAAAAAAAACTGAACCCAGAAATAGACCTTGACTCCCTAGCCAGTGCTCCTTCTACTTCTCCAAGCCCTACCCCATATTCAAGTTTAATTGAAGAGTTACAACCAATCACCAAGACCTATTGGTTCAACCCCATTTATTCAGGCACCTAGAACATGCCAGATAACGTCGACATCAAACTCAAATTCAAGATCCACTCTCAATTTCCACTCTGCTACCTTAGTTCCAGACTTCACCTCTTACCTGAAATATTGCAATTTATTTTTTTATTTTTATTTTTATTTTTATTTTTTTGAGACAGGGTCTTACTCTGTCACCCAGGCTGGAGTGCAGGGGTGTGATCTTGGCTCACTGCAACCTCCGCCTCCCGGGTTCGAGCAATTCTCCTGCCCCAGCCTCCCGAGTAGACGGGATTACAGGCACCCACCACTACGCCTGGCTAATTTTTTTGTATTTTTAGTAGAGACAAGGTTTCACCATGTTTACCAGGCTAGTCTCGAACTCCTGACCTCAGGTGATCTGCCTGCCTCAGCCTCCCAAAGTGCTGGGATTACAGGTGTGAGCCATCGCACCCAGCTGCAATTTACTCTTAATTGGCCTTCCTGCAACCAATTTGTTCCCACTCCAACTGATTTTCTAGATTGCTTGCTTCTAGAGCAGTTCTCAACTTGGGTGGGGGGCAAAACTGTCCCCAGAGGACACGTGGCAATGTCTTCAGACATTTTTTATTATCACAAGGGTGGGGGAGGGGGGTCCTACTGGCATCTAGTAGGTAGAGCTCAGGGATGCCACTATAACAACATACTGCAATGCACAGGACAGCCCTTGACAACAAATTATCCAGTCCAAATACCATTCACGCCACAGTTGAGAAATTCTGTTCCAGAATCATCTCAAGAACAAAAACACCCATCCTGCATGATACCGTTCCCCTGCTTAAAAATGTCCACGGGATAAGTTCATACAAGACTGTTCGCAATTGGCCCAAATGACTTTTCTGGCCACATCCCCAACCTACCTGCGCCACCCAGCTCCCATACACCCCCACGCCCCTGCCTGCATACCATCTCATCCCACACTCCAGCCACATTAACCTATTTTGAGACAGGATCTCATTCTGTCACCCAGGTGGGAGTGCAGTGGTGCAATCACTACTCATTGCAGCCTCAACCTCTGGGCTCAAGTGATCCTCTGGCCTCAGCCTCCTGGGGAGCTGGGACATTTGGGCCGATTGCGAACAGTCTTGTATGAACTTTTGTATTTTTTGTAGAGATGAAGTCCCCCTATGTTGCCTAGGCTGGTATCAAATTCCTGGGCTCAAGCCATCCTCCCGCCTTGGCCTCCCCAAATACTGAGATTACAGGCGTGAGCCACCGCGCCCAGCACTAACCTATTTTAAGTCCTTGCTGAGCTTTCCTGCCAGTAGGCCTTGCTCATGCTGTTTCCTCTGCTGAAGACATCTTCCTCCCTTCCTCCACCTCCTCCACTGCTATTTACCCTTTGAGGACCAGCATAACATTACTCCCTTTGTCAAGCCTGTTTGTTCATGCTTGCCCCAGGGGTCCCTCTGTGTTTTTACTATAAAAGCCTTGAATTCTACTACATTCATTTGTACAGATGTTTCTCTTCCCTCAAGGGTAGTGATAAAATGTTCATCGTGATGCCCTATGCATACAGGACAGGGCCTGCAAAGCACTGAAGCAGATGCTGAATGACGGACGCGTGCGCACACACACTCTAGCGCTGTAGATTCTTCTCATAGCAAGAAGCTATGGCCTCTCGCCCACCAGAAAGGCTAAATATAGTACTATCTAAATGACCCATCAGCACAGGGCTGTCACCAGCTCGAGAACATCTGGGCACAAGGAAGAGCAGCACTGTCTTCAAACTCCAGCATGGAGTCTGACGCCGCCGCACTTCTCTGCAGAGTTAGCACAGCCAGAGCTCCTGTAACTTCTAGGTCTTATCTGTCACGACTCCTGGTTCTGTGGGAATTTCTGGGTCCTACAGATTTAGAAAGCTCTGAAGCAATGGGTGTGTTAAATGAATACAGTGTTTTGTGTTTCTCTAAAACTAAATGGAAGAATGCCAACAGCAAGATCCTCAGCACAGGCTTAAGAGCAATAGGGGAGCATCTGAGAGGAATTTCACTGAGTCCCAGGCTCCAGCCCCGTTTCTGTTAATAGGGGACAAATCAACAGCTGACTTCTACAATGTGCTGCATAACACAGACCAACCAGCTTCCATCACTGGGGACAAGCAACCCTCTAAGACTTGGGCCAAAGAAAATAGGAGCTAGAAGTCATCAAGGTCTCCTTGGTACCACTAGGCCCTGTTAATTCTCTAGGCACTCCCTTTGGAAGTTCTCCATGGGCTTCAGAAAACACTGATCTTAGTCCTGTGGGAACTGATGTTACGGAGGAGGGACACTCTGTGGTTGCCCAGACAAAAAGTGATTACAAGGGAGGAGACCACCCCTCATATCGTCTTATGCCCAATTTCTGCCTCCAAAGAAAGAAGTAAAAACGAAAAGGCAGAAATGAAATCCACAGGCAGACAGCCCGGTGCCGCACCCTGGGCCTGGTAGTTAAAGATCGACCCCTGACCTAATTGGTTCTGTTATCAATAGATTAGACATTGTATTGAAATGCACTGTGAAAATCTCTATCTTGTTTTGTTCCGATCTAATTACCGGTGCATGCAGTCCCCAGTCACATACCCCTGCTTGCTCAATCAATCACGACCCCCTCACACACACCCCCTTCGAGTTGTGAGCCCTTAAAAGGGACAGGAATTGCTCACTCAGGGAGCTCGGCTCTTGAGACAGGAGTCTTGCTGATGCCCCCCCGGCCAAATAAACCCCTTCCTTCTTTAACTCGGTGTCTGAGGAATTTTGTCTGTGGCTTGTCCTGCTACAATTAGAGTACATTTGCAACTTACATAACCAGAAATCATTTTTAAAAAGAGAGAGAGAAAAAAAAAAACCTAACATTTAGCCTCTGACCTGTGAGGACACAGAAAATAGGCCACAGTCTAGCTGAGGCTCTTCCCAAGCTTCAGGGACCCAGTCCAAAGTCTGTGGAGCAGCTGGTGAAAAAGCAGCCCCATTTATGTGGGAGAGAGACAAGAGTGACCAGGGAAGGGTATCACATTCAGGGAGTGTAGCCTGAGGGAAAATTGGAAATGGCGGTTGGTGGTGTGAACGCTGGCCCCAAACCTAACTGCTCTGTGTCCTGGGATAAACTGCTGGCCCATGTCCTTCCTCAGTTTCCTCATTTGTAGGAGCTGCCTATCTTACCTCACAAGGGCATCAAAAGAGAATAATTCCAATCAGATACTAAATACCTCATGGGGGCATGAGATGACACCACCAGGTACTACAGTGCATTCTAAGGTTTTTGCTAACAGTGCAGTTAAGCAGGCAAAGTATAAAAACAGAAAACATTAACCATCAATGGAAAGTAAGCAGCAGGACACACAGTTATTGGATATCAGCACAGGACTGCATCTAGTGGGTGGAACCAGCCCACCGAGATGCAGATGGGGAGCTCCCACTGGAGGAAGGAAGAGTCCAGGAGGAAGTCCCAGAAGAGAATTTGGCCTGCATGACCAGAAGCAGAAGAGCAACCAGGGCTCACATTCCAGGCTGGAGTGTGCAAGGGGAAGGCCCAAGCAGGCCATCAGCTGGGTTGAAGCCAGGGATTTGTGGAAAGATATGGTGAGAGGCAAGTTCCAAAAGGCAGGTTGGAGTTATATTGTAGCCAAAGATTTAATCCTAGCCAAGGGACTCTCACCTAATCCTTCACATAGGAGAAGCCAGAAGAAGTTGATTGAGAAGTTTAGAGATCTGGATAAAAGAAAGTATATTTATAACAATCAAGTATTATACAAATGCTAATTGTTATCATTGCTATTCTTGGTACCTGCTACTGAAATCGGTACCTTGTCAAGGGTCCCCAAATGGCAGAATAAAAACATTATAAACCACCATGAGGCATACCAGTAAATAATTTATATCAATTTTGTCACTCAACACAACTCTGCACCCAGATGGAACTGGCAAAATAAGAAAAGCCAAGGAAGCTAAGCAAATGAAATCAAACCCAAGTGAACTGGGAAGGACACACAAGCATCGTGAGAAGCCAGGTTCCCACAACAACTTGGCTTTCTTGACCACATTCCTGGCCTTCCTCCTTCCACACTGGCCACCCATTTGCTGGGTAGTTCCCTGACTCCCCTCCTCCGTGCACTTTTTACTTAGCCCTGTCCCTTCTTCTGTGCATGTAACATAATTCTGCTGGGATCTTGTCCAGCTGCATGGCTGCTACCTCTCATGTATGCAGCTGAACCCCCACTTTACCACTGAGTTCTCAACCCTCATATCCAACTCAGTGCCTTTATTTGCGTGTGTAACATGTAGACTGAAAGTTTAAAAAGTCAAAATTGAGCCCCTGAATCCTTTCCTACCCCTCACCTGTTTATTTCCTAGTCTCTCCCACCTCAGAAAATGATACCTCCATCTATTTTGTGGTTCAAGCAAAAGCCCAGAGATGTCATCCTGGCTTCCTATTTTTTTACCCTATTATCTCCATCCAATCCATTGTCAAGGCCCATTCACTCTACTACCAACAGGTATCTTGCATCTGATCCTTCTCCATTCACCCTGCCAACTCCCTCCTCTTCTAAACTGCTCCTGCTCCCTCTTACCTGGTCCCTGCTTCTGCTCTAAACTTCCACAAACCATGTGTATTAGTCCATTTTCACGCTGCTGATAAAGACATACGGGAGACTGGGAAGAAAAAGAGGTTTAATTGGACTTACAGTTCCACATGGCTGGGGAGGCTCAGAATCATGGCAAAAGGCATTTCTTACATGGCAGCAGCAAGAGCAAAATGAGGAAACAAAAGCAGAAAACCTTGATAAGCCCATCAGATCTCATGAGGCTTATTCACTATCACGAGAATAGCATGAGAAAGACCAGCACCCATGCTCAATTACCTCCCGCGGGGTCCCTCCCACAACACATGGGAATTCTGGGAGATACAATTCAAGGTGAGATTTGGGTGAGGACACAGCCAAACCTATCACCATGCATTTCCTAAAGAGCAGTCAGAGCATTATTTTGAAAGAGCCCATCGGATGTCACTTCCCTGCTTAAAATCTTCCACTGCATTAATAGAACCTGAACTACTCACTGAGGCTCTTGAATCCTGCATATCCTCTCTAGCAACCTCATCCCTTTCCATCCAGCACACCACAATTCTAGCTCAATAGGTCTCTTCTTTCCTTGGACCTTTGAATCTGCAACCCTCCTCCCCACCCTCTGCTCAGGGAGTCTCACAAGACTCTTGCCATGTAAATCTCAGTTCGAACATCACCTTCCCTGAAGAGCTTTTCCTGACCAACTCATGTAAAAACAGGTCTGTTAGTCACTTTCCACCAACCCCACTATCAGATTTTCTTATCTGAAATGATCAGGTTGGTCTCTTGACTGTCTCGTGCCCAAAAATGTAAGCTCCAGGAGATTGAAGACCTGTGTTGTTTTTGTTTTTGTTTGTTTGTTTTGAGAGGGAGTCTCACTCTGTCGCCCAGGCTGGAGTGCAGTGGTGTGATCTCGGCTCACTGCAGCCTATGCCTCCCGGGTTCAAGCGATTCTCCTGCCTCAGCCTCCCGAGTATCTGGGATTACAGGCATGTGCCACCACGCCCAGCTAGTTTTTGTATTTTTAGTAGACGCAGGGTTTCACCATATTGGTCAGACTGCTCTCGAACTCCTGACCTCATGATCTGCCTGCCTCAGCCTCCCAAAGTGCTGGGATTACAGGTGTGAACCACTGCGCCTGGCCTGGAGACCTGTTTTTTTCAGTTACATCTCTAGTGCCAAGTGTACTCAGATTATTTGTAGGGGACACCCTTTGAGCTAGAGCAGACCATGGGAGTGCATTGTACTGGGGTTGTCCTTACCCCAGTGCTAAGATTCAGGGAAGACAGGGATCTCTTGGGATTCCATGGGTCTGGAAGACTGGAGAGACTTCATAGAAAACAGGCAGGATGGAGAAGGAAGGAAGACATCTCAGGTGTGTGCCAAGACATGAAGAATCCAAGTTTTACACATCTACATATACACAGGAGTATACCATGAATTCCATGGTGAAATTAGTCTATCATTGCCCTTCTTCACAGCAGGATAAAGAAGGCAGCAAGTATTTTCTATCCTTTGTCATCTAATCCTTATAACTCTTCTGGTAAAATATTAATACCCTCATTTCTGTGACTACCGGGGACTGCAGCCCATAGAAGGTGCCTCCCTCCCAGCCCAAGGCCACACAGCGATGACAGAGCAAGCCTAGATCCTAGTGTGAGGTCCTACACTTTCCACCAGTGCCACACTATGTTCCCCAAGACAGACCACGGGCTTTAGGCTTCTAGATTCAAAGAAGTGGATGGCAAAAGGGGAAAGGAAAACACAGGGCAGGAAGCCCAAGTCCCCTGTAAACAAGCTGGGGCACTCAGTTCGGATCCAGGAGTGACAAGTTTTCATCTCTAACAGGAGCATGGAGCCAGAACCCCAGGCCAACAGCTTCCAGCTCTTGGCATTCCTTCCTGCCACCACCAGCCCATTTCAAAAGAAGTATCAGTGGCAATGTGCAGCTCTCCCACTAAATGCACATCAGAGGCCAGGCCATGCCATGCTGCAGAATGATCAGAAGGGCTGGACTTTGATTTAGCAAGTCTGACCGCAAACTGCAATTGGAATCCAGGAAGGCCTCAAGGATAACCCCTGTTAACCCTCCACTGACATCTCCTCGATGATCTCATTATTTGAAAAATAGTCTCAGAAGAAGCCACAGTTGGGAGGTCAACAAGAAAGAAGGGTTGGCAAGATACCTCCTTTTTCTTCTTTTTAATTGCAAAAGGCATGCCAGAGAGCACCCTGCAGCCAGAGGCAGAGCTCACTCACTGCTAAGCTAAGGGAAAACACTCAGGAGGACGTAAAGATCCTTCCCCTGGCTGCAGAACTGAATGGAAAGGGAGCTGAACTGTGAGCTGACATGGTTGAGAAGGTGGCAGTGGACAATCATACCATGTTCCCTCCACACTCAAATACCCTGAAAATAAGGGGCACCAGCCACCAAAGACACAAGATTTGCCTCAGTAGCATGAGGGTGAAACAGGAAAGAGGGAAAGGTGTGGCAGGAGGAGAGGCAGGGAAGATCACACAGCCACAGCAGCCACCCAGTGAGACCTCCCAAGCTTTTCATAGCATGGAACATGTCAGGACACACCAGCATCCATTCTTGTGCTTCCTGTCCCTGTCATGACATAGTCTTGGACTTGTCAAATTCCTAGAAATGAGCAAAGGGGATCCAGCAGTTGGTCTAAATAAGACAATTCCAAAAGGTGGTCATAGGACTCCTCTCCTATCAACTAGCCACACACTGCCCCGCTGCCTTCCTGCTCCTTTTGGAAAAGCCAGAGACGCAGTCAGAAGCTCCCTGTGTGTGTCTCTCCATTGTTCAGAATATTCCCAATCAGGTGAAGTAACGTCCAGTGAGTGGCTTGACAATGATTGTGATAAAAAACCAGCTGGGACATTCACACTTCACTTTCTGTTACACTGAAAAATAAAGAAGCCCAAACTAAAACACTGATATATATAAAAAACACCAGATATATATGCATAAAATAAGATTTTGGCAATTTTTCCTCATTAGAAATATTTTTCAAATACATTTGCTTTTTATGCCTGTAAAGATGTCATCGGTCTTTATATGTAACAGACTACTCTTTATGCTGTGAGGATGCCCTTGTTAAAACGTCTCCTCTTTTAGGAAACAGAACGGGGTTAGTAAATGGCAGTTGGCATTTTTGTTTAGGGTCAATTTATTGTGGCAAAGTAAAAAAAAAAAAAAAAAGACAACTTACATCAGTGACTTGAATTCTTATTGTGGGTCTTTTATTATTTTTTTCTAGTTCATCAAACCTGAAGTCTGCTCTGTGTTCAAGTTTGTATAACACACCATAGCTTTGCACATAAATGGGGTTACAGAAACCAGAGATGCTTGCTACTTCATGGCATGTTGGATTGCAACTCGGAAGTCCTTTTCTAAGATAAATGAGGCTGTAACTCAGAGTGGCCCTGCATCCACATGCTTAAACCTCATGCCTACCATGAGATGCTAAGGTGATCGGTGATCAAGGCAACACACACACACACACACACACACACACACACACACACACACAAATAAAGGAGTTCAATGGTCCAGCCCATTTCAGGAATGTTGCACCTCCCATTCATCTCCTATAGATTCATAATGCTTAACTACATAGTTTTTTAAATCTGTTTAATCAGAATTTCTTAATTACACCTGACAAAGAAGCTTTATCTTAAAACAACGCAACTTCAAGAGAGACACTTGTGTTCCATGAAATGCACTTTGGGAAACAAAGGCACAGAGGAAAGAACAGTTGAACAGCAGTCAGGAGGGCTCTCTGCTGCTCACTTGCTCTGGGGGGACAAGACACCCTCTTCACCCTAAGGCCCACTGCCAGTTTCCGGTTCCTACATACTACAATAGCACATCCATTGACCTTTATCAGCATACTCCCAGAACTGGAAATTCCACATGAGAACCGCACATCCTATATTGGGGAAAAAGACATATATTAGCACAAAAGGCATCATAGCCTGGACTTATTTCCTTGGAGGCAGGGGAAGTCGAGGAATCAAGATGACAACACAGAAGCTAGGTCAATACTGGAACCCTAGGGAAAGTGGGAATATTCCCTTTACCCTAGGTGAATCCATGTAGCTTGAGATCACATAAAGCCTATAGCAGAGTTTCCAAGCTCAAAGATCTGGTTTCTTTAGACTAAATCCTTCCACAGGAGGTCCTACAGGGAAAGGGAATTGATCAGCACTTGGTACCCTCTCAAAAATAAGCTTCAGATCCCTGAGCATCCTGGGAGTAGATTAGGTGCCTTTCGATCATGCTTGGTTTACATCACTATATGCCACTTAGTATTGACACAGCACAAAGGTGAGAAAGCACATTTTGGTGGGCTTTAAGGCAAATTTTTCTATGCAAGTCCCCTAATGGCAGGAGAGAGTAGATGCATACTGTCTACCCACTAAAATTTGGATTGACACATTTCACCTTTCTAATGAACATGAATTTGTAAAAGCCCTCAACTTTACTCATCAAGGAAATGCAAATTTAAAACATGAGATACCATTACACACACCACCACTTTACACTCAACATAATACCTAAAAGAAAAGAAAACAAGCATTGGCAAGGATGTGGAACAAGCTGAATTTTTATGAATGTATAAACAGGTAAAACCATTTTGGAAACTCTTCAGCAATATCTGCGAAAGCTGAGCACAAGACCCGTCCCCACCACCATGACTTAGCAATTTTACTCCTAGATATATGCCCAAAAGAAAAGCATACATATGTTTACCGAAAGACAAGTACAAGACTATGCCCAGCAGCTTTTTTTTTTGTAAATACCAAGAGCTAGAAAAAACCCAATGTTCATTAACAGTAGGATGGACAAATACATCCCAGTATATTCACACTGCAGCATACTATACAGCAAGGAGAAGGAAGAAGCTACCACTACATGCAACAGCAACGACACATCTCAACCATAATGTGGACATAAGAATACATACTAAACTATTCCATTTGCAGAAACTTCAAAAATAGGCAAAGGTAAACAATGGTGTTAGAAGTCAGGACAAGCGACTCTGGGGAAGGGCAAAGTGACTGCAAGGGCATGCAAAGGAAACTTCCGGGATGTTGGTAAGTTCTGTCTCTTGATTAGGTTCTAGTTACATCAGTGGGTTCAGTATGTGACAATACATCAAGTTAGATATACACTTATGGCCGGGCGCGGTGGCTCAAGCCTGTAATCCCAGCACTTTGGGAGGCCGAGACGGGCGGATCACGAGGTCAGGAGATCGAGACCATCCTGGCTAACACAGTGAAACCCCGTCTCTACTAAAAAATACAAAAAACTAGCCGGGCGAGGTGGCGGGCGCCTGTAGTCCCAGCTACTCAGGAGGCTGAGGCAGGAGAATGGCGTAAACCCGGGAGGCGGAGCTTGCAGTGAGCCGAGATCCGGCCACTGCACTCCAGCCTGGGCGACAGAGCGAGACTCTGCCTCAAAAAAAAAAAAAAAAAAAAAAAAAATAGATATACACTTATGTGTTTTTCTGTATATAAATCTTACTTCAATAAAAAGTTTAAGAAAGAGAATTTTCCATCTTGCTTTACACCCTCACCACATGTGTGTCTTTATTGTCTCCCCAGAATCTTTCATAACTCATATTCTAGGAAAATGTGCCACACTTAACTTGTGGTATCTCTTCCTCCACAGAATGCTGTCCCACATTCTCCAGGTATAAGAAGATGGGGATGAGAGCATCCACCCCTTGGTGCTTGGACCAATCACTTCCTCCCTCTCACACTTCCACTTAAAAGACAGAGTGCTCCAAAATGAAACTCCTCAAATTCTCCCCTTTGAGACAGAGCCCTTCCCTCAAACCCTGGGATACAGAAATCACATTCCATTTCAAATACCTGTTGGTCTCACTGGCATTGGAGAATATGAATGGATGACTATGAATGGCTGACTCCTCTTCTGCACAGCCACCTGCCACTCTCCAGCTCCTGGAAGAAGCCCAGGCCTCGAGGGAGCTGGCAGGAAAAGGTGGCATGGGAGGGACGGGAGCCTCTGTAGCAGTGAAATCAGACTGTCCAAGTCCAGGGCAAAGCATCTGCTATGTCACCCCTGGACAACAGCCCAGCTGGGCAGTGTCCAGTGGAATGCCTGCCTGCCTGCCCTCCTTAATTTTGCCAGCATCAGTTTATCCTAGGGCAGAGGGGTTTTGTTGCCACAGGGACACAATGGTGCTGTTCAGTCACAACTCAGATGCCTGAGATGACAAGCATGGGGAGGGGCTGCTCCTGTTACCAGTGCCATTTTTACAATTTTAGTTTAATTGTGGTAAATATAAAGTTTACAATTTAGCCACTTTTAAATGTACAAGTTAGTGGCCCTGAATACAATCACATTATTGTGCAACCAACACCACTGTCCATCTCCAGAATTTTTATCATCCCAAACAAGCTCTGGACTCATTAACCCACCAACCAGTACCATTTTAAAAAGACACACGAGAGAAGGAACTACGAGTAAATACCTCAGCAAGCCGTTGGGACCAGACTGACACTACAGCAACTTGGTGTTAGTGACAAGGTCAAGTGAGTTAACTACACAGTTTCTTAAAGGATCTGCATCTAGGCTCAAGGAGGACATCTGTGGGGTAGGGGGAAGTGCTGCCTCATTTCCAGGGCAGCCAATCAAAGCAACTACCTTCCTGAGAGCAAATCTACAGGAGAGCCTCTCCTCACTCTACATCAGTTTCTCTCCCAGCATCCTTTCAATGCTCTTGACAATATGTTATTCCAAGGGCAGACATTTTTATAGAGCATGTGGGGGACACCAATGGCGACTTGCCCAAAGCTGCCCCCAAGAGTCACGGTTTGGCAAGAGGCCACATGCTACTTGTAGGCCATCCACAGTCACCAGAAGCCACCTCAAGTATTAGCTGTTCGAGTTAGACGATGACAACAGAAAGAGGGACAAACTGAAAAAGCCTACTGAATCAAAATCCTCAATGGAGTTACACTAAACAATTAACATTTACACAACACTTGCTACATACAAAGGATGGTGCCAGGTTCCCATGCTGGGATGGGATGATAAGCTGGAACTTGAAGCAAGTTCCCATACTAAGAGAACTTCAAAATAAGCACAAGGGCCCGGCCCTCCCATCCAGGTTGCTGAGGTGTCCGCGCAGCAGGGAGGAAGGCATAGGAGGGGTCTTTCATCATTAAGTCATGTGCCAGCCCATCCCACTCTGTGGGAAGCTCCACATTTCATGGTGGGTGTTTCTTTAAAATACTGAATTTGATCATTAAGCCAAAACATGACTAGGAGGTAGAATCTAAAAATACATATATTTTCATGCAGCTAGTAGCAAGCTAAACTTGGAATAAAGTTATGAGTCACCAGAAACTCAAACACACCTTCCAAGAAAGCATCTGCTCTGTTTTCTCAGGTGACTTCACCAGCTTTCCCTTCCTCCTTCTTCACCTCTCCTAAGGTCGACAAAGCCTGGATTTAGGTCAACCTCTTCAGTGGGTCCTTCTGTTGGGGCTAGCAGCCCTCAGAATGAATTATCTTCTAATCTAAAGTCACCAGAGGATTGGCTGACCACAGACGACTTGTTTCCAGAGCCAAAAGGACCCTCCAAGCTCATGCTCCCAATAGGAGGCTGCCCAACCCTTAAGAAAACAAAGACCTACTATTTTAAAATAACAAGCTAACAGCCAACAAAAGCTAACTGAGGGCTCTGGATTCTTTCAGCTGATTCATACACTGTACACACAGGTGATTCTTCTACCAGCTACTGTAAAGGTGGTGGGAAAAGGGAGGAAAACACTATGAGAGAGAAACATCCTCATTGTGAAGGTACACAATCCCTGCACTGTAATACAATTTAAAAGCTCTCTCCCAAATAAAGGGTTGCCATACTTTGGGGCTGATCTCAGTGTTTTGTGTTTAGTTTTGGTCACAGTAAACAAATCAAGTGTTCTGGGACAAAAAGGCTTATATGGGGACAAAAGTCTTATTTCTAGGGAAATTTTTTCAGTCCAAGTAACATCTGACATTCTGATTCACACATGCAACCTTTTCTATTCCACCCCTCTGTTCTGTAATCTTTGTTAAAAAAAATATAGCCCACAACTGAGGAATTCACAATTGTATACAAAAAGACAACTGCGGATGGAGAGAAGAGTTTGAGGCTAGCCTGATGGTTTTTCTTACCTCATCAATTCATATTTCATACTTCCCAAATTCTTGGTTACGGAACCTGAAATTTTACCAAGAAGTAATTTGCTTGATTTAACAAAATTCTTTTCTAAAAATGAAAATACACCTCTAAAAGAAATATATTAGTATTTACACCCATATAAGTCAGTTCAGTGTCATCTGCAGAAAAACAGTTGAGATTGGCAGCTAGGAGGAAATGTATTTTTATCATAGATTAAGGTAGCCTCCAGTGTGATGGGGCTCAAGACCCACAAAGGCACCAAGGGCTGGAGGAGAGTTGAAGAGAGGGTTAAATATAACAGGAGGCAGGCAAAGTGCCAGACATAAGTCCTCACTAAACCATGGACCAAACCCTATTCCCTGTGGTTACTGGATTCCAGGATCCAGGCTTCAGCCTTATACTGTGAATATTACAAGCTCAAGTGTGTTATGGACCAACAGGTTGACCTGGAAACAGTGACCTGCAAAAAGATTGTTTCTAGTGGAAAAACGCATCTTAAAACTCCAAATACGTGAACAGAGAAAAATGTAGAAGGATATTCCACGTTATTAGGAGCTATCGACATGTACAATTCATTGTTTAAAACCAATTCAGGTCAAGAACCTAAGTGTTTCCTCTGCTTAAAGCAAAGGCTATGTGCAGATTGATAAGATATACTAATGTCACGCAACATACTGTGAGAGCCAATCCTTCCTACCTCAAAGAAAAGTGCAGCCT
Organism: Chlorocebus sabaeus; assembly: GCF_047675955.1. Taxonomy (NCBI): domain Eukaryota; kingdom Metazoa; phylum Chordata; class Mammalia; order Primates; family Cercopithecidae; genus Chlorocebus; species Chlorocebus sabaeus. The sequence continues at coordinate 32,874,846 of NC_132921.1, read as the reverse complement.
AATATTAATTGTAGGATTGGGACCTAAGATCTACTCATGGATATCCTTTCCAACTTCTGTCCCTCCTAGGAGCTAAGACCATTAAACAACACATGTTCATTTTACTTCAGTTAGAAAAATGAATGCTACCACCTTAATACAAGGGAAAGACTTGCAAATTTGAGGAAGAAGACAGCCAGTTTAGGCAAAGAACTGTTTTTACTCACAACACTTCTGACACCAGACGGGTGGGTTTCTTCCATCCAAGAACCAATTCTCCAGACATCAACTGGGTGTTCCTCCTCCAATTCAGTTCTAACACTAACCACCTGGAGTCAGTGCAGAACCCACAGATTAAGAGCCCAGTTACACAAGACCATACCCACTGCCAGTGCCAAGTCTAAGGTTCCCACCTGTACTTCTGGGAGTTCCCATGATCCTTTTCCTCAGGCTCAGTAATTTACTAGAACAGCTCGTAGGGCTTAGGAAAGTGCTTTGCTTGCTACTATCCATTTATCATAAAGAATGTAATTCAGGAACAGCCAAATAGAAGAGGGGCATCGGGCAAGGTATGGGGGAAGGCACAGAGTTTCTGTGAGCTCTCCAGGTGCACCACCCTCCCAGCACCTCAACGTGTTCACCAACCTGGAAGCTTGCCAAACCCTACCATTTAGAGTTTTTTAATGAAAGTTTCATGACATGGGCATGACGGATTGGCCATTGATGATTGACTCAATCTCCAGCCCCTTTCCTCTGCCAGAAGTCAAGGAGTGGGACAGTTCCAACCCTCTAATCATGCCTTGGTCTCTCTGACACTCAGCCCCAATCCTGAAACTATTATAATATCTAGGAGCCACCAGCCATCTCAGTAGCATACAAAAGACACTTTTATCACTCCAGAGATTCCCAGGGTTTTAGGAGCTATGTGCCAAGAACTGAGGACAAAGACTCAAATATGCACATTTATCCCAGGCATGCATGCTGCATGTGACATGTGGGCATCACAGCACTGAGTGCACAAACACAAGCCAGAATTAAATCCTTGTTCGGGAGCAGTTAACTTTAATTCAGAGCCTCAGAGAGTTTCCCCTCATCTGTTCAACCATTCTGCAACTACATGAGCTCAGTTACAAGGCTGGTCACCATGGCCACCTACAGCTGGAGTTGGGAGGAGGTAAACCCTCTAGTGGGTGTCACCCACCTGATACCCAAGATAATCAGGAATCTCAAACTCATTCACCACCAGGCACGCCATCCCAGTCCACCCCAAGGAACGTTTACAGTTATATGCAAATTACAGAAGATGACATCATCATTTCCCCGAATTGCCACAGAAGTTTCATAGCAAGACCCTAGCGCCAGAATGGTACTACTGCCACTTAATAGCTGTGTGATTCAGGCAGGTCACATCATCTCCCTGTGCCTCAGCTTATCATGGAACCTCTTCCAAAAGGTGTATGAGAGAATTCCATGGCATAATAACATTTTCAGAACAGTATATGGCACCTAGTTGCTAACACTTAGCAGCACATGTTGCCAATTAGAGCTTCAATTTTCCATCTGTAAAATGAAAAGAAGACTCTGTGCTCCTTCTAGCCCTTTATTCAGGATGAATCGAGTATCAATTTTGACCCAGAATTCATTCATCCTCCCTTAGCTTTCTCTTTCTGGGTTATACTCAGTTTTGCTTTTCTAAAACTCTGCTTTAACCATTTTTATTACTCTCTCCAGAGTTAGAGAGGAACTGCCTACTTAATTTTCAAATCCCTTCTTCTGAATCTCTGGCACAAAAATGGTTATCCAGTTTGGGCCTTAATACTCTCAGGGCCAGGAAATTCATCACTGAGGCAGCAGTTGTTTCCCTTACTGAAGGCCTGCAAAGTTCTTTATGTTTCTCCTGCCTTCTGGGAACTTTCAAACCAAATCTATATAGCCAAATCTCGACATTTGCTCTGATGGTAGTAACAACAATCTGTTTCTAGTTGGGAAGAGTTTAAAACATTATCGAGTTTGACCCTCACAATTCTTCTGAGAAGTAAGGTAGATATTATTCCATCTCTGGAAAAATAAAGGGGATCAGGAGGTTCTGCAAGTTTAAGTGGCTCTGTCCACTTTTCCCATGAAACTGCAGAGTCTGGAACCCAGGTCGTCCAACTCCAAGCCAGCTATTTCAGTCGATTTTCACCTACTTGCCACTTCAGAACTGTGACATGCCCAAGTTTCCCTTACATGTAATTAACAGCACCAACAGCTCTCTTAGCCTCTCCTGCTTGTTCTGTCTAGATAATTTGCTATGAGTGGTCAGGTAGCCAGTGGTAATTTTTCTAACTAATATTCTAAGCTCATAGTATAATTAAGAAATTGCATATAACTAGAAAAACATTCATATAGCAATATTCCTTAGAACTTTAATTTTAAAAATCTATCTGTAACACCTACACTAATGACTTGTTAAAATCAGTCTCATCCCCACTCCCAGGCTAAACAAAGACCATTTTTTTAAATGCAGTTACTTTTCCCAAGGATACCAGCCTTTCACCTATCACCTCCTTCTTAAAATCACACATAATTTGCAATTGGGATAATTAAACTGGTGAAAACTAAGTCATGCAGTGATATAATCAGCTGTAAAATTATGCAAAGATCATTTAACAAGTGAATGCCGTTTAGCACAGAGCTACTGCCCACAGGCAATGGCAACCAGTCACAACAGAGTAGTAACCTGCCCTGCTTAGCGTCACATCAGAGAAGCTGTATTTCCTATTTCAGCAGTTTGGTCCTTTGACCACTGTAACAGTTAACACAATAGACATAGGAAGGGGAAAGAGAGAAGACACTTATCTTATCCATCCACTTCCCTATCCCATAAACTGCAAGTCTCCAGAAAAGCTGCATTTACCATTCCGTGGGAATGCAGTACTTTTTACTTACCAAGACTTGGGGATGCTGCAGCTTTAGAGCCCACAGTGAGGTCCTTAACATCACAGTGGGGGTGAGGAAGAGTTGGGGATCTTGCAAGCAACAGTGCAAAAAAAGAGGAGGTAGCCATCTGCCCTCAGTCAGCGGAGGAAAGCAGCCAGGCTGCCACCACAGACACAAAGGTCTCAGATCAGAACTTCGAGATCTCCTGTAAAAGAACCTGTGCAGCTTCTCCCAGGAAATGCTGTGGAGGTGGAAGGGCTCTTTCCAGGTTCTCTGTTAAACCTGCAGGGAGAAGGTCTCATCCCCATCCTGATTAACAATGCTACATTAATAAAACACTGGATCCATTAATTCAAATAAATATTTAAGCACCAATGTGGCAGGTGTCAAGAGAGATGCATGGACAGTTAAGACACAGTTCCTAGTCAAGCCAATTCTTCCCAAGACTTGGCCTCTCTCATCAGTCCTGAGATGATACACAGTGCCACATTCTGGGTATCTAAAATTTTGTGAGGCCCAGTTGCATTATACGGATGCTAACACAGATTATCCTTAAAGAGATGTCAAAAACACTCGCTTAAGCACCTAGGCACTAAATATTAGCAGGCTATCCTATGCCCAGGACAGAGCTACACTAACACATGCAACAAGCAGTCAACACCAATGTGGCTAGAAAATTACAATTTTACAAAACCTTCTAGGCCTGAGTACAATAGGATGACAAAGGGGATTGGAAAGGTCAGTGGGCCAGGAGCCATGAATCTGGGTTTTAATCTCTGTCACAGAAGGGTGACTCTCACCAAGTTCCTATTGAAATTTCCTGTGAAGCACACGACTTATTTCTGCTGACCTCTGGTAGATTCCTGTTTTCTTTTTAAAGATTTTAATTTTAAAATATGGCAGACTTTTTTGAAGTACAGAGTTAAAGCAGACATCTATATCCTCAACACCCTGTTTAACATATTTATGGCCTATTCCGACTCACTCCAGATTTTTAAAAATAAACTTATTACCGTTGAGTTCCTTCCCTCTTCCATTGCCTTTTCTCTGTCCCAAAAGATAGCCATTATCTTGAAAGCAGAGTGATTCCCTCACATCTACGTCTATGTACCATGACTAGATATACATGTAAATATGTAATATTGTTTGGTTGTATACTTAAGAAAAATGGTAGCATGCACTACATATTCTACGTTTGTCTCCACTCACCACTGATGTTTTTCCTTGTTAATATGCATAGATCTGGCTTACTCGATGTGTGTATCACAATTGACATATCTACCCCTCAGTGCTGGGCCTTGACAAGTATTCTTCACTCACTGATTCAAATATTGCTCAGAACCCATTATGTGTACCATACACTGTGCAGGCACTGGAGACACGGATAAATTATATAACCCTTGCATTTGGAACCAAAGATGATTTCCACATTTGTGGAAATGCCAAGGCTGGGGCACTCCACTGACTATGCCAGCAGTCGGTTGGATCTTTATGTCTGGAGCTCAGAAGAGAGTAACAACTTCAGAAATAGGCTTAGAAGTCTTCTGCTTACAGGGGGAGGGTGATGCCAGCAGAAGAGATGAACAGGCCACAGGAACACACACAATTGGTCAACTCACAGAAATGCAAGAGACAAAAATAAACTGTTCTTGTGCCACTACCTATATCGGAATGGTCTGTACGCAGCCAAAATAGAACCCAAAAGGAGGTCACTCTACCAATATCCCCAAATCGGACTGACTGGGAATAGTAATCCTCTACAGTAAATTGTGAAAGAGACTCACAATAATAGCACACCTGAAACTGCTAAGCGAGTCCCACAGCTGTGAACAAGGTAACCACCACACCATGGACACTCCTCAATACCAGAACATGCAGCCATGGATGTGTCCTGTTTCAGCTCTCTCTCAGTATTCTACAAGATACTTCCTTAACCCACAGCCAGGTAGGACTTTGATGTTTGCCAAGTGTCTTTAATGATTGCCTGTTTACTTCTCCAACTGCTCTGAGGATTCTACCTCGGATAAACATCCTAGAGACTGTTCAAAAGCAGAGTGATGGCTGGGTGTGGTGGCTCACGCCTGTAATCCCAGCATTTTGGGAGGCCAAGGCGGGTGGATCACGAGGTCAGGACATCGAGACCATCCTTGGCTAACACGGTGAAATCCCATCTCTACTAAAAATACAAAAAAAAAGTTATCCAGGTGTGCTGGCACATGCCTGTAATCCCAGTTACTAGGGAGGCTGAGGCAGGAGAATCGCTTGAACCTGGGAGGTGGAGGTTGCGATGAGGTAAGATTGTACCACTGCACTCCAGCCCGGGTGACAGAGCAAGACTCCATCTTAAAAAAAATAAAAATAAATAAAATGAATGTTTTAAGAATCACACTATGTTTGCCTGCATGTGTCTGTCGTCTATGCAGACATTAGTAAAAACCTCCAAATAAACATGCAGAGGTAGCAACAAGAGCCCCAGGTGTCTCCTAGGTAGGGCTTTGTCATGAAGCCCAGGGCGTTCATTGGGAGGCTGCCAGTTTTGACTGATGAGGCACCCTTCTCAAAAAGGTCAGGTCTCCAAGATGATGCTAGGTGCAGGAAAACCAAGATGAGAAAGGCCTGGGGACTCAGCCCTCATGCTAGCGGGGAAGCACAGTAACAGTATGAGGAAGAGAGTATTAAGAGCCACAAGAGCAGCAGGGGTTGGGTGACACAGAAATTCCTGAGATGGCAGAGATTCGTTTGGCTGGAGGGTTAGAAAAGGTTTCGTGGAAGCAGGGACTTTGAGCAAAGCTTTGAAGGATGTAGAAGATTTGAAGATGCACAGAAAGAATCCATAGACCAGGGGAAGAAGCCAGCACCTGTGACACACAGCGGCAGGGCAGGTGTGGGGTGACCTGCTATAAGCTGGTTGTGGGTTTGGTGTCCAAAGGAGGGTAGAAGGAAATAAAGGTGGCAAGTCAGGATTATAGGCGGACCATGGAGGACCCCAAACACCCTGCTTGGAGAGAGGACTTCATGCTGTAAGCTACTGGAGGCTACTGAAAGTTTCTGAAACAGACCAAGGTGAGATTGGAACTGAGCCTCAGGAAACTCCACATGACAGGTATCTATAGGAACACCTACCACACACAGGAAAGGTAAGAGATGTGCTATCCATTTATTACCACCCTAGACACAGCTTAAATACAAGTGGAGCACTGGTGAAACCACCAATGTGAAATATTTCTCAGGTGACTTTAAAAGTCACCTGAGAAATGTTTTAAAACAGTAATTGTGTTCCTCTCCGTTTAACTCCAGGTTTGCTTGTTAGGAATCAAATTGAAGGAGCAGTCTTTTTAAAATCTCTATTTTGACATATCCTTTTGCACAACCCATAGCCCCAACCTCTCTCAAGGACTAGCTCAAGCCTGCACTTTCAGAAATTATTAATTTTCACTAATTGTCTAGATTATGTATAAGCCCATGGCCATTTAAAATGTATGCATTCACACATGTATAATTTATATCCTCCATCTTCCAAAAGTGATTTATAGCACAGCAATTCATTTCATACTGTCTTTTCCGTCACTGTTTTGCATATCTATCTTATCTATCCTTCTACACATTTATTTTGAAGAAAGCCTGCATATCATACCTTTTTGGTTCTTCCAAAAGACGTGGCCCAACAGAAGGCATATGTTAGTGCTTGACAGATCTTTACTAGCTGATTTTTTTTGCTTCTAGACTTGTGAATATCATCTAAGGGGAGAAAAGTCTCCCTAAAATGCTGATTTTTCCTGGTCAGTAACCTGGCAAAAGTAACCTTCTGGAAAGCAAGTCAGTTTCCTTTTTTAAAAGTTTATCTTGAGCTCAAGTTATAAGAACCTGGCCGGGCACGGTGGCTCACACCTGTAAGCCCAGCAGTTTGGGAGACCAAGATGGGTGGATCACAAGGTCAGGAGTTCGAGACCAGCCTGGCCAATATGGTAGAAACCCCATCTTTACTGAAAATACAAAAATTAGCCAGAAGTGGTGGCACGTGCCTGTAGTCCCAGCTACTCAGGAGGCTGAGGCAGGAGAATTGCTTGAACCCAGGAGGTGGAGGTTGCAGTGAGCCGAGATTGCACCACTGCACTCTGGCCTGGGCGACAAAGCAAGAGTCTGTCCCAAAAAAAAAAAAAAAAAGTTATAGGAATCTTTTATCAAGGGTGAGAGACACAAAAAGCAAACCAAAGGTTCCCTCTGAAGCCAAGTGCAGTGGCTCATGCCTGTAATCCCAGTACACTGGGAGGCCAAGGTGAGAGATTTACTTGAGCCCAAGAGTTTGAGACCAATCTGAGCAACAAAGTGAGACCTCATCTCTATCAAAAAGAAAAAAAAAAATCAAATAATTAGCCAGGTGTAGTGGTTTTTGCCTGTGTCCCAGTGTTATAGAAGTTATTAAGAAATTATTTTAGGCAGATGGAAAGGAAAAGGGGTCCTTGGGAAGTTTGTTTTTAATGCTGCTCTGCAAACATAAACGTTTCTTGTAAAGCCCTGGCTCTTAGAGCCAGGTCAGCAACCTTTGATATCCACCCAACATGGCGATTCCCTGGACCTTTGTGCCCTTGCCCCACATATTCCTGGCAACATGGCCGCCCCCGCATAATCCCACGTGTGTAGAACATCATGGCACCCTGCATCTGCATATTAAAAGGCTAGGATGGGAGGGCCAGCTTTTTCTAAGGCTACATGAATGACATACGTGGTCAAACCAATCCCCTGGGACCTATGCAAATCAAACACCACCTCCTCCAGCCTCTCTATATATACTTGGCTGGTTTCCGCCCCAACTGGGGTTCCTTCTCTCAGCTTTGGAGCCCCACTCCCTTTGTCCCTGTATGAGGGAGCTTATTCCTTCTTCCTTGCCTATTAAATTCTCCACTCCTTAAAACTATTCCACGTGTGCCCATGTTGTTTTATCTAAACCAGCAGGAGGACCAAGAACCCTGGTGTTCCTCCACTCCAGGAGGAACCAAATCACCAGCTACAGGGGAAGCTGAGGCAGGAAGATCATTTGAGCGCAGGAAGTTGAGGCTGCAGTGAACCATGCCACCACACTCCAGCCTGGGTACCAGAGCGAGATCCTCAAAAAAAAAAAAAAAAAATTTCCCTCTGAGGGAAATTAACAAGTGATGTCCATGAAAGACACACTTTGTGTCTGCTCATAAAAATGCAACCATTGTTGACAGGGACTCCAGGAAATGACAGCCACAGGATATTAGCTAGTATCCCTCGTTGAGTTGTTACCACACTCATCAACTAACACCCATATGCTCCACAGTCAGAATTTACACTCAACTGGGAAACCACCGCCCAAATCAAACCACCTCGCCTTTCTGCTGCTATTTCTGCTGTGGCTGTCTCCACCCTTTTTAGGCTTCTTGGGGATTTTCTGTAAGCCAAGGTTTACAAAATGAAGTTTTAAAAATCAAAGAAGAGTTCCCTAGCACTTTTGTACCAAAGTCGCTCTACAACTGACCTGTTGTGCATTATAATGCAGCACAGGGGAGCTGCTACCTCTTGGATCCATCCAGAAAGAACCTCATTGTATCACCCCTTTCCCTGCAACAGCATCCCCCATCCTCCTATAGCATTAAGTGAAGGCTTCCTGTTCAAACAAGCTGTGTTCCAAGTTCTGAGTCTGGAATTCAGAATTCACTTTTTCTGCAGAAACGATTCTAGCCACGCTAGGTTCCCAGGACAGCCAACACAGCCTGTACACCTAAAATATAGTGACATGTTTCTATGAAGAAGTGCATTTTGACTCGCTTACCAGCAGGTATGTGCCTGGGTGTCCATGTGCCACCAGCATAAGGGAATTCTCCCAGTTAGTGGAGGCCCCACCTGAAGACAGGGAAGGGCAACAGCCCCACCTGTACATATAGATGCATTGCAGCCACTTGCCACCAGGTCAAAGGAGACTAAAACAAAGTCCTCTACTATCATTCAGATGCACTACAAGTTTATAAAGGGAGTGGAGGCCCATCTCATAGCGCTTTGAACACTACTGAGTATTTACTAACATCAATGCTATGCATTCCCCTCCAATATACCCAGACTGACAGAAGCTTTCTCCTCTCAAGTTCTTTGGCACTGTATCTGCGAAATCTCTGAGGGCATTTATAAATTTTACTCATATTCAAGCTTATTTGCATACCCATCCTTGCATTCTTGGAAATTTAATCACCTATTATTACCATGTATAGATGGCACTTCATAGTAATTAACACACACAATCTCATCCCTGAATCCTTACAACCATCCTATTGGGTAGGTATACTCAGAGAACCTAACAGATGTACGTACAACAAAAAGTAACTGGTAGCCCCGAAAATTCAACCAAAATCTGGCAACTGTCTGCCTTCTTTCCATTGCTGGAGGCTGTTTCTGTCTTTGTAGGAGTCTCAGAGGGCACTAGGCAGCCATTTGTTTATCAGTTGAGCCACCTGACACCACCACACCCTGTTACATGTATTTCAGTACCCCTGACTTCTGTTCTATGTCTGCTTGCAGCTTCTACAGATTTAAATCCCTAAATCCTACAGATTTAAATCCTGTAATATATAGACTTGCATTGAAAAGTTCCCAAAGCTTTCAATGCCAATATACTAAAAGGGAAAGAGGAGAAATGGCACTAGAAAAGCCAAGGGTTTTGGCTAAGGGGATGACAATACACTGAGACCGTCCTCAAAAGTTTGTGAGAAGCAGGGACCAATGTGATTAGTCAGGGCAGCCCCATTGTGAGCTTTCACTAGAATTATGGCCAAATCCTGTGCCAGTAGACTTGGGCTATTTCAGGGCTGTTACTTCATGAGATTCTAGCATCTGTTATGCTTTTGCAGGTTTCTAATTTCAGCTTCAAAGACAGAGACCAGGAAATGAAGCAGACACATATAAGGGCCAGCAGAAACAAAGAAGAATCCAAATGAATAACTGCCTGCCTTGAAGGGATTTCAAATAAGAGGCTCAAAGATGGGAAGAAAAGATTAGAAGAGAAAAATGATAAGCCAAAAAACCATAGTAGCAGACACAGCCCCAAGCTGAAATTCAGAAGAATCATGAAACCAAGAAACAGTGAGGGGAGCAGCATTAAAAGGGAAGACTGGGTCTTGCATTTGAGCAGAGGGGACTACAAAAGGTTGAGGCACAGGCCCAAGGTCACATGGCATAATGGAGAAGGAAGATTATAGCCATCCTGCTGCTGCTGCGTTCTCACACACCTCAGTAAAGCAGCGTGTGTCTAAAACCCTTGACTTTGGTTAACAATCAGTTTTTTTTTTTTTTTTTTTTTAAACAGAAGAGCACCCAGTCTGCTCAAAGAACTATAAAAAGGTTATAAAGACCAGAAACCACAGGGGTTCCTGGAAGAGGTTGGTCAGCTGCTTGGATAGACCATAACTTTCATGCTTTTCAACAGGGTGATACTCAATTTACTAAAAAGCTGCAACCATGAATGAACGCCAGTAACATACTGGAGCCCAAAATGGAACTGAAGGGGAAGAGGAAATGATATGGTAATTAGTAAGAACAGAACACATTAAGTAGATACTCTAATATTAGTTGAATTATTGAATCACTGAATAAATGTCAAGAGTGTTAGGCTCCAAAAATACTTTTTTCAAAAATTTAAAACCTTAAGCATGTTATAAAATTCAGAATCCATAAAGGAAAATGACTGATAGATTTGACAGCATGCATTTTCTTTTAAAAGACTCCACAAACAAAAACAAACGGCAGAAGAAACCTTAACAAACATGCAGAGAAAGGTTCAATATCTATTACTCTCAAAGCTATCAAATCAGTAAGAAAGTATGAACAATTTGTAAATAGAATCAAAAAATACAAAATGGTAATAAACATGAAAAGATGCTCAACTTCCCTCATGATTCAAGAAATGACCATTAAATGGTGAAATACTGCTTACTAACCTATGAACTTTGTGCACAGCCGCGCGTGCACACACACACACACACACACACACACACACAAGAAGATTAGTAATACCAAGATAGGAAACTAAGCATGCTCATGTTCTTGACAAAACTGCAGAATGGATGAACCCTGGAGAGCAAGTTAATCCAGTTATGCCAAGTCTAGAAGACTCTCCTACAGTAACACTAGCTTTAGGACAGAAAGAGTAAATAATATGGATATTAACTGTAGTGTTGTTGTAAGGGCAAAAATTGAGAATTGCCTCATGTTCAGTGCGATGTTAACAAATCATCATGCAGTTGTTGGAGGCGTTTAAACCAGAGCAACTCCATCTGGAAGCGGGGCTGGGTAAAATGAGGCTGAGACCTGCTGGACTGCATTCCCAGGAAGTTTGGCATCCAAGTCACAGGATGAGATAGGAGGTCAGCACCAGATATAGGTCACAAAGACCTTGCTGATGAAGCAGGTTGTGGTAAAGAAGCCGGCCAAAACACACCAAAAACAAGATGGAAATTAAAGTGACTTCTGGTAGTCCTCAGTGCTCATTAAACACTAATTATACTGCATTAGTATGCTAAAAAAAACAAACAAAAACACTCCCACCAGTGCCATGACAGTTTACAAATGCCACGGCAACATCAGGGAGTTACCCAATATGGTCTAAAAAGGGGAGGAACCCTCAGTTCTGGGAATTGCCCATCCCTTTCCTGGAAAACTTATGAATAATCCACCCCTTGTTTAGCATATAATCAAGAAATAACCATAAAAATAGCCAACCAGCAGCCCTTGAGGTTGCTCTGCCTTCGGAGTAGCCCCTCTTAATTCATTTACTTTAATAAACTTCCTTTCATTTTACTCTAGATTCGCCTCGAATTCTTTGTGTGAGATCCAAGAACCTTCTCTTGGGGTCTGTATCAGGACCCCTTTCCAGTAAAACAGTCGTCCATGGGAATCCTGTAGCCACTAATATGTAGTAGACTAACGGGTTGATTTGGAAAGATAATCGAGGTATATTAACCAAAAAGCACAAGTTACAAAATGTTATAGTATAATCCTTGTGTTTAAAAGCAATCTATGGATACATTGTTTAAGTAAGCAAAAGGCTAGCCTAGACAGGTTCACACCAAAGCAATCTATGGATATATTGTTTAAGTAAGCAAAAGGCTAGACTAGACAGGTTCACACCAAAATTGAGCAGTGTAACCCTGAGTAGGTGGGTTTAGAAACAGGGAGGGAAATATGTGGTTTAAAAAAAAAAAAGAGAGAATGCTAAGATTATGGACAACACTTCTTTTTGGTATTCTCCCAGTTTTCTAAAGTACTGAGGTTTTTTTGTTTTGTTTTGTTTTGTAGTCGGAAAGAATTTAAAAACCTCAAGATTTCATAATGAAACACAGAAAGGAGTAGTTCATTCTCAAAAAGAAATAAGCCATCGAGGAGAAAAATGCAGAAATGACCCTTGAGCTACACTGCTGCCCCATGAGAACATTTACCAAAAGAGGGAAAAAACCCGTATGGAGACCAGTGTTGCTTTTATCAAAGACAACAGAGACTTAGGTAACTCTGGTGTTTGTAGATCTCCTCATCCATAAACCTGGTACATAACACATTGATGTAGTACTGACTCTTTCTGTAGCCATTAGGCCACTAAAAACTGAAACCAGGATCTATTGCCTGTGGACTTACTCAATAATATAAACTTGTACTTTTTTTTTTTTTTAAACAGTCTTGCTCTGTCACTTAGCCTTGAGTGCAGTGATGTGATCTTGGCTCACTGCAACCTCCACTTCCTAGGCTCAAGTGATTGTCATGCCTCAGCCTCCTGAGTAGCTGGGACTACAGGCATACACCACTGCATCTGGCTAATTTTTATATTTTTAGTAGAGACAGGATTTCGCCATGCTGGCCAGGCTGGTCTCAAACTCCTGGCCTTAAGTAATCCACTGACCTCAACCCCACAAAGTGCTGGGATTACAGGTGTGAGCCACCACACCTGGCCGAAATCTGTCAACGTTCCCTGTGCAACCTTTCTCACAGAGCATCCCCTCACCAACGATCTTGAGTGCAACCATTTCAGAAAAATGTGTTTCCACTGAAGTATCTTCTATTGTCATGGTTGACCTGACAAAGCCATTTATTTATCCTTGGGAACTGATGCTTTGGTATAGCTAGTAATTCCACCCATGAAATAGAAGTGGGAGTAATTCCCTGCATTTCCCTCCTCCACACAGCAAGCCCTGCAGTTAACCTGTGCACTCAAGGGACTGAAGCAAGATGTCATAAAACTAAAAAGAGTTTCATCACCGTGATATTTCTGCTTCTCCACCAGATACCTGGTACTTGTTTAAATCATGAAGCAGGCACATGTGTCAGGGTTCAGAATGAGAGTGGTTCTGCCGGGCACCCTTTGTGGGATACACACATGGGTGGGTGGGTCTGTGCTGAGCCCCTAGACACACCCAAGCCCAGCCCCACTGTGAATAAGGATTAGCATGTGCGAGCCTAGCTGTCTTTCAGGAAAGAGTCTGAAATCAGTTAATGGACACAGTTAAGTGAACGAGACCCATGCGCCTCGGGGTGGTCAGCCACCTCCTCTAACCACCCATGTGAGAAATGGCCACAGTGCAAGGAGCCTCACACGTGAACACAGCCACCAGAACTTAGACACTCCCATACAGGTCATGCCACTGAAAGCAACCTTTCAAGAGCTTATACAGGAACCACCTTCAGAGCTTCTTTGCTTCCAATATTCTTAGAGATGAAAGTGTTGCATCTTTGGAGAGGGAACAGAATTATTTGAAAGTCAAATGTAAGTCGGTCCCAAGTTTGGTGAGCAGGTAGGTCAATATCACCCACCTCCCAATCCTAATTCCCTTCTGGTACCAGGGCATTCTCCCAGTCACCAAGCTTAGAACTTTGAAGAAGACTGTTCTGCCATATCTCCCCATGTCTAACTAGGGAGACCAAATCATTTACTGTCCAAACCAGGGCACTTCCCAAATATGAAAAAGAGGCACATATAACCTTACGTTGAACCGCATGAAATAGCCACATTTGGCCATTTTTGACCTACAGAAAGGCAGCTCCATGATTCACTTATGCTGGGACACTGGGCTTAAACTAGGCATTTTGGGGAAAACAAGGATTCTGTGCTCACCCAACATCCAAGCCATCCCCAAATCCTTTCAACATCTGCCTCTCACACCAAATTCCCCCTCTTTCCCCATCTGATCCATCTGAAGCATCCTGATTCAAGTGTTTGCTCTACTTTTTCAATTAGGCTGTGAAGGCCAAGGTTGTCTTGCCTTTAGCCTCTCCCCACTCCAATCCATCCCACCAAGAGCTAGAAGATCCCCCTTCCTAAAACTTAGGTCTGGCCATGTCACTCCCTGTTCAAGAAGGATCAGTGTGGCTCCCAGAGCCTCCTGGATCAAGGTCACACTTCTTAGTCTGTATTGAAGGCCACTGAGGCTAATCTCCACTGGTCACCATTTCCATCTCTCCTTCATCCTAACTTCTATGATGTACCCACTTGCCCCAGCACCGTAAATAAGCACAAGTTCTTTCCCACTTTGTTCACAACACATACTCTTAAAAAAAAATCATCATCACTATCATCATCAAACTCCCTTTGCCCTGCCTTGCATTTCTATTTCCTCTTCTCAATGTCTCTCCCCAGTGTCTTCCCACTAGAGGTCCCCAGGCCCAACACTATCTTCTATGCTGGCTCCTCAGCATGGCCACAATATACCCCTACCTTCAGACAATGTCTGCTCTCAGCTCCTGCAGGAGACGCCAGCTGGGTCAGCAGACCTGCCAACCTCACCTGGCATCCATCCACAGGGCCAGTGCTTATGCTGGGCCTGGCTCCACCTATGAAGGGGAACCGACACTGCAGTATGCATTGTCAGTCCAATGAAAGATTTCATTTCCCAGGCAAGTACCCAGATTTTCAAACACTGCTATTCATATGGTTCCCTTATCCTTCCTCCCCTATCTTTCTTCTCAAATCCTCCCAATCTTTCGTTGCTGATGTCTTCCCTGACTTTCCTCCCACCCCCATTCCCCACAGATGTCATCACTCCCACCTGTGCACCCCTAGAATTGATCTCACCTCTCTTGTGATGGGCCAGTGCATGCTGGCTTGTGCTGTGTGGCTTACATGTGCATCTCAGCCAGACTGCAGGCTCAATGAAGGCAGACACCCTGCCTTACCGTTCTTTTGATTCCCAGTCCAAGTCCACTACGTGGTCCACCAAAAGTTCTCAATAAAGATTTAATTGTACTAATAAAACTTGTTTGGGCCACGTGTAACATAAAATGGCTTTGAACTCAACCATAAGAGAAGTTCCAAACTTCTTGAGAAATCGCGGTGTTATTTAAATCATCGTCCTAAGGTGACTTCACTCAACAATAACACTCATTTAGACATGTAAGTTCTGGTCCATTAAAAATCATCACTCTGCAGCAGCAGCAGAATGTAGGGCTTCCTCTCCAGGCAATAGGCATAATGGGTATGTCGACCTCACAGGCAGAAAGTTCTAGGTTCTGAATAAGTAGTCATCAAATGACACAAGCCAGTGCTCAGGGAAGGAGGGTAAAACTCCTTGCAAGTCCCAAGCCTCTCGGGGCCTACGGGCAAACCCTGACTGCCCATGGTTTGCCCGTAAAGCAGCCACAGGTGCCAAAGGACCCACTGCCAACAAGGAAACGAGGGCAGTGGATCACACACCCCGGTGAAACTGAGGAGGAGCAGAGAATGAAACAGAGGAAACTGGAGACAGTATGACTTCAGACCAGCAAAGAAAAGTCACCACCCTGGAAACTAATGCTCTACCCTAAACAAAGAAACCACACACTGCTTTTTGCCAAAGATGCTAGTGGTATGAGTCAGGAAAGGACAAGAATGACCAACTTCTCACAGCCTGAACCACAGCAAGGTCTAAGCCAAGAGACCAACATCCTCCATCAAGCAGGTCAGTTTGTCTATTTACTTAGGGGGGTATACTTCAACAACAGTCAATACCAACAGATTCATGGAAACACCATGTTACTTAAAATCAGTTTTTTTATCTTATAGGTGTATTGTTCCAATTGTTTAAGGGACAAGGTGTAAACTGGCAATTGTTGCTTTGGAGCTACAGGTTCTAAACTTAGTTGCCATGTTCTATGGATTCCAGTGAAGTTATAACATTCATATTATACGTCCTAAGGAGTCCCATCAAAATCAATACCAAAATATCTACCAGGTTCTAGGCTGGCTGTGAGGAAGCAAATACATAGCAAGGAAACAGACTGCCTTTACTTCAAGTAGCTTACAGGCTACAACTTAGCTTTGAAAAGTTAAATGTCCAACTGTGTGGTATAGATTGGAAGCACAGTGGCATGGGGACTGGATTAACTGGGAAAGGCTTCCAGAGATGGTAGGATTTACGCAGAAGGAAAAGAAAGTCTTAGAAACAAATGAAATAACATAGATAACATGGACAATGTAGTAAGCTCTTCTGTATCATCAATGTGATGACTCCAATACATGCTCTTGGAGCATAAGCAATCCAGGTGCCAACAGAGATCAACTGAGCAGCTGGGAAATAAACCTTCACCAGAGGACAGCAGTTCAGATGATGGAAGCTCTGATCCATGCAAGTCCAGCTCCCGTAATCCCAGAAGAAAACCCTATGGATGCCAAGGCTATCAGCTCACTAGTCACCTCCCTCAACACCCAGCCCCAATGTCAAAGTTGTAAACCTTTATACTCCCCTGAATGAATCTGAAGAACAGGTAAAAATGGCCTTTATATGAACAATCCAAGCACAACTACAAGAGCTGAATGAGTTTCAGCAACTGCTTAGAGGCTTCAAGCACAAGTTGCCTTTTTTCTTTCCATTTAATTCATCTTCTGACCATGAATTCAATCCACATCCCAGCACGTCTCAATCTGGAGTTTCTTAAAGTCTGAGGATGCACATTTCCAACCTAAGACACAACAGTGTTTGTGTCTTTTGTACCTACTGTTCAGAATAAGAACAATTGATACAGTAAAACCCAAAGCACTTGAAACAAAAAAGGCATGTCAAGCAATAATGCGAAGTAGGTTTGGACAGGTAGAGTGGGACAGATCATGGAGGCTTCTCGGCACAGGCAGCTATTTGATGTTCCAGAGTGGATAAGTGACACAGGAAGACTGTGTTTCAAGGATACTTAGCAACAGTGGGACACACAGTAGAGACCTAAGGGACAGGAGGAACAGAAGTCTGACAAGATACCATGGTTCCTTCCACTCACAAAAGCCTGGCTCAGATGCAAAGCCAGCCAATGTTGTAAGTAAAGTGTAGTTGATTCTTGGGGCTCTACTACCAACAGGCCACCGCAGAACACAAGGACCTTACTCTAAGTGACAAGTTCTCAACTAGGGGTGATTTGGGTCCCCAGGAAACATGTGGCAAGGACTGGAGCTTTGAGCTGCTTTTAAGTGGTAGGGATGAAGTTCCACATAATTTCAGCAACTGTCTTTACATGAATTTGCACAACAGTTAGCTGAGAAATACAAGATATATTGTAGTTATGTTCCCTGTATAAAGCCAACTGGCTTCACGGATGCCAACGGGCACCTGACATTAGACATATAAACTTTATCCTCCACGAAAAGGGCTAACTAAATATAGACTATTTACTAGGGCCCCTATGTGCCTGCCATGGGTTCACTGGGCCAGTTCAGGACACTGGACATACGACCAGGGCTCCACACTCTACACACAGATTCTCAGTGTCCTAAAGCAACCTTCATGCATTTACTTCCCACATCACAGTAGCTATCTTCCAAGCTCAGATCCAAGATACACAACCAAGATATTTTAGCAACAACCTGTCTAGAAACTGGAAGAACACTATAAAGCCACATGCACGTGTGATCCAATGACAGAAGGAAGGAGCTTATTTTCTTTTCTACATGAGCACATCTGTTTGGATATTCACTAGAGTAAATACTTAAATGACTAATTCACAGTTTCACTTTGTCATGGTTAAAGTATTTTATGTGACATCTGCTTCTGCTAAATCAGGATCTTGTTTCCTCCTGAGCTGTCACACTGAAGGCAGGAACATATGATGCTGGTTGTGTTGCACCAGCAAAAGCTTGAGAGAATAACCTTTTCAGACACAAGACTCCCAGCTTCCTTTAGTATCTGTGAAGCATCTATTACTGCAAGTCAACAGACCCACTGACCACAGGAAGACCTCAACTAGTGCACAGAATTATGCTTCAATTATATTCAAGTGAGAAACGGCCTGCATGGTATGGAGGGAAGGGAAGTTTTACCCCTCTGCCTACCACCCTCCCCACTTTCTACTTCTCTCCTCTTTCCCCAAAGCACATCATACTGACTCGTTGGGGTCCAAAACATTACCTGGTACTAGGTGTTGCTTAGGCACAGTCACTGGGGGCCAAAAGCCACATACCGTGCATGCATCTCCCCTCTCTTCACTTTCTCTTTTCCAGGTCTAGGGATCAGCAAACCAAACCAGAGCTGAAGATTCCTCTGAAAGCATTGGGCCCTTTCTCTGCTCTCTTCTTCCTGTCTTTGCTTTGTAAGGAACAATCAATCAGAGCATGGCAAGACCCCTAGATATGGAAGTGGCTCAGGGAGAGCTGGAGCCAACACCACCACTCGAAACTGCAGTGCTCCAACCCAGAACTCCGCTTTGGGAGAGACAGCGCTTGGGTCAATAAAAATCTAGAACTTAGTCAATTACTATTTGGCAATTGTTCCTTAAGAAGATCACAGGTGGGGGGAAGGGAAATGGGGAGGTATTGAACAATCATTTACAAGATGAATAAGCTCCGTGGATCTAACCCACACATGGGGACAATAGTTAACAATAGCATACTGTATACTTGAAGTTTGCTAAGAGAGTAGATCTTAAGTGTTCTTACCACAAAACAAATCCCCAAAAATGGTAACTATGTGAGGTAATAGATGATGAAAATGTGAATTAGCTTAATAATGATAATCATTCCGCAATGTATACGTACATCAAAGCATCGAGTTGTACACCTTAAATGCCATTTTTGTCAATTGTACCTAGATAAAGCTACATGGAGGGGGACAAGAAGGTCACAGGGAAGAAGGGTACTTAGTGAGGCACCAGCCAGGCATCCCTGAGTCCTGGACCATCAAATTCCTGTACAGGGCCATCTTCTCTGTAAGTCTGAGGCATATTGATTGACACACATTAAAAAGAAAAATAACTATAAAAAATGTCTCACCTACAGAATGGGAGAAAATTTTTGCAATCTACCCATCTGACAAAGGGCTAATATCCAGAATCTACAAGAAACTTAAATTTACAAGAAAAAAACAGACAACTCCATTGCAAACTGGGAAAAGGATATGGCACTTCTCAAAAGAAGACATATTTATGCAGCCAACGAACAAATTAAAAAAGCTCAACATCACTGATTAGCGAAATGCAAATCAAAACCACAATGAGATACCACCTCATGCAGGTCAGAACGGTGATTACTAAAAAGTGAAGAAACAATAGATGTTGGTGAGGCTGTGGAGAAATAGGAATGCTTTTACACTGTTGATGGGAATGTAAATTAGTTCATTGTGGAAGACAGTGTGGCAATTCCTCAAAGATCTACAACCAGAAATACCATTTCACCCACAATCCCATTACTGGGTATAGACTCAAAGGAATATAAATCATTTTACTATAAAGACACACACACGTATGTTTATTGCCACACTATTTACAACAGCAGACATGGAACTAACTCAAATGCCCATTGATGATAGACTGGATAAAAAAATGTGGTACATATACACCATGGAATACTACGCAGCCATAAAAAACAATGAGATCATGTCCTTGGGTGAAGGAAGGATTGTGTCCTTGGATGGATGAAGCTGGAAGCCATCATTCTCAGCACACTAACACGGGAAGACAAAACCAAACACCACTTATTCTCATTCATAAGTGGGGGGTGAACAATGAGAACACATGGACACAAGAAGGGGAACAACACACACTGAGAACTGTTGCAGGGCGAGTTGGGGGAACCTAGATGACGGGTTAACAGGTGCACTGAACCACCATGGCACACGCATACCTATGTAAAAAACCTGCACGCTCTGCACATGTACCCCAGAACTTTAAAAAAAAAAAAAAAAAAAAAAAAAGCCTCCAAATCTTAACTCTTGGAAAAGGAAGACAGATTGCTGGGATGAAACTCACAGCAGAACTACAACCCAGGTGGAGAAAAGCCAGGTAAGGAACCTCCTCAATGGTCCAGCAACACACAAATCCAGTGAAAAGCTAGAAATGCAAGAGTGGCTACAGATTAGGAATACTAATGCCAGACAAAGAGTTTCCGCAATTAGCAAAATGCCTCTAATGCAGGGTGAAAGCTGCTCTAACCCAGCCCTGCACAGCCCAGAAGAGAGAATCAGAACCTGGCTCTCGAGTGTAGTCCCTAGACCAGGAGCAGCAGCACCTGCAAGCTTGTTAGAAATGCAGAATCTCCAACCTCACAATCAATGAATTAAAAAAAAAAAAATCCCCAGTGTTCTACATGTACATTAAAATATGAGCCTGTCCCAAAATCCCTCAGGCCAAAGAATTAGATAATCCTGTACCAGCCCAAAGTTTCTCAAAGTCTCTTCCTTCCCCTCCCCAGCCTCAGCCCGTAAGAGACTTTTCTGCCCTTTCCCAGGAGCAATGAAGAGGAAGTTCTTTTTCTTTCTTCCCCAGGAACTCAGTCCTTCCCCCAAAGGAGAAGAGTAGTGAATCCAACAGATTGTATGTGATCAGTGAGTGGAAACGCAATGCTCTCAAAACAGTCTCTGCCTTCTCCTTCCCACTTCTCCCCTGCCCTGCCTGTGCTCAGGGCTACAGGCTCACCTTGGGCTTCCAATTCCTGTGGTTAACAAGCCAGGAGGCCCACTTTGTGGGCAAAGCTCTCTGGGCATTTTGGCAAAGCCATGACCTCAACAGCGGACCAAAGTTCCTAAATTTGAGGGTAACTAGGTGCTACCTAACCATTCATTAAGCCATTATCTTAGTTTCCATTTCCAACCAGTTTTGTGTGGATTCTACCAACTCAAACTATGGAGGCTGGGAAGGGTAAAAGACACTCTATCCTGACCCTCCCTGGAAGTTAGTATCAGTATCTTACAATATTGTGCTTGTTCAAAATCCCTACCTAGTGTGAGTTCGTTAAGTCTCAATCCATTTTTTTTTTCTTTATAAAGATTCTGGTCAAGGCTGGGTATGGGGGCTCATGCCTGTAATCCCAGCACTTTGGGAGGCCAAGATGGAAGGATCACTCGAGGCCAGGAGTTCAAGAGCAGCTAGGCAACAAAGTGAGACCCTATATCTAAAATAAATTTAAAAATCAGCCAGACACGGTGATGTATACCTGTGGCAGCTTCTGGGAAGGCTGAGAGGATGGCTTGAGCCCAGGAGTTTGGGGCTGCAGTGAGCTATGATTATACCACTGCACTCCAGCCCATGCAACAGAGCGAGACCTTGTCTCCTCATCTGCCCCCACCAAAAAAAAAAAACATTCCAAACACCTAGCAACTCTAACATCATACCACCAATCACTCTTTGAAACTTGATGGACTCTAAATACTAATTTGCCATCAAGCACATGGAGTTCCAAATGGGTAGGGCAACAAGGCATCATCATCCGGGAACACAGTTTGCAAATTATGTTAAATGTAACATAAGGATCACCTTCTTAGTTAAAAGTATCAGTTTTGAGGCAACATAGTGAGATCCCATCTCCATTAAAAAAAAAAAAAAAAAATTAGCCCAGTGTAGTAGTGTGCACCTGTAGTCCTAGCTACTCGGAAGGCTGAGGCAGGTGGACCGCTTGAGCCCAGGAGTTTGAGTTTACAGTGGTGAGCTATGATCATGCCACTGCATTCCAGCCTGGGCAACAGATGAGACCTTGTCTGTTAAAAAAAAAAAAGAAAGAAAATTATACCTAGTGGGGAGGATGCTAAGAACTTTAAGGTGTCTTTGGCCAGAAATTTAAGATTCCTGGGGATCTACATATGCACAATATATACAGCTCATAAATCTCAAAAAATTTAAAAAATTAACATCTTCATAGTCTTTGAATAAAAATTCAAAAAAATTTACCAATTTTTTAAAAAAATGTTTTTACTTAGTTTATGTCTGTACTGTGAAATATCTGATCATCTATTTGTGGTCATTAGTTTATTCAATGAGGAAAAATTTACTTTAAATGACTAGTATTTTATTTTAGAAGAAACAATCTACAAAGATTATACAATTAAATTGTTCATCTTCATGATGGTTCTTGTCTTCATTTGGGGAAGAAAAGTAATGCTTATAAGCATGGGCATCAGGAAAGACTTTCTTAAGTTTCCCACAACTATGTAACCAGTTTCTCACTAATAATGACTAAGTTACTTCATAGTAATGACAAGTTTCACACCATGTGCTCTTACATTACAGCTAAGTTGATGATAATATTTCATAGCCTTTTCTCTAAGTTTGAAATTGCTGGGTCCTAGGGGAAAATTCTTTTATCCAGAGAATACACAGATGTGGACTGCATAGGCAGCATCTCCCCCTTATTAACCTTCAAACTGGAAGAAGGTGAACAAGAGACATCCCAGCCCTGCCAAAATGCATAACCACCAGCAATCACAGAACTGCAAAAGGCCTGAACAGCTACACCTGTGGGCTGGCTGGTGCTCAGACAGAAGAATTGGAATGGAGCACTCTGGAGACCACCAGGACTCAACCACCAGGAGGACTCAAGAGCGGGTACACGGGGACATCTAGGAGCAGGAAGTAAAGACTTGGCTTCTGGGGTTTAGGAGAATGGTTTCCCTATCGACTGGGATACTTACAAGGGGAACCAAGGTAGGAATCAGCCCAAGATGAGGCTGGAAGAAGAAAAAAGACTGGGACCAGTCACTAGCAGTCAGGGTGTAAACAAGAGGTCAAGGCACAGTTTTTTTTTTTAAAAAAAAAAAAAAAAAAAAAAAAAAAGCTGCTGATGCCAGTACTGAAGCTGGGTGGGCAGGCAGGATGATAGGATAGAGAGGGCTCCCCTTTATGTTGTTCAGAGGGATGTGAAAGCCAGGATATTGTTACCATCTGGAGTCTTCAACAATTAACCTTCTACCAAACAAAACAGTGTAGCTACGAAGCAATGCTTCCCTAACCTGTGAGCTCTGAACCAGGTTCGCGGAATCCAACATGGGAAAACACACACCCCAAGACAGTCTCCTGAAGTTCCATACTTCATGATTCCATTGATGACCTTCTTAGAAGCGGAACTATAGTGATGGAGAACAGGTCAGTGGTTGCCAGGTTTAATAACTTTGTAAAAATTACTATGTTTGCAAGGTGCATTTTTTTTTTTTTGCAGTATTTTTCTGTACACAGGTTTCATCTGATTTCAAAGGAATATGAAACTCCCCAAAAAGGTTAAGAAAACCACCGCTCTAGAATATCAAAGCACAAGGCCTTGCATATGCCATGTGGAGTATGGAGCTGGGCTGGACACATCAAGTCAGGACAAAACCATGAAGTCACTCCTATGAGCACCACTCCAGCGCTCCCAGCTCAGCACCTTCCGGTGTTTCTGGCACAAAAACAGAGCTCTTTATTGACTCTCAAAGACTCACATAAACAAGCTTCCTTTGTAGGTTGTCCACCCTACTCATCCTCTCCAGCTACTTTTTATAGAACCACCTCAAATTCATACTATTCAAGCCAGAATCTGTCCTCCCATCCTGCACCCTGCATCCTCCGCCTGCCCCCTTCCCTGCCTCAGAGAGTGGAACCATCCTCTCAGTTGCCCAACTATGCAGCCTGGATGTTGTCTTCACTTCCCCTCTACCTCGTTAATTCATCAAGCAGATCTCCCGATTCTCTCCCAAATCTGTTTGCTTTTCTCCATCCCCTCCACCACTGCCATCCCTGTCCAGGTCTCACCTTTTCTCACTAGGATAAAACCCTGACCTTTGGTATGACCCCACATCAATGCAATCTCCTTACTGCAGCCCAAGTGATATTTCAAAAATGCAAATCAAGTAATTTCCCTCCCTTGCTCAGAGCTCTTTGATGCCCTCTTCACTGTTCTTGGGACCCAAGTCCTAGCACGTCAAAGGGTTCATCATCATCTGGCCTTCATCGTGTGGCCCTGTCCAGAGGTTTCTACCTAGTAAGTTTTATCTCTTACCATTTTTACCTTGGAAATAAGGCTAGTTCCATTTCCCTAAATGCTTCATGCTCTCTTACTGCTGGGCCTCTACAGTATCCTCCCTGTGCCCGGAATGCTCGCACACCCCATTTCCCATTATCTGGCTATTCCTCTCCAGGTTTCACAGCCTGGATGTCACTTCCCCGAAGAAGTGCTTCCAACTCCCCAGGCTTGGGGCATGTGCCCCTCTGTGCCTCCCCTGACACAACCCTTCTAACTCCACATGTCAGACAATTCATCTGTGTCCCTGACAGACCCAGTCTGTGAAGGGCATCTTATTCATTGCTGTATCCTCAGTGCCTATTACAACAGGAACTCAAGGCTTGCTGATAGATAATTTGTGTCTTTGGTATGGGCAACCTAACTCTATGTCCCTCCCACCTCATAAAGCAAACCCTGGAGAAATAAAAGCTCATTGACCAAGACTCACTTTGCTGCCTTCACTAAGGGAGGACACAAAGGGAGGAGAACATCTTGGCCTAAACAGCCAGACAGTGAGGATTACTTATGGGATCTCCAGCTGCCCTGACTCTATATCATGGGGCTAGACATAGCTTGGAGATTGCCTGGTTCAGGGTTTCCTAATGCCTTAGGGTGCCTTTTGTTTGTTTGTTTTGTTTTGTTCTGACAGTCTCCCTCTGTCACCCAGGCTGGAGTACAGTGGCACGATCTCGGCTCACTGCAACTGGCGCCTCCTGGGTTCAAGCGATTCTCCTGCCTCAGCCTCCCAAGTAGCTGGGACTACAGGCACATGTCACCACGCCTGGCTAATTTTTTGTATTTTTAGTAGAGACAGGGTTTCACTGTGTTAGCCAGGATGGTCTCGATCTCCTGACCTTGTGATCCAGGGTGCTCTTGAAGAACTCCAAGATCCACCAACCACCAGAGAAATGAGGGGCTCAGATAAGACAGCCTTCTCTGCCACAACCAGGGGAGTTCTACCTTCTTCTTACATCTTGAGCTTCAATTAAGATTGTGTTTCAGAGTTTTGACACTGAACCTTGACAAGATCCCAAATTCCATTTCCAACCCCTCAATGTACAGATGCAAAACTGAAACCCTAAGTTGTTAAGGGACTGGCTCCAGCCACACATCCATGTCGTGCTAGAAACCAGCCTTGTGATTCCAGCACTCTTTCCGGTTTTCATTCCATACAGCGCTACACATCTGTGGAGCCACAGAAAGAGGCAAAACACCCTGGTTAATCATCCTCTCATTGCTTTGTTGTATATGTTTTTAAGTTGTGTATGCTAACGTTCGCATAGCATACATGTACTTACAGTATAATTATTCAGAAGTGAACATCTGCATAACCATGCCCCAAGAAGCCAAGGATACCATACCCTGAAGTCCCCGACTCCCATGTGGCCCTCCCTCTAGAGCAAAGCATTATCCTGTCTTTTGTTGTTGTTGTTGAGACAGTCTCACTCTGTTACCAAGGCCGGAGTGCAGTGGCGCGATCTTGGCTCACTACACCTTCGCCTCCCAGGTTCAAGCAATTCTCATGCCTCAGCCTCCTGAGAAGCTGGGACTACAGGCATGCACCACCATGCCTGGCTAATTTTCATATTTTTAGTAGAGATGGGGTTTTGCCATGTTGCCAGGCTGGTCTTGAACTCCTGGCCTCAAGAGATCCGCCTGCCTTGGCCTCCCAAAGTGCTGGGATTACAGGCGTGAGCCATCATGCCCAGCCCATTATCCTGTCTTTCGAAATAACTTCTTTGCTTCTCTTATAATTTAATCACCTATGTAAGAATCTCTGAAAAACAACTGAGCTTTGCCTATAGTTGAACTTCATAGAAGTGTGTACTGTTTTATAGCTTGAGTCTTCTGCTCTGCATTAAGTGAGATATGTTCATGTCCCTACGTGTTGCCAGAGTCCATTCATTCAAACTATTGTGTGCTATTCTAGTATATGAACATAAAACAATGTATTTGTTTTAAATATTGATAGTATTTCTCCTATGTTTTTAACATCGAATCAGCTGAATCCACACGATTTCAACATGATTGTACTGAAAGTACCTGAATACCCAGAGCAGAAACAGGCCAAGTTCTCCAGGCAGCCTAGACTGGCTACATGTTTCACAGAAGCCCAAGAATAGGAAACTATGCAGATGGACCCCTGACAAACATGCATCCTTGACAACCCACAGTGCCTCATGAGGAAGTATGCAGCAATCATCTCGGGTTCTGGCAATAAGGCCTTGCTGTGTGCTGATAAACCAAAATCAGTAAAAATATGTAGTAACTCTACTGTTGAGGATACCAGGTATGTAGATTATCTTTCCCCAGCCAGCTCTGAAGTGTTCAAGTCTAACATGAGGCTATATGTGCTGCTTCCATTATATAGCTGGGCTAGCTGGGTGAGGCAACCCTTTCCTTTCTTCTCACACAATACAGTTCACCTGGCTTTGAATGATCCCACATGCTAAAACTGTCTTCTCTGACCCAGGCTCTAAGAAGAATAAAGTCACTGGGGTGATGCTACCAAGACTAGCTAAATGGACCAGGACTAACTAAACATTGGCACTGAGTGATTTTTAAAGCCCTAGAAACCCTATTCTCCCTTCCCACCACCTCCCCCATCCACAGCTTCCACCAAACTTCCACCAAAGAACCACGATAAGAAAGTTTCTAGTGTCAATACCGTAAGAGGGCAAATGGCAACTGAATCCCAGCCAAGACTAGAAGCTACATGACAGACCACATACCAAAGAAAACAGAATTTGTTACAGGACCAGCAGGAAAAACCATGAATGCTAGGCACCCAGGCAGGGAGACAAGCAGCCATAAATTTTGAGAAATGCCCCAGAAGAGTTCAGAGGTTCATAAAACATGCTCTATCATCAACTTGTCGATCTTAGCACAACTGGTCCACTGGTCATGATTTTTCAAAGGCAGCAGAACTGAGGTGGGCAAGGGCACCCTCATCCGGCTAGCGGCAGCACCATGGTGAGCTACAATGCTTAGTACCCATCACCCTCCATACCACAACATAAATATCCAAAGCAGCCCTGAAGCCATGTGAGAACAAGAACAAATCATGTCACTGCCCTGTTCAAAATCCTCCACTGGTTCCCTGT
Source organism: Chlorocebus sabaeus (assembly GCF_047675955.1). NCBI lineage: Eukaryota > Metazoa > Chordata > Mammalia > Primates > Cercopithecidae > Chlorocebus > Chlorocebus sabaeus. Next base: position 32,847,651 of record NC_132921.1, on the reverse strand, counting down.
CCCAGTGAAAGTCAAACCCTTGCAGCAGCCTCAAAGGCCCTACCCAGTCTGGCCTCTCTAACCTAATATCCTACACTCTCTCCCCACTCCCTCCCCTCAGCTCCAGCCATAGGCTTCCTCGCTGTTCCTCAAAATCACCAGGTGTGCTGTGCACCTGCTTTCCCTGTATGGAATGTTCTTCTCCCAGATATCCACACTGCTTCCTCCCTCAACTGCCTCAAGTCTTTGGTCAAATGTGAACTTATCTGCATGGCCTCAAATTTCACCATCACCTCCTCACCCCATTTCATACCTCCCTTCTCTGCTTTATTTTCTCCTCCTGGCAACAACAGCATCTATGCCCTAAATACTTTATCCTGCTTGTCTCCCTCACCATGAGATAAGCTCTCTGTGGCCTAAACCCTCCCACCTGCCTCCCTCATTTGCTCCAGGCATGCCCAGCAGCTAGTAGGCACTCAAGGATTTGGAAGGTAGTGCTTTCTCTCATTTTATACAAGAAGAAAGTGGGGTACTTGGTTGGCAAGGTTAAGCACCTTGCCCAGTACACATTACTGAAAAGTACCAGACCCAAGATCTGACCCTAGGTCTATAGAGCTCCAAAGCAAAGTTCTGAATCCCTCCTGCCTCTCCTCTTAAATGTGCTTTCTTTATTCCTGAGTGCATGTCACTCAAACTCGCCAATCATACTCCACAAATGCATAATGTTGAAGTATAGGGCCCATTGAGGATGGAAGTTAAGGATCCAAACTTTACTTCATTAGTAAACAATTTCCAAATATGTCTGTAGCATGGATTAGTGAGAATGATGAGTTTAAGGGCTATTACCCACCTGAAAGATCTAGACAAGGTAGATTATAGGTCTGTTAGAAAAATAAAAACAGAAGCATAAAAATTAGATAAAGGAGAAAACAGGCAAACACCTACAGATTCAGAGAATGCCCTACTAAATACAAAACATATAAGAAGAAGATCCTGCAATCATAGTGTACCATAAACAGATAGCAGTAGATAAAACTACTTTAAAATGTTCACAATGATGAAATTTCAACAACATTTAGATTTCTCTTCAGCATGTCACATAATCCCTCTTCTCATAGGGTTAACATTTTCATTCTTTGGTGGAGACTCTATTAAGGAAATCGCAAATAGGCAAAAAAAGAAAACGGGGTAATGCTCAGATTAGCTCAAAGATTACTAGAGTGAGAACAGAGGCTGTGGCAACTCAGTAATGTTGATGCCTTGGTTTACTACCAATTCAGAGGTACGTAATGAGGCTAGCTAGCACTGAGGGTTTCACTGCCATTTATAATCTGTAGCATTTTTGCTAGTGTCAAAAAGTTAAACTGCAGTTATCTCACAGAAGTAAATTCTATTCATAAAACTACAAAATCTCTACTTTGCAAAGGGCACTGAGCAGTAAATTATTTTGTTAGACAGTCACAGATTGGAAGATAAACACACAATGTCAAGATTATAATTTAAATTAGTAGGCAGAAAAACAGATCCTTCTGGTTCTCACCCTCTTTGAAAGTTCTGGGGCAAATTCTCCTGGCACATTGTATCTCTCATTCAAATACATGTTCCTTGGGTAAATTTAGATAAGACTGAATTCAAAAGAAAGAGGCACCTGCTAAAACCCTATCTTCCTTAAGGGGTCAGTTATAACTGAGATCTATAATGGTTTTATTGCTGTATGTTTGCAGAACGTTTTGCAATTATTACCAGTATTTATTAAGGTACTTAAATTCTCTGCAGTTTATGCTGGTAAAGGGATCTCATTATAGCTAAAACAAAACTAAGTTTACTAACTGAACACTGGGACTGGAATTTCTAAGTCTTAGCCCTTTCATTCATTTATTTGACCTTCTGAAGACTCTGCCTCTTATCAACTCATCCCCTCTTCCTATAAGGCACATTGAGCACATAAGTCACCTGGAGACTTCAATGCACTGCATCTACTGAGGACCTACTATGTGCCAGGCAGGCTCTGGGCACTGGAGCAGAGAAGAAAGAGACAAGATCGCTGCACTAATGGAGGTCACATCCTAGTGGGGGAAACAGGCAAAACCAGATACAGAGACACCTGCTATGAAGAATAGTAAAGTATAGTAAGGGGCTTGGAAACAACCCAAGTGTGCAAAGGAAGAGAGCTATTTTAGATTGACGAGGCAAAGAAGGCCTCTCTAAGGAAGTGGTAATGGAGAAGCAACAGGATGGAAATGAGAGAGCAAAACCCCTAAATATTGAGTAGGGAAAAAGTATAATAAAGAGAACTGAAGCCCCACTCCTGAGAGATCCGGGATACATCTAGGAATCCATAACTGTAGCAAAGCAACTGCATCATGACTCCAAGAGGCTCCTTTTGAGAAACACTGTTATAAGGATAAACACGGAGTCCTCCATACCCAACAATACTGGCCTGTCAGAGCAACAAAACATCAACACCGAAACGTCCCCATCAAGAGGGAAAGGCAAGGCTCCTGCTGAGCCACCCACTCACCTGCCCACACCCAAACGGGGCTCCAAAGGCAGCCACATGGGGTGGCCCCTGCGCTCCCAGGCTCAGAACCCCCACGGCGCCTTAACCAGCTGAGCACCACCAGCTCTATCTGCCCTTGAGCATGCATTGTGCATGGCACTTGAGACTCATTATGCCCCGTGAAAAACCCTTTCCTGTCTGCCCCAAGGCAACTCAGGTCCTTTTGGTACATACACAAGAAAACCCCCACTATAGTAAGTCACTCCCTACTGGACTGAAGGTTTCTAAGCTGGTACATAGTAGCAGCTCAGTAACTGATGAATTATAATAAATGACAATGACTAATGTCAGTAACATTCCTATTGTCAAAATGTTTGTGAAAATGAACCAATTTCCAGCAGTGTGACATCCAGTATAGCAGCTTTCTATTATACTTTCAACACAGCAATGTTTTTTAAAACAAATTGGGTCATTTATTTCAATAAGACATTTGTTAACACAACAGTCATTAAATCATAAACACGCAATCCTATCACCCACATTAAACTTTAAATCATTCCATGAAATGAAGGTTACATGGACGTTGAGTGACTGTTTATAAATAATGCACAATTAGAACACTTTCTCATCTCCAAGAATTCATCGTTTTCCCTGAGACCTGTTTCAAGTGTGCCTCAATTCCCTGCTCATCCCCACCACCCACACTGCTGAGTGTGAGGAGGAATCTTCCGCAGCTTCCCATCCATTCTCAAAAAATATTTGCTCAGCACCTGTTGTCAGCATTGTTCTAAGTGCTGGGCATAAAACAGTGAACAAAAAAGACAAAAAGGCTTCCCTGCCCTTGGGAAGCTTCGCATCCTAAAGCGATATCAAGGGGTGCTTTGACATAAAACAGAAAGCCTTGCCTTCTCTCCCAAGAGTCAATGATGCCTCCCTGTGATGCTGTCGTGATCATTTTTGCCAACTGCACTGTAGGGCTCACCATGATTTGGAGGCAGATAACTACATTTCACATTTGTGTTAAGATGGAGACGACTGCACATTAGAGAAAACATTGCTGGGCCATGGGACACTGCTCCGATGTGGTTTAATTATTAAAGTTAGGGAGCTGCTATCTCCTTTTCTTTATGCCTCAACATCAAATGTGGCCTTGTAATTATCAGGTGCACATAGAAAACTGCAACTCATTTCTGTCCATTAAAGAATGCTCCAAAAAGCATCAACTACACAAAGATAGGTACTGCGGGGCCCTGAAGGGTTGAAGTTAGTGCAGGGGTCTTTTCACATGGCAGATTCCATCAGTGAGGGCTGCTTAAAGGAGCCCCCTCTTACACACTCCCCTTTCTGGCTTTGACTGTTATGCTCACCTGGAGTGACTCAGGCTGCTGTTCTTATCACGCAGGCATCTCAAATGCTATTTTAAAATACATGGAAGTTTAGCCTTTGTCCAAAGCCTAAAGAGCTGCTACGCCAATTGAAAAAGAGAGCACACAATTAACTCATTTTATTGATTTCCCAAGTTAAGTCCTTAGACTGAACAAATGGGATCAGATTTCAAAAGATTAAACTTTCATCTCACAGCCCCATTTAGGGCATTAAAAATCTATCTGCCACCTGAGCTTGGCTTCGTGGTCCTTTCCCTCTTCTCTTTAAATCATGTTCGATTATTTCCTTTGGTTTAATGTCGGCCCTGTAAAGTCATAAGCAGTTGCAATGAAGAGATGGTATTATTTTACTGATGAGTAAACTGAGGTGCAGGCCAGCAAAAGTTTAAAAAAAAAAAAAAAGGTGGTAGAACTTGGTTTCTTTAAACTGCCATGCTGTTATAATACTGAGTTTATGTTACGTAAATTTTGGACAATGCACAGAAAGTCAAGTCATGGCTGGGCAAAGAAACAAAGGATGTGCATGTCTCAATCACGGCCCAGAGCTTCAGCTTAAATGAACTCTTAGCCTATTCAAAGCCACACTGACTCCTCCAAGCTAACCAAGACTCCTCTTGGAAAGGGTGCCCACTCAATCCTCAAAGAACCCAGGGGTACAGCCCAGCTTCCCAGGGCGGCTAGCTTCTAATTAAGGGGTAACTTAGGCCTTGGAGAGAATCACATTTATATAATAAAGTTACATAAACCATTCCCAATTCAGACATTTGTCTGAGCTGGGCAAGCACGTTAAGTGTCAGCTGACTCCGTCAGAAGCCTCAACACACGCTGCTCCAGAGGGAACTTGGCAAAGAACTAGAGGACCAGAAATAAGAGCTCATCCTTCTACTTGAGTGGCCGGCACCACTGCATCTAGGAGCAGAACCGCAATAAAAATGGAAGGCCAGGAGGTGTGGGGAAGACCAGTAATGCCGGTGTTACCTCGACAGGTGGAGCAGGTGTGGTGGCTGCCCCCTTGATAAAGCCCATGACAGGAGGCAGTGCTGCCCAAGACCTTGTTTATCTGTAGAACCCTCCCTCCAAACCAAAGTTGAGTGAAGCCACATGGCAACTTGCCTCCTGCTTTCATACCCAGAAGGCTCCCAGTTGCTCCAAAGAACATTTCAAAAATCCAGATGTAGTGGAGAAAACCACGAAGCCGGAGGACAGCACCCTTCTGATTCCACGATTTGCTGGTCCACTCAGTGCTGCACCTCAGTTTGCATCTGCCCACCACTTACACCTGTTCCCACAACTGTGCCTTCCTCCTCTCTGCTCCATCATACCTGTCCCAGTCATGCCAACAGCTCTCCCAGGGATCCAGATCCCCAGTGGGCAGCCACCTGCACACTGTGTTAGGATGCTCTCCAACAGCATCCCATGGGCATGTCTTAGCTCTTTGAACACACCACAAGGTCCTCTCCCCTACTCTTCACAATACTCAGACGGCAGTGAGCCCTTAGCTAACCTTCAGAAAGTGTCTATGGAATTCAATCTTATGGCTAGACTTCACTAGCCTTGCGTAACAGAAGTCAACAGTTATACCACCCTCTCCCTTCCTGCAGAACTTGCATTCCCCACTTACCAAATTATGTACTGAGACCTACCAGGGCCAGGTCTTGTGCCAGGCTCTAGAAAGGTGGTGGCCAGACAAAAATAAAAAACCACACACATACACGCACACACGCACACACACAACTGTCGTTATCCTCAGAGCTGACAGTTTACTAGTGAAGCTGATCAAATCCCCTTATGGTGGGAGTCTAATGATTAGCATGACTTCAGAATCTTATAGAATAGTCTAGAGCCACTTAATAGCCAGCTCCAACATTTAAATCCCCATGACTGGATATCTGGCCTCATATGTTAGGGAATTCTTAAGGACAGTGTACAGTGAACAGTTTCTCTGGTCAGGATTCTGTGTGTATGTGGGAGCGGGGAGGGTAATGGTATGTAAAGTTCTGGGTTTTTTTCGTTGTTTAAAAAGGTAGCTGTTAACAGCTGCTTGCCTTCTACTTTTAAATGAACAGGTTTTGAATGTTTCCAGTTACCACTAATCACAGATGCACGAGGAAAGAAACCAACAATGCAATGCCATGGGACCTTTACTCCCTACCCCGTTACCTTTCCACCCCGCATCTCTCCAGGGTATAAGACACTAACCAAAATGGTTTTCCTAAAAGAAGGTTTAAAATGGATCACTAAACAAAATTAGGAAAAACTGAAAGTCTAAGACAGACTCCTAAGAGCAATCATGTCATCCCTGTGATCCTAATAGACCAGTTTTCGGCCATGGGCATGGCTACTTATCTTTCACCATCATCCCCCCGTGTGATTCATGCCCACAACAGCCTTCTGTCTGCTGTATGGGGGGAGTACTTGAGGGGTGGAGCAGCCTGATCACTAGTCAACAGTCATCACTTGGCACTCTGCAGTCAATCTGTAGAAGAACTTCACTGTTACTAAATGAATACCTGGGAAGCAGGATGCTTGTTCTCCAAATCCAAAAGAGGAAAGCTCAGGCATGAGCTGAGAAGTAGTTCTGTCAAAAAAGAAGACAGGCTTAACTTTGCCTACCCAAACTGGAATCATTCCCTTCTGTAGCAAGAGACAGCTTCAGATTTAAATCCAAAAAAAAGAAAAACAAAACCTGCTGCATCTCTTGAGTTCTCCAATGTGCCAAGTTCTGAATTAACACAATGGGACACAGAAGGTGAATAAAGCCATTCCTAACCTCAAGCGGCTTCACCCTTGCTCTGGTGTGAACAGCTGTTCTCAAAGTGTGGTCCCTGGATCAGCTGCACAGCTTCGTGGGGGAACTCGTCAGAAATGCACATTCTCAGGCTCCACCCAGACCCACTGAATCAGCAGTCCAGGGGATTCAGGAACCGTCTGGGCAATTCTGATACCCACTAAAGTTTGAGAACCACTGAGTTACAAAAAAAAAAAAAAAAAAACCCACAACATCAACAATGAAGAATCAGCATCTGTGATGTCATCTGGCTATGAAGGTATTTCCGACATAAGCCTCGCATACCCAACATTTTGACAATGACACACTGTCACAGCATGTAAGTACTATTAAGTACGTACCAGCAATTAACATTTTGTTATGAGATAAACATTAGTCCTATCTTCTTTGATAATAAGCAATCTCTAAACATTCATCCATATTTGGTAGCTCATTTCAAAAATGCCCTTTTTTGGTCAAGATACGATTATGTTCTTTGGTCCAATCTGGGGTGTTTAAAAAAAGCAACTTAGGTGAATATGAATATGACCAAGGCCCTATAAAAGGGCAGCAGTAAATTTCTACAAATAAGTCTAGAGAGGAAACTTCAAATTCTCATTGGAAAAAAAAAAAAAAATAGTACACCCATTAATTCCAAACTCTATGGGCTTATTTCTTCAAGGCTCTTCCAGAAAGACCCAACATCCCATGCCTTTGTAAGGCCTGTCTCAGGCCTGGAACAGCACTTCCAGCCCCATTAACAGATAAGGAACAGGCCTCCATGATCTCTAAGCACAGCAGAAGACATTAGTTATGGAATTTTCAAAGTTTAGATTATATTGTTCTATATACCATATCATCGCCCCCTTTCTCCCTGGGAGTCTGGCTTTCTTCCTCTCTAGAGGAAAAACTTGTAACTTAAAAAATGGGAGAATTAGAATACCGACTTGTTCCTTAAATGCTCTAAAAGCCGAGAAAAAAAAAAGTGCATTAAGAAAACAGGGCCATTATTCTCTATCCATAGGTACCAGCACTTCCCGGCAGAGCAGGACAGAAAGAAAAGCTACAGGCAGACCCAAACAGTTTCCCAGCTTCGGCTCACGAGTGGGAGTGATTTTGTTGCTAAAAACATCCCTCTTTCAGACCCCTCAGGCCTGAGCCCACAGAACAGGTCTCTGGCTTATATAATACCACCACCACATAGTACGCCATGCTTGCGTCCAGGGGCTCAGGAGCTGGCATTACACAGGAAGCACTTACTGTAAAAAGGAGCAAAGTCAGTGCTGGGCAGTCCCGTCGCGTCCTGAAACTGTGCTCCTGCACTGCTGGATTTCACATGGAAGTGAAAGGACAATAAATTCAAGTGGATGACAGCCATACATTACCACCGGCCTGATGAAAATGGCCTTTTTATTAGTGCCTCGGCCTCCTCCACTCAATGCAATCAAGAAAATGTTTGCCAAATGATTGCAACTCAGTAGGTGCCCATCCACCAGCCCCCAACTAAACCCTGAGACCACCTAGCATGACTGTTTCAGTTTGCCCAGAACTCCCCTGGCTCAGGAACGAAAGGCTGGCAAACTAGGATGGTTGGTCACCACAGGACCAGCAGACCTATGGCTGCTGCTGCAGAAAAACAAATCTCAGATAGGACTGCATGTGTCCAATCTGAAGCCCAATGAGAGTTTCAGGAAGAGGTTGTCACAGGCTTTAGTAACTTAAAGTCAGTGTCTTTCTGGTGAAGAGCACTCAACTAAGAGCTAGGAACCTAGGTTAGTAATTCATATGCATGCCCAAATTTGACAGTCTCCTGAAAGGCTTACTACAGCACAGAGTGCTGAGTCCCAGGTCTGGTATGGAACTCAATTTGCATGTCTAACAAGCTCCCAGGTGCCACTGTTTGTTACTAGTCACAGACCACACTAAGAGTAGTACCAGCTTAGACCATGGCTCACCTATAACTGAGAAAACTTGAGTCAACCATCAACCTCCCTGGGAAGCCATTTAACCTCTCTGGTCTTGTCTCTACTTATAAGATGTAAATGATCAAGAACTCTTCAAATTCTGGACTTCTAGAATAGTGTTTCTCTAATTTTAGCATGCATAAGAATCACCCGGAAAGAGATACCTGGATTCTGTGGAAACAGATTCCTGGATTCCTCCCCACTTACTGATTCTGCAGATCTAAGGTGGGGCCCAGGAATCCGGATTTTTAATCAGCTCTGGGCAATGCTGCAGAGGGGCCCACATGGAGTTGCACTGTTCTATCCCAGACAAGGGGCTCCTCCAAAAGCATTTATATTGATTTTAAACATGGAGTAGCAATTACCCTACAGCTTTCACATCCTTCAGCTTCCTATTCTTTTAATCCTCAACAAATTCTGTTTTCTCTCCTCACTCATTACACCAACAGCTGCATTCCATCTCCCTCAACTTTTTGTCTATGGATTCAGAGATTGCTGTCACTGCAAACAGAGTAATCTCATGGACTGTAGAAGTTTTCTGTTCAATGGTTCATCTAGTTCGCATGACAGGGTCAGAGAGAGACAACTGGAAAGGATAATTTCCTCATCCTGAAGATGAGAAAGAGGGAGATTCCGGAGCTCACCCAAAGTCCCAGGGTCAGTGAGTGGCAGGAATTAGCTCATGATCTCCAGCTCAATTATTCATATGTCTCCTTCTCCTAAGTGAGGGATGTATTAAAGGGAAAACCCCACCAACAGAAATCAGCCCTAGTTGTTCACTGGGCCACTTATCACTGAACTGCACTCCAGCTCTTTTTCAAGTACTTGTCCTAGAGCTTCAAAGAAAATTTTTAAAGAAAATAAGCTAGAGAAGGTCTTGCTGAAAAAGCAAAAAAATTTAGTTTGCTGTGGTACCTTCTGAGAAGCACAAATATTTTAAATGAACTGGTGAACTAGACCCTTCCTCAACAGCAACAGTGGGCTAGAACCAAGAGAGGGGCAGCCTTCTCATAGCTCCAAAGTTGAATATTGGGCTCCCTGGGAACATATTTTTTAAAAAGTCTAGCTTCTAGCACATGGGGCACTAAAAAAGGCATTAAACAGAAACACCACTGTGTTCTCCACAGAAAGTTGTGTGTGCATTTGCAAAACTTCTTAAGTATTTAAACAATCCACTTCAGCATTTATGACATAGACAGAAGGAACAAAGACTTATCGAGCAGTGTTTTCAATTTTAATGTCTTTTGGGGCCCAGAAGTATAATTGGTCAGCTTCACAACCTTCACAGACAGTGTTCTTCTCCTCCAGGGAGCACCGAGTGTAAATGTGGAAGACTCAAGTGAGGTCTGAAGGCAACGTCTGCTCGAGATTGGCTTCCCAGAGCCATAGGTTTCTAGCATCTGTCTTCCGAACCCCTTGCCTGACTCACTAAAGGTGAAACATGGAAGGAGATGCAGGCAGCAGGAGGGTGACCCCTCAATTATCAGGGCAGTGTTGGTCTGTGTTGCTGGAACCCAGAGAACCCCACGTGAGGTCTCAACAGGCCATGTCCTAAAGAAGTACACCTACAAAGTGGAACTGTCAGAGCCACCAGGAGCATTTGTCTACCGTCCTCACCCCTCTTCCCCCAGGGTGGCATGCAGAAAGCCCTGGACAGGAGCCAGCCAGCATTCCTGGGTCCAGCCTGGCCCTCCTGAGTAAGCTGCTTGACCTCAAGCAGGCCAGGTCACAGCTGAGCCTCAGTTTCTTCGTATGTGATATGGAGACAATAACCCCTGCTTAGTCTTGGGGTGGAGAATACCTTGTGCCAGGGTAAAAGGCTACCTCTGGTTTTAGGAGTCCCCACTCCTCTAAAAGGAGCCTTTTAAGTGACATGCAGGTCAGCTTTCACCATCTACCAGCTGACCAGGAAGTAGCAGTGCTCATCAGCTGCTCTTGCTTCTTTGCAGCAAAGCAACCTCAAGTGCATAATTTAGCGTAAGTCTGTTTCCTCATGGAAAAAGCAGGGTGCTGTGAGAACTAAACACAAAGTACAGAAAGCAACAGAACACTGGGCACAGATGAGGCATTTGCTCAATGACAATTTTCACCACCAAAACACCCTTCTCCTGATCACACAAATTCATTTTAAAAGCCACTAAGTGGTAGGATATCTGCCCTAAGTAGAAATGTGGTTCTTCCTTGATGATGCTTAATTTAAAAACAGAACCCTGACCAGGCATGGTGGCTCATGCCTGTAATCCCAGCACTTTCAAGAGGCCGAGGCAGGCAGATCACTTGAGGTCAGGAGGTTGATATCAGCCTGGCCAACATGGTGCAACCCTGTCTCTACTAAAAAAAACATTAGCCAGGTGTGGTGGCAGGTGCCTATAATCCCAGCTCCTCGGGAGACTGAGGCAGGAGAATTGCTTGAACCCTGGAAGTGGAGTTTGCAGTGAGCGGTGATTCTGCCACTGCACTCCAGCCTGGGCAAGAGAAAGAGAGAGACTCCACCTCAAAAATGATAAACAAAAATAAAACAGACCCTGAAATGCAAATCAAAACCATAATGAGACACCATTTTACATCCACTAGGATGGCTTCCATAAAAATAAAATAGAAAATAAGGTGCCAACAAAGATGTAGAGAAATTGGAACCCTCAGACAGTGACTGCTCATGTGAATGTAAAATGATGCAGCTTCTGTGGAAAACAGCTTGATGTCACCTGAGAAAGCTAAACACAGAATTACCATGTGATCTAGCAATTCCACTGCATGCTATATACCCAAAAGAACTGAAAATAGGTACTGAAATTCTTTTCTATGAAAGTTAATGGCAGCATTATTCACAACAGATAAAAGGTGGAGACAACCCGAGTGTCTATCAGCTGCACAATGGAGAAAATGTGGTACGTCCATACAACAGACTATTTGCCACAAAGTTCTCACACACCCCACTGTGCAGATGAACCTAAAAAATATGCTAAGTCAAAGAAGTCAGACACAAAAAGTCACATATTGCATGATTCCATTTAATATGAAATATCCAGAATAGGCAAATCCATAGAGAGAAAGCAGATTAGTGGCTACCAGGGGCAAACAGGAGGGAGAAATGGGTGCAGGTCTCCTTTGTGGATTATGAAAATATTTTGGAACTAGAGAGTGTTTGCACAACATTGTGGATGAACTGAATACTACTGAATTGTACACTTTAAATGGGTAATTGTATGTTAGGTGAATTTCACTTCAATTTTTAAAAGTTGGCCAGGTGAGCTGGCTCACACCTGTAACCCCAGCGATGGAGGACAAGTTGGGAAGATTACTTGACACCAGGAATTTGAGACCAGCCCGGGCAACATAGCAAAAACCCATCTCTGCAAAAAATAAAAATAAAAAAAACTACATAGGCATGGTGGTGCACCCTATAGTCCCAGATCCTTGGAAGGTCGAGGCTGCAGTAAGCCATGATCGTACCACTGCACTCCAGGCCTGGGTGACAGGGCAAGACCCTGACTCAAAAAAAGTTAAGGCTCTATAAGATGATAAAAGGTTTTCTCCTTCTTAAAAAAAGATATAGATGTGTTACTCTTTTGCAGTCATTCCTCATATATCTACTGGAAGCCTGCTACACGTAAAAGACCAATGCTGGTACTTGCCCTCATACACCTTACAGCCTAGTGGATCATTTGTAGCATCAAATAGTTTATGTATATATACGATACACACACAGATACACGCCATCCACAGAAGGCGCCCTTTTCTCCCAATCAAAGCTCAGTGAGTCTTTTGAGTGACTGCAGATATGCCCATAATCATGTCTCTATAAATAAGACCATTTCCACCATGGGCACATTATTTGTGCTTTTGCGCTTAGTAAATCTGATTAAATTCCCATGTAAAAATTCAGCAAAGTCACACTACACCCTATGATTAACACACAATGTCCTTATAACCTATGTGCAAATACCAGATACATCCTCCGATAACATGGCCTCACTTAAATTGGGTCGTGACAGTGCAGAGAGGTTCTGGCAACTGAACATTTTATTCTTGAAGCTTTATAGACTTCATTATAAAACTGTGAGATTCTTCCAGAGTCTTCCAAAACACAGTGCAAAAACATTTTCCTCAACATGTGGTTTCTTTAGTTGAATAGACAATCATTCCCAAAGGGGGGTTGGTGCACCTTTTCCCATGCACATGGTCCCATCACTCTCCTTCAAGTCATGGGGTAGTGGCATTCCCATTATAGGAGTCATCAATCTGCTCTATTAGATGGATTTGGGAAAGTCTAATTGTCTACTTCAAGCTGTTTTCAAGTGAATGTTAAAAAGAGAGAGAGAGAAAAAAGAAAACAACAACAAAAAAACCTTCGAAGAATAATACCCTGTAACTAGAAAATGCTTTGGAACCAGAAGGAAGACATGTATAGCCTGCAGAGAATCCCTGCGCAAATCCCTCATCTGGAATATGCATAAACCTGCTGTGAGCAAAGTGAAATCTTTACCCTGGTGTCCTTCCTATCATTAACTCCATATCACTGCTTGCAATCGACACATCTCTCCCCCGGCTTGATCATTTTGAATAGTACACGCTATTTTTAAGCATCAACTTTAACTTATTTCAGGAATGTATACAGTTTTTCTTACTAAACTACAGATAACAACATAAGAATTGGGAAGCCCCACTTTAATTGCCCCAGACTGGGAGAGGACAGAGGCTGCAAGGATCAATAAAGAGACTACAGTACTAGAAACCAGACTCAAATCAAGGATTGGATATAAGCAGCTGGAGCAGAAGCCTTCAGAAACCAAGCCCACCTCCACTCCCAGCCCTATGTTTGAGGGGCCTGCCACAGATGGTACCCCTGCTGACTGTACGGCCTGGCACAAGCACCAGGGTCTCCAAGCCATTTGAATGGTATTGAACAGAGCACAAAACTACCTTTACAGCTTCTCTTTCTCAAAGGGCACTATGCTGCACACCTTTCTAAATATCAAACTGAACAATGAATGTTAAGAGATACATCAGGATAAGAAAAGACACCCGGAGTTTTTTGTCTTCTTTAGCAAACACTCATATATAGTGCTTGCTATGTGTCAGGAACAGTTCAAATACTAGGTTATTTAATCTTCAAAATGACCCTATGGTGATTCAACAATTCTACTTCTAGGTATGTAACAGAGAATCAACAGCAGGAATTCAAACAGATAGCTGTATACCAAGTTCACAGACACATTCATCACAATGGACAAAAGGTAGACACAACCCAAATATTCACAGATCAGTGGATTGACAAGCAGACTATCTATGCAATTCAATATTATTCAGCCTTAAAAGGGAAGGAAATTCTAACATGTACTGTCACATGGATGAACCTTGAGGACACTATGCTAAGAGAAATAAGCCAGAAAAGGACAAGACTGTATGATTCCACTTACATGAGGGACCTAGAAGAGGCAAATCCATAGATACAGAAAGTAGACCGGTGGGTGCCAGGGGCTGCAGGGAGGGAATTACTGTTTAATGGGTGCAGAGATTGTTTAGGATAATGAAAAAGTTCTTAGATGGATGGTGGTGGTGATTGCACACAATGTGAACGTACTTAATGCCACTGAACTGTATACTGAAAAATGGTGAAAATATGTTTAAAATGATAAATTGTTACGTGTATTTTACCACAACTAAAAAATGTTTAAAGGTTAAAAAACTGTACGTTTTTCTTATATTTTACCATAATAAAAAAAAACCTCTGAAACAGGTCCTTTACCATAATGCTCATTTTCCAGATGTGGCACCCCTGGCCAGATCCAACACCACACTGGACACTAGAGAGACAGTAGTGAACAAAATAGCCTCCAGCCCTGCCCTGACAGAACCTGCACTCCACTGGGGAGACACATCAACCATCTTTTAATACAATTAAGGCAGAGACCACAAAGTGAAGAATGGAGCTAGGAGGGCAAATCACAGGGGACCACAAAGGGAGGCTGTCAAGGCAAAGTTGCCAGGAAGCTACAGAATCCCGAGTTGTCTGAAATGTCTACAGCAAACCCCATGTCACTCTGGTGAGCAAAGGCCTTGACAAGTCAAGAGCTTGCACACATTCCTGCTCTCAATTCATACGTGGCCCAAGCTCTGGCAAACTCCCTAGTGAACAGCAGTCATGCGTGAATCATCTCCAGGACCTGATCAAACGGGTCTCAGAACAGCAGCACAGCTCTCCAAGCCTCCAATGCATTTTCACACCATCTTCTAGCACACTATGGTAGTGAAGAGCATGCACAGTGAAGCCAGACTTCCTGGGCCTGAATGCCAGCCCTGCTGCTCTCTGGCTCTGTAACCTTGGACACGTTACTAGATCTCTGAATCTCAGCGTCTCATTGTAAAATGGGAACATATATACTTCATAGGGTTATTAAATTAAATGAGTTGACATACAGGAAGTTTTTATAATTCATTGGTTAGTGTCACAGATAAAAACAAGTTTTTAAAATGTATTTTTTAGAATAATCCTTGCCACATAAAGAGTTAGATGTTATTCTCATAATCATTATTACCTTATTCCATCCTCACAAGACCCTAGAGGCAGGTGGGGCAAGACCAAACTGCTCCCATTTAACATAGGCAACTGAGGCAAAGGAAGAGCAAATTGCTTGAGTTTACATTTCTAGTTAGAGTCCCCTATTCTTCCTACCACACTGTGGCATTTACAATAATTCAAAAGCATTTGATGAAAATCTCTAGCATCTCAACCACATTTGGGCACCTATTATATACCAGATAGTGGCCATCACTTCTTCTGGTGCCTGTAGGAAGCAAGAACCCAGATTCTCCAAGCCCATCACCTTGGTCTGTAATCCCAGCAGCCAAGTTTTGAACCCTTCACTTTATCCATTGGAAAACTGGGCTCAGAGAACAAGCTTTTACTGAGCACCTCCAACAGATGCAGCGTTCTACACTACAGGGAAGACAAGAGTGGTCAAACTCATGGTACTGGCCACCCTTCACACCTAGTAGAGGAGGTAAGGGGTCCTCAGCCAAAAGAGAACAATGGAGGGGCAGCTACCACTAATTGCTAAGCCCTGGTGGAGCCCATAAAAGGTAGAGGAATCCAGCTAGGCCAGCCAAGTGTAAGTCGATGTAATCAGGGAAAACGCCATGGAAGAGGTGGGATTTAGGTGAGGCTTTAAAGATTGCTTACTGGGATGATCAATTTTATGTGTCAACTCGACTGGGCCACTGGGTGCCCATACATTTGGCTAAGCACTATTCTGGGTGTGCCATGAAGCTGTTTCTAGATGAGGTTAACATCTGAGTCAGTCAACTGAGTAAAGCAGGTTGCCCTCCCCACTGCCGGTGGGCCTCACACAATCAGTTGAAAACCCAATTAGAACAAAAAGTCTGGGTAAGAGGGAACCCGCCTGTTTGAGCTGGGACACGGCTATTTTTCCCATCTTCTGAGACACGAGCTCTTTCTAGGTCTCAAGCCCGCTGGCTTTTGGAACTTACACCACTGACTCTGCTGGTTCTCGGGCCTCTAGACTCAGTCTGGACTACACGGTCAGCTCTCCTGGGTCTCCAGCTTGCTGAATGCAGATCTTGGGACCTGTTGGCCTCTGTAATTGTGTGAGCAATTCCATAATATATGAACATGTGTATTTCCTATTAGTTATCTTTCTCTGGAGAACCCTAATACACTACTATTGGTTTGGCAGAGAGTAAAAGGGGAGGAAAGCTTCCAGAAGTCTAAGAAATTGAACGAAGAGAGACAAGATGTGAAAAAATGAGAGAATAGGAAGGCCATGAGAAAATGGCTTTGAAGGGGGAGAGAGAAGAAACAGGAACGAGTACTGTGAGGTGCAACAGGTGATCTGAGAAGAGCTGTTGGATTCTGAACATGACCCTCCCCACAGGTAGATGGGGTGCCTGTGATCTTGAGAATCACACAAAAGCAGAGTTTAGGAGAGGTGATCCCACATGGATAAGCACAGAAAAGGCTGGAGCCCAGGATGTCAGCAACATACACCTGTCCAGGCAGGAGACGTGTGGGGTGGGATGGCAGCGCCTAGCTCAGTGACAGGAAGTCTCTCGTGCCTTGAGAACAGAAGACTCTCACACTCCCTTGGGTTTATCAACAGCTCAGAGAGCAGTTCCGCACCCTGCCCAAGTACAAAGGCCAAAGAGCCCAGGGAGAAGGCCACGTGCCAGCACCTAAGAATCTGAGATCCTTTACACATCCCCAGTTTGTCATTCAAGCTCTCTGGGCCTCAGTTTCCCTCCCCGTGACATGAGTACCCGAAGGAATGTGAGGATAAAATGTGAAAGAACATTAGAGGAGGAAGTGGCCCAGTGAGAAGGGAGAAACCACCTTCCACGGGAAACTGCTTTGGTGTGAAGCCTCTGAATACCCAATCAGCAGCTGCCGGCTGGAAAAGCAGGCTTTTTATTGACAAACCCGCAGAGGATCACCTCCACAAAACACACCCAGGGCCTAATTAAAGTCACAGAAGAACAACCTGCCAAATCTCGTGGTAAGTCACTGCTTAATGCAGGGCTGTCAGAGCTGCCTCAGGAGGATGAGGTGGCAGGGAACGCTCAGTGATGTGAAAGGAGCCCAGGCTGGGCCCCACGGTGGTGGGAGCACGGCCTGATGGATGGAGAGGGATGGAGGGCTGGGCCCAAGCAGGACTATGGAGAGGGCAGGGACTTCCCAATACAGCAATTCCTGGAGCTGGAGCTAGAGCTTATCTCACATTTACAATCCTATAGACTCCGGCAAATGCTGTCCACACAGCACACTTACCACAAACCCAGGGCATCCCTTTCTCCTCAAGGGAACTTCAATAGACAAGCTTCTGCCCTACATTAATTGTCATGCACATTAATATAACTAAAACACCATATATGCTCCATGAAAGGAAACAGGAAATGAACTCTGATAAGCCAGAAAATTCAAACAACTGGAGCTCTTGTCCAGCATTCTACTTTAAGGAACGCAGGCAAATGATCTACGAGCTAATATCAGAGACCATAACAGCTGTACTTGGAGACACCTCACCACATGCCACACCATTTCCTAGAGCCTTTCTATAGTAACTTCTTTAATTCCCACAGCCCTATGAGCCATCATCTCCATTTTGCAGATGAGCAAACTAAAACGTGAAAAAAATGAGAGAATAGGAGGTCCCTAGTGAATAGCCCGAGGTCCCTAGTGAATAGCAGAGCTGGAATCTGAGTCCAGGCAAGAATATAGATCCCAAAACCTGAGCCCTTTCCAAGGGTGCCAAAGTTCAAAAATCCTCTACACCTTGCATCTCTAAACCAAACCATGGGACTAGCACAGGAGCCTCCACCAACAAGAAAAGTCAGAAGAGGGGCTTTGTTTTGTCTCCTAATTTCTCTCAATTTTCTAAAATGAACATGAAATGCTTTAGACAGAAAAATGAAAACTAAATCAATTTTTTTTTCCCAATGAGCACCCCTCCACCCCCTGAAGTCTTCCTTCAAACCCTTCCCAGGAGTAGTGCAGCTCAGAGCTCTCTACCCTACCTGAACACTCAGCATGTTCAGCACAACCTGCACTGAATTAGCTCCTCAAAAACAGAAACACTGATGCAACCACAGCAAGGCTAAGTGCCAGGCAGGCCACCAGGAGGCTGGGCTGGAATCAGCTGTCAGCTACCTAGTGATCCAATTAAGAAATGTTTGTTAATACTGGGATTACAATTAAAACTACATCAGCCATTTTTTTAAAGCCTCTTGTGATTTTTTCAAGAACTTCCTTGAAATAAAACGCTTTGCTCATTAACGGTTAGCCAGAAGAAGGCACCAGGACTTAAATTAAGTTTTCTTGGATAAGGAAAAACTCCCAGTTACCTTGTAGAATTTGACAAATGGCAATCAGATGGCTTACGCCTGAGCACTTCCTTGGGACTTCCAGAAGGAAACCTGTACACAACCTTGGTAGCTTCTGGAGGCTACAGTGAGACGCACACACATGCAGTTCATTGGCAAAGGCTCCTTTGAAAGGAGACAAGAAGAATGAGAATGAGCGGTATCCACCCTACCTGAACTGGTGGATACTGATGCAGAAATCAGGAAATGAAAAGCACCCTCCATGGATTTATTGTTTAATCATGGACACCAGGCCTGAATTCTAAGAACACCGGTGAAATACAAGCCAGTTAAAACAGTTCAGATGAACCAACAAAATCATCTGCACAAGATGCCACCAACTCTTCTCTTTGAGCCATTTTTCATCTGCTCAAATTTGCAAAAGACTCGTTTTACAAAATGACTGTAATGTGCACTGCTAGCAGGAAATGGGTAAGGAATCCTGAATCAGCTCAACTCTCAGGAAAAGGTAGTTTCCCTTTTGGCCTTTTAGCACCCTAACCAAGCTCCTCTCCTTCCAGGGGACTTTAGGAGTCATTTATCCCAAGCTGGGTAGTTACATGGCAGAAAAAACTCCAGCCCCACACCTGTCATGCTCCAGCTATGAAATGTGCAGCAAGCTTCTTCCTCCAATCTTCAGTTCTTACAAGTGATGGACAGGAATCGATTTCTGCTTAGGTCACAGGGCCTTCCATGAGAATTGAAAGAGATGACATATAGCATAGCACTTTAAAAGCATTAAAGCCCTATACTAGCTAATACTAGTCATTAATTTCATGGAATCATAGAATAGAATGCATAGAAACTTAGTCCTGAAAGGGAGTCCTAATTTTAAAATCATTTGATAAAACTCACACTGCAGGCTCTAACCCACCAACTCCTTGGCCTTTTGTTGTCAGACTTTGGCCACCAGGAAGAAACATCCCACTCCATTCATGCACATCTGTACCATGACTCTTTGAGCACACCAATAGGACTATGAAACAGGCAGCCAAATCCGTATCAAAAATGGGCTCACCAAACCACATCCAAAGTTAGAGTCCAAGGAAAAATAATAGGTGCTGAGCCCACTCCCTCACTCCTGCCACTTCCTATAGACACCCCCAATCAAGTCACCCTTCTGACACTGGCCCCAAGCATTTCAATATTGGCATGGCACTTGGCCTAGTGCTTTGTACTCCCTGGAGCTAAATTATCATTGTAAGTATTATTCTTTGATAGCAAGGTAGGCTGAACAGTGCATTAAAAGCATTTGTAGCTCAAAAACCTATGGGGGCAACAGGCAGTTTGAAAGCATTTAGCTGGATACAGTACTGAGATCAGTGAAAAAGCTCATTTGTCACCATGACAGGAGGTGATAATGTGACATTTCACAAGTTTCAAAACAGCAGGGGAAACCACCTACCCTCTATTATTTGTAGCAATGCTGGACTCCCAAACACACACTCTGCACGAACTATGAATCACTCTAATTATTCAGCAGGCTGAATACCAAACCAATCACCATCCACAATCAGATCTGGGCCTGAACTTTTTGTGAAGAGAGAACATTTCTCATTTTTGTACCTGCAGTTATCCCCCATTGGCACTATTTTTTCCCAAACAATAATTTGCAGAATTATTTATTGAAAGGGCCTCCTGTTTCCATGGTGGGCATTAGCAAAATATACCACATTTCCTGTTTTCTTCCCTCTTCCCAAGTGTGCCAATACTTCCTCCCCACTTTAAGAATAAAATCAAGAACAAAACACAAGCATTATCCCCAAACCCTCACACTTGCTCTCCACTTTGAAACAGTGGCCATGGCAGTCCTTTTAGGATCCTCTGGAAATTTAAGAACATTCGAGCATGGTTGGAGGAGCAGAGCATAATGGTTACATGTCAGGCGCTCAAATCTTGGTGCAGCTACTTCTTAGCTCTGTGACCTTATCCAAGTTACTAAACCTCTCTGGGTTTCAGTTTAATTATGTAAAATCGAGGTAGTAGAGACTTGTGTCCTTCCGTCATTGTAAAGATTGAATCTGAGATTAATATATGTCCCAGGTACTGTGATATGACATCACAATGGTTCCGTGTAAATTAATAATGCTGATATATAACATTAACTCTTTATAGGCCAGACAAGCCCAGTCAGCAGCAGTCTGCCATAGGCTGGGGAAGAAAATGAACATTAATACTCATTTCACTGTGCTCAGTAAGATGCTTATCTCTGCCATGCTCCCCTCTTCTCTGCCATCTCTCTTCCTGGGAATAGGGTTGCCTGCTCAGAATTAGCCCAGGAATAGATTACGGTGGTTGCCACTGAGCAAGTGGATAGAGAAAATTCGCAGGGGTTGAATCTCCAATGTTTAAACACAGTTAAGTGGGAGCACGAGACAAAAACTTCCAAGTACCTTGGCTGAAGCTTGAAAGGCAGGTAAGTTCTATAAGGAAACATCTTTTAATCCCTTAAATCATTTCACACTACTTTCCTCCACCTCCTTCTCACAGCTTCCTGGTTACATATACATCCATAGCTTCAACCTCTGGGATGTATTTAAAAGCCTTCTTAATTTAAATCAATGGGAGGGGGAAATTTTTTTCTACTAATTTAGAGAGACCCAAGTTCATAGTTTTTTGTTTTAAATAAGCCTGGAAGATGATTCTCCAAGACCAGTCTATGCTGCTGGGGGCAGAATTAATCCAGAATATGACTGTTTCCTTCCTGTGAAAGCAAAAATATCAATGAGGAGGAGTCTCAAGTTCCTTATCCATAGCCCCCTTCAAAGTACTTCAATACGGACTGTCATATCCCATGCAAAAAGAGATTCAAGCCACACAGAAACACTATTTTTGTTCTCTATATTCTCTAGTGCTCGCCTCAAATTGGAAAAGGTAAAAATAAGCACAAACAAAATAACCACAAAGAAGATACTACATCCCAAGATCAGAGAGGAGTTCATGAGAGTGCTTGCTGCCTTAAACGAGGCTCATGTTTGGGTCTTAATGCTGTTACAAAGCATTAAAAGAACCTTCAATAGAAAGAGTGAAAGCTCATACGGTACAGACGTCAGAAACATGACCCAGAAGGCAAAGGTAGGTGCAGACACAACTCCTGAAGCTGCCCAGCGAAGGAAGTTGACTCAAGAACCAAGAGAAGTTATGTGATAAGCCCAGAAATCCTTGCATCCATCCCCGTTCCCCGCCCTCCCCCAACCCCATGACTGCCCTGGTATATTACACTCCAGCTTATTCCTCACTTTGCAAGGTGGGGCTTATAGAGCAGGGGTGGTCAGACTCTGATCCTTAACAGAATCACCTGGGGCGCTTGGTCAAAACACAAAGGCCCAGGCCCCTCCCACCTCCAGGAGCCCGGGCCTCCACATTCTTCATCAGCTCTCCGGGTGATTCTAGACACAAAGTTTGAGAACCATATGGCCACAAAAAAAAGGAGGGAGGTCGGGGGAGTTCTTTAAACACAAAAGGGAGCAATCTTTGAGATACATTGAAGAGAAAGACGCAAGTGCAGGACAGTGTGTTTAGCATGTTGCCTTATGTGTAAGAAAAGATGGGGCAATAAAAATAAAGAGTTTTTTAAGGATGGGAGTGAGACAAATACAAGATATATAGATATAGAGTATCTCTAAAAAGATCCATGAGAAACCTGTTACACTGGTTGTTCCCGGAAAAAGGAACTGCCTGCCTGGGGACAAAGGCAAAAGGGAAACATCACCACATTCCTTTTCAGCTCTTTGAATTTAGCTACACAGATACATTATCAAATAAATTTGTTCAAATTTCAAAGGGGTAAACAGGGGTACATAAAAACAAGTAAAAATAGTGATTACGGGATAAAAATAGCAGCATGGCAGGGTGCGGTGGCTCATGCCTGTAATCCCTGCACTATGGGAGACCAAGGTGGGTGGATCACAAGGTCATGAGATCGAGACTATCCTGGCCAACACGGTGAAACGGGTGAAACCCTGTCTCTACTAAGAGTGCAAAAACTTAGCTGTGTGTGGTGGCACTCACCTGTAGTACCAGCTACCCAGGAGGCTGAGGCAGGAGAATTGCTTGAACCCAGGAGGCAGAGGTTGCGGTGAGCCAAGATCGCACCATTGCACTCCAGCCTGGGCAATACAGTGAGACTCCATCTCAAAAATAAATAAATAAATAAAAATAAATAAATAAATAATAGCAGCCTCAAGGGTTAATATTCCAGAGCTCTCAGTGATTTCCTGCATGTAAGAACCCTTCTCTTCTGCCTGGGCTGCACCTAGGCTCCAGAAGTCAAGGTAGAGACACTCCATCACCTGCTGAAGGAAACAGTGCCCTGGGGATTGCTCACGAGGCACTTCAGATATTCTCTTCATGGAATTTTTGTCATCCAAGTCAACTGCCAACTCTTTGAAAGAACAGACTATTCCTCAATCACCTTAATTATCTCCCTTGATGCTTAAAGTCACTTAATCAATGCCTACAGCCACTTACTCAGATCTGTCTTTGCATGAGATAAAACAATCATTTATAACTAATTTCAGAGCTTTGAAATTAAGTTCCTAAACTGTTTGTTATACAGGCTGCTTTGGATTGCTCTGCCTGATTGTAATAAGTGTGTTCCTCTAAGATAATGCCCTCCAGTCTTCCTCTGTAAATACACGTATCAACTGGGAAATACACAGGGCAACGAGAGTCTATTTCTCCTGACCCAACTAACTGCCAACAAAATTCTGCCCTCGAGTGTCTGTATCCTGCCTCATATTCCTGAGGCCACCTCCCACTTCTTACTCCCTGTACCCCTTGGGAAGAGAAAAATAGCCACATTTCCTTCCAATTTCACTTCTCTCCTCCCTTCAAGAAAGCCTGCTTGCTTTGAGGTTTTTCAAGACACACTAGTAGACAGGCAAGTCTAGAAGGCAACCGTTCAACCTACACAGTTTAGGGAAAGTGAAAAGATATCAATTATGTAATGATGAAAGGAGAATGGATAATCCAACAATGTCAAGAGATAATCATATTTATCTTTGCCAGATTCAAAAATCCACTTTACAACTGATATCACTTCCATCTGTATGTACACGTACACACCTTTCTCTGGACAGACTGAAACCCTTCAGGTAAAGAAACAAGGAGTCCAAGGATGTCTCAAAGACAACTCTCTGGTTGAAAGGGCTAAGTATTCAATCTAGATTAATCATTCCCAGAGAGAAGAGAGTATGTATTTAAATTGCTAATGTGATCATTTTTGGTATATTCCTCAAATGAAGCAGGATTGGTTAAAGACAATTGAGATTCCACTCATGCTGTCTTACTATTGTAAAAGCAGATTTTTAAACATTTACATGCTGTTAGACTGTTAGAAACTGCTAGGAGGTGACCTGGAGACCCTGTCCATGAACTTGGGAGGAAACACTGCACAGTACTAAGTGCCAAGGACACACAACAGGCCCTTGATAGGTGTGCCTGCAAGTCGTCTAACAGTTTTACAGTATGTCAATTTACAATTTTTCATGTCCTCTCTTTTCATCCATACAAAAACCTGTGAGACACAGAATGTTCATTATCATCCTATTTGACAGTTGAGGAATCTAGAGGTGAAGTAGTTTGCCCATGGTAACACAGCCTGAATGCAGCAGGTCCTCTAAGCCCGCCCCACAGCATTTTTCCACGGTATCACATGTCTATCATGCATAGAGCTTTGGAGCTCTGTGGCCTCACATGGTTGGCTAATTCAGGAGCTTCACAGAGGATGAAACTGATAACTCAGGTGATATTCCCAAGATCACACAGTATGTACCTGGAGAAGCCTTCCTGTGGTCTTGCCATTTAACTAGAGGAACCATTTCAACTGGAGTGGCCAGGTTAGGGTCTAAGATAACCCATAATACTACCTACATGCCTTTAGGCTCTGAAAGAACGTCAACTGCATATTTTTTTTTCCTTTTTTTTTTTTTTGCATCCATGCAAATTGCTAAGAAAGGAAGTCAGGATGGTAACATTACCAGGTGATGATACAAGTAAACATTAGATGACAAAATGTGCTGACATCTTCCCTAGGTAGATGATTCTTGCTCATTCTTCTTAACCTCTTCCAATCTAAATCAGACTCCAAGGCTTAGCTCAAAACTGATCTCCAAAAGTCCACTTTTTGGAGGTAGGGGTGTGTGTGTGTGTGTGTGTGTGTGTGTGTGTGTGTACACACATGCACAGTTCTTGTGCAACCAAAGTTGGTAACCACATGGAAAGAGCACAGGTCTTAGAGTCTAAGGCATCTGGGTTTAAATCTTAACCCTGCCACTTAGTGGCTTTTTAGTAAAGCCGTATCCTCATTTAACTTCTCTCAAACGTAACTAAGGAGACAACCTCCTACACCTGGAGAATTATAGGAAGGATGAAAGAAAATGATGGTGTCAGACCCCTCATCACAAAGGCATTCAATAAATTACCATTAGCCCCACGAAGTATTCCCTAACTACCCAACTCCTAAACTCCATCCATTGCCAAAATATCTATAGGGCCTGTTATAGGCACTTGTGTATTATAGCCATTAGTGATAACAGGTTATCTGCCCGAATAAACACTTTACAGGGTAGGGTCTGAGAGGGAGGTTAGTGTTTATTTTTATGTCCCTCATGGATTCTTACGACAGTAAGGGCTCCAATATTTTGAAATGAGCTAATTTAAGTGAAAACAAGTTTCAAGCAATTGCAAAAAGAACAGTGGCCACGAGGGCAGTTTATTTCACATATAATCAAAAGGTTCTGCAGACCTGCATACCAATGATACACTCCAGGTTCCCCTGAAGGATTCTTAGCCTATTTACCAAAAGCGAAAATCTATACTCCACTTACATTTTGAACAAATGTTATTTCAGGGCCTGCTTTATGCCAGCACTGTGCAAGGAAGGCCCCAAGAAACCCAAAGATGACTAAGACATGGAACCCACCTTCAAAGCAGCCCTCAGATAATAGAAGGGCATCAACTAAAAATTTATGCAAATGGTGAAGGAACCTAGACAAGGTCCTGTCCTGCCAACCTCTAGCTCAGTTTTCTCAGGTGGAAACAAGGAAGTCGTATAGATTAGATTATCTTCAATGACTATTGCAGCTGTCAATTAGCCCATTAATAAATTGCATCAAAACAGCTAAGTTCCTTTTAGTTCCTCAAAGAGCTAAAAACAGAACCACCATTCAACTCAGCAATCCCATTACTGGATATACGTCCAGAGGAATATAAATCATTCTACCATAAAGACACATGCACATGAATATTCACTGCTGTACTATTTACAATAGCAAAGACATTGAATCAATCTAAATTCCCATCAATTACAGATTGGATAAAGAAAATGTGGTACACATACACCATGGAATACTATGCAACTATAAAAAGTGAGATCCCGTCTTTTGTAGGAACATGGATGAAGCTGGATGCCATTATCCTTGGCAAACTAATGCAGGAACAGAAAATCAAATACCATATGTTCTCACTTATAAATAGGAGCTAAATAAGAATTATGAACACAAAGAAGGAAGTAACAGACGCTGGGGCCTACTTGAGGGTGGACGATGGGAGGAGGGAGAGGAGCAGAAAAGATAACTATTGGGTACAGCGCTTAATACCTGATTGATGAAACAATTTGTACAACAAACCCCTGTGACACAAGTTTACCTTCACATACATCCCTGAACCTGAAATATACCCACAACCTTCACATATACCCCGAACCTAAAATTTTTTTAAAAATGGGTATTTCTACATGTGGTTAGAAGTGTGGTTGAAAGTGTTAAATGGAATGTTTTCTATATCAAAGCTGAATCACTTCAATCTCCACAAAGATTTCAGTATTCAGCATTCCTTCCTGCCCTCTTTCCCCACACAGGAAACGAATTATTTTGGGAAGAAGTTATGGGAGAAATCTAGAGTATGTCCAATTGGGGTGGGGGCAGAAGCAGTAAATAGGATGCTGCTTTAAGCAGGAACAGAGACTGCAGAAGAAGTGGCAGCTCAGGAGAGGAAAAAAGAAAAGAAAGGCACCAGAACAGTGTTAAATTGCTCCGATTCCATTTAGGAGGAGGACAGAAGCCCTGTCCACCTTGTTGGAGCTTGGAGGAATCTCACGCTAAACCACAGTGAAATATTGATGCTTTTTGGTGACTCTTGAGTCTTAAAGAAGTCAAATTATGCTCAACAACCTCTAAGAGGTTTCATAAGTCCTTCCAAAATACTCACTTTGGTACCTAATTAGTTAAACCCTTTTTAACCACAGATAAAGAAATAGTACCCCATTTCCTGGTGGTTCCAAGGGAAAATTTCCATGTATTTGCTTAAGCACCAGAGTCCAGCCATCCTGCCTCAGCCTGGGATGGTGATTCTGCAGGGCAGGGCCCAGGGTGTCGGGGCCTGGTGCCACCATCCCCTCCATGGCCCTCCCAGGCCTGGACCTGCAACTCTCTCACCCTCAACATCTGCCTCTCTTTCCATTTTCCCAGGACCCTGTTCTCAACTAATCAACAACCCAAGTTAACACATGCCAGTTACCTTTCCCAGATAACTTATTTATCAAATGCAAAAATGTTCAGCTAATGTGAGATGCCAGAGTATTCAGGCAGACCAGGGCCAGGAAATATTTAGGTCCACAGGCCTTTGAAGTGCCTGTTCTCAAAATCTGTGTTCCCATCGTCTCCTTTCTCTTCAGAAGACCATTGGTTCCGAGATGTGAGATGTGGGGGCCCCGCAGGGGTGCAGCCAGGACCCTCTCCCAACTTTGCAGCTGAGCATTAAGGTGACTCAGTCACGCTACAAAGTGGACACTCATTTGGAGTCAGAAAAAAATCTCTTGGTCTGGACCCTAGCAGATCACACACTGTCCCAGAGGTTCCTCAAACACGGCACATGAACGAACAGATAAAGTTCCCAACTTTACTTCTGTTCCAACAACTAAGAAATTCTAAATAACTCCTTAAACAAGAGTCTTGGCTTTTGAGTTAAGGACACTTTTAAAGTCAGCTTTCTTCATTGGCACGATTTAGAGACAACCAAGTCACAGGCTGGCCATGGAAGAGACACAGGTGAGCGCAGGAAGCTCCTGGAGGACAGCGGCGCTGGGGAGCCCTTTGCACCACAGAGGACCCAGCCTTTCCCTAAAGCACACTGACTGGCAAGCCACTCTATAAACACAATCAGTAACGAGGGCCCTGGGCTTAGCAAGAATCCATGCTTTTCCCTTCTATCCACGTGTCCCGAGAAGATGCAGCCCACCAGCTCCAAAGCAAAGCAGCAGGTCCGGCAGGCAGAACCAACCCCAACCAGCAAATGGTCCCATTCTCTTCACAGCTCCAATAGCAAAAACTGCAATGACTTTTGCACCAACCTAATATCTCCAGAAACAAATCTACATTGGTGTAGTCTACACATAAATATACATTTAATAAATTTATCAAACACCATAGCTGATGGTGAATTAATCAGCTTCTTATCACAAAAGTGTAGTTCAGAAAGTTGTACTTCTTAAAATTACAACCATCCTAGGGGGAAGAAAACGTTAAAAAACAAATCAGCTGAAGTGCAAAGTGGCATCCAATACAGAGTAGACGTATAATTTTGCTTCTTTTATTTGCCAAGTGGAACAGGTCATTCTATAAGGCTCACTGTAACTGGAAAAGACAGAAATACTGTTTGGTTCTACATATCACATCTAAAATAACTTTATGCTTCTTGCTCTAGGCTATCTTTATTAATTACCATTTTGGGAAAATGAATGACGGCTATTTGCAAAATGCTCAAGGAAAGCAACACATTATCTTTTTTGAAACTAAAAGGCAGCAACTCTTCCCAAAATGGTGCTGAGTGAGTGAACAGGGAGGAAACTAAAGCAATGCCTCAGTGCACAGAAATTAATTTTTGATTGACATGACAGAAGTCTTAGGCTCCTGGGGCTATTGGGCAATATGGAGATAAACTGTTTCCCACCTGGGCTAATGGTCCTGCAGTTGGAAGAATGAGTTGTGTATTTATTCCCACACCCACTATAGGAAGAAAGTCCTCCAAGCACATAGAAAAACATTCTCATTCCTTCCTTTCTGGCACTTACAATCAAAGAAGCAAATAGCCTCCAAAGGAATGAAAAACAATTCTTTCCATTCAGCAGAGCACCAGGACGAAGATCTAATGAATTCTAGAAGAGTCTTGAAGTAGAAGGGGAGTGCAAACCATTAGGGCCGACTGTCTAGTTATAACCACAGTCCACACACCCACCCTCACTTCTAACACCAACTGCACAAGTAGACATCCTCAGGTTCAACAATTCACTAGAAAGACAGATTAAAAGCTGTTGTACTTATGGTACAGTATTTATTTTAGTGAAAGAATACAGATGAAGACCAGCCAAAGGAAGAGATGCATAGGCCAGAGTCCAGGAAAAGCATGAAATGTGTTACTTTCCTGCCAAAGCTGTGTAACAATACTCAAAATATTGCCAGCCAGGGAAGCTCAACTGAGCCACAGAGTTCAGAATTTTCACTGGGGCTTCATTACGCAGGTGTGGTTTACTGCCACATGACTGACCTCAATCTCCAGCCCCCATCCTAAATGGCATAGTTGATTCTTGAGGTAGGAGGCAGGACTTAGACACTGGACCATATTGAGAACTAGCTAAAAAAGGACGGCAAGGAAACAGCTTTTCATAAGACAGGCCCATCCACGTGCCATGTCTGTTTACCATTGCCATGTCAACACCCAGGAGTCACTGCCCCTTTCCATGGCACTGACCTGATGACCCAAAGTTACCACCCTTTTCTTAGAAATCTCTGCATAAACCTCCCCTTAATTTACATGTAATTAAAAGTAGGTATAAACGTGACTGCAAAATTGCCCTGAGCTGCTGCTCTCAGCACACTGCCTATGGGGTAGACCTGTTCTGCAGGAGCAGACACAAAGCTGTAACACTGCCTGCGCTGTAACACTACCACTTCAAGAAAGCTATTTTCTTCTACCCTACCACCAGCTCCCCTTGAATTCTTTCCTGGGTGAAGCCAAGGACCCTCACAGGCTAAGCCCCACTTTGGAGCTTACCTGCCCTACATCAATCTTTCTGATATGGCCACACCCTACCCTATGGCGTGACCAGCTCCTGACCCTAAATCATATTATTGGTATTTCTGGGGTTGCCAGCCCCTACCCTAAATCGTATTTTGAGCCCATAACAAAGGCAAGACCCCTTTGTGGGCAAGGTTAAATTATTTAAGACACAGGCAGCAAATAATTGTACCAGGCATAAAGTCAGTTATCCTGACCATTAACACAGAACCAAGAAACAAGGTCAGCCTGCCTCCTGGAGCTGAAGCCCTGCCCAGTCCGATTCTCTGCCTCACCTTTCTCTAAAGGGGGTAAAGACTAAAGTAGTGATAATGAGTTGGAAGCTTAATTCAAGAAAGAAAATCATCCACATACCATTTCTTCCTCAAAATGAGGATAGTTTCTCCCTGGGAATTCTGCTATTGCTTCTAGGACCAATGAGACTTTCTTTGCTCTGATTCAACCAAGTAATTCTCCCGCTGCTTTTCTAGAAGCTAACCCAGAAGCCCACCAATCTAATGCAACTGTCAGGATCAACCGGGTTCTGCTGTGGTCACAAACCCCATCCAACATTTCACTGGCACACACAAGATGTCTGCTTTTGGCTTCTGCTCCACGTTCATCATGGGCTGGCTGGGGATTCTGGAATTCAGGTTGATGGAGCAACCCTCCCAGAACAGTACTGGCTACCATGGCAGGCAAGGAAGAGCTTAGCAAAATGTGTTATCAGAAATGTTACGAAAGTGGCTTCAGCTCATATTTCCTTAACCAAACCAAATCCCATGGTCATGTCCAAATTAAACTGTGTACGGAAGTGCAATTCTACCACGTGGTCAGGAGAAAGGGAACCAGATATTCATGAGCAGCCAAACCACTACTGCATCCACTTCCCAACCAAAGTAGGAATCTCCTCATCTATGTCTCTGACAAGGGCTGAAGGGGATCTAATTGGGAATATGGGGGGTTTGTGTTGTTCATTTAAAAACCAAGGTATATAGGGGATGTTTTCTGAATTCAAAGAGTAACACAGAATAGTTGCAGAATTAATTGTTTCAGTTTCACTTGTCTGCCTTGCTTTGTAGTGTGGGCACCAGAGTGCCCCAGTGCACATCACAGGCGGTTAGTAGTCAACCCCTGCCCCCAAAAGACCATTACAGCCTAATACTATAATGGCCAGAGCCAGACCAAGAGCTTAAAGGGTAACCTCAGTCTAACAATGGGCAACAAAGCACTCTCAGGTTTGCCTCGATTTGCAAATCCAACTGCACCGAGGTGTAACACGTGAAATCGCAACAGCATCATTCCAGTCATAAGAAATCAGTGAAGATGAGTGCCGGTAGACATACGGTAGGAAAACGCCTAAGAATGGAAAGAACATGGATCACAGAAATTCCTCATGAACTACCTACTGAGTTCAGTGTGAGCTGAACTAAAACACCATTACTTCTTCACACAGACTTCTGTCCAGCCTAGGGGAATGTGGTACTTGCATTGTCAAATATTTTTGATTTAAATGAAGTATTTAATGTTTCTATTAAGCTTTATCTTGCTCATTCCAATCCATCAAAGTAACTGTATCTAACCCTGAGCACTGCACACTAAGAAGGTCATTGGCAAACTAGTGAGTACTCA
This sequence comes from Chlorocebus sabaeus, assembly GCF_047675955.1. Lineage (NCBI taxonomy): Eukaryota > Metazoa > Chordata > Mammalia > Primates > Cercopithecidae > Chlorocebus > Chlorocebus sabaeus. The sequence goes on along the minus strand of NC_132921.1, from coordinate 32,816,493 downwards.
TAGGACGGAGAGAGTAGTTAGGGGTCTGTTACAAGAGAAAGAAGGGATTGGACATTTATTTAGCTGGATGTGTTACCTGTTTGAAAAACATGAAGGGTAGCTGTGTAGAATAAAATAGGCTTAACTCCAAAGGCAGAAAGTGGAGTCAGTAGGTGGGACTCAGGAAGCCCCCCTTAGTTACTGAGAGCAGACCCACCTTCTAACAATGTGAGTAGCCCACGGGCTCAGCAATCACAGCCTCCTGTATTTAGCAGTTGTCGAACAGTACTGGCTGACACCAGCCACAGGATGGGGCATTAGAGCGGTTGATCTGTATGGGTCTAAGGCTTCTCAGTGACTAATCACACCAATATTTATCTAGATATATGAAGGCTAGGAATAAGGAAAAAAAGTTCTATAACATAGCCAGAGATTTAGAAAACCCCCAAATGACTACAGGTAGAAGGAATAGAAGGCAGGCATTTGTTAAGGAAAAAATATCTTAGAGGCTATCTGTATAGACAGGAAGATGTTTTTCTGATGGGAACCATGAAAGGCAGCAACAGAAGGTCAGAACATAGCATGCAACACACAATTTGTTTACAGGCTTGTCCTGTCTCCTACGCACCTGCCTTAATCCCTCTGGCAACCTGCAAGCACATTCTGCCCTCTTCATTGCTCGCACAGAGGTCTTGCTTAGGGCCAAGCACACCATAGGTATGGAATATCCATTTTCTGGAGAGCTTCATCATCTAGTCAGACAGAATGTTATCACATTCTTATCAAAAGGCTTTGTCTTATGGTGAGAAAGCTGGTGAGGCAAGCTGCACTGAATATTCACGTGTTGTGAAAATGTCTTCTGGGCATGTAACGTCAAAGTGAGTCACAGAACACAGAGACCAGAGGATCAAGGTAACCACTTCTGCTCCATCCCCCTTAGGAATATTAACCAGATTGTAGGAAACCCAAACAATCCCTTTAAGCAGAAAGAGATAAAGAAAGCAACCAGATGGCTTGACACAGCATCAGTGACTTTTTCTCTTTTCTTCCCATGGTATAGAAGACTAGACAGGTGTGCTTTGGAAGCATAGAGACCTACACCTCATCTTGCTGCCAACTCAAGACTGCCTTGTATGGACGATCCCCCTGAAAAAAGTCTTCAATTGCCTCCCAACCTAGGGGGGTTGGTCTGCCTCCTTTTTTTGGTTTGAGCTTGCCCTTCACTTAAAAGAAGACAGGCAAGGTTCTGGAAGAGAGCTTTCCCGACATCAGTCCTTTGCGACAGCCCCTTGCACTCTCCCATCCAGAAACAGGACTCCAGTGGAAAATATAACTGAGGTTCTGGAAGATGCTCTCCATGAGCTACATATACACAGAATAGTAGCAAATTAACCTGGAAATAACCCTCGAAAGACCTTAGGGAAAGACATATTTATTCCTTAGGGTTTATATAAAGCACTGCTTGGGATGAAGGAAAATGCTGATACTCCAACTGAGTGAAACATTAACTCAGATACCAGTAAGAGTCTACAGGAAGAAGTGTATGGATTATGAATGTGAAAGGCCCTTTGCCACACCTAACATAGCACCTAATAGGTGTACACAGTTCATCTACATCTTCCAGGCCCTTCAGAGGATGAAGACCACCTCTCCCCCATATCACTTCACATGCACAGATGGTTGAGTCTAAATCCCAGGTAAAAACAAGTTATGGCAGCAGGATTCATGCCCACACTTCTTCAAATCCGTCAGAGTGTTGGGGACATTCAGGGCTCAACACAGGCCTTGAATCAATCACCTATTTACCCTAAAACAGGTAACTTCTGGGAGAGGCAACAACTCAGCACTTCCCTTCAGAAGAAACATTCTGCTTGGAATTTTCATGCCTTTTTCAGCGCAGAGGGAAGTTGAGGCTACTACTCCCACCAAAACAGAAAAATTAGAATGAATTCAAAGTGACCTACTTCTGGATGTCTACAGAAGTTTTAAAAGCAGCAATTCTCGGCCCGGTGCAGCAGCTCACACCTGTAATCCCAGCACTTTGGGAGGCCGAGGCGGGCGGATCACAAGATCAGGAGATCGAGACCATCCTGGCTAACATGGTGAAACCCATCTCTACTAAAAATACAAAAAGTTAGCCAGCTGTGGTAGGCAGGCACCTGTAGTCCCAGCTGCTCGGGAGGCTGAGGCAGGAGAATGGCATGAACCCGGGAGGCGGAGCTTGCAGTGAGCTGAGAATGAGCCGAGATTGCACGACTGCACTCCAGTCTGGGTGACAGAGCAAGACTCCGTCTCAAAAAAAAAAAAGCAATTATCTCAGGAGCATCCCTAAAAGTAAAGTATTTAAATTAAAAATGCTGATGGGAAAACTTTAAACATGTATTTCATTTATCATAAAAAGTATATTTTTCTATTAGTTTTTTAAAAAGTATTCAACCAACAACAAACCTCAAAAGATTATTCAAACAACTCTAACAAAAGTCAAAAGAGGTTGGAACTGAACCTACCACTGGCTGTCCCAGAAAATATTTCTGCAAACAAGGAAAAAAAAAATGTCATTTGAGGGATACCAAAGTATATCAGAAAAAAAATGGATGGTTTTCCATTAACGAGGTGTTTTAGAAACTCAAAAGTTGTTCTCATTAAGCCTGCAAACTTGTTTACACCATTGGTCTTCACTGGTGCCTGTGACACTGATGGAAGAAACCATTTACCAAAACCGGATACATTTCAAAGTATTTGTTTTAACTTTGTTTTGTAAATTAAACGAGCAGCCCTTCCCAATATACAAACTACTATGTCACTTCCCTAGAAGGTAGGAAAGGTGACTTAAGATAGTAGCTCAGTTTAATTATGATTTATTGAGGGCAAATTATAGTCTGTAGTATTTTGCAGCACACTTGCAGGTAGCAGGTTGATGGGCCAGGGTTCATGAAATATTTATGCCAGACACAATCTTGGAGCTCTTAGTCCAAGTCCCTCACTTTAGAGATGGGGAAATCAAAACCCAGGGTGGTGAAGTCACCTGCCCAAGGTCACACAGCCAGTGAATGGCAGAGTCTTATCCAACTGGAAAGAAGGACTTTGGAAAGCCCTCTTCCTACGTGGGACATTGTGGCTAAAGGCAAGCAAACCAGGAGCCTGCCCTCAAAATGACCTGACTGCCCGCTGGAGTGCCAGCAGCTTCAATTCAGTGCAGTCAGGAGACTGGGCTTGCCTGGCAACCCCAGTGAGGAAACTTGCATCGGAATATAAATGGCAGATAGGAAAGACTGGGGAGCAGGGCGAGGGCTGTGCTCTTGACCCAGTGTCCACCCTGCATCTAGATGTCGTTAGCAAAAAAGCACAAAAGCCTCCAAACAAGCTAGCCCTTGCTGTTTGGGATGAACATTTTTAAATTCTATACTTTCATCAAGGGCTATTACATCTGAATTAACTCAGTGCTAAGACTCAACCTGTATTTTGCGATCTCTTTAGATGTTTTTCTCTATGAATCAGACTCTTAAAGAGGATGTGATCAAAGTAAAATCCATCTGGGTAAAAATAAAAAGCTTACATATTTAGGGTTGTTTAGACACAGAAAATAGCTGGAAGGATACAGGACAAAATGTCTTCTGCAGGTACTTCTGGGAGTGGGGGAAGAGAAACGGCAGACTTTTCATATAATTCTGTACTCCCTGTCCCCCTCAAAGCATTTTTCACTGCCCTCCAATCTCCCACATAAATTATTTCTCTGTCCCTTAAGGGGCATCACACCTTACAGGGTTCTACTAGTAGTCACCATCTTGTCTCATTACAGACAGTTTCCATTTCTACCTGATCCCTCATGAATCCCTAACCCTTATTTCCAGCCTAGACTACCTTCTTGAGCTCTAGAACAGTATGTCCAAAAGCTCACAGGCCAACCCTATCCTGTTCCACAGGCTTCTCAGCCCAACATGCCTTTCAGAGCCCTCATGTTGCCCACACTGGCTTCTCTTCTTCCAGCTACCCAAGTCAGTACCCTAGGAGTCACCCCCAGCTCACTTCCTTCACCTGCCACACCCAATGAGTCTGAAGGTCTTTCTGGAACCTCTCTCAAAGCAAGTTTCTCCTCTAATCCCTGTCACTGCCCTGTCCAGAGTCACCTGAATAATTGCAGCGACCTCCTGATTAGCACCCCTTCTTCTAGTACTCTCTGCCTCCAGTCCAGCTGCCACAGGGTACATGGATTTGTTTAACACATGAAGCTGGAGAAATTCATTCATTCTTTCAGTCTTCACTGAGCAACTACTTTGTGCCAGACACTATTCTAGGCCCTGAGGATACAGCTGTCGGCAAAACAGACATTGAGCCCATTCTAGTGATTAAATCAAATTTAAGATCCCATTTATGGCTTTCTATTGCTTCAGGTAACATTCTAACATCTTAGGTAGCATACAAGACCCTTCCTGAGCCTGGCCCCAGTGACCTCACCGACCTCACCCGAAACTCTTTTGTACAAAGACCCTACACTCTATCCCTCATCTTTCTCCAGTGCATGCACAGTCCCTAAACACTAAATATTAAGGATCCTGCTTTCTAAAGAGCTCAATAAGCAACTACATTGCCAAATCTTGGGATCCTGTGAGGTAAACAGGAGGCAGAAACTGTTAACAGCATTGGCAGATGTGAAAAATGGGGCAGTGGAAGCCACAACATATAGCTAAAAATAAAGCTACACCCACAGCTCCATATTCAGTACTCCCCTGCACACCTCTCTTCACAGAGGCAGGGCCTCTGCCCGTAAATGGTTCACAGTCACTAGCAAGTATGTGCATCAGTCTTAAAAGTTAACTCTTCAAGGTCAGCTCTCAGGAGCCTTCCTCTGTCCTCCTGGATGCCTACCTGGGATGCTGTCTCTTGGGTCAAGCTTCTGGTCCTTCTCTAAATGTGGTGATGAGAGACCCTGGCTTCCTTTTTACTCCAAGGTTCACTTTTGCTTCTTATTGTTTTTAATCCCACTCCCACAATAAAAACAGCTCTGAAAAATAAATGTACCAAGGCTTTGTAGTTCAGAGTTAGCAGCTAGTCTGAAATTTCAAGGATAAAGAATTTCCATCGTACTATAGGCCACCACAAGTCCTTCCTGAGAACAGTGGACCTCACGTCACTCAGTTCTTCCCCAATTCTGTGACCAAAGAGAAGATGTCAACTTGAGGTGGTCATTGAGCCATTCTGGGTCTCAGCACCCTCATGAAGGGTCTAAATTTGAAGGATCATGATGCAAATATGATTTTAAATTTCTACTATTCAAAGCCTTCTTGGATAGGGGTGGGCTTTGATGTCAGAAAAATGTAGGTTTAAATAAAGGCTCCATCACTTTCTAACTGTTTCATCACTTGTAAAATTGGAATAAACTCCAACACACGGTTATGTGCATTAAACTATGCAAGAAAAACGTTCGGCTCTAGTAAAAGTATATATAGGCTAGTTTCCCTTCTTCTAAAACACTGATTATTTTTTTTAAGCCTAAACACAAGTAGGATTGTATTGTGTCAGAGAACTCTGTTTTGGCTCCCTGGAGTCTGTACTTTGATGTTCAAAGGATGTGAGTGAGGATGAGTTCCCTAAGCTGGTCGCTTGGAATCATGGTGATCTTACCCATTTCTTTGGGGGCAGGGTCCACCCTAAATCACACCACTCCTGGGTTCCAGCTTCCTCAGCCTGCCTTCCAGCTCCAGGGATGCACAAGACTTGCAGCTCAGAGAGCCTGCATCCTGGGGGAACATCCGCCCCATTCAGGTCCTTCCTTGACTTTGATCCAAGATGGCTGGGGGCACAGTGAGAGAGATGACGGAAATGAATTATGTAAACAAGAGTGCTGAGTCATCAGAGATTAAATCCTCGCTGGACCACAATTCCTCAGCCAAAGACCAATACATTATACAGCACTTTGATTCACAGGCCTTCGTGAAAAGCACAGCCTACCGATCCCGAGTCCCAGTGGTGCCTCCCCCTACCTCAGTGTTTTCTGCTGAGGTGGCAGGCAATAACTAAAGCCACCTGCCTAATCACACAGCATAAGCTGCTTCACAGAATTTCATAGGTTTCCTTAGGTGTTCAGGGGCTTAAACCCACACCGAGGGCACTCCCTGAATGAAATCTGAGCAGAATATTCTAGGATGATCAGTTTGGATTAAGAAACTAAAGTCATCCTTTCTATATTAACACAGGTGAGAGATGACAAACCCTATCAAATGTGCTACTGCTTTCAGCATGATTCCAAAGGACAACTTTTTGGTGATTTTTATTTCAGAATTTACCAAAACCTGAGAATGGGTACCAGAAGAGAGTATGAAAAAGCGTACTCCATTATCCCAATCACATATTAAAGATGGACAACCCACAGGTCTTGACATCACAAGCTTTGCCACATAAGAACTATAACATGAGAGCAGGTAATCAGTTCACACAGCCAACAACAGGCAGGCCCAACTGGCCTAAAAAACTTGCCTAATGTATTTTATCATGACTTTTTTTATATTTTGATTTTAAAACCCAGGAAAGTTAAAATAACCATTTCCTAAGTTCTGATATTGGGGTTCTTAAAACCTACAAAAAGTAAACAAAAACTATGATTGTATATTTTTTTGGTGTTCATTAAAAGAAATAGTATGTATTCTCAAAACAACAACAAAAAAATCAATCAATATCACACTGAAAAGAAACACATGTCCCTTGTTCATACATTGGTGAATTCTATAACAGATTCCACCCTTCAGGCAAGTAACAACTAGAATTTATTTTCCTTGCGAAAAATGCAGGAAATCAAACTAAAGTTACCGTTGGTGGTATATTCGTACAGATTTGAGGCGGCTGTCTTATTGACATAGCTATATAAAGCAGGAAATCTGAATTCCCGGATAGGTCTTTCCTAGGACTAATCAATGTCCTGTGGCACAATTAGTCACCCAAGTTAAATTCTAGCTTACCCAGTAAGATGTGGCACGTTCATACTATATACACTAATTGAAATAAGATGTGAATCATGTTCAATGTTTCAAAGATTGAAAATAAGCATGTCTTCTAAAAGGCATAAGACTTCAGTGCTCCAAGTATTAACTTCAAAATACTGACTTTCAAGCTAGCAAGGATCCCCTGTGCAATGAGAGATGTCAGTGTTAACAGTGAGGCATGACTTGGAAGGTAAGACACTCCTAGTAGATGGAATCTATTCTTATATATTTACAAGCACAAGCAGCATGAGACACGGGAGAAATATTTCATTTTCTTTGAGATGGAGTCTTGCTCTGTCGCCAGGCTGGAGTGCAGTAGCATGATATTGGTTCACTGCAGCCTCCACCTCCCGGGTTCAGGCAATTCTCCTGCCTCAGCCTCCCGAGTAGCTGGGACTACAGGTGCGCGCCACCATGCCTGGCTAATTTTTGTATTTTTAGTAGAGACAGGGTTTTGCCATGTTGGCCAGGATGGTCTTGAACTCCTGACCTCAAGTGATCTGCCCACCTCAGCCTCCCAAAGTGCTAGGATCATATGCATGAGCCACTGCACCCAGCCTCACTTTCTTTATGGAAATAAAATCAACGCTGCCCATAAGTGTGGATGTGACTGAGCCAGCGAACGAGAGGGGATGCGAGTGAGGACGCCAGTGAGTGAGTGAGTGAGCAAGTGGGGACAGCCTGTGTCTAAGACTGCAGTGTCCTTGCTTCCCACCCCTAGAGCCTCTGGGCACCTCTCCACCCCCTGTAATTTACCATGGTCTGGCTGCACATGATCAGGAAGACGCCAATGAAGCTGAAGACACTGATCTCTACAATGGCCATTAGACTTCCTGGACTCACAACACACAGGACCCTTCTCTGCCTTGGCCAAGGCTCCACAATTGACCTCCCAAAGCCTTCTCTATGTAACATACACCTTCACACTTGTGTATGTGTGTAGGTCTGTACGCAGGTGATATGTGCCCAGAGAAGAGCAGTGGCTACCTTTGAGAAAGAAAGAAGGATTGGAGAAAGGTAAGGCAAGGAAGGACTTTCACTTAATATTGTAGAGATGTCTATATTGTTTGATTTTTGCAAAATCCTATTGTGTGATTTTTTTAAAGTTTACCCCCCACCCAAAAAAGTCAATGACAAGAAAAGACAATCCATGACCTCACAACATTGAAGTCAAGAGTTTCTTCTTTGCACACTAAATCTGGCTCCTCTAATTTTAAGAACAGTTAATGCTCCACCATGCCTTCTTTGATTGGTACAGGATTTGTCTAAGCCCACCTGCATACTGGGGAAGAGAAGATACAGGTTGAGCGGTAATGTCAAGATGGAATTCAAAGAGCATGGGCAAAGTCCTCAATTGTAATATCCTGCTTCTATTCCACAGAAGCACATTCATTTGAGTTCACATTTGTTACCTATTATCTGGAAGCACCATGAGGGCATTTAGTACAATATGCTTAACAAACAAAAATGCAGATTAATAATCCATTAGCTTGTTCAACAAGCACTTCTAATTGGGACAGGATAACACTGGGGCGGGAGGGACTGGAATTAGTCATAAGGAAGACTTTCCTAGCACAAGGGCTGTTTAGGGCCCTGGAATGAATGGTCAGAAGACGGGGTTCAAGCTTCCTTCTCTGAAAAATCCTTTAAAATCAGGTAGATTCTCTCCTGTCCAAGGCAGTTTTGCTGGAGTCCTACCTGACATTGGCTGTTAGGTTACAGACTTAGGTTTACAAAGCAGCACTCAAAAAAGTCTGTTTGCCTTCAAGGTATTTTGCATGTTACACAAGATAGCACTACAGACCGAAATGGCCTGCTTTAGAGCAGACAAACCATCTCAGTTGCAACTCTTCTACTGGTTTTAACTCAAACTTGAAAAATAGCTGTTAAACAGCAACAACTTGTTTTTCAAATTTATATGGGTTCACACACATAAGGCTTCCAGTACAGGGAGACCTTCCGTAAACAGTAGCTGCAGTCACTCCAGGTAGGAGGCAGCCACATGGCACAAACCAGGCCTCACTTCATACAGTTATGGTGAACCAGGAGTCATCTCCTCCACTATATTATGCCTTTAACTAAAATACAGTTCATTCATAGAATGAAGAATTGGTAAGAACAGTGCTTAAAGTTATGTATTCTTTATTCTACTATAATCTTTTAAAATATGACCCATATTAGAACATGATTTAAAACAACCACAAATGGTATTTAACCAGGTACTTATCTTGGTAATCCTTGAGTAAAAGATTTTATTCACTTCACCCTCAGTATTTTAAGATTAAAGAAAAAAAAATCTTCCTAAGGATGGAATACCCATCACTGCTTCTAACTACCTTGCGGCAGTTTATCTACATGCTAATCAAAAAGATCTGATTCCCAATTTAGTCAGAGAAGAGTAATTAAATTGCTTTGCCCGGCACTCCCGACAGGCAAGTGAGTTGTTTCATGCTATTTACTCTACCAGAGTAGATGCAAAATGGAAGAGTTGAAAAAGCTAAGTGTGTTCACAGAAGACTTGGCAATTGTCTTTTACCAATCAGAAAAGCAATTATCTTTTTGACCAGTTAATGAGAACTAGGAATTTCTGAGCACTAAAAAAAAATCTCAGTAACTAACCAATACAAACCAAGATCCAAAAGTGCTTTATGAAAAGTCACAGCGGCACCGAAAATGACTTCAATGTAAGTTTGTGTTTTCAAAAGTTAACTTCAAGTCCTTTAACATTAATAGGTCAAGAGGATGAACTAGAAGACTTAACTTCTTCCTGTTCCAGGATCCTAAGGAGAAAAATGGCAGCCTGCCAGTCATACACAATGACATTCCAGCAAGGTCCTACACTTTTTTTTGAGACCACACCCACATAAATCCTTCAGATTGTTCCAATTTAAAGTAAAATCTCAATTAACCACAACCCAATTAACCAGGACCGGGCCACTGGACTTCCAGAAGCAATATGGATTAAAAGAAAATGCATTCATATTTAAAATCAACTTCTAGGGGACATCCAGTATTTGTACACTTAACACCTCTCCTATGCCATTTTCATCTACAGAACAAGTACAGTAAGATTACTGTTTCAAGATGCTAAGACCCTGATATGGTTTGGCTGTGTCCCCACCCAAATCTCATCTTAAACTGTAGTCCCCATAATCCCCACGTGTTGCAGGAGGGACCAGGTGGAGATAATTGAATCACGGGAGCAGTTTCCCCCATCCTGTTCTCCTGATAGTGAGTTCTCATGAGATCTGATGGTTTTATAAGAGGCTTTCCCCTCTTTGGCTCAGCACTTCTTCATCCTGCCATTATGTGATGAATCATGTGTTTGCTTCCCCTTTAGCCACGATTGTAAGTTTCCTGAGGCCTCCCCAACCATGCTGAACTCTGAGTCAATTAAACCTCTTTCCTTTATAAATTACCCAGTCTCGGGGATGTCTTTATTAGCAGCGTGAGAACAGACTAATACAGACCCACATCCAAAGAAAGTTATTTTCTTTAGCTCCACTTTCTTAGGTACAAAAAAAGCATAAAGGTAGCCCAATACATTCTAGGAAAGAATTTTAACAGCATATCTTATAAATAGCATTTCCATTTTGATGATAGAACTAAAAGCTAGAAGTCTTGACAGCTCTCCCATCCCAGCCATCACACTAAGTTCCATCATTACAACCTTCAATGTACACATGAAATCCATTCAACTTTATCCAACACTACTGTCACCAATGAAGTGCATGCCAGCATCATCTTTTACCTGTGCCACACTGATCCCCTATAACTCTGTACCTCAACACCCACCCTCCCCCAGGTCATCCTTCAAAACACAGACAGAATGATTAATTAAATCTATAGTGAATTATGTCTCTCCCCTCTTTGAAATCAACAACGGATATCCTTTTTGTTTTGTTTTCTTTTTTGGGGGGGGTTGGAGGGTGGGGGGATGGAGTCCTGCTCTGTCGCCCAGGCTGGAGTACAGAGGCATGATCTCGGCTCACTGCAACCTCCACCTCCTGGGTTCAAGTGATTCTCCTGCCTCAGCCTCCCAAGCAGCTGGGATTACAGGTGCCTGCCACCATGCCCAGCTAATTTTTGTATTTTCAGTAGAGATGGGGTTTCACCATGTTGGCCAGGCTAGTCTCAAACTCCTGACCTCAGGTGATCCATCTACCTCAGCCTGGGTATCCTTTGAATACAGGATAAAATCTAAAATTCTAACCACTAAAATATCCTGTGTGATCTGACCCGGGCCTCTCCAACCCCTCTCAAATGCTCCCCTATAATTTCTAACAGTCTGGCCCCTTTGACCTTTCTTCCAAATCCCCCAACCTGTAAAGCTCTTTCCTGCCTCTCGGCCTTTGCACTGGCTTTTCTCTCTGCTCTAGCCACATTTCTCTTCTCCCCAACTCCAGCCAAGCCCTTTTTCTTCACTAGCTGCTGTTTCTCATCTTTTGCTTTCTCAGAGAGGTCAACTTGATCTCAAATCTAAAATACAAAATGTGGCCCCATTAGTCTTGCACCATCCTGTTCATTTTCACCAGTGCCCAGAGAACTGATGATCTTAACACTTATCTGTGTGGTGATTCAGTGTTTGTCTCCCCTGCTAGATCATAAGATGTATGAGGGCCAAAACCATGTCTTGTGTTTACAAATGCCTACCCAGTGCCTGGAATAGAATAAGCACTTAAATAATGGTGAAATTCAAAAACAATTGAGAATATTTTAAAAACCAAGATCTATATATTTGCTCAACCAGAACTCACTGGAACTCTACAAGTAAAATTCTGGAGGTTTTACGGTATGTGACAAAACATGATCACATAACTAAATACTGATGTTTTTATGGGTGGAAGCAGAGGATGGCAGGAGCACATCTAAGGTGGAAGTGGGCACACGAAGGCATTTCCCTGAAAGTCTTAAATGATTGTAGGGACCAGGAGAGAGGGGTCCAGCAAATAATGAGTTTGGAGTTATCAATAAGCAAGTTGTATTACTTTTATATAATAAGGTCTTCTTGGGGCCACATGTATAATGCAGAAATAGTGTCTGCCTTCACAGATACTCAAGTAATTATGGAACAAAGAAGAAATAGATGGAAGATCCCTGGATCTCCCAATGAGCTCACATGGATGCTGCTAAGGGCCTCAGAACCCCTAACCAACGCCACCCTTTCATATACCTAACACTTGACTTACTAGGTAAGCCTCCATTCCCTATTTTTATGCAGATATCTGGACTTTTCATCTACATTTTTACCTTCTTGGAGGAGCTATTTCTGACCCTCAGGACCCACAATTACTAATACCTTTCCTTGAGTGGATTCCAGCTCTTATCTGTATTGTTCATGTACATAGTTAAATTTCATCATGTGATGCCTTTGTACATGGACAATCACAAAATCCCATACTGTGGAAAGGACCTGAGAACACCCTTCAAGATCACCTGGCCCAAAATCCTTATTTGCAAGTGAAAAACCTGAGGCCCAAAGAGGTGACATGTTTTTCCAAAGTCGGAGTCCATTGTTGAGGACACTAAAATGAGAATGCCAGTTGCCTGGCTCCCATTCCAGAGCATGCCCCATTACGGTCTGCCTAAGGAGCCAGTGTTCTCTGAGGCAGGAGCTACAGTTATCAACCTCCTGGCACATTGTGGAAAGCTGTTGAGCATCTGATGATGGGGTAAGAATGATAATGTGTATGGTTTACCACGAAGTCCTCTAGATTAAATGTGAATCTCCACCTGTGCTACCCTACACCAGGATGTTTGCTGTTATCATCATTATTAATGGACACTTACAAATGAGAGCTGGCTGCACAAAGCCCTGCAAATTCTACAGCTCCTTTCATGCATGAAGACTAACAACTATGAGAGACAAAGGTTTAAACTCATTATCCTGGGGAGACTCCCAAAGAAGTCAAACAGGTTTGTCCAGAGCTGTCAATCACTTCTGAAAATAAACAGACCCTAGTGTAGAAGGTGCACAGTCAGCCTTACAGGTTAACCAAACCCACAGTTAACCCAGGGAAGATCTCCTGACTCCTAAGAAATCATGCAAAGGTTGAAGCAACTAATTTACCCCCTACTCCCACCCGTCTGCCATCAAAGAAAAGATGCTTTCCTCTACTTTCTAACTCTGATATCTGATTATTTCAACCCCTGCAGAAAATCTCTCAAAGCATTTTCAAGGTTGCTTTCACATGTTTATTATCTTCTTCGACCCTCCCGCCCATCTTTCCCAGGCTGGGCCTAAATGTACAACCCAGGAAACTCAAGCCGACAGACATTAGTGACATTCAGTCACCCACAGGAGAGCAGTCAACTGAGGCTCCCAGCTCCAGAGGCTCTGCAGCCCCCAGGCCACCGTGCTTCTCATGCTCACAGTGGCTTTCTCTGCCCACATCATGTCAAATCCCAAATCCTCCCCCACAGACTCGTCTCCCAACTGTCCCAAAAGGAATCTTCTATTCTAAGAAAAAGTCCCTTTGCCATCCCCCACCTCCAGGCCTCTACGATGCCCTACATTGCCGGAAAACGCCTCCCCTCTCTCCTAGTGTTCATTACTCAAGGTCTTCACGTTCCACCGTTTAGTGTCCTCCTGCGTCCTCCCCAGCACCCCCATGCCACTAATCTCATGCTGCACGTTCCGTGTGACACTGCCTGTGCTGCTGCTGCCCTATCCAAGACCAAGCTTCAGATGGCAGGAACCCTGCCAGCCAAGCCTCACCCTCCCTTGCAGATCAGGTACAGGCACCCAGACACTCCACATGAACAATGTAGCAACGCTGGATCCTGGAGAGTCACAAGGTGGACAGTACTCATGCAGGCGCGATGGCATGGCCAGGGGTGCAAATGGCTCCCCTCTGTTCACGGAACCACGTGCTAACACGCACAACGTACCACAGTCAACACTTCTGAGTGGAGGATAAAACACCATGCAAGAATATCCACCAGAGCATGGACGCAGAAACAACAGGGCTGCCCGGGTGCACCTACAACCCTAACATAGGGTCAGTGAGGGTACCTGCTCTCTCGAAAACTCTATGTAGGTGGCTTTTCTTAACGTTCGGCTGTCATCTGCAGAGGGCAAGGCTGTGGAGCAGACTCTCTAAGGTCAGAGGCCACAGCTGGAGGATCTCAGTATTGAAAGCAGCCTTACAGATGGATCTTGGGTAAAACCCAGTTCTCTATCAGATGATGGAAAGCAGAGGTTCCCTGACTTGGGGGTTGTGTGGAACAGTTAATATTTACTTAATTTCAGAGACTGTCAGCAACATTCTCCACAAGAACAGACATTTTAACTGCCCCCCAAAGTAAGGACTTCAGAAAAGGACAGTCCTCCAGCCAACTGTGTTCCTGGGGACAAGCCACAGAGCTGGCACACATTCCCCATGAAAGGTCAGGTAGCTGCATGTGAACACCTCCAGCAATGAGAGGGTCAGTGGGTAGCTTGGGGGGCCACCCTGGGTCACCTGAAACTTGTGTCTTCAGATTGAGCTAGAATCCATCTCACTGAAACTTTCACCCACTCATCCTAGTTGTTTTTGTGAGAGTAGACAGCAATCCTAGGGCCTAGCCCAAAGGAAATCCTCAGCACACATCAACTGTCCCAGTCCCTCCATTCTCGATTCCCTACACAGCTCAGAACTGTGTGGAGACTGCATTCCTGTCCAACACCCACCCTCAGCCACCACCACCACCAGCCCATTTTGAGCTCATTCTCTCCTCAGAAAAGCCCTGAAACACTGAGGCCATTCTCCCATGTTACTTTCTTGATTCCCGCCCTGTCCTGGCCTCTCAAGGCCACCTTCAGCTTGTGTCCCCCTTGGAGTACAGGGCTCAGTATTGGGGGCTGGACACAAAGCTCGAAGTCGCAGTTGCCTCTCGTGAAGCTCACAACCTGGCTAAGAAAGAGAGATAAACTCACATTAAACAATGAAGGACACTTCAGGAGCCCAAAGCGGGCAGACCACCTGAGGTCAGGAGTTTGAGACCAGTCTGGTCAATATGGTGAATTCCCATCTCTACTAAAAATACCAAAATTAGCCGGGCATGGTGGCACATGCCTGTAATCCCAGCTACTCAGGAGGCTGAGGCATGAGAATACTTGAACTCGGGAGGTGCAGGTTGCAGTGAACTAAGATAGTGCCACTGCACTCCAACCTGGGTGACAGGGCAAGACTGTCTCAAAAACAAACAAAACACACAAAACCATGAAGGACCACTCCCCTCTAAGGGAGTGGGGGACTATACATAAACACCAAATTGTGACTAGACCCCAGACACAAGGAATTTAGAGGAAATGGACAGAAAGGACTAGGGTTTCGGGGGGGCATAGGAGTCACTGCTCTTACTACGTTCTCTCTTCCCCAGAAACATCAGATGACAACATGCAGCCCAATCCTGCTAGCTACAGCGACTACCTCCGTCTCCCTTGGCCCCTGAAGCAGAAGGATCAGTGACCCTTAGAAAGCATCCTCTGAGACAATCAGGTTCTAGACAGAGTCCCCCTGTGGGGCACCCAGGAGACATGGGCAAGAATCCCATGTTCCTGAACACTGCGAAACACAACTCTAAGGCAGGAGCCCCTCCCTGCTGCCCTGAACAAAGTCAGGGACTGTGACAGGCAAAGCAAAGGCAGAGGTAGAAAGGTGCTAGGGGAAAAACAGCATGAGTTTTTGAGAATTCAGAGAGGCTCCATTCAGGAAGCCAGGGAGGCTGAGGAACCTAGCCAAAGGCAGGGCCACCAGCTTTTTGCTAAACCGGTTTGGCATCCACTT
This sequence comes from Chlorocebus sabaeus, assembly GCF_047675955.1. Taxonomy (NCBI): domain Eukaryota; kingdom Metazoa; phylum Chordata; class Mammalia; order Primates; family Cercopithecidae; genus Chlorocebus; species Chlorocebus sabaeus. The sequence goes on along the minus strand of NC_132921.1, from coordinate 32,800,766 downwards.
TTTTGTTCATGGAAGTGGTTACATAGGTTCCTGCATGCAATGCAGATGGCCAACAGCCACTCCCTCAGTAGTGGTATTTCCCAGAAGGCAGGGAAGAGGCCTGTCTTGCAAGATGAGGTCACTATACTCTCCAATTCCTCTGTGCTCCAATCTTACAGAAAAAGCTACTTATCAAACCGTTCTGCATGGCCCAAACTCAGTCTTTGAATCGGATTCTAAAATGTATTTCTGCATATCAACATTCTCCAACAGCAATACAGTGTGAGGAAAGTAACCTTCAGAATCCTGAACCATCCCTCCCTCCCAAACCACAAGCAGATTCCTGCCAAGAGCTAGCATATTTTCAAAACATCATTACCACTCCTGATAGCAATCCCAGTGCCCAGTTTTTGATACCAAAAATTAACGGAAGCAGTAAAACATCTAATTTGTTGAACAATTTGGAAGGACTGTGCTGATCTACCAATGAGATCAGCCTCTTGATAGACAACACTTTTCTTCAAGGAGTGTATTTGCTATGAGATTGCCAACAATGCTTTGTCACAGCCTCCTGTAACTGATGAGAGGAGAAACACCACAATGTTGGCTCATCAGGACATCTTTGGCATATTCCAAAAGCAAACTGGGGGCCCCTGAGCCCTTGACCACATCACATCCACCAAAGCACATTCCTTCACCGTGCTGGCACTGAGGCACATCAGATATGATCAACTGTTTACATGGTATCCACCGCCTCTAAGTGCTGCACTGTGCCAACCTTTCTGAGGCAGTACCATCTGCAACCCAGAGGGCAGCATACGACTGCCCAAAAAGATCAGGCAGCGAATCTTTCAGCTACACAGCACCTCACAGCTGATACCTCCTCATCCCGTCCATTCCAGCCCTGTCACAGCGGCATCTCCCTCCCACATTCCAAGCTACTCGGAGCCACATCTATCAGCTAAGCAAAGTGCCCTTGGCGGGGACCTCCTTTTACAAACTGGTTGAGGCAGTCATGTTTCACATTTCAATGATTTTTGTTTGTGTTCATGCAACTGTAGCTAATAACAAAAATGACTTCATGAAGTATAGTACAATCAGCAGATCTTCTGAAATGAATTGCTACCAAGGTTGTCAGCTTTCCAAGACACAAGATGATTCACGACCTCATGTAGACAGACCTCCAGTGAATGCAAAGCCCAGCCAAGCCTACTAATATTTTTTTCTTTTTTCCTCCCCATACTGCCACCTCATCACTCTCCAAAAAGTCATGCACAGCAATTAATCCATCCTGACATACAGAACTTGCAGTGGGGAGAGAGCTTGGTTCATTTTTGTCAGGGTGGTACCCCCTCCACTCTCCCAGGAGATGGGCAAACAAGGGCACCATTCGTGTTCTGGTTTTCCTCTCCATCAGATTTCATAAGCAATGGCTTTTTACTTTTTCTACCTGTCACGTTTAGGAAGAAGGGAAATCCCTGGCTGCAGTTCTGGGCAGAAACAGCACGAATCTCCTGGGGCACACAATCTTAGTTTCTCCTCCTATCTTATTTCATTACCATCAGGCCCCACCAGCAGCCCAAGTGCTGGATACTGTGGGAAATTTTCTGCAGTGCATTCCTGACGGTGTCCATGAGCACCTTCCCTAACAAAGGCAGAGTCACTGGGCCAGAGTCTCCTTCTAAAGGCAAGTTGGGCAGAAACAGCTTAATTCCGCAGAGACCAGGTGCTTCTAACAAACCAGATTTGTTCAAGCTGCACGAGGACCCCATGGAGCTGGCCCCTCCCATGCCTGGCTGGACTCCGGGTGATTATTTCACTAGCAGTAACGAAAGACGAGAAAGCACAATTGTGATGCAAATGCTCATTTGCTCTGAGATCCCAAATGACAGTTCAGGTGACTTCAAACATTCCATCCATGTCTAAATCCTAATAAATTTCATATTTTAGCCATTAGGCAGGAAAAGAATTCTATTTGAAAGAAAAATATCAAAAATTGTTCAAATTATTAGAGGTACAACATTACAGGCAAAGAACATTTCAAGGGAATTAGTGTCTCCTTTTTGCATAACATAAGGTGGTTTTTAGGTGCTGGTTTTAGACAAGGTAGCTATCCTGATGCAGGAGTCAGACTACAAAAGCTCCCCACACCAACCTCTTAGCTTACATCATCAGGAGACTCGCTACTCCAACTTTGGGTGCCTTTCGCATTATTGTTTGTACTGTAGTAGTGACTCAGGTCTCATTTCCACTGTTTCAGGCCTCCTTAAGTATATGCCTTGTTATGGGTGGCGTTCTCTTCCAATAGAGCAAGCGTTCCCAACCTGGCTAATGACACTATTTTGTCAGATCTGCTAATCCATCTACCAGTTATCCGTGAGTTAGAGTCTACTGAGAAAGACACACACCAACACAGCATAACTGACGACTGTGACCATCCCCCCACTTAACAGAACTTCTGTTTAAGGGAAATGCCCCCTTGATGATAAGGTATTCACATACATTATTTGGAATCTGTGACTCAATGTCTCTTTGGAATTAAATCCATTTAATTAAAAATTTTTCAAATTGTGATTTTTTTTTAATCAAGTTCCAGGATACATGTGCAAGATGTGTAGGTTTGCTACACAGGTAAATGTGTGCCATGGTGGTTTGCTGCACCTATCAATCCATCACCTAGGTATTAAGTCCCGCATGCATTAGCTATTTATCCTGATGCTCTCCCTCTCACCACCCCTCCAACAGGCCCTAGTGTGTGTTGTTCCCCTCCCTGTGTCAATATGTTCTCATTGTTCTCTGATGCTTCTTAAAAATTGAGTTTCTATCAACAGAGTGAAATAGAAAATGTTCCTTCTTGGAACTGAAGCTAGGTTAAGAAATCTCAAAACCGGGAGTCTATTCAGTGTTGTTGACACATTATCCCCTCAACAGATCACTTTGTGGAGGTCCCACCAATGCCCTTCTTTCTGGAGGAGTTTGCAGCTTGTTAGGTATCTGTCAGGGCTTTGGAGCATCTATATATGCTGGGCACAGGCCCCACACTGCAGTGGTGGGAAAATCAATAGAGGATCAAGGGTTGACCTGCAGTTTTTCAAATCTGGAAAGCTAACTAGTAATCAACTCAGGGGAGAGATGCATCTACCAGAATGCCACTGATTAACACTTTTAAAATAACCTGGGCCAGGCACAGTGGTTCATGTCTGTAATCCCAAGACTTTGGGTGGCTGAGGCAGGAGGATCACTTGAGTCCAGGAGTTTGAGAACAGTCTGGGCAACACGGCAAGACCCTATCTTTACCAAAACTAGGAAAACTGGCCGGGCACGGTGGCAGGTGCCTGTGGCCCCAGCTACCTGGGTTCAGGTGGGAGGATCACTTGAGTTCAGGTAGCTGAGACTTCAGTGAGCCGTGATCATGCCACTGCATTCCAGCCTGGGCAACAGCATAACATTGTGTTTCAAAAAACAAAGAAACGCCGGGTGCAGTGGCTCACGCCTGTCATCCCAGGACTTTGGGAGGCCAAGTCAGGCGAATCACTTGAGGTCAGGAGGTCGAGACCAGCCTGGCCAATATGGTGAAACCCCGTCTCTACCAAAAATACAAAAATTCACCAGGCATGGTGGTGTGCACCTGTAGTCCCAACTACTCAGGAGACTGAAGCAGGAGAATCACTGGAACCCAGGAAGCAGAGGTTGCAGTGAGCTGAGATCATGCCATTGCAACTGCAGCCTGGGCACGACACAGCCAGACTCCATCTCAAAAAAGAAAGAAAGAAAGGAAGAGATAAGATAACCTGGCTGGAAAACCAGGGCTAGATTTTCCTTCCCCAGGGTCACATTCACTCAGCATCAAGATTTGTGTCAAAAAAAGGCGTTAGAGAGTTCCAGTTACAATGCTGTTAGAGGCCTCTCTTCCACCTCGAGGTTTGGATGGCTTGCCCAGTCAAGCATGCTCCCACCAAAGTGACAGACAACTCATACAAAACCTTGTTCCTGTCCTCCTCCTTTTTCAGCGACCAGAAGAGTCATCACCTTATGCCAGGTACATTCCAGCACTATTGAACAGGTGGAGGGGTCTCTGTATTAGTTAGTATGCCCTTCATATCAAGCCCTCAGGACTTGCCTGCCACACACTTTATGAGGAATCCCTCAGGGTGGGTCCACCTAACTGATGGGTAATTGCACCCATTATACAAGCACTAAGGTAACTTCATCCTAACCTTGTCCTCAAATCCTATCTGAAACCTTAAGCATCCTGTGCCCTGAATACTGGTAACAGCAGCCCAAATTATTTTTGGGTATGGCCATGCTTAGTTTTTTAGTTAAACCTCAGAAAAGAGAGACACAAGCAAGTACATTTGCTAACTCTTCTGTTTAAACATCAGGTTTTAAAAACATCCATCACCCCAATAACACACAGCTAACCTGGTACATCTCAATTCCAGGCTATTATAGTAGACCTTAAACCCTTTACAGTTGACCTTAAAGCATTATCTTTAGTTTACTGGGACTTTTTCATTTTAAAAACTATAAGCTCGTTGAAAAAGTAAAATTTAAGCTGCATAGTACACATAATAAAAAGTAAAATATTCCTCCTTACTCCCACTCCCCACCCCCACCTACCAAAAGAAACCACTTATCAGTTTGAAGTTTTGATTTCATAAGATTCCTCTTCGGGAAATTAGGTTGAGTCAAAGGTCTTACACAGAAAATACCACTGAGAGGAACACAATGCATGATTGAGAAGGGGGAATTATAGCTACTTTTCCCAGCGATACAACCTACAGCATTTCCATCTTTAGTGTAACCAAGTATATAACATTATACTTTATGAAGATCACAATCTTGGATATCAATTTTTACTGCATTTGGAAAGAACTGCCAATCTTGAATGCACATACTGAATCAATGGTTTCAGTCTTTTAGGTGAATATAAAAGATGCCTGGAAAGAGAGATGCCTTTAAAGAGAGAATCCCCTGGAAAGGATATTAAAGATCTATGTGAGTTAAGTGAACCCCCTAAGCATCTTTTCACGACTGCCCCTCTGGCAAGCAAGCCCCTGCTGGGAAAAGGCTCTGGTACACTGTTTGAACAAAGACAAAAGAATCTTACATCTTTCCTTAGGAAAATCTTTGCTGTATATTGCAGAAGGCTCCTTCTAACTTTTGTCTCGTAGTGTAAATTCACAACTTGAAAACTCAAAGGATATTACTGAGCACTCCCTATGTATGAAGCAATGTGCTGGGTGCTTTCATAAGCCTCACTGTATGTCTCCAAGTACTTTAAGGCATGAGACTTTCTATTGCTGACCCCAAAATAAGAAAGCTTAAGTTTCGTAAGTGACAGGTATAAAGGACTGACATTTGTTTCCATTCATCCCCACTCCATTCCACATTCTGATCCATATTATGCAACCTCCCACTTCAGTGTAGATATGATTGATCAACTGTCCCAACCTCTAGAGACTCGATTTAAAAACAGATGAAAAATAAGTTTTAAAAGACAAATTGCTCTAAAAATCACAACTGACTGACTCCATGAAAGGTCATGGACATGCTTTCTCTCCCAGCTATTTGTCCTCTAACCCAAACCCTACTGGCTGTTTAGGATCTGGTTTAAGACCCATCTCCCTCCAAGAAGCCCTCTCCCCCTGCTTCCTCAGCTTCCCCAGCCGAGAAAGGCAATGATCCATAGGCAAGAGATTATCTCCTATGCCTAGGGGTCCTTTCATCCATTGCTTTAAAGCAATATATAAACCTGAATGTTCAAGTCTCCAAAATAAACCAAGCCAAGCCCATCTGCTATCTGGCCCCATGGGTAAGGCAAAAACACTTTCCTATCATTTGTAGAAACCTATATATTCACCATTAAAGGCCACTGCTGCCCTGGGGCCTGACAGTCTAGGTTAAAAAAACAACTCAGAAATAAAATAAACCATTAGACAAAGTTGTTAAATTTCACATAAAGCAGGTTCTATGGTATTTATATTGTACTTTTATGAAGTACCACATGGGGCCTTGGCTGATTTTTGTTAATTCTGAATTATTCAGCACTGCATTGATAGATTGCTAATTAAAATATAACCCCTAAGGCACCAGCCCTGCTAAGAATGGTGCTCTTGGCTTCATTACTCCCTCTAACAGCATCCGAGTCAAACCTCCTCATTTGCCTCCCTCCCGTCACTGCCAAAGCACAGCAAGGCCTTCGACCTTACAAGTCAACTTGTTCCACAGCTAAGGGAGTAAAGTGGAAAATCTGGCAACAAGGTAATTTACTGAGAGTGCTTTGAAAGGCCTGCAGTTCCAGAAGACTCAGGAAAGGAAAGATAGTTCTGACACCTGGCATTCTAGAAAACAGGCTGTCTCTTCCTTGAATATGCCTGGATTCTCTTTGTCTCTCAGGTCAGAGGGGAGGGGAACAGCTGCCCCTGTCAGGAGGCCCTTCTCCAACTCTCCTACTTGCTTCAGTCCCCAGGATAAGCTGGGGCTTCCCCACGCCCTGCTCCTCAGAGACATCGGTACCATCCAGGACAGGTGTGTTCCAGGGACAGGGGAGAAGGTCTCCAGGACCCTTCCCACTAGACCCCCACCACTGTTCCAACCCTGTGTGAATCTCAGACACCATGACCCCTAACCAGGTCTTGGTCAACCACCCTCCTCACTTTCTTATTTTGGTCTTAAGTGTCCAAAACACTCAGACTTTAATTTTTTAGTAATGTTTTAAAAGATGACATAAATGGAAAAGTATAGAAATCCTAAAGAACAGCTCAATGAACTTTCATAAATTCACATACCTGTATAAGCAGCATTCAGATTAGAAGTTACATTATCAACATTCCAGAAACCCCATGCCTGTACCCACTTCTAGCCAGAAATGTGTTTTCCATCAGAAATGTATTATTTCGATCCTCTAAGCAACTATTACTTCTGAGTGATCTGTCCCTATAAAGTCAGAGAGAAGGGGAAAAAAGCTATATAGGGGGCTTGGCACAGTGGCTCACTCCTGTAATCCCAGCCCTTTGGGAGGCCAAGGTGGAGGACTGCTTGAGCCCAAGGGTTTGAGACCATCCTGGGCAACATAGGGAGACCCCATGCCAGGGAGGGAGGAAGGGAGGGAGGGAGGGAAGGTAGGGAGGGAGGAAGGAAGCTAGCTAGCTGTGGCAGCACATGCCTGTGGTCCCTGCTATTCAAGAGGCTGAGGTAGGAGGATCCCTTGAGCCCAGGAGGCTGCAGTGAGCTATAATGATGCCAGTACACTCCAGTCTGGGCAAAGAGCAAGACCCTATCTCGAAAAAGAAAAGCTATATAGGAAATGCAGGGGAGGGTAATGAGTCAGCATTTAATCAAGTCTCTCCTGAGGACCAGGTAACACGACAGGTAGAGAAACCTGGCATACACTATGTTAAGCAAATGATCAAAGTTACCACCACCAGTAACAGGACAAATTAGACATAACATGCCACCACATGGGTTGCAATCATCATCACGGTATCCAGAGAAAAAGACATGGCCCAAGTGGAGAATCTCTCTCAAGTGACTGGATGTAATCTACACAAACTGTCCAGGCCATGAAAGTCAAGGAAATACTGAGGAAACGTTCCAGATTGGAAGAGACTAGAAGAGACGACAAGTGGGTGTGATATGTAACCCTGGATTGGTACCGTTACTATAAAGGGTATTACTGAGTCAATGGACAAAACTTGAAACCCAATTCAACGTATACGAGTGTGCCTTGAATTACTCTTGCAACTTTCCTGAAGTCTGAAAGGATTTCAAAACACAGTATTTTTAAGAAATTTTTGCTCTTCACCTTTCCACCTGCTTTACACCTAGAATACAGATGTGAGGATCAAGTCCCATGATGAGCAAGGCTAGCAGGACAATGAGACAGGAGCTGTGGACCTGCTACATGGGCCCCAGACTGCCCACCTCCAAACATACTGTAGTGTGGAATAAAATAAACTCCTTGACGATCGATGTCACGGTATTAGGGTTTTCTGTTACAGTCAAAGAAGTCATAACTGATATATTTAATAAGTAGAAGACAGAAGACTATGATTCCATTACTATTTTCCCACTATTGCTAAAAGAAAAACTCACCAAAAAGTTAAAAGAAAAGTTGTGACTTGCTGCATGGACCAGAGGGCAGAGAAGCTGTGAGAATACATTTTGTCCGGCGTGGGCAGTGAGGAAAGGAGGCTTGGCCAGAAGCATCAGTAGCAGGGCCTCTAGGATCTCTGTAGCACCGCAGCACCACAATGAGTCAAAGCAGGCTTTCAAGTGGGGCCGTTTGACTAGACCACCATGAGAACACCGCCTCTATGAGAAAGATCCTAGATGCTAGACTTAAGGTAACCTTTAGAATATTACCTACAAATAGGGACTTTGATAAATAGCTATTCATGTATAATTTGACTTTGTTTCTTAGAAAACATTCTATAATTTTCTAATCACATTTTTATTACCATGATACCTCATGTTGGGCCAATATGCCCTCCTCTTTAAAGTTTCCTTTTACCACTATTTTGCTTTCTTCTCACTCCAAACAGTACTGTGAGTAACTCCAATTGTTTCCATTTAACACATAAGAAAAAGTTGAGGAAGATTAAACCACTGGTCCAAGGTCTGACAGCAAGGAACTGGCATAAATGGAACGAGAATTCTGAACCACGACTCCCAGTGTTCTCCTAATCCACACAGTATATATCATTAACAACACTGCCAGTTCAACATGGCTTCATTTTTTGAGATTAGAAGATTATATTATGAATGACTAGAAAAGAGTAAGAGTAAACAGGAAAAAAGACATTTTACCCAACCTTAGAAGAAAGAATGCACAGGAAAGTCAGCATTCAATCTTTCTCTACTTGATCACATTGGTTTCAGAAGTGAAGAGTTGCAAAATCCTGTTACCCCGTGGTGAACCCACACCTGCCTCTCTGAGGCTGTCTCTCCTTGCAGCTAGCATCCCCTCAGCTAGTATTTGCCAGGCCCTCAAAACCCTACAGAAATCCCAGAATCTTGGGATGCTTGGTCGCCAGTCTCACACAGCCCTGTTCTCAAATCTGCAAGTCCTGAATGCCTGTTCCATAAGTCAGTGCTGGGCACTTGGCACGATCTTCGCCCTCACAGATAAGTTGAGGAAATAAGGCAAATATGCAAAAAGTAAAGCAATCATCCAAGAGATATTAAATAACACTGCAGGCCAACGACAGCAGCAGAGGCATGAGAGGAGATGCCAAGACCATGGAATGGATGGACATTATTTACAGTAACTGTCTCCGTACAGAGAATAGAGTTCCTTAGGCTGAAGAAGTCAGGAAGGGCTTATAGAGAAGCTGCAATTTGACCTTGGTCTCGAGAGAGACAATAAACTTAGAAATACAAAGGTAAAGAACATTTCAGGCAAATACAGCATGGATATGGAAAACTCAAGGTACATTCAGACGATTATGAGTGGTCTGATTCTGCTGGGGAAAGAGTGGATCATGCAAGGCAATAATCAACTGATAAATGATCAGTTACTATGCTCTGGCTACAAGGGAGGCTTCAACCCAGCTTGAACAGAAGGGCATTTCTATCTCATGTGTCTAGAAGTCCAGAGTTCTGGTGGGTTCTGCAACGTTGTTTCAGCCCAAGGCACATGGTTGCACAGAGGAGGGGTTTTGTCGAGATGTTGAAATGGAGGTGTGGATGATCCCAGATGGGCAACCAACCACCATAAATGGTTATTGTTTAGTGTCGATCCCCACCCCATGTATTTCACCCTTAAAGAGGAAAGATTACAGAGAGAAAGCCACAAGAGGATCCTCATGTAACAGCCAAATCCAAAACTCAATTCAGAAAAATCTGCAGCAATGGATCTTCCTCCCTGTGCCTATTTATTAAAAGACATATATATGAATTCTTAAGAGGATTAAACCAGAATGACTGTTCAGTGTCTGTGGAATCAGCAAAGACCTTCATTCTAACCACCCCTGGAGACCTGTGTTCATTAGGGCAGAACTCCAGGAGTTTGAGACCAGCCTGCACAACGAGGCAAGACCCCATCTCTACAAAAACTTCAAAAATCAGTCAGGCATGGTGGCAGACACCTGTAGTCCCAACTACTTGGGAGGCTGAAGGGGAAGGATCACTTGAGCCCAGAAGGTTGAGGCTGCAGTGAGCCATAATCATGTCATTGCACTTCAGCCTAGGTGATAGACTGAGACCCTGACAAAAAAAGACCAAAAAAAAAAAAAAAAAAAAAAAGGCAGAATTGTGTTAGCACATTAGTGAGTGCAAAGAGATTGGCCAGACTGTTGTGTCTCTTATAGGATGGCCCAGATGAGAAAGTACACTGATATCCAGGACTAGAGAATCGGATTCCCAATGTATTCCTGATACTACAAGGTCCTACCACTGTGAGTTTTGTTATACATGGAATTGGCCAAACCCAGTATCCAAGCAAGACTCTCATGCAGTGGGTAGATGACTCTCCCTCAATGATACTGAAAGATCTGTAAAACGATTTAGACAAGTCTGCCAAATGCAGCATTGCCCTATAAAGTGAATCTATGGTTATGTCACTCATTCATTTTAAATGTTTACCAAGCACCTTCTATGTGCTACATGTGTCCTAGGCACTGGAGATTCGGCAATGAACAGGACAAGTGCTGCTCTCCTCTCAAGGACCTCAGGATCCAGGTAAGGACAATAAGCAAACAAGAGAGCCAGCTATGGGAAGAGAAAAACAAAACAGGGCATGATCTGAGTAGGCAATGGAGAAGCCCTCCCAGAGGAGGCGACTTGGCAGAGGCCTGAATGACAGGAAGCCCCCAATGCAAAGACCTGGGAAAGAACATCTATGAACTAGGAGTAGGTACAAAGGCACTGAGGTGGCCAGACATCTGCAATGGTCAGTGAACAAGGAAGCCAGTGTGGGCCAGGCACGGTGGCTCACGCCTGGAATCTCAGTACCTTGGGAGGCCAAGGTGGGTGAATCACCTGAGATCAGGGGTTCAAGACCAGCCTGGCCAACATGGCAAAACCCCGTCGCTACTAAAAACACACAAAAAATTAGCTGGGCGTGGTGGCACAAGCCTGTAATCCCAGTTACTTGGAAGGCTGACACAGGAGAATCACTTAAACCTGGGAAGTGGAGGTTGCAGTGAACCAAGATCGCGCTACTGCACTTCAACTTGGGCAACAGAGCGAAACTCCAAAAACAAAAAACAAAGAGGAGGCCAGAGTGGATGGATGCAGCAGGTAAGGAAGACAAGGATGCTAATGGGCCAGGGTAGCAGGGCCCAGATTACAGGAGGCCTCATGGGCCTGGTAAGGGGTTTGGATTTTATTCCAAAAGCTAAGGGAAGCATCTACATGATTTCCAAGAGAGGGGTGATGGAGCCCAACTGATATTAGATTGATCTGGCTGATGCATAGAGAACAGACTGGAAGGAGACAAGGGAAGATGCAGGGAGTCCGTTGGAAAACAGTTTCCATTATGCAGGCCAGAGACCATGGTGGTTGGAGGCCAGAGCCGTCAGGGGGGCAAGAAGAGCGAGGATTCAAGTAATGTTTGGAAGCTGAGCCAACAGGACTTGCTGATGGAGTGGGGAAATCACAGATGATGCCCGGATCTGGGGCTTAGGCTGCTGGATCATGCCTCTTACTGGGATGGTGAGAGCTGGGAGGAGAAACAGGAATAGCAACATACAAGTTTTTTTTTTTTCTTTTATCATTTATTTGGTTTGTTTTATTCAGCATTCCATGTGAACTTTTAATTCAACGAATATTGACTGCCTTATGTTAAATGCTAGATACTGTGTTTGGCCCTAAAATGGAGCCAGTGGGTAAAAAGATAATAGATTGTTTTTTCCTCTAGAAAGCCTTTCCCCATCTCATTTGTTATGGGTTGAGCAGTAATATGACCAAGTTTGTTAATACTGTGGAGATGAAATCCAGTAGGCATTTGTAAGGACTTCAGAGCATCTTTTTTTTTATTATACTTTAAGTTCTAGAGTACACGCGCACAATGTGCAGGTTTGTTACATATATGTGCCATGTTGCTGTATCTAACTCATCATTTACATTAGGTATATCTCCTAATGCTATCCCTCCCCCTACCCAACAACAGGCCCTAGTGTGTGATGTTCCGCTTTCTGGGTCCAAGTGTTCTTCTCATTGTTCAATTCTCACCTATGAGTGAGAACATGTGGTGTCTGGTTTTTTGTCCTTGTGATAGTTTGCTGAGAATGATGGTTTCCAGCTTCATCTATGTCCCTACAAAGGACATGAACTCATCCTTTTTTATGGCTGCATAGTATTCCATGGTATATATGTGCCACATTTTCTTAATCCAGTCTATCATTGACGGACATTTGGGTTGGTTCCAAGTCTTTGCTATTGTGAATAGCGACACAATAAACACACGTGTGCACATACAAGCTTGTTTCTAAGTATCTTTTATTGTGAGGCAGCAACTTTTGAAAAGGCACACACTTTCAGACTGAACCATTTCACTTCCTGTAATGGGTCAGCATGATGGCAAATGTTGTGTATCAAACTGACTGAGCCAAAGGATGTCCAGATACCTGGTGAAACATTCTTTCTGGGTGTGTCTGTGTGGGTGTTTCTGGAAGAGATTAGCATTGGAATCAGACTGAGTACAGAAGATCTACCCTCACCAATATGGGTAGGCCATCACCCAATCCACTAAGGGCCCAAATAGAACAAAATGAAAGAAGGAGGGCAAATTATCTCAAGTTGGGACACTGAGCTTCTCCTGCCTGGGGACATGGGGGCCCTCAGACTCCGCTACTTACATCAGTGACCCCATTCCCAGTACTAAATCTGTGTTAGTGTTCTGCAGATAAACAGAATAGGATAAAGATACATAAAAGGAGGTTTATTATGAAAACTGGCTCATGTGGAACTTAATTCCTTTGGACACAAACAAGCTACTGAGCCTCCAGGAAAACACACACAGCAAGTATTGCAGGGGATGGTGCACTCTCACTCCCATCAGCCCCTAGTTCCTGAGAAGGTACAGCACCAACATCAGGATGTCATGTGCTAGAACCCTGACATCAGGGGTGGAAGCCCTGCTTTCCAGTCCTATCTTGCAGTGTGAGTTTGAGCATGTCGCTGAACAGCTCAGGGTCTCAGCTCCCTCTTTATCCTCCCTACCTCAGGGGGCTCTTGAGACAAGAAAAGGACAACTAAACGGGAGAACATCACAGAAAACAAAGCATATACCAACAAAAGATGACACTGCTGTTAAGAACAGACTCCTGATGTTTTCTGAAGGGGAAAAGTAGAAGCCATTGTGAGTTCCTTCAGGGTCACTTCTCCTTTCCTACATGGCCAGAATTAGGGGGTAGCAGTGGGGTGGTAATGTACAGGTATTGATGCACATGTGTGAAGTGGAAAATGCCTTATTTTTCTTTCGTTTGATTGATCATACAAATGCCTTAAATAGGTGCTAGTGATTTGCCCAGTGCAGACATGCTGCAACTGCAGAAGGTGTCTGGCTTCAGACATCAGGCCCTGTTCCTGGAAGAACACACCCCATGCCAAGTCTCTGGTCAACTGACAAGCAGAGTGATGGCTGGAGGAGTCTGAGGGCAGCCAGCCAGGCCACTGGCACATCCTGGATCTGTCGCTAATGAGATGCTTGATCTAAAGCTAAATCATCAGCTTCCAGGACACCATGGGGGAACTGACATCTAAAGAAAGGCAAACTAGGTCCTAGCCAGCCTCTCAGGGGGATCTGATCCATGTCCCCTCAGTAGCCATTCCTCTAGGGTTGACCCAAGCAACATTCTGCACAAGGGGATTCATGCAGTGCCAGACTGCCAGGTGGCAGAGGCCACACCATGCCTGCCTCCCTCTTGACTTTCACTCTCCTCCCCCATCTTGATCATCCTTCCTCTCTCTAATCTCCTTCATTTGTTCTCATCCCTCTTCTGTCTGCATCCAAGCTTGCAACCTACAAGCCACTTTATCCTAAAAGACAACAGGTGGTCCTCTTCCATTGTCTTCCTACCTCCCACCACTAAATAACCACAACATGGAACTAAAGCATGTTTTAAACTTTATTCTGAATCAGTAAAAGCTTGATGATTTCTATTCTTAAGATCAAGTGAGTTGGAAACCTATTTCTTTAAGAAAAACAAAAACCATCAAATTTATTTAGGTTTATTTTTATGGGTAAGTAGAATCTCGAGAAAATGACTTACTCCTTCCTTCTTTTACTATGTGAAGTTATGCTTTGTCACTGCAATTTCATCCTCCCCAATAAGCAGTCATTTCTAGACACATTTCAGGTGGGCAAGAAGTTTCAAGGTCATAAAGGTCAAATTCTTACTCAAAGGCACTCCCTTATGGCATCCTTGCTGGAAAGCACAGCTGGCTCAGGTACCTGCAGAGATGAAGACCTCACTTCTGCACAGGCAGCCCATTCCACCACAGAGGGGTTGAGGGGTGTTCAACTCACCATGTGCCTCTGCACCAAGCTAAGTCCGCCTTCCCACAACACATACCCATTGCTGGTCATACTGCTCTTTGGAAGAACTCAGAGTGGAAATACATGAATTCCACATGACAGCCATGCAGTATTTTAGGATTATATCTCCTTTTCCCTAGACTATAAGTCCTGGATCCCCGAGCCATTCCTCACATGCTATGGTTTCCAGGCACTTTGCTGTCCTGGGCATCTACCTCTGGATAAGCTCCATTTACTAAGGTACCCTTAAAAAATGTCATTGAAATCAGAATATATTATCATGGAGTCACATCTTATTGGGAGGGAGTTGGCTTAATGCTAAAGTCAATATTAAAGCAAAAATCATGCAGCACCAACACTACCCTTGGAAATACCTTGCACTTTCCATGACCGTGGATGTTCTAACTTCAAGAGGCTCTGAACTGCCTAAACAGATCCTCCTTCCCACTCTCGTCCCTGGGGTATCCTCACTGAGCTGGTCAATGGTTCACACAACTGAAGTTATTTTTTCTCATTTTGTTCGTTGTTTCCTTGGGGATTTGTGTTCACTTATGCCTAGCACACATAACTGCATTTCTGAAATTTAAATGCATCCATGAGCCAGATTTACCCAAGCTGTAAAAATAGTTGCCACTGTTACTTAGTCCTCTTCAAAGGTGTTTTCCTAGAGTCTTCAGAAGTTCATCCTCTCTTGCACACCTGGTCCCTGATCATGAACTAGCTCAGATATTAACCACTGTTTGCCACAGTGAATACATTAAAAAAAAGTATCATTTCTTAGGACCCACCGTACTCGGCAACTTCACAGAAAACACTTGAGATGCATAAACTTAGCTCAGCAGGGAAGTGCAACCACTGACCCTCTAGCAAAACACAAAAAGCACAAGGCAAGATTTTAAATTCCAGTGTTAAGCCAAGAGTTTACTTATTGAGTGAGATTCAGCAGAAAACAGTTATAACCTAAATTTGGCTGGCACTAAGCTGCCTCACTTTAGATACAGGCTACCATTCCAGGGCTTCGGGTATTATTTACAGCTCCAGACACATCATCATTCTTTGGCCAGCATTTAGGCAGTTTCTGATTTCTGAGATGGTTCACATTGCAATGTGAGCGCAATTCAGACGGACACTCTTCGCATCTGTTCCATTAAGTAAGAACTCTCTCCACAGCTAGTGTTGTGTGACTCCAGTGGCCTGCTGAATGGGGTTTGGTTTCACGCTGCCAGTCAGATTTCAGGGATATTAACACAGTGGACTATCCCCAGAGCCTTTATTAAGGATGGATTACAGAAGGTTAAAGTGTGAGGCAAGGAAGGGAGTGGAGGAAGCAACTGGAGGGGGAAAAAAAGGTGAGGACCTAGAACACTTTTAGAAGAGGAGATAAACAAAATCCAAGGAAAAAAATGTTTGTTATTATACTAATAAATAAATGGCAAATCTTGGGGCCCATAGCCCAGCATTATTTTAGGGGGTGATAGCAGGTTAAAACTCTTCTAGACATGAAAACCACCAGCCACCACCAGAATGTAGGCAGAGATTGATGATAGTTTAGACTCCGGCAGAAGGATGCAGGTTCCATAAATAACCATAATCCAGCAAGAAGTGGAAACCAGGCCTAGAACAAGCCTCCCAAATCCAATTCTACAAGAGACACAGCATCTGTATTTGATGTACCCAAAGTGGAAAAACCAGGTCTCTGGTACAAGCAACCTCCTGTTTTGATGGAAACATGGCTCCCAGTGACTAAGCCATCTTGAGAAGTTCCTTCAGCTGAAGTGGGCAAAGCCACCTGAACCAGGTAGAGGAAGCTGCCCAGGAGTCAGCAATTAAGCTTCTACAAAAGCTTCAGAGCTTGTGTCATAATGACAGGGACAGCGGTGCATAGTGGAGCCAATCTAAACTGGAACCAGAGATTCAGAAAGGGCATTAAAACCACAGCAGAGGTGAGAAGACAGGGAAAAGAGCCAAGGACAAGACTAACTGAGCCACCTTGCCAGCACTAGCACAGAAGGTAACGCACCCCTGCTGCTGATGGGATAGCCTGCTCCCTAAAGCCATGGAAGTCTTCAGTATTTTTCTTGTCCCCTAGTACTGTGCTGGCCTATTAGGCCACGGTTCTCAGACCAGCTAAGCCTGGTTCCTGAAAGAGCCTCACCTCCCTTAATGCCTAAAGCATCCTTAGAATGAAGCCTATGCCTTGAAGTGCCCTTGGACCCAAAATAGCCAAGAATACCAAGTGCTAGGAGGGACAAAGAGAGATACAAGCATCCTGTTGGTGGTATCAATGTGGGATGCTCTTCTCAACACAAAGTGCAGGAAGGGTCCACAACCATAAGCTATGGAACACTTAGGTCCAGAACTCTAGGGCTAAAGATCTGACAGGTGGTCCTCAAAACCAAGACCTTAAGACTCCTAAGGGCCTTCTCCACACCTGAAAAGGAAAAACATGTTGTAACCTCGAGGTTCCCCATCAATGCTGGTGATTTGTTAGGTGAAAGGACCCAATCCAAGGCTGGCCACTCAGAACCAGAGGAGCTGGAGCCAGTGATTCAGCAGAGAGCTCCCTTCCCAGCCACTCACCACACTGCCCTGCACCGGGCTGTAGCCTCCCAAGGACATGACCTTCTCCTAGTGATGTGGCTATCAGCAACTAATACAGTTCACATGTTACCTCATTTCATCAACAAGCCTGAGGGGTGTCCTCGACTCTTACTCCTGGTTTACAGATAACTGAAGCCTAGAGGTTATGCCTAAGATTACACAGCTAGAAAGCTGAGGAACCAGAAATCAAAACCCAGGCCAATCCCCCATCTAAACGCCTAACCTCTATTTTCCAGTCCTCCTTCCCAACCAACCAAAAAGCTACATTCCCCGAGTTTAGCTTTTTTTTTTTTTTTTTTTTTTTTTTTGAGGCGGAGTCTTGCTCTGTCGCCCAGGCTGGAGTGCAGTGGCACTATCTCGGCTCACTGCAAGCTCCACCTCCTGGGTTCACACCATTCTCCTGCCTCAGCCTCCCGAGTAGCTGGGACTACAGGCGCCTGCCACCACGCCCGGCTAATTTTTTTGTATTTTTAGTAGAGATGGGGTTTCACCGTGTTAGCCAGGATGGTCTCGATCTCCTGACCTCGTGATCCACCCATCTCAGCCTTCCAAAGTGCTGGGATTACAGGTTTGAGCCACCGCGCCCGGCCAGAGTTTAGCTTTTAAATTGTGGTAAGAGACACAAAATTTAGCATTGTCACCATTTTTTAAATGTACAGTTTAGTGGTATCAAGTACATTCACATTGTTGTACAATCCTCACAACCACCTACCTCCAAAGCTTTGTTTTAATCTTGAAAGATTGTAATTCTGTGTCCATTAAAAACCCTGCCATCACTCTATTTTCTGTCTCTATTAATTTGACCATTCTAGATACATTATATAAGTGGAAACACACACTTATCTTTGGGTAACTGGCTTATTTCACTTAGCAAAATGCCCTCAAGGTTCATCCTTTTTGTAGCAGATGTCAGAATTTCATTGTTTTTTAAGGTTGAATAAAACTGTGTGGACAGGCCACATCTCATTCATCCATTCATCCTTCCATGGACCATTCCTTGGAATAGTCAAAAGGCTGCTCCCTGCTTTTGATAATTATGGATAATGCTGCTCCATCTCATCTTTCATTCACTTACATTCAGCACCTGTCATCCTGCCTGACACAGCAGGGGGAAGAGAGTAAAAAGAGTATTCACCATCCACTTTCAAAAGTGCATTTTAGGAAATTAGGTGAAATGGGCTTTCCATGTGATTTTTAAATCAATAGATATTTATTAATGCTATTATACTTGTCATAACATTGAAGTAATTATATGTTCATATACTAAGTTAATTGTACTAACATACACATAATTTAAGTGGAATGATAAATCAGCATAACTATAAAATTCTATCTTTAAATTGTTAACCAAACAGACCAGAACTGCTATACATCCAAATGAGTATTTTCCTGACAATTTGGGAGGCTCTACATTTATTGATCACTGGGAACATTCAAAGCCTAACTAACTCCAGATAATGAGGGCTAGTAAGAGGCCTCACAAAATTGGCATCCATACCTGGAAGCCACACACAGTCCACAATAGCAATATAAGTCAGTGAGTCCTCTCCTCACCTTACTCAACCAGCTTAGTTGTGTGAATAGCTTAACTATTTCTAGAACAGAAAGCCTATCTTCCAGACAAAGGTATTGTCACCATAGGGAGGACTCAAAAGCACACACCATTAGGTTTGAAGCCAGTTTCTTAAGAGGTATTGATGAGCTATAGCATCTGCACCCCTCTGCCTAAGTGGCCATCCCAAAGGAAACAGAACGCATTCAGACGGTGCAGGATCTAGCATGCTGGTCATAAAAATCCATCATATTTTATGGGCATTGCCATCATTTTGGTGCCTGCAGCTTGTTTCATAGTCACACACATACACACAGTAAAATGGCAATTAAAAGAGCAAGCAGCTTGATAGCAAAGAAACACTAGTTTCTGGCTGAGGAGACATTCATTTTCCTTACTTTACAAATAAATATTATCCCTCATTAGGGAATTCAGGCAAATTGAAAATGTGATTAAATCTGATGATGGGAAGAGAGAAGGCAATTTATCTCCCTTTAATGTACTAATACCTCCTTAATGCTTATTCATATGACAAATGAACTGTTGGATTAGAAGAACTCAAGGTCAAATGCCTACTTTTGCCGGGGTATTCTCTTCCTCCCGGCCTTGTGTGCTGGCTGAACACATCCCAGTGGTGAGACAGTGCTCTGAACCTTTGTTGCCTGTGTAATGAATATGAAAGATGATCTGAACCTTCAGGCAAAAACTATGAGTACGGTTATCTTTCCTCAGTGAGAGAAGAAAATGAACCAACTCGATCTAGTTGTTCTTCCTGGATTCACTGTTTTCTGTTCCGAAAGCCATCAGCTTTGCTAGATCTAACAGGATGGGTGGAGATCCATATATGCCCCCACCTCATCATGCAAATACCCACGGGTCTTCATAAGACTGGTTTTAGGGGTGTTTGTTTTCTTCCTTTGACCAGTTTGACGGAGAAAAATTGTTAATAAAACCCTTTGAGTTAATTGAGGGAAAAATAGGAGACTATGCTCTTAACAAATGATAACCTTGAGAAGGTAAGGGCAAAAATATATGACCAAAATAATGTGTAAAATTAGGATATTCAAACACAAGGCAGTTAAATTAACTCTCTCAACCAGAATGTTACTTTGCTGATATTCCACATTCACACCTTGTGCTAAGCCTTTGAGCACTGTAATAAAGAAAAACAACATTTAATTATCTCCTGACAGGGGCTCCACATTCCACAGACTTAGGCAAGTGCCAGAGGAAACAGATGGGCTTTCTACTGGGTATGCCAAGCCAAAAGCCTTTCCAAAATCACAAAAGATAATGTTACAGTCAAGGTGGCTCCTTGGTGAGGAGAGGACTTTCCTCAAAGAGCCGTGTCTAGAACCAGGGAGGAGTTGGGGGGCTGTAGGTGAACTTTAAACCAATTAAATAATATTTGTTGAGTTCCTACAGTATGCAAAATCCTACCTTGGGAACTGTGAGGGATGTGAGGCTAAGATTCTACCTACAACTTCAATGACAGCAATTTTGCAAATATACACACTCAACCATCAATTGCATACCCAAAAGAAAGAGTAATGAAACGCTGAATCTAAAACTACCTACGACCTCAAAGCTTTTGATTTGGCTTTGCATCTTTTAATTTGGCATTATAACTCATCCTATTTTCAGCAGAACCCCTTTTTTTGGATAACTGATGATGCACAGTAATAAAATGAATACCTGTGAACTCACTACCCAAATTAGACTATTAATAGTACAGTTTCCCGTGCTGCTCCCCTGCCACTCCCACCTCCCAAATAATTATTCTAGACTGTTTTCTTTTCCTTCATTCCCTGGTTTTTCCTCAATTTTATCATATATATATCCTTTCAGAAATTCTAAGAATGGTATCATTCTGTATGTATTCTTCTCTAAAGCACATTAAATGATGATACCTAAGCTGGGCCTCATAGGAAATGAGGTAATATGTTCTAAGAGTGTATCATATGATTGGTGGGCTGTGCTAGGGTCTACAAGAACAGCTAGCAAAGAAAACTGAATGAGAGTCTAAAGCGAATGGCCAAGGCACATGAAGTAGATAGTGAAATATAGGACAACTTACTGGTCCAAATATTTCACCCTTTCACCTTCCAAGATACACAATATCCAAGTCACAGTATGAACAAAAATGGCATTTTATTGCCTGGTATTTTTTAATCTTGGAGGCTGGTCTCCCAAGCAAGGGACCTAAGCTTCTTAGTCCTGAAGACAGAAGTCTTTTAATTCTATGCAGAAGGCACCTGGATGTTCTCCTTCCTCTCAGGATTTCGTGTCACGGCATGTTTGAGTTTTATAATGGCAAAAGCTTATACTTTTTGCCATTATATAATGAAAGTCATTAACTTTTCAGGATGGGCCTCCCCATTCCTCCCCAAACTTCAGCAAAAAAGAGAAAAGCTGCAGAGTTTGTGTCACTATTAGAATTGTTCAAGGGAGGGTGATGATTCATGAGCCGGTAAGTTTTAAGAGGAGCATTATGAGCCATTAATGTGAGCTTATATGTATAAGCTTGCTCATTCTCACAGGCAAATTAGTGAGATCAGTGGAGCCCATCTATGCCTGGGTTGGGAAAACTTGAGGACTTTCTCCTGGGTCAAACTGCTCAATTGGAGGATGTTTCTGAAGTGCCTTAACAAACTCCCTGATAAGCACTTAACACAGTAACAGGGAATGAATTGGGTCCTGGATATACCACTACAAGGCACTCTCCTCAGATCATGAAGGGATCTGTCCAAGATGGCCAGAACAGACAACCTGAGTGAGGAAGGCAAGCTCATCTTCCATCAGACACCAATTTCCAGAGGGCAGGGCACACCCATAAAAGGCAAAGATCTTTGACCTAACGAGAAGATGCAGAAAGGCTTCCAGTAATCTCAGGGCATGGCCCAGAAAGAGAGCAAAATGCCTATTAAATGTCAAGCATGGTAGGAAGGAGACGGCTTTTCATTGGAGGATGTTAAGGGGCAGATGGAGCCAGGAAAAGTGGACCAAGGCCCTGAGAATGAAAGGATGGTTAGTTTTAGATCAGAAATACCTAATTTTAAGCTTCTTGAATTTCAAGTATGCTGTGGTTTAGATGTGATTCATTTGTCCTCAAAGCTCATGTTGAAATTTGATCCCCAATGTGGCGGTGTTGGGAGGTGGGGCCTAGTGGGACGTGTTTGGGTTATAGGGGTGGATCCCTCATGAATGGTATGATGCCATTCTCATGGTAATGAGTTCTCACTATAGTGAGACTGGATTCGTTCTCTTGGGAATGGATTTATTCCCACAACAGTGAGTTGTTATAAAGCCAGGATGCCTCTCAGATTTTGTCTTTTTGCACATGTCTGCTTCTGCTTTGATATTCTCCACCATGTTATGACATCACAACAGCCCTTGCCAGAAGCCAGGGCAATGCCCTTGAACTTCTCAACCTACAGAACTGTGAGCTAAATAAACCTTTTTGAAATAAATTAACTAGTCTGGGGTATGCTTTTACAGCAACACAAAATGGACTAAGTATACTTTGTTATACTTCGCGCCTTTTCAAAGATGTGGATCTCTTTTAGGACTACATGGCCTAATGAAAGCCAAAAGCAGGGGGTCTGCCTACATTAGGGACAGAGTTTTAAGAAGCACCAGGACACACATGGGGCTGGGTGTGGTGGTGGTGGCAGTGGCAAAAGAACACAAGCAGGATCAGACCCCCTGCCGTTCTTTCTGCACACGGACTCCATCCTTCTCTGATCTTGGTGGGTTTTCTATTGCTGGGGCAGGGAGAGTTGCAGGGCAGTGCTAGGTAGAAAGGACCCTCTATATTAGGGTCCCTTATATCCAAATGATGTTCTGATTCACCATAAATGGGACAGATACCTCATGGAAGGAAGTAGAACACAGTGGTCAGAAGCTGGGCCCTCAAGCCAGGCAGCTTTGGGAAAGTCACATAAGCCTGTGTTATTGTTAAATGAGCTAACACGTAGTGCTGAGAAGCGACCTGGCACAAAAGCGCTCCATAACCAGTAGTTTTCCAATTAGAGGGTTCAAAATACATAAGCTCAGAACAAATGAAGGGGAAAATACATGCCAGATGCTTTATTTTTTAAATGTACATATTGTATCCTGAATATTTTGGTTTCCATGTTTTCCTATCTCAAAATGTAGAGTGGACGGTGTGCTGTGACTCATGCCTATAATCCCAGCACTTTGGGAGGCTGAGGTGGGAGGATCACTTGAGACCAGGAGTTCAAGACCAGCCTGAGCAACATGATGAGACCCTATCTCTTTAAAAAAAAAAAAAAAAAAAAAAAAATTTCAGTTAGCTAAGCATGGTGTCACATGTCTGTTCCCAGCTATTTGGGAGGCTAAGGTGGGAGGATTGCTTGAGCCTAGGGGGTTGAGGCTGTAGTGAGCCATGATTGCACCACCACACACACTCCAGCCTGGGTGACAGAGTGAGACCCTGTCTCAAAAAAATAAAAATATAGAGTAGTCATTTAAATGAGCAAAAACAGTTATAAATAATGCCAGTTAATACAAACAGGAAATATAAGGAAAATAACACATAAATACCAAGCATATGAACAGAGGCTCATCCCTCGAATGAAAGTCAACTTTAAAACGTGCGTAAAACATTTAGTATGAATAAGGGTAAAAAAAAAAAAAAAAAAAGAGAAAGAAAGAACAATGACCCGAACTTAAGAGTGGTGAAGAAACAGACTGGTTCTCTTCTGGTGGCTATTGGCCATATCAACGAAGACTGCAAATGTGCATGCCAGCAATTCCACCTTTAGGAATTTATTCTGAGAAAATAAATGAGGTTACAAGAACATTGTGCAATATTTTTCACAGTATGAAAAGATAAACAATTTTTTGGTATGTTCAAAAAAGCTAGAAGATAGGATTTTGAATGTTTCTAATGCAAAGAAATGATAAATATTTGAGGCAGTGGATAACCTAATCGCCCTGATTTGATCATTATACATTGTATACATGTATTGAAAAAAAAATCACTTGAACCCCATAAATTTGTGCAATTATTACTGTCAACAAAAAAAAAAAAAAAAAAAGGAAAATAATGGGAACCAACCTAAATGTTCATCAGCATGGGAATGGTTAAACACATTATAGTATATGGCATCAGACCTTGGCAATTTAAAAAATGTATATTTTTAAGAAAAAAATTACAGTACATCCATATGCTGCCTTATCATGCAGCCATTTAAAATGGCAATATTGCCTTTATATGCTATAGGAAAAGATAGCCATAGATTAAGATTTAGAGTAAGAGACATGGCACGATCCCATTTGTTTTGAGTACATATTGTGCCTAAGTCTAAAGCAGCAACTCCCAAGAGAAACAATGCAAACCACAACTGTGAGCTGCCTGTGCTACTTTACATTTTCTAACAACCACCTTTAAAAGGTTAATTGAATAGAATGTTTTAGCCGATATACAAATAACAATCACTTCAACACATAACCAATATAAGAAGTATGAAGGATATTTTGCATACATTGTTCTAAGTCTTGGAAACCCAGTGTGTACAGTAGTGCACGCTTCCAGCTCATCCCAGCCTGGGCCAGGCTCATCTCAAGTGCTCAGCAGCCACATGCAGTTACCCTATTGGACAACGGAGGTCCAGAGAACATGCCTAAGTGGTCAAGAGTGGTCGTTTCTGGGAATGAGACTACAGAGCTTTTGTCTTTTCTGCATTGTATGGATTGTTTCAATAATCATTTGTATTCACAGAGGGAAAATCAGCATTGTGAAAAATGCTTTTTAATTTTCCTTTAAAGATATAATGAGGGACCAGAAAGCACAGCTTAAATTTAAAACTCCTTTCAGACTGCTCTTGCTCCTTCCCCAGGGGTGGTGGGGAGTAGGAACCTTTTCTTCCCATGCCTTGTCTACCGCTCTCATAGTTACATGTTTGTAGCAATCCTACCTCCTCTCTCACCAAGTCCCCTTGTGATCAAGACCCCTGCAGGACCGCAGGGAAGGGTTAGGGAAAAAAAGAGGCTAGCCACATAATGCTGACTGCCACCCAGCATGGTGACTGGAGGGAGAAGCAAACTGATGAACAGTTGCTAACACTATGTTAGACGAACGCTTCACATGGATTAGGATCATAAGCCTCCAGTAACCTTCCCATGGTGCAGGTACCACCCCAATTCTTCAAATAAAGAAATCAACACTTAGTATCTGTTCTTTGACAAACCAGACAAAAACAAGAAATGGGGAAAGGAGTCCCTATTTAATACATGGTGCTGGGAAAACTGGCTAGCCATATGTAGAAAGCTGAAACTGGATTCCTTCCTTACACCTTATACAAAAATTAATTCAAGATGGATTAAAGACTTAAATGTTCGACCTAAGACCATAAAAACCCTAGAAGAAAACCTAGGTAGTACCATTCAGCACATACGCATGGGCAAGGACTTCATGTCTAAAACACCAAAAGCAATGGCAACAAAAGCCAAAATTGACAAATGGGACCTAATTATAAAGAGCTTCTGCACAGCAAAACAAACTACCATCAGAGTGAACAGGCAACCTACAGAAGGGGAGAAAATTTTTGCAATCTACTCATCTGACAAAGGGTTAATATCCAGAATCCACAAAGAACTCAAACAAATTTACAAGAAAAAAACAAACAACCCCATCAAAAAGTGGGCAAAGGATATGAACAGACACTTCTCAAAAGAAGACATTTATGCAGCCAACAGACACATGAAAAAATGCTCATCATCACTGGCCAGAGAAATGCAAATCAAAACCACAATGAGATATCATCTCACACCAGTTAGAATGGCAATCATTAAACAGTCAGGAAACAACAGGTGCTGGAGAGGATGTGGAGAAATAGGAACACTTTTACACTGTTGGTGGGACTGTAAACTAGTTCAACCATTGTGGAAGACAGTGTGGCGATTCCTCAAGGATCTAGAACTAGAAATACCATTTGACCCAGCCATCCCATTACTGGGTATATACCCAAAGGATTATAAATCATGCTGCTATAAAGACACATGCACACGTATGTTTATTGCAGCACTATTCACAATAGCAAAGAGTTGGAACCAACCCAAATGTCCGTCAATGATAGACTGAATTAAGAAAATGGCACATATACATCATGGAATACTATGTAGCCATAAAAAAAGGATGAGTTCATGTCCTTTGTAGGGACATGGATGAAGCTGGAAACCATCATTCTCAGCAAACTATTGCAAGAACAGAAAACCAAACACCACATGTTCTCACTCATAGGTGGGAAGTGAACAATGAGAACACTCTGACACAGTAAGGGGAACATCACTCACCGGGGCCTGTCGTGGGCTGGGGGGAGAGGTGAGGGACAGCATTAGGAGATATACCTAATATAAATGACGAGTTAATGGGTGCAGCACACCAACATGGCACGTGTATACATACGTAACAAACCTGCATGTTATGCACATGTACCCTAGAACTTAAAGTATAATTTTAAAAATGTAAAATAAAATAAAAAGAAAGTATCTGTTCCAATGTGTCAGAGCTGAGAGTTCCACAATATCCAGGGTGGTCCATGTCAAGATCATAGTCACAAAGGCCTTGGAAATGCCCATACCAAGCTCCCTTATTAACACCATGTTATCAGACAACTGCATTTCTTCATTAAAGAAAAGCAAATCCCAGGCATCATTTGCAAAAACCCCAGATCCTGACATTTCTCCTCTAAGCTCATTCGTAAATCCCTAAATGTAAATAAATGCTTTCACTTAGACAAACCATATTCATTCCAAACCCAACATGTCAAAGATCAAGAATTATCCCTGCTCCAACCTGGCTTCTGTCCACACTCAAGGTGGACATTTCAAGTTCATAGTTGACTCTTCTACTTCCCTTGCCCTTAATAAAACATTTATTGAGTTCTAGTCTCTAATCTCTACGTAACTACAAAAAGTAGTAATGAGTACACCTAGCATCCAGATCTTCATTTCTAAATTCCATCCTTCAATAAAAGGAATCTGACAGGCATCAGCTTAACCAAAAGATCAAAGTGATCCATCAGTAACAAAACACATTGATATCACCTGTCTCCTGAGGTGATGCAATGAGGAAGGCACAGAATTTCTGATGTGTTCTCACCCCAAATTCACAACCTCCATGTAAGCATAAGACAATCAGACAAACCCAAAATCATTCTATAAAATTATTGAGAAATGGTTTTTTTGGGGGACAGGGTCTCACTCTGTCACCCAGGCTGGAGTGCAGTGGCACAATCACAGCTCACTGCTACCTCAAATCCCAGGCTCAAGCAATCCTTCCACCTCAGCCTCCAGAGTAGCTAGGACCACAGGTGCATGCCATCACACCTAGCTAATTTTTTTTTTATTTTTTGTAGAGACAAGGTCTCGCTATATTGTCCAGGCTGGTCTCAAACTCCTGGGCTTAAGGGATCCTCCCATCTTGGCCTCCCAAAGTGCTAGGATTACAGGTGTGAGTGACTGTGCCTGGCTTGACCAATGCTATTCAAATGTCAAGGTCACAAAAGACAAAAAACTGAGCAACTGTCACTAAATAGAGGGGGGCAGGGAGCTACAACCCTCAAAGGCAGTGTGGAATCCTAGAGAGGATCCTGGCCCAGAAAAAGAACATTAGTGAAAAACGTGGTAAAATTCTGGTGAACTCTATAGACCAGTTAGTAGTTTTACAGAAATGTTAACTTCCTGGTTTCAATAATTGCACTATGGTTATATGACATGTTAACACTAGAGCAATCTGGGAAAAATATAGAAACTGCACTATTTTCTCAATGTTTCTGTAAGTCTATAATTATTTCAAAATCGTTAAAAATAGTGCTATAATTATCCCCAAACACATATAGCTCATGCCTGTCCCTATGCTTGAACTCACTCTCCCATCTCCTCCTGAGAGCATCCTTCTCTTCACAGCCTCCTCATGCATTTCAAATCCTATTCATTCTTTAGGCCCCAATCATGTCCCACTACACCTTAAAGAATGCCTTTCCCCCAATACTGTAGCCCAACCAGACCAACAGTTCTACAAAATGCCTGTAACTTGTAGAGGAGTATGTGCACTCCTCTAATGACACAAAGATAATCCTGCATTGTTAGTGTACTTTGTGTATTTGGCTTTTGTCATCAAACACACTGGAGGCTCCTAAAAATGTTTGATATGGCCTCTGTTCTCCAGAATCTCAGCCTACTTAGATAAGGCATCACATAAAATCAACAAGGCTCAGGCAGGCAGATCATGAGGCCAAGAGATGGAGACCATCCTGGCCAACATGGTGAAACCCTGTCTCTACTAAAAATACAAAAATTAGCCGGGTGTGGTGGCACGCACCTGTAGTCCCAGCTACTCGGGAGGTTGAGGCAGGAGAATCACTCGAACCCAGGAGGCAGAGGTTGCAGTGAGCCAAGATCATGCCACTGCACTCTAGTGACTGAGTGAGACTCTGTCTTAAAAAAAAAACAAAAAACTTAACAACAAAGGAGGGTGGGGCAAGAGTCTGCTCAATGAGTACAGGTTACAGGTCGTTGGAATACACCACACATCCACAAGTCACCAGTACAAACTTCAAAATTCTGATGATCTCCAACAGGGTCAAGCAGGATCCACTGGGCTTATAGGCCCATCTGAAAAAGGGGAGCGGAGGATCAACGGAGTTGGAACTAGGGATGGGAGAAGAAAAAAACCACATGCAAGACAGAGAATGAGGTTCAGAAGGAAGGTGACAGCATGACACACAACCTCCATGCTTCTCTTCAGCCTTTCCTGGGACCCTACAGGGGTCAAAGCCCTTGAGATTCTCAACATCCACTCAGCTAAGCCACCATGAGTTATGGGTTAACTTGGGCTCCTAGAACCTGATCCTGAGATGAGGATTCCTGCTCAAGAGACTTATAAGGCAGTGTTTTCAGGAAAGACTGGTAGGGGAGTAGAGAAGGTGGACAAGAGAGGGAAGGAAGTCAAGCAAACATGTGATATTAAGGAAAGTCTCAAACATGGTAACTTTAGCTCAACTGTACAAAGAAACTGAAAACAGTATGGGCCATACTTTAGAGCTGTTCCATTCCCAAGGTGAGGGGATAGGAAACTAATATCATGCCATTGGTTAAGACTCTTAAGGACTGTTAAGGACTGTTCCCTTTTGCAGAGGATGTCAGTTCCCAGGTTCCCTATGCACACAGGCAAAACAGCTTCAGGAGCTTTGACAAAGAGAAGGGTGCTGGCTATTGGAAGTGAGCTAACACCAAGGCAGTATGCAGGGAAGGGAGTAAGGGGGGAAACAAGAGGAGCACTAACAGCTTCTGCTGACACTCTTCAAGTCCTCGTGTCTTTAACACTGTCACCACTTTTTGGAAAGAAGAATATCGCTCAGAGCCACCAGCAAAAGAAGGAATCATCAGCCCCTCCAGCAGGGGTGACCAGGTATTGAGGAAACAGGTAGCTCTTGCTGCTTTCAGACTGACACTTGGGAGAAACTTACATTACCTGAGGTATAGGTAAGGGACAGTTAAAGGACACCTGCCCAAAAGCACGGAAGATCTATTTTTCAAATAACTGGTCCCAAATCAGCACCCTTAGTAAAGGCTCCTGGGTGCAAAGCTGCCATACACAGGGTGTGTCTGCCAGTAAAGTAACCTCCTAGCAGCACTCAAAAACCCACTGCTCAGACACTACCTATTAATTAGAAGCCAAGGAGGAAAAAAGGTTATTTGAAGGAATTGATTTCAAGGCACCAGTTTCAATTTGATGATTTCTCATTCACTCTGCTGGCTAGAATCAAAGTAGCATATTGAAAATCCAGGTATTTGAAACAGCAGTATTTAAATTTTTTGTCCCAAATAACTCTTCTGTAGAAAAGAGTTCAGCCTGAGGAGGAGAGGTTACATTCAGCCTGAGGAGGAGAGGTTACATTTTATGCTTTAAAATCAGACTACTGTCTGCAATCATAATGAAATGGTATTCACCATGCTTGCACATGTGCGGGCTTCTTTCTGGACCCATGCAAAGCAAAGCCTGCATTGTCTTTTCCAGTGGGTTGGAAGCCAGGCACTCACACTGACCACATGCATGCCACTGTGACAACAGACACCATCATCAGCTCCACCTTTGGACCTGATGTGAGACTGAATGAGACTGACTCACTTTGACATCACCCTGAAAGTGTCTGGCACCGACTGATGCTCTTTCTCCATCCAGAAAAACCTCACTACAAAGAAAACAATTTCTCAAAGGTGAGGTGTTGGGTCTTCTGAGAACAGGAGTGTCTCTGTTCATAGAGAAGTGCCCTTTGGCCCCCGACCCACCAAAAACATCACATAACGTATAAATAGTTGAAGAGAACAGATTAAGAAGAGCAAGAACACATTTAATTGGATGGAGGGAAAAAGAAAGTCTTTGCTTACATAACTAGAAATATACTAATATTAAGTTCTTACCGAACACTATTTAATACAAGTTAATATATAAATGTTTCATATTCCAATAATAACATCTTCTAACTCTGTCACAAAAGCAACAGGTATAATCAAAGGGCTTTAAATTTTTCATTCCCAAAAATGTATAAGTGCTGTTAGCATAATAGGTAATTATTTCCATCACAATAAAAGGGAACATTGGCTATTTTGATCATACAGTAAAAATGAATAATCTCCAAGAAAAGTGAATCTGAGTAGCAGGCATGGCTTCCCTGTGTAACTTATGATTCACATGTGCAATGAGAAGCCAGCTTGGCAAGTGGGGAGACCATGGTTAGGCAACTACGCAACTGCTTCTCATAGCAAAGCACAAGGGTGTTAATTTCCAGGAAGAATAACCACTGCTCAAAACAAATCTAGAAACTACTGTCTTAGGTCCCAGAAAATCTCCTTAATTTCAGAATCAAGGCCCAAAATGATTAAGGACTGGAAACCCATTAACAGAGTTAACAGAGCAAGGTGCAGCCCAGCAGCCCTTAGGGAAGAATCCTAATATTTGTTTGGGATTAATTATGCCAACCCCTCACACCAATGAAGCTACTTTTTAAGTGTCTTATATCCAAGACCTTTCTCTGGTGACACCAGATTTGTACTTATCTCCATAACCTGAGAAAAAGTACACTGAAACCCAAGTTCAGACTCCCACTACTTTATCATTCCTAAGAATTAACATGCAATGTATTCATTTCTAACTAAAAATCAAGTTGAATGTTTTCTCCTACAAGTGTTGTCTTTAAAAGCAATCCGATATTAATTCCTGTTTTTCAAAACTAGGGCTCCAAAGATTAAGTGTTTATTCAGTTGTCCATCAGCCCCATATGAGCACTATTCAAGATCACGGAAAAATGCCTATCATGAAAAAAATTCACATGGATTTCAGAGTTTTCCGCACCAAAGCAAACGCATAGTTTTGTACTTGTTATAACAAGCATGAATTGGATCTAGAACAGGGTCTAGTTTGAGGCACTAAGAAAGATAAGTCATCAGTTTGAAAAGAAGCCCCTATCAGGGCAACAGGAATTCTACTAAAATTGAAGCAAGACCAAACATCAAATTTATGACAAAGCGTGGAGAGAAGAATTGTGAAATCATTACTTTATGAAGTTGATGGGGACAATGCCCCCAAAGAAATCAGTTTATAAGTGGGTAACTCATTTGAAGAAGGGACAAAGTAATGTTGAAGATGAAGCCTGCACCAGCAGACCATCCACATCCATTTGTGGGGGGGGGGGAAAGCATCTTATCTGTTCCCTAATTGAAAAGGGCTGACAATTAATGGTAGAAACAACAGCCGACACCACAGACATCTCAATTGGTTCGGCTTACATGATTCTGACCGAAAATAAAGTTGAGCAAAGTTCCCACTTGATGGATACCAAAACTGCTGCACCCAGATCAACGGCAGACAAGAGCAGAGCTTTGGATGGAAATTCTAAACAGGTGGGATCAAGACCCTGAAGCATTTCTTTGAATCGTAACAGGGGATGAAATGTGGCTCTCTCAGTACAATCCTGAAGACAAAGCCCAAGCAAAGCAAAGACTTCCAAGAGGTGAAAGGGGTCCGGTCACAGCAAAGGTGGACTGGTTCAGAGCAGAGATCCATAGCAGCATTTTGGGGGACTGCTCAAGCCATTTTGCTTGACTTTCTAGAAGACCAAATGATGATGACATCTGCTTATTACAAGTGTCTTGAGGAAGTCAAAGCTTTAGCAGAAAAACACCAAGGAAACTTCACCAGAAAAGTCATTTTCTGCCACAACAATGCCCCTCATTCCTCTCAAAGAAGAGCAATTTTGCAAGAGTTTCTATGGAAAACTATTAGGCATCCACCTCACAGTCCTGATTTGGCTCCTTCTGACTTTGTGTCCTAATCTCGAAGTTAATGACCTGCATCTTTTCCAGTTAATAATGTAAGACTGCATTGACATGGTTAAATTCCCAGGACCCTCGGTTCTTTAGGGACGAACTAGGTGGCTGGTATAACTTTCAAAAGTGTCTTGAACTTGATGGAAATTGCGTTGATAAATAAAGTTTATATTTTAAAACTTTTAACTCCGTTTTACCCCACAAACTTTCCCCCTCATATAATAACAGCAATTCAATATTGCCTGACAAAGGACTTTGACACATTGGAGGTATATTCAGTTGAGTCACTTCTTTTACTTAGGAGTACAATTTGCATCTCCGTGCACTTTAATGTAACAAAGCTTCGGCTTTGAGCACTCCAGTTCAGATTTTTCTCCTGCCTTCACTGGCTTCCAGCCTCCAGTCCCAGCTCCTGAAAACCTAACCGGCTTCAGGGAAAAAACTGAAAGCTGAGCTTTTAGGGATCCTCCCAATACCTCCACAGCCAAGAGGGGTGGAGTGCCATTCCAAGGCTAGGACTGCCACAGAGTTCACGCCCTGGCTCCCGCCTCCTCCCCTCCTCCCCCAGAGGCCGTCGCCCATCCCTGATCGCTGCACAGGTGGTCCCTGGTGGGCTAGGAAGTAGTATATGAGGCTGCTGCGTCCCCACCCCCAGCCAGGTGACAGCCTCCGCGGCCACCTTCATGAGCGTGAACCCATCCCAGCCCTGCTCCCCACTCCCGGAGGAAGGCGAGAGTTTAAAATTCCTCAAACTTAGAAGGGTTGCCAGTCCACGGAGCAGAAGAGCTCCCCTACATGTGCTGGACAGCCGCGAGTGATCTCCAGGTAAGGACGCAGAAGTGACTTTTCCTACCCAGCCCAGACCTGTTGGCCCGGGCGGGTGTCCCGGGAATCGCACACCCACACAACGCGCGCGGACACCACACGCACACACAACTCTGCACGGAGGCGTGTGCACAGGCACTGTCGAATGTGTTTTGGCCACCCAAGAAGATGAACAGGAAAACCAGGCATT
Source organism: Chlorocebus sabaeus (assembly GCF_047675955.1). Taxonomy (NCBI): domain Eukaryota; kingdom Metazoa; phylum Chordata; class Mammalia; order Primates; family Cercopithecidae; genus Chlorocebus; species Chlorocebus sabaeus. The sequence continues at coordinate 32,767,778 of NC_132921.1, read as the reverse complement.
GGACTATCCAAAACTTGTTTTCTTAAAGGGCACATGTGAAGAAAAGGCCTTTGCCCATCTCACTCCTGACTCCGGGGTGAAACTTGAGGGGTCCCGGACGGCTGCAGCGCTGCCTCCAGCTCCCCTGGAAGCGGTGGCTCGTCCCTAACTTTAACCACAGCAACTGCTGCGGAACGCGGGCGTCTCCGCCCAGGCTGCACCTGTTCCGGATTCGGAGCACCCAGCCTCGCACATCCCTTCTGACCTTGAAGGCATCCTGAAACTCACACCCTGCTCCCAGTTCGGCTTTACTCCAACCCCCTTCCCCACAGTCACTGAAGCCCTCTTGGTACCAGTGGGGCCGCGTCAAAATACCCATCCCCAGCAAATTCACAATGCTCTTCCCTGGGGTCTCCGGAGATAACGGAGCACCCCTGTACCCATCGCTTACCCCCACTCCATCCAGCTGCCGCGCCCTCACGCCAGGTTGAGTCTCCTCCCTCTCCACCAAGTCCAGAACCCCCACCTCTCCCAAGTCCAGGGTTCCCTGTTGTGGGTATGCGTGAGGAAAGGACGCCTCGGAGGCGAACCCTCGAGAGCTGGCGCCGCAGAGCCCCTGGGGCGGGGTCCACGGCGGGGACAGGGGACAGCGGCGGGCGCACCGCGGGGTACCGTCCGAGCATGGCGCTCAGAGCTGGCAGAGTCGCCCCCGCGGTTCGGGGAACTCAGCTGGAACCGAGCCTGGGCAACGAAAGTGAGGGGCGCGGCGGGGAAGGGGCGACAGCACCGGCTTGGGGCTGAGCCGTGGCGCTGCGGAATCTCCAGGAGCCGGGCGGCCGGTCAGTGCGGGCGTTCCCGGAACCGCCAAACTTTCTCCGCCAACAGAAGTTAGGGACGCCGAGGACGGAGACGCGGGGGACACCAGGAGGGGTCTCCCGTCACCTCCCACCTCCAGTAGCCGAGGGAGAAGGCGACCCTGAGTGCCAGGTGGCCCCGAGCGCTCCGCCCCGGCCCCGCGGCGCCTCTCCCGCGGCTGCGCTCACCTGGCTGTAGAGCTCGCCCACCGACATGGCCCGGGCCGGGCGGGGCTCGAGCCCCGGCTCCCTGCTGCACCGCGGCTCTCAGTCCGCGGCCGGCCCGCCTGGCGCCATGTTCCCGGGCTGGCCTGGAGTTTCTCGATCCTCTCGCTCTTCTCCGATCTGCCCCGCCGGCTTCCCGGAGGCACAGCGGCCGGCACGCTCCCGGCGGCGCGACCTTTACTCCTGCGGCGGCGGCGCAGCTGCGGCCGGACAGGAGTTGCGAGCGCCGGGGGAGGAGGCAGCGCGACGCCGCTCCCCGCCCAGGTGTAGGGAGGAGGCGAGGGCCGGCGAGGAGGGAGGACCCGCGCGCGTCAGAGCGGACTGCCAGTGCGCCGCCGCGCCTCTGAGCCCTGCCGGTGCCCGGCCCGACGCGCCCTCCCGCGCCCCCGCTGCCACCTGGGCCTCCGGGCCGGGGGCGGGGCGCTCAGAGCGGAGCTCGGGGACCGGCGCGGGCCGCCCCCTGCTGGACGCCGCGCGCGCAGGCACAGGTGCGCCCCGGTGCCAGCACCTGCCCTGCCTCGCTCCGCTTCCACCCGCACCGGGCCCGGCGGAGTCCGGCACGCACGCGGTGCACACAAGAAAAGGGGAGAGGAACTAACCAGAGAGCGGGGAAAAGAGAGAAACTTCTATGGCTGGAAGGCCCCGGACATTGCCCTCGATTTTACCTGGCTGTATTCAGCGCTTTCATTAAAATTCAGTTACTCGTAGATCGTTATTAAGGCGACCTGGACATACGTACACCAAGGATCTTCTCCTTCAAACTGAACTCTCTGCGCGGAAATCCGTCAGAAAGGTGGGAGTCGTAACTTCTGTACAAATATTGGCCACTTTCGCCCACAGCCTCCAAGGAGACTCCAGGCCACTCCTCTCAGAGGGCTCTTGCTTTTCCGGGAAGTCTCACGTTCTCCCAACCTCCGTCTCTCCTACATGCAGACTCCCGGTCTTTCTGCCACTCACTACCTCGTTTATTTGTGTTCCCTCTCTGCCCATGGCACTTGGCTGCCTACAGCAACTTCAGCTCTTCTCCTACTTCCAGTGAAAAGTAGAAATTTCAGTCAAGAAAAAAAAAGACTGCCAGAAGTCTGTGGAAGGAGACCAGGGCTGTCAGAGGAGACACTCCCTTCTGAAGGTGGCATGTGTCCCTGAACCAGGGGTGGCCCCTGAAAAGTGGTTCTCCACCAGAAGATCTATCTATACCAGCCGGGGCAGTTGTTCAGGAGCCTCAGAAGGTGATTCGCAGAGGCATCCCACCTGGAACGCAAGATCCCGTTGTAATTCACCTGTGCAGGCCTTCCCGTGGGTGCCTCCACAATGAGAGTCAACTGGGGAGCTTTAAGCGATCCAAGGAAGAGGCCCCAACCCAAGGAATTCTGATTTAATGAAGGAAGGGACCTGGGTATCCCAATTTTTAAAGCTCCTCTGAAAGTCTAAAGGATGGTACTTCCAGGGTGACACATGCATTGACCAAAGCTTGGGTGGCTCTCATTGGACCTAAAATGGAACTCTTCATATCAGTGGCAAGAGCAGAAAGGAATTTTTTTTTTCTCGTCCTCAAAAGTTTTTCTGCATGGTTCCCTTCCGCGGATTCCTGTAGCTCTTAAAGTGTGTCCCCACCCCCCACACCCACCATCAGCATCAGCTGGTAACTTGTTAGAACTACAGGTTATTGGGCTCCACTGCAGACCTACTGAACCAGAAACTCTGGTGTGGGGCCAGTATTCATTGTTCTTTCTGCCTCCAGGTGATTCTCCCCTTTTTTGAATAAGAAAGTCGTCAGTCTTGCTTAGATCCTGGCCTCTTCCTCCACCACCATTAGTGGTCCCATCTCTCTACCAGCAACTCTTCCTCTTTCCACTGACTCCTGGCTTTTTGTGTTTTCCTTTCCTGCTAAACTTAAAGCAGTAGCTTCACTTATTCAGCTATCTCCACTTACGCCCAGTCCCTCCTTAATTCTCTGATTCTCTACACTTTATGTGCATCAGAATCACTTTTGAAACAAGCGGATGTCTGGTTCCTGCTCCCAGAAATTCTGATTTAACTTGTCTTGGGGGCGTTGCCCTGGGTGAAAGGATTCTGAAGAGCTCCCAGATTGTTCTAATGGCAGCCAAGTTTAAGAGTTGCTGTTCTGGCCGGGTGTGGTGGCTCACACCTATAATCCCAGCACTTTGGGAGGCCAATGTGGGCCAATCACTTGAGGTCAGGAGTTCAAGACCAGCCTGGCCAACATGGTGAAACCCCATCTCTACTAAAAATACAAACATTAGCTGGGCGTGGTGGCACATGCCTGTAATCCTAGCTACTTGGAAGGCTGAGGCAGGAGAATCACTTGAACCTGGGAGGTGGAGGTTGCAGTGAGCTCAGACCACACCACTGCACACCAGCCTGGGTGACAGAACAAGACTCTATTTAAAAAGAAAAACCCACTGCTGTTCTAATTTCTTCTTCTTTGAGTCCACTCAGCCCCATTCTGTTGAAATTACCTTATCACTGTGAAGCATGGGGTGGGAATTGATTCAACCCACTACGTTAAACCATCTCTTCTCTGGGTATTATTTTTCTCTTGTTTTCTCAGCCTCTCTAACCAAACATTAACATTATTTTCTAGGCATAACTTCCTCTTCCTGGTTTCTGAATAAAACTATGCTCCATTTCAGAGATCTCGTCTTTCTTCTCATCCATGCCCCCATTTCATCTCTTGTTCACAATGCTAATTCTCAAATCTAATTCTAACCTTACTAAAGACCCACCTTTCCACCTGCAGATAGGCAATGCTAACAATGCCACTTGGACCTCGGACCAACCTGACATTCATTTGTTTCCATCCTTTTTCCCCACCCTTAACTGGTTCCAACTGTCTAGTTTCCATCACACCTGGCACAAATGAAAAGCTCAATTCATGTTGACTGAACTGAATTGCATTCGTGAGTCCCACACTTGGCCAGAGCTTTGTGAATTTCTAATCCCACAATCAGATATGGTCTTTCCCTCCTTTGAACAATAAAGACATTTTAAAACTTAATTGATTCAGGAAACATACCAAGCGCTTTACTTCTGTGATCTTGTTGAAGCCTCAGAGCAACCTTATAAAGGAGGTTCAGAATATGAAGCCTTTTTCACAGATGGGCAAAGTGAGGCTTAGGGAGGAAGGGTGTGAAAAACACTCTAGGTCAGACAGCTACTGTTCAATTAAAGTCTCATTCAAGAGTCTAACCCTTGCTTTTTATGTCAATGCATCTTGAACGTCAGTGTGTACCAGGATTAAGGGGCTATCAGGGGATGTTTAGTTGGTCAGAGATGTGATCAATGAGTCTGAATTTGGTTTTTTTGGTGTGTGTGTGTTTGTTTGTTTGTTTGTTGAGATGGAGTTTCGCTTTTGCTGCTCAGGTTGGAATGCAGTGGCACCATCTCAGCTCACTGCAACCTCCACCTCCCGGGTTCAAGCGATTATCCTGCCTCAGCCTCCCCAGTAGCTGGGATTATAAGCATGTGCCACCACGCCCGGCTAATTTTGTATTTTTAGTAGAGATGGGGTTTAGTAGAGGTGATCCGCCCGCCTCGGCCCCCAAAGTGCTGGGATGACAGACGTGAGCCATTGTACCCGGCCTATGAGTCTGCAAATTCAATAATATCCCAGGTGGTGTAGGGCCCACACTTTGAGAGACATTGCTCTGTGCTCCACGGCTTCTCAAAGTAAAAAGAAGATACCTGTTGGAAATGCCTTAGTCTCCTTCTTAACAGGTGAGGATTTCCCTCACACAAATAACAAAAAGTGAACTTCCTAGGCATTCATTTGCACCCTGTATGATATGTGAACTAATATCCCTTTCTCCTCCTCACCACTAGGCTCTAAGAGTCTTGAGGGCAGGGACCACACCTGATCCATATTTGCATCCTCCACACTTCCTAGAACATGCCTTGCACAAAGTTGATGGCAGTAAATAGTAGGTAAATTGAGATGTTTTGAGCCCAGTCTTAAAGGAAGTACTGCTCATTAATTAGTGGAAAGGAGAAAACAAGGGGATTACTAAACAGAAAAATTAGCATAAGCAAAGAAAGAAAGAGGAGGAATTCCACTAAGAAGAAGCCTTCTTATTGGCTGGCCCTTCTGTGAACGCGGTTTGTAAACTATACAGTGACTGTTAAAATTATTTTCTTATGGGCCGGACACAGTGGCTCATGCCTGTAATCCCAGCACTTTGGGAGGCGGAGGAGGATCACTTGAGGTCAGGAGTTCACAACCAGCCTGGCCAACATGGTGAAACCCCATCTCTACTAAATATACAAAAATTAGCATGCCTGTAGACCCAGCTACTTGGGAGGCTGAGGCAGGAGAATATCTTGAACCAGGGAGGCGGAGGTAGCAGTGAGCTGAGATTGTACCACTGTACTACAGCCTGGGCAACAGAGTGAGACTGTTTCCAAAAATAATAATAATTTTCTTATATCCTCTCCTTTACCAAATAGATTCATATCTTCTCCCTTTCCTCCTCTATCCCAAAAGCCTCCACTCCTTAAACAAAGGCTGTCTTTCTTGCTCATATTACATACCTACCGTGGGTTGGATGTGGCTCTGCTCTAGAGATTTTCCTTTGGGTTCCTGTCTGGAAGCTTGCCTGTGTTGTGGTGGAAGGAAAAGAGATGCAGCAAACCCCGTTCCAGCTTCAAAAGCTTCTGCTTGAGGACTGACTCACATTTCAAAACTGAGAGAGATGCAGTCACATCTCATTGGCCAAAACAAGATACAGGGCTGCTTCTGAAGTTATCAGGACAGGGCACTGACTGGAGGAACAACCAGAACAGGACAGCAAATGTTTTCAATGATAACATAATCCGTTAGACTCCTTTCTCTCCAAATTCTGTCTCTTCCAGAAAACTTGTCTTAAATTATGTCAGGATTCTCCTGAGGTCTGACCCCCAAAACCAAGGCAAGGGGATGAATAAAGTGAATTCTGGATCTGGATGAGGAGCCATAAAGTATATTCACAGTTGGAATATCAACTCCCTAAACATGAAAAGGAGGCAACTTTACCTGCAGGGAGGAAAGGGTGGGAGAAAACAAACTTATCCCTGAACTAAAACCTGAGCATGGACTCACTGATCCTGAATCACCGTTTTTGGGGTGGAGGTCATCTAGCCGAATGCCCAGTGCAAGAATGCTCAGCTTCCCAAATGTGGGACCACCCAGGCTCTGATTAGACAGTGCTGCAGATGGAGAACCCATTATCCTGCTCAGGAGGTCAGGAGTTCAGCCAGCACAGTCATTGAACTTCTGCAGGTCCTCTCTCATTTCCAGGGGTCCATAATGTCCTCATCACCCTCGGCCAGCTGGCAATCCACTGCTTCTCTCATACAGATTTGAGGACTGGGTTGAGTTTTCCAGATTGTATCCAAGAAATGGAAATATGGTTGAAATAGTAGTCCCTGAGACATGGGAATAATGGTTGAAGTTGTTTTCCCCAAAAGGTGGTCATTAAAGCCTGATTATGGGCTGCTTCTGAAATGGCTCCCAATATTTCTTACCTCCTGATGGTCTCCTTTTGTGTAATCTCTTCCATTTATGTGTGGGCTAGACCTAGAGATTTGGTTCTAACAATAAAATACAGCAAAGATGATGGCATGCCAGATCCATTAAATTATAAAGGACTGTGACTTTTGTCTTACTGGAACTCTGGCTCTTGTCATATGCTTGCCCTGATGAAGAGTTGCTGTGGAAAGGCCCATATGGCAAGGAAATAAGGGAGGCTTCAGTCCAATAGCCCTTGAGGGACTGAATTCCCCAAACAACTATGTGAGGAAGCTTGGAAGGAGATTCTTGTCTAAATGAGTGTGATGGTTAATACTGGGTGTCAACTTGATTGAAGGATACGAAGCATTTATCCTGGGTGTGTCTGTGAGAGTATTGCCAAAGGAGATTAACATTTGAGTCAGTGGGCTGGGAAAGGCAGACCCACCCTTAGTCTGGGTGAGCACAATCTAATTAGCTGCCAGCATGGCTAGAATAAAAAGCAGGCAGAAAAATGGGAAAAGAGAAATTGGCCTAGCCTCCCAACCTACATCTTTCTCCTCTGCTGGATACTTCCTGCCCTCAAACATCAGAGTCCAAGTTCTTCAGTTTTGGAACTCCAACTGGCTCTCTTTGCTCCTCAACCTGCAGACAGCCTACTGTGGGACCTGGTGATTGTGTGAGTTAATACTTAATAAACATATGTGTGTGTGTATATATAACATATATTTTATATATGTATATATAACATATATTTTATATAACATATATTATATATATATATATTCCATTAGTTCTGTCCCTCGAGATAACCCTGAGTAATACAATGAGCTTTCAGATGAGACCAAATCCCCAGCTGACACTTTGATCACAACCATGTGATCCACCCTGAAGCAAGGATCCGGTAAAGCTGCATCTACGTTAAAGAAACTGTGAGATAATTCTGTGACCCATGTAAACTGTGTGATAATAAATGTGTTGTTTAAAACCACTAAGTTTGAGGATAATTTGCTACGCAGTGATAGATGACTAATACAATCATATACAAAAGTGTTCTGTGATCCTTGGCTTACTGATAAGAACTTCATTCTAGCAAATTCTCTCCTCATCATGGCAGGTTCATTCCCCAAATACCTGCTAAAGTGGCCATCTTCGAACTGGGGTTTGTGGGACCCTGTACACCAAGACTATTCATGTTGTTATTCTCATATTTTGTTTTAAAGGAATCAGTGTCCAGATCCTATATCTCCATATGTATTTCTTCCTAAACACTGATTTGAAAAAAAAAAATCAGGCCTGCAATTAGGAGAGGGTCATTCTCAGGTCTCAGTTCCCAGGTCCCTTTCTCTCGCTTTGCAAAAGACACATTCTCAGACCACCTGAGTAGTAGGATGGTGGTTTGCCTGGGTAGCCAAAACCTTCATGATGCCACACAAAAGGACACTTAGAAATGTGGTGTTGAGGAAGCAAGTAACTAAAGAAGGGGCCACAAATTCTTTTGCAGTTCAAATGGTTTCCACTTCTGTGCTATCAACAAAACTGAAGCAGAACTTAAGCCAATGGTCAGCTGACAGGTTATTAAAAATAATCCTTCGATGGGTCACTATGCAATTTTTGTCAACTCTGAAGGAATTTAAAGAATTGAAGGACACTGTCCCAACAAAACTTCCCTTCCTATTTATTTATGTAAACAAGATTCCTCTCAGCACTTATAACAAAAATAGGAATAGATTTTTGAAGCTGTGCAGTAATACTCTGTGATAATTCAAAATAATAACTTTAATACTTAGACCACTGGAAATTGTTTAAATATATTAATTTATATACCTATTTTTGTTGTGGTTAATTATTATAGGGTGATTATTAAAAGGACTTCTACCACAAAAAATGTAGGATAAAATTCCGTGGAAAAAGTGGAATGGAATTTCAGGCTCAAGGAACAAAAAATAATTGATTTAAATAACTTGTTTGTGTATTTTAAAAATGCTCAATGGAAGTTATCAAATTGCTATGACCGAGTCCATTTGGTTCATTAAAAACAGTAATATAGTATTTTAAGTGACTAGATACACCAAAATTATAACTTTTTCAACTATGGAAACTTAAAAAATATCCAAAATGTAAGGAGACATATAGTTTAAAAAAATTTTTTTTGAGAGTATAAAAGCAAGAAAGTCAGCTGGGCATGAAGGCTCACACCTATAATCCTAACGCTTTGGGAGGCTAAGATGGAGGATCACTTGAGCCCAGGAGTTTGAGATCATCCTGGGCAACATAGGGAGACCCCATCTCTACAAAAACATATTAGCCAGGTGTGGTGTCATGCACCTGTAGTCCCAGATACTCAGGAGGCAGAGATGGGAGGATTGCTTGAACCCAGAAGGTCAAGGCTGCAGTGAGCTGTGGTCATGCCACCACACTCCAACCTGGGCAACCAGAGCAAGACCCTGGTAAAAAAAAAAAAAAAAAAAAAAAAAAAAAAGAACAAGAAAGTCTAAAGCCCCTGGGAGGGAGGAGAGCCACCTCCACAGCTCCCCACATTAGGACTTTCTTAGGAATTCAGGATTTAAAATGGTGTTAACCATCTTGATGCTGTGAAACGCTTTCGGCTTGCCAGTTTAGTCTGTGCTCATCTCCAAGTATTTCTTGGGACAATACAAACTTATTTTTTCACCAGTTTTAAGTTAGCACCCAGCCTCTGCAGCTTTAGCAGTAACTTCTGTTAATATTTGTACGGGGAGGCCCTGGCACAGTCCCCGACCCCCCCACCCAGACTTCTGCTTCAACATTCTTCCATGGTGGAGCTCTGACATGTGAGGACGATTGAAGGTTATTGGAGTCGTTTAGGAGAAAAAGACACTGAGGACTGAGGAATGGTGAGGGCTGGGGACCCCCAACAAGAGAGATAGGGGCATCGTGATCTTAAATACTTAAAAATCAGTTTTGTGAAAGAGAGATTAAGCCGATTAATAGAGGCCAGGCCCACAGGGAGGAAGTTTCAGAGTAATAAATCGTGGACAACCATGAGGAATAAGTACAACATTCAAATAAGAAAAGCTATCAAGAGAGGCCAGATATCTCGCAAAGAAGTGAGCGTGCTGTCCCTGGAGGAATGCAAGCAGAGGCTGGATTATCACTGTCAAGGATGCTATTTTGCCACCGGGTGGGACGGTGGGCTGTACCTCTGCTGGGAATCACTGGTGGTTCCCTGGTGGCTGCCCTCCTTATACGTGGCTTATGGTGCCCAGGAAAACTTAGAGCTGTTGTCGCAAATGCTGGATTGATAGCCTTGTGGGAAGAAACCCGCATCTTAAAGCTTGCTCCCTGGGAAGGTTTGATATCAGTTTTTTACAACTCAGTACGACTGTAAGTCATGTGCTTCCATTGGGGGGTGTTTCACATAAACCTCGCCTTTAATCCGAAATGGAATGAGCGGCTTTGCTTCCTAGGAGGCATCCTAACTGCTGAAAAGCGGTGGCGGGGCTGGCTGCTTCTCTTTGAAGAAGAGGGAGGCAAAACAGTGTGGTTTATGCTTTCCCAGAACCTCTAAAATCCCTGTTCCTCGTGGCTGCTCCCAGGGCTCACGGCTGTATGTAAATAACTGTAATGACCCTTCTAAGAATGGAATGACGAGTCTATTGGAGCTTGGATGGAGAGGAGGGAGGAGAAAAATGACCGGGCATTGATCAGAGGAAATGTAATATCACCGTCGGCGAACGTACAGTCTCCTCCACACCCCACTAAAGTGTTCTGAGCCTCCAGTCCTCCGACAGACACTTGCCCCTCACCGCAATCCGCCCTCACCTAAGCAACTGCCGGTCCCTTTCCCGAGGATCGCAGAGGCCGCGGGAATGTTTTATCTCCAGCGTCTCACGCCCTCTTCTGGACACTTTTCCCAACAACTAGTTTTGTTTCTGCTTTTTCTCATTTTTCAGTCCCTCTCACTTCATCTGAGAGGAAGGTTGAATCAGGTTGAAACATGGGCCCCACAGCAAGGCTTTGGTTTAATGGTTCCATTTTGATTTATTACCAGGTGATGTGGGGTGAAGGGTAAACCTTCTGAGCCAGGCAGGTGGGGAGAGATTGTGAAATTCTCTGCTACTCAAGCGGATCTCGGGAGCCCCTATCATCTTTCTAGTTCTTCCCAGAAATGCCCAGGCCAAAGAGCCTGCTGCCGCACCACCAACGAGGGGCGCGACTTTGGGCGGTCCCGCTTCCTCTCTGAGCCTCTGATTTCTCATTAGTAAAATGAAAGGATTGGCTCTTCCAGCTACCGCTTTCAAAGATCAGGGAACTAGGGAAGATTGTCTGTTATATACCCTGAAATACTTCAGTCCCACTCAGTTAATTTGAGCTTTAATTCTAGGGAGGGCCAGGTGACATGCTGTCAAGAATCTCCATTCCAGGGCAGTCAGCAGACACATCCCAAAAGGCCACACTCTAGATGTAGCCACCACAAATCCTTCTGCTATCACATTTCGATCAATCACCAAATCTAGGCTAATTAACAGACTGAATGTCAAATGAGTTTTTATTGGTGACTTGTGAAATTGCAGAACAGATGTTAGAAGTTGGCACTCTTTGGTGAAATGATGGGTTTTCAAGATTTGGGGGTGGGCTAGAGACATTCCCCACTCTTGCCAGAACATGCCAGAGCAAGAATCTGGAGTGCCTTATAACCTGCACCGTGAGGGAGGGTGCCCAAGGCCAGATCCCAACTTGGCCTGGTGTCCAGCCCATGGTGGAGGAGGGCATCTGGTTGTAAAAAGCTGACTAGAAGCACAAACTCCTGCCTCTGGATGCTGGAATGAATGAAATACAGGTAGCATCAAGTAACCCTGCCTTACAGGTGTGATCAAAACCCATCAAAGGCAAGAGTGCTGAAACCTCATCAAGCTTACAAAGCCAGTTCTGGACCTGCTTGCAGTTGAAAGCTTGTCTAATAAGTGGAAGCATGTGGGCTGAATGAACTGCTTTCTCTATCACCTGTAGCCACCACAAGCTTCTTGGGCAACTAATTGTTATCTACCAAAAAGAACCTAAGGGTGGCATGGAATCCTAAGTTGCTTTCTAACTCTGAGTCCTACATATTTCTGATTCTTTTAAACAAAAATTAATGTAAACATCATTTGTTAAAAACCCACTATATTTCAGACACTCCCTGGGGCACTAGAGATTTACAGAAGAATAAAATGTCTTTTGGGGGCCCAGCCCAAACATCCAGCTGCCTAATTGCCTTTTCCACATGTATGTCTAAGGGTATCTCTGACTCACATGACCAAAGTGAAAATCTTAATTTTCAGCCCACATGCGTGTTCTTCCCTAATCTCATAGATAGCATCACCATTTACCATCAAGCCAAAATCTTAGGCTAGGCATCATCCTTGATTCCTCTATTTCCCTCAATTCCTTTTTTTTTCTTTTTCCTTTTATATTTATTTATTTATTTATTTATTTTGAGATGGAGTCTCACTCTGTCGCCCAGGCTGGAGAGCAATGGCGTGATCTCGGCTCACTGCAACCTCCGCCTCCCAGGTTCAAGCGATTCTCCTGCCTCAGCCTCCTGAGTAGCTGAGACTACAGGCGCGCACCACCACGTCCAGCTAATTTTTGTATTTTTAGTAGAGACGGGGTTTCACCATATTGGCCAGGCTGGTCTCGAACTCCTGACCTCAGGTGATCCGCCCGCCTCAGCCTCCCAAAGTGCTGTGATTACTGGCACGAGCCACCGAGCCCGGCCAATTTTTTTTTTTTTTTTTTTTTTTTTTTTAGTAGAAACGAAGTTGCCCAGGCTGGTCTCAAACTCCTGGACTCAAGCGATCCACCACCTCAGCCTCCCAAACTGCTGGGATTACAGGTGTGAGCCACTGCGCCCAGTCCATTTTCCTCAATTCTCAATTCTAATCCATCAGCAAAGCCTAATAGCTCAATCTCCAAGGCACATCCCAAATCAGGCACCTTTTCCATCTCCGATGCTGCCACCCTCCACCAGCCCCAGCCATTTCCTGGTGGGCCACTGCAAAAACGACCTGCTTGGTCTCTCCACTTCCATTTATTTGACCTCATCTCTTCCTGCCCTTCTCTTTTCTTACTTTGAGCTCCTGACCTCAATCCCTTCTTTCTGTTCCTCAAACATGCTGTGCTTATTCTCACCTCAGGCTACTTGAACCTACTGGCTCCTTCCCTGGAATGCCCTCCCCCTGACATTCACTTCAGACCCAGAATTTAAATAAGCAGCAAAAAAACTTAGTAATCAAGACATTAGGACAATAATTTAATGAAATAGCAAAAAAAAAAAAAAAAAAAAAAAAGGGGCCATGATGGAAAAACAGCACAAACTTAAATAAAGACAGGATTCAGGAGTGCCATGCTGAGCCATATAGAATCCTAAGGCAGAGGTAAAAATGTGTGACCCTATATACATTTTTTTTATTTCTTTTTTTTTTTTTTTTTTGAGACAGAGTCACTCTGTTGCCCAGGCTAGAGTGCAATGGTGTGATCTCAGCTCACTGAGACCACCTCCGGGTTCAAGCTATTCTCATGTCTCAGCCTCCCAAGTAGCTAGTATTACAGGCGCCCACCACCACACCCAGCTAATTTTTGTATTTTTAGTAGAGACGGGGTTTCACCATGTTGGTCAGGTTGGTCTCAAACTCTGGACCTCAGGTGATCCACCCACCTCTGCCTCCCAAAGTGCTGGGATTACAGGCATGAGCCACTGCACCCAGCCTTGTATTTCTTCTTAAGAGGCAGAGTCTCACTATGTTGCCCAGCCTGGAGTACAGTGGCTGTTCACAGCCTCGATCAGGAATTTGCCCTGCTCAGTTTCTGACCTAGGCTGGTTCACCCCTCCTTAGGCAACCTGGTGATCCCAGCTCCTGGGAGTTCACTATGTTGATGCCAAACTTAGTGCAGACACCTGGTCAGCATAAAGCACTACAGCCCAGAACTCCTGAACCCAAGTCATCCTCTTGCTTTAGCCTCTGGAGTAGCTGGGACTATAAACATGTGCCACCATGCCTTGCTGTGTGTGTGTGTGTGTATGTTTGTATTTTGAGACAGAGTTTCACTCTTGTTGCCTAGGCTGGAGTGCAATGGCGCCATCTCGGCTCACTGCAACCTCCACGTCCCAGGTTCAAGCAATTCTCCTGCCTCAGCCTCCCCAGTAACTGGGATTACAGGCACCCACCACCACGCCCGGCTAATTTTTGTATTTTTAGTAGAGACGGGGTTTCTCCATGTTGGTCAGGCTGGTCTCAAACTCCCAACCTCAGGTGATTCGCCCACCTCAGCCTCCCAAAGTGCTGGGATTACAGGCGTGAGCCACCACACCCAGCCCCAGCTGTATATTTTTAAAGGTTAACTTTTCCCAGGATCTTAAAGGAGTTAAAAAATATTGAAAAATTATAAAGTGGGTTGTTATAATGCACATTATTTTAAGCGTAAATACTTTATTATACTTGTGTTAAGGGGTCTCCAGGACTCCAGATTTGAGGATTTGCTAGAAGGACTCATAGAACTCAAAAAAAGCTGTTATAGTCATGGTTTTGGCTTATTACAATGAAAGGATGCAGATTACAGTCAGCAAAGGAAAAAAGTACACAGGGCAGAGTCCAGAAGAGACCAGACATAAGCTTCCATTGTCCTTAACAGGAAGAATCATAGGGAGAGCACGTACTTCTCCCAGCAGCAATGTGTGACAACATGGAGGAAGTATTGTCAAGCAGGGAAGCTCACCCAAACTTGAAAGGTTTTCACTGGGGGCCAGTCTTCATTTCTCCCACCTCCAGAGGTAAAATGAATACAGCATGGCCCTGGCTCCTGGGTGAACAACAACAGGTTTCAACAAAAATTACATCATTAGTATAAATCTGGGATAAGCCAGGTGCAGTGGCTCATGCTGTAATCCCAGGGTTCTGAGGGGCTGAGGCAGGAGGACTGCTGGAGGCTGAGAGTTTGAGACCAGCCTGGGCACAGAACAAGATCCTGTCTATACAAAAAATTTAAAAACTTAGCTGGATATAGTTGCATGTGCCCATAGTCTTAGCTACTCAGGAATCTGAGGCAAAGAGCCCAGGAATTTGAGGCTGCAGTGAACTATGATTGTGCCACTGTACTCCAGCCTGGGCAGCAGAGTGAGACTCCATCTCTAAAGTAAAAAATAAGACGCTATCTAGGGTAGGCCAAGTCTCTAGGAAGACAAAGACACTCATATCAGGCAGAATTCCAAGAACTCACAGGTTGTATCTCCTGGGAGCCTCAAGGGTCCGTTCTTTCTTTGGAATGTGCAGGGTTGGACACCTCAAGCCTGCTGAATTAACCTTTAACTGCATAATAACAAAACCAGAAGTTAGTATAATTTCACTGGCTTTAATGAAGCAAACTCCCCAATAATATTTTCAATAGCTACTTCTGGAAAAAGTTAACCACTGAAGAAATACATTAAGGCATGTCTACACAGACACACAGTTTTCTTTTGGCCTCTGATTCCAACACGGTTGAGCACAGCACTGCCAGATCCTGTCTTTATTTAAAATTTTGATATTTCATGCTTTGTGGACTTTTTGCATTAATTTTTATTTTTAAAAATATTATTGATCCATAGACTGGGTGCAGTGGCCCTATAGGCGCAGTGGCCCTATAACCCTCAAGCCTGTGGTTTCTCATCTTTCCAGCCTAATCAGAATAGTACACAATCAGGAAGGCCTCTGACAACCTTATCTGTTATTGCATCCTCTCCATTTCTCTTTCATTGTATCACTTCACATTCTAAAATAATCTTATTTCTACCTCGTAATTTCCTGTCTACCCCTTCCACTCAGCTCAAACATAGGCTCCCTGAAGCAGAGAGCTTGTCTGTCTTGCTCACTGCTAAACTCTCAGATGCTAGAAGAGTGTCGCTCACATGGTTGATGTAAAATGTCAGTTGCACTGACTCCATGGAGGTGAAACCTTGTATGGTACAGACACAAAGAGCAGCCACACAGCTGAGGTTTCTCCTGGTGTCGTTTATTGCCAAGCAGCCTCCATGGCTGGGGGATCCAAAGGCTAAAAGGACCGACAGAGATAAGTCTAGATGGAATATTTAAGCTGAAGGATTCCTCTAGCTCTTTCCAATGTTACTTATTTAACAAGTGCTATTTACAGAGTGTGCATCAAGTTGCGCTCATGTCAAAGTGCAGAAACTACCAGTTTGCATATTCAAACTTTGCGTAAATCAACTTAGCTTTGGAGCTTATGAAGAGATACATTGGCTCTGGTTCTTGTCCGTCCTGGGGAAATGATTTATTCTTTTTCAATGGTGATTTGTATTTCTAGGTATCCATTATTAAAATATGAACAATACCTAAAGGGAAAATGTGTGAACAAAGTTATCCAACATTAATATTTTCATTTTCACGCCTGTGCGTCTGAGTGTTATTTCACTTTCTTGTACTTGGCTGGTCATAACTCTCCATTATCCCCAGGCCGAGTGTTGTTCCTGGGGTGTGACTCCCACTCTTGTCCTTCTGGCCTCCTATCTCAGGGCTCCGAACACTTCCTAACTCCAGACATGCCATTGGCCAGGAATTCTCCTTCCTGTTTTCTAGACTTCCCCATGTACACGCCCTCTAAGGGTTTCCATCTCACTTCGTAAGGACTTTGCCTTGTACCCTGAGTGAGATCCAACTCATGGATCTGGAAACAGACAGCATCTCACTCAGGGTACACGGCAAAGTCTTTACAACGGCTTGGCTCCAACAGCCCCATTATCTCCTCCTTTCCAGCCCCCTTGTTATTCCTTGAATGCCTCATGGTCTGACCAGCTTCAGTGCCTCTGCCTTTCCTGGCTTCAAGGTTTTCGCCCTCTCACCTTCACAGGGGGTCTTCTCAGTGAGGGCTTCCCTGCTTGCCTCACTTACATTGCATGGCCCCTTGGCACTCCAGATCCCCTGTCCCCTTTCTTTTCCTCTATGCCATGATCACTGTCTAGCATATTATGTATTTATTTGGTTATTTTTTTCCCCAATCCCCTTGCTAAAATATAAGCCGTTTTATTCTCTAACTTGCAGGGACTTCTTCAACTCCAGCCTGATTCTTTCCAGCACGCAGGGTGGTTTGGATGACGTCTTGGTTTGCTAGGACTGCCATAGCAAAGAACCACAAACTGAGTGGCTTAAAATCACAGAAATTTGTTCTCTCACAGTTCTGGAAGCTGGAAGTCCAAAATCAAGGTGTCAGCTGGGCCAGCCTCTTGAAATATGCAGGGAAGAATCTGTCTTTGCCTCTTCCAGCTTCTGGGGGTCTGCCCACTATGTTTGGACTTCCTGGGCTTCTTGGGTGTGACCACCACCCTTGTCCTTGTGGCCTCCTGTCTAGATGCAGCACTTCAGTCTCTTCCTCTGTCACAGATGGCGTTCACCTCGTGCATCTGTGTCTCTCTGTCCCCGCTTTGTATAAGGACACCACTCATACTGGAGTAAGGGCTCACTCTAATCCAGAATGATTTTGTTTGTTTGTTTGTTTTTTGAGACAGAGTCTTGCTCTTGCTGCCCAGGCTAAAGTGCAATGGCATGATATCAGCTCACCGCAACCTCTGCCTCCCAGGTGCAAGGGATTCTCCTGCCTCAGCCTCCCGACTAGCTAGGATTACAGGCATGTGCCACCATGCCCGGCTAATTTTGTATTTTTAGTAGAGATGGGGTTTCTCCATGTTGGTCAGGCTGGTCTCAAACTCCCAACCTCAGGTGATCCGCCCTCCTCGTCCTCCCAAAGGGCTGGGAGCCACCGTGTCCAGCCCCGGAATGATTTCATCTTAACATTTATATCTGTAATGACCCTATTTCCAAATAAGGTCACATTCCAAAGTACTAGGGGTTAGGACTTCAACATGTCTTTATGGAGAGACACAATTCAGCCCACAGCAGGTGACGTCTGAGGGTGGTTTTGTCCAATGGCAGTTCTGTTCCACCAAGACAAAGATACAGGGCTGGAGTTGTTGTTTCTCTTTGTTTTTTGTTTTTGTTTTGTTTTCTTTTGTTTTTAAATAGAGATAGGGTTTCCTATGTTGCTTAAGCTGGTCCTGAACTCCTGGCCTCAAATGATCCTCCCACCTCAGCTTCCCAAAGTTCTGGGATTACAGGTGTGAGTCACCGTGCCTGGCCAGCTGCCATAGTTGTAAGACACAAAGTCTTCCTTCCTTTCTTCACCCATGTATTCAACGAACACTTCTAAAGCCAGGTATTTGCTAAGCACTGAAGACCAAAAAAAAAAAAAAAAAAAAAGTGATAGGCAGGGCCTCTACCCCGGGGAGCTCCCAGGCTAGTGAGAAAAAGCAAATAACGTCACTATGTGATTAGTCCCAAGAGAGCCCACACAGAGGGAGGTGGTGCCTCCCCTCCAGAGCCATCTGTAAGCACCAACCTGCTGGTGCCTCCAGTAATCTTTGCATGCCCATCCTTGGCAGCCTGGGAGTATGGGGAGGCATATCATTTAGGATTACATTTTTATGCTCTAGCTAAAAGTTTATGGTCTCCTTCTATTTCAACATGTGTTACTCCATAAATTAGGCTGAAAAATCCTCACACATCTAAGTTGTCATCAGACTCAAGCATTTTGCTACTCCTGCTCAAGCTGATCTTAAAGCTTATTCCACAAGTGGTTGCAGAAGTAACTGTCCAGCTCCTGGCTCGCCACTCCTCAAACCCTGGGAACCGCTCACAGCAAGCCAGGCCCCAGGAGCTGCACAGTTTTAAGCGCGAAGTCAGTAAGTGGTCTGTCCCACCCAGTCTCAATGCTCCTCTCCCCTTGAACTTTACTTCCAGTAGTTGGGATCCTGTGTTATTCCTTACAACAAGCCTCTGTCGGTCTGGTCATATAATTCAATCCTTCTCTTGTCTCTAGTGCCCTCATCTTTATTCAATTCCCTATGTTATTTCCAGGTTTCCTGGAGACCAGATTCACCTTACTCATCACAGTCTTTCCTCCATCTCTGATCTTATCTGTAAGCCCAGGTTTTATGACTTGGTCCCAATGTTTGCAGCAGATTCTCCTTGATGCCTGGACCTGCCTGTATCTTGCTTCCAGATTCCTGCTGCTGTGATTTGCTCACCTGTCAGGATTCCCGTTAGGCATTGTTGGGACCTTTCCAGACTTCCTGCTTTCCCCAGGGGGGATCTGCTTGACTTTAGCATCAGGGATTCTTTTCTTTTTATTTTTTATTTTTATTTATTTATTATTATTATACTTTAAGTTCTAGGGTACATGTGCATAATGTGCAGGTTTGTTACATATGTATACTTGTGCCATGTTGGTGTGCTGCACCCATCAACTCGTCAGCACCCATCATTAGGGATTCTTAATCAATGTCCCAAGGCACACTAAAGCAGCACTGTGAACTGTCACTCTTACGCCACCAAATGTGATTATGTAAATCACATCCCTCAAATGGAACACTTATTTTTGTTACCACTGAAGATACAGTTTTATGAACATGATGCCACTTGCTTCATCTGGGAGGTAAGAAATGGGATAAAATGTTTGCTAGAACATTCCAGGCTGGGCGTGTGGACAGTGCACTCAAGTATTCTACCCACATCCTGGTGATCAAGCGAGCCTCATGCTACCCTGGGTGGTTTTATAGATACTTGGAAGCATTGTGAGGCCACAGGAATGGCCGAATTGTAATCCTGCTGACTAGTCTAGTGATGTTTTATGCCTTTTAATCCCTGCATATGTGTCAACAAATATTCTGATATTTAAAGTGTGACTTGAGACTGGGTGTGGTGGTTTACTCCAGTAATCCCAGCACTTCGTGAGGTCAAGGCACAAGGATCACTTGAGCCTAGGAGTTCAAGATCAGGCTGGGCAAATGTAGTGAGATCCCATATCTACAGAAAATGAAAAAATTAGCTGGGCATGGTGGCACACACCTATAGTCCCAGCTACTCAGGAGGCTGAGGTAGGAGAATCGACTGAGCCCAGGAAGTCAAGGCTGCAGTGAGCTGTGATCGTGCCACCGCACTCCAGCCTGGGTGACAGAGTGAGACCCTGTCTCAAAAAAATTACATTAAATTAAAATAAAGTGTGACTTGAAACCTAGACCAAAGAGTTCAAGAAACATGACAGGGTCAAGTTTGTCCTCCCGTAACTCAGCCCTGGAACCATCAATCAGCCAGCCCCTTCTCTCTGAAGTTAATCAGTAGCATGGACTGGGATAGTGCTGGGTACATGGAAACCACTATCGGAAATCGAAATGCAAGTTCCCTTGACCAGAAATTCCACTTTAGGAATTCACTTTCCTGATATACTCATAAATGTATACATATGGACTTTCATGTATATGTATTCACTTTCCTGATATACACAGAAATGAGTCAACTGTGTGGATTTATTCCCAGCAACATAGTCGGAAACAACAAAAGCTTGGAAACCACCTATATGTCCATCTCCAGGAGTCCTCTGGTGGCACAAAACCCTAAGGAGATTTGTCCACGGAGGTATTGGCCCACATCTGGGTCATGGCCGCATCGGAGATTAGTTTGCCAGAACATTTCTGGTGAGGATAGGGCATTTGCACACAGGACAGAGAACGGCTAGCTTGAGGTCAGAAAAGAAAGAACTAGTTGGAGGTTGAGGGAGGTGGTAACTAAAAGTCTCTGTGGGAGAAAAAGGGCATGAAAGGTGTATGTCCAGGAGTGGAACCCTGTCCACTGGGCAGCCAGGAGCAGCTTTCGGTGCTGGGCTGGGAAGAGAGCAAATGGCATAAGAGGGGAGGGTGTCTGAAGGTGGACACAGGAACTGACAGCGAGAAAACTTGATTTTTATCTCCCCATTGTAACTTGGGTGGCTGGGAGACGACTCTTGCAGGAAAAAGAATTTCTCTGCTAAGTGATAGAAGAGGCCACCTCTTCCTGACAGCGGAGACACCTGTATTTACCCTTGATCTTGGCCAAAAGGCCAAGAAGCAATTGGAAATGTCTGTATTTAGCACACATTGTTGGGAAAGCGCATTCAATCTGAGCGATTTCATCCGTTGCATTTTTGCTGCACATAAATTTCTCTAGTTCTTGGCCCCAGCCTTGGAATTTGACTAGTAGCATTTACCATTAAATGATTTTTTTTTAATTGTCCTAAATCCTTGCCTGGATCCATTTTTCCCTCCACGGTTTTCCACAAATCACTCTTAAGATGCCTCCAGCACTTCTCATCTGACTCTGCAGTTGGTCCTTTAAGAAAACAGCTAGTGTGGCCACAGCTAGCTCCTGAGAGAGAGGCCTTGAAAGCCAGGTCCTGCAGGGACAGAGCAAAGTAGCTCAGTTTCCAATGCAGGGAGAGGTATATGTCCACATGCATATTAGGGCATGATTAGTAGCATGCTAAGTTCACACACATACACACAGACACAGACCCCTGAGGCTGGTCCACAGCAGACCGACCACTCTGCAAGAAAACAATGGTACCTCTCTCCCCATCTTGCTTACACTGTAGCTGTAAATGTAGAGTTGGAGAATTGAATTCATTCTCCACTCCCAGACTTTTTCTTCTCCACCTCCTCTTCTTCCATATGGCTCAGGAGCATTAAGCATTTGTTCAAAGCCGACCATGTGCTCAGTGTTCATTTTAAATACATGGCCACATTTTCACATGAAGATTCCCACCAAAATGGGATGTTTATTTTTTGCTTTTGCTTATTGATTGAACTACTTATTCCTTGCCAGTGATTTAAGAGACTATAAGTCATGTACTTCAAAATTCTGCAAGCCCCCAGAAAAGTTTCTAGAAGCACTGCTTCAATGTGGCACCTTAGAAAGGACATGGAATTTGGAGCCAAATACGCTGAGTTCAAATCTTGACCTTCCTACCTGTGCCATCGGAGCCAGGGACTTAGTCACTCTGGCCCTGGGTTACTACTTCCTTTGTAAATTTTGTTTAATAATCTTTTCCTGCAAGAGAATGGATACACTGTGGTATATTCACACAATGAAACACTACCCAGTACTAACAAAGAATGAACTGCTAAAACATGTAGCAACATGATGAATTGTATAGACATTATGTTGAGTGAAAGAAACCAGGTGCAGAAGACTGCATTCTGTATGATTCTATTTACATGAAGTCCAAGAGCAGGTAAGATGAATGGATGGTGTTAGAAGTCAGAAGAGTGGTTATTTCTGAGGGTACAATGACTGGAAAGGGGCGTGAGAGAACCTTCTGAGATGCTGGAAATGCTCTGTATCTTCAGCTGGTGGGGCTATACAGGAGCAAACATATGTAAAACTTCACCGAGCTGTACACTTGACACGTTTTACTGCATGCATGTTAAACATCAGTTTATAAAAGGAAAAGCATCCCTGTCTAGTGCCTATGGGCTATGGTGAGAACCAAGTAAAACTAGATAGGCTTGCAAAACACCAAACACATGTGCATTGTTATTGTTAAGGAATAATGATGGTATCAGAAAGATGTTAGATCCTTGAGGGGAAAAAAAAAAATTGTTCTTCCAGACCAGAATGAACTTAACTAGGAATAGAAACTGAGCACTTCTGGGAAATTACACAATTTCACTGGAAGGATATGATATGTATTATGGGCTGTAATGTTTCAGTTGTTGAGATAGCACTTAGCATTTGTGGAGTGCCAACCCTGTGCTGTATCATCTCATTTAATTTTGCAACAGTCAAGGTGGGGTTGACCCTGCTGCTCTGGATAATACGGCCTCTCGACTGGACTTGGACACTGCTAAGGCTCTGCCGGCACCCTGCTGCCTGTTACTCATGGTGTGACATCTTCTTCCTTAAGCTACGAGTACAAATGACTACCTCTAATAGTTTAAACAATACAGTTAAGACCGTGCCCTTAGTGAGAAAGGAGGTGCAATAAGTTGGTTATGAATCATGCCCAACATAGGGTCTGCAGTTACTGAAATTCTGTAGGCAATTAATTTCTCTTGAAGTCTGGTGAGATATAGAATACTCCCTTTTTCTCATTTGTGAATGGGTCTTTCTGGTCTGTCTGAGAATGAATGCTCTGATCTCCTGCCCCCAAGATAGATTTCTTCAACTGAGTCAAGTTCATTTCTCACTGTGACCTGCCCCAATGCTCAACTCCAAATGGCTTCTTCCTTCTCTAGGCCATCGACAGTCCACCCAACCTGTAAGTCCAGCTCCAGTGAACCTTCTTCCTGGAAGACTTCCAGAACTGATGGTCCTAGCCATCATAAACCTCTCCCTTTTCCAAAACACCCAAGCAGCAGTGGGGTGACTCTAAAGTGTGACTTGCATAGTACACCGAAAGCAAAGTCACCAAAATCTCCTCCTCCAAGCCACTCAAAATAAACATAAAATCTAAACAAAACAGCATTCCGCTATTCAAATGCAGCCTCAAGAAACGTTCCCTAACACTGTCTTCCAGCCAGATGCCCTTTTAAACCCAGGCTACATAGAAATTCTGAAGTCTTCTTAGCACAAGTAAATCTGTTGCATGCACTTACTGTATTTCACACTGTATCTCGTTAGATATTGCCTTGCACTATTCTTAATTATTTCTTGTCCTAGGTTTTGATCTTCAGTGAGACTATAAATTCCACCAAGGCAGAAGTTATGTCATTTTTACTCTGTATGCCCCGTAGGGTTTAGCAGGGGGTTCACGCAGCTGAGATTGCACTAGTTACCAAAAAGTTTTGAGATGCTCTGCTAAAAATATGCTATATACATTCAGCAAATGAATTTTATTCATATTATTTGTGGTAGCACTGCTGATAATAATAATAAATAATTTTTAGTGTCCTTATAATTGTATTTGTTATTGATTTCTCCAGCTGTTAAGTGCAATTTATAAAAAGCTGATTGGACTTTAAACTGCAATGATGCATTTTCCAAGGTAGTTTTGTACTTTTTCATTACATCTTTAAAAACTGTACTCAGCACATTTTGTAGGCTGATGAAATAAACTGCTCAAAAAAAAAAAAAAAAGTAAAAGAAAAAGAAAAACCCCACTGGCATCTGTAGCATTCACATTAAAAAACAGGTTTATTTCCAATCACCTCCCCAGTTTAGAATAAAGCTATTTCCCATTCTGTTCGAATTGCAATTGCAATCTATTTACACACTGGGTAATTAGTGTTTTTCATGGTCTTCCTTGAGTGGACAACTGCGAGGTTAGTATTAACCCCCTCTATAGCACAGGTTCACAGTTCTTTATCCAAAATCCTTAGGGCCAGATGGGTTTTGGAATTTTGATTTATTTTTTTAATTCTGGAAAGGTGGCATGATGCCTAAACTATAGATTTTATAACACTTCCTGCCAGAACTGGGGCAGTGCCTGGTAATCAAAATCATTCATAGCGCTATAGTAAAATCTAGTGAGATAATTTTAAGTAGCTTTACTGCTGTCAGGTCAAGCTTTTCTGCTAAATGAGGGTTGGCATCACACCGTCTGGTTTCGGAGCTTTTGGTATTTTGCAGTTTTGGGTAAGGGCTGGCCAACCCTGGCTATCTCCTCTGGTGTACATGGATCAGGATTGGCTTCGGGATTTGTCAGAGATTTCAGATCCAGTGCCCCAGCAGCATCACATCTTTCATTCACCTGGGTATTACAATTCAATGTAGTCAACCTTTGTTGAGGGGTTTCTGTGTGCTTGGCACTGTTCTAGATGCTGCGAGAGATTTAAAGGAGAATGAGATAGGTCTCTGTATTAGTCAGTTTGAGTTGCCATAACAAAGTTCCATAGTCTAGGTGGCTTAACATTTATTTTTCTTATAGTTCTGGAAGCTGGAAGATCAAGGTGTCCACAGAGCTGGTTTCTGGGGAGGCCTGCCTGCAGTCTTCTCACTGTGTGTGCAAGAAGAGAGCTCTGCTATCTCCTCTTTTTATAAGGACACCAGCCCTTTGGAGCCCATTAAACCTTCATAACCTCCCTGAAGTCTCCATCTGCAAATACAGTCACATGGAGGGCAGGGCTTCAGCAAATGAATTTTGGGAAGATACAGCTTAGTCCCTAGTGAGAGGTGACAACATGCTAGCAGCCCTCACTCTCGGCGCCTCCTCGGGCTCAGCATCCACTCTGGCAGTGCTTGAGGAGCCCTTCAGCCCACCAGGGCACTGTGGGAGCCCCTCTCTGGGCTGGCAGAGGCCAGAGCTGGCTCCCTCTGCTTGCGGGGAGGTGTGGAGAGAGAGGTGCAGGTGAGAACCCGGGCTAGACTCAGCACTGGCGGGCCAGCACGAGTCCTGGGTGGGCCTGGATTCCGCCGCCCTGCACTCAGAGCAGCCCGCTGGCACCACAGACCCAGGGCAGTGAGTGGCTTAGCACCCAGGCCAGCAGCTGCAGAGGGTGCGCCAGGTCCTCAGCTGGCGCTCAGGCCTCAGCTGCCGGACCTCAGCTGCCTCCCCACAGGGAGGGCTTGGGACCTGCAGCCCACCATGCTCGAGCCTCCCCCTGCCATGGGCTCCTGCATGGCCCAAGCCTCCCTGACGAGCGCCACCCCCTGCGGGGCTGCGACGGGTCCCATCTACCGCCCAAGGGCTGACCAGTGCAGGCGCAGCCCCGGACTGGCGGTCAGCTCTGCCCCCACGCAGCCCTGGAGCAGGATCCACTAGGTGAAGCCAGCTTGGTTCCTGAGTCTAGTGGGGACTTGGAGAAACTTTATATCTAGCTAAGGGATTGTAAATACACCAATCAGTACTCTGTGTCTAGCTCAAGGTTTGTAAATGCAGCAATCAGTACTCTGTAACTAGCTAACCTAGTGGGGACTTGGAGAACTTTTCTGTCTAGCACTCTGTGTCTAGCTAAAGGATTGTAAACGCACCAATCAGCACTCTGTGTCTAGCTCAGGGATTGTAAACGCACCAATCAGCACTCTGTCAAAATGGACCAATCAGCTCTCTGTAAAACAGACCAATCAGCTCTCTGTAAAGTGGACCAATCAGCTCTCTGTAAAATGGACCAATCAGCCGGATGTGGGTAGGAATAAAAGCAGCTGAGCCAGCCAAGCCCGTTTCCACAGTGTGGAAGCTTTGTTTGTTGGTTCTTTACAAGAAATCTTACTGGTGCTCGCTCTTTGAGTCCAGACAGCCGGTATGAGGTGTAACACTCACCGCAAAGGTCTGCAGCTTCACTCCTGAAGCCAGCGAGACCACGAACCCGCTGGGAAGAACAAATAATTCCAGATGCACCGCTTTGAAGAGCTGTAACACTCAACGTAAAGGTCTGCAGCTTAATTTCTGAAGTCAGGGAGACCATGAACCCACCAGAGAAAAGAAACTGCAGACACATCTAAACATCTGAAGGGACAGACTCTGGACACACCATGTTTAAGAACTGTAACACTCACCACGAGGGCCCGCAGCTTCATTCTTGAAGTCAGCAAGACCAAGAACCCAGCAATTCTAGACACACTAGCACCCTTTTCCTCCCACAGCTCATGGTCTAGTAGTGGGTGCAGGTCAGATCCCAGGTGACCTGATAGAAAAGAGAAACCACTGAAGAGAGCAGGGTGGCAGGCAGCCTTTAGAATGTCTGGTTAGCCTGAGTAGGTGGCATTGAGTTGGGCTTTCAAGAGAGGAAAAGCTAGAATCCACCACGTGGCTGCAAGAGAGAGCACTCTCAGTGAAGGCTTAGCTGCGGGGAAATGGTGGGGCTGTCTATTGGGGACCAGTGACTGTTAGTTCAGCAGAGGTGGATACGGGCTGCTCAGAGTATTATTAAAATAGCTAAAAGTGACCCCTGTGCATTGGCACTGAGGTTGTTTATTTCTTTACTGCAGTCTGAGACCCATTAGCTCAAAAATCCGCTGACACCATATGCAAATGTTGATACAGTCGATTTTAAATACAGCCCGAACAAGCAAATGTTTAGCCATTTAGAGCCTGCCTGCTTTGCATACCCGGTGCAACTTCACTGCACAGCTGTCCCCTGTTGATACGCTAGGTCGTGGCAGTAGTGAGGTCACGAACTGTGTGGCCCTGGGAGCTCTGAACCCCAAGATGCCCCACTGGGCTGCCTGGTGATCCATCCCCCTGTCCCCAGGAGCGCCTCTCTCCTCCTCCCTTTCTGGATGCTGGCCCCCTCATCTCCATAAGCCTCTGGGGCTTGTGTGGGGTTGAAGAGCGAGACATTTTGCCCCTTCCTGTCTTCTGGTCATTAAGTTAAAGATCACTCCTTTGTGTAGTCCTAGCTACTCAGGAGGCTGAGGCAGGAGAATGGCGTGAACCCGGGAGGCAGAGCTTGCAGTGAGCTGAGATCCCGCCACTGCACTCCAGCCTGGGTGACAGAGCGAGACTCCATCTCAAAAAAAAAAAAAAAAAAAAAAAATCACTCCTTTGATGGTAGGTTTCCCTCTGCCTCTCTGCCAGGCTTAGAGGGATTTGAGGTTGATCAAGGAGAAAGATATGACCACAAGGTGGCAACAGCAAACACAGGTGCTTAATAGAGCTTTGGACAGGGTGGCTTAGGAGGGAGTACCTCACAGCCTCTATAGGCCTCACCACCTGGTGTGGGGGGTCAGTGCCCTTAGAGACAACCCTTTACCAAAGCAGGCAAGAGTGGGGAGATCAGTGCTCCAGCCTCCAGCCTTGTGCACTTCAAACCTGAGAGGCTTTCTAGACAGTTCCTCAGCAGATCCCCAGGTGCAGTGAGACCCAGTTAACTGCAGTGATAACCGCTCTGTAGCACATTCTTGTCATGGTTCCTTCCCCCCAGCCTCCCTTCCTCTGCTTCCTGGATCACCAACCACATAATCTAACTGCTCCCAAGTCCTCATCTCAGGCTCTGCTTTCGGGAGAACCAAACCCAAGATGAGTTCACATCTATAAAGGGAAAGATTTGAACTAGACACCCTCTCAGGTCCCTTTCAGCTCAGGTTTAGGGAAGAAAAATGAATCCCAGAAAGCCCAACCTGAAGTCACACATACAGGGCAAGAACTTAGCCTGAAACTCTCTCGCTATATCTGTTTCCCCAGAACTATATCTACAAAGTCATTTCAAATAAAAGTCTCACATAGCAGTGCTTGGAAGCACTAAGCTAATAACCCCCAGCCTGTATCCAAAACACATGTCTTAGCATTTTATAGGAAAAAAAACTGACATTTGGAGGCAGTTTAGGCTCTCAGAGCCCTTGTCCGGCTGACAGCTTCACAAGAGGCATAAATGGAATCGCATCTTTTTATTGTTCCCTGCACTAACTGCAATAAAATATGCTTTTCCAGTTATCTCAGGGGTCTTTCTAGAGAAGAAGATATTCTTTTTATTAGATGAAATTTTCATCTGTATTCTGAGAGGCTGTTTGCCCTATTTATATAAGGTAATCAAAATATCAGAAGGATGGTTTATAGAAGGAAAAATATTCATCCCTGTGTGTAATTTATGAAATGTGCATGCATTGATGTATTTGATGGATCTGCACCAAATGCTATGTTAGCAAGCATAAAGGTCTGGACAGAGACCACAAAATGATGCCAATAGAGTGAAAATGCCAACAGCATTGCTAAATAGCAAGCCTTAAAGGGCATATTGATTAAGAGTACTTTGATACCAAATTAGATTTTGGTAAGAAATCATGACGGTATGTGATGGAAAAAGTTATTGAGGGACCTGCGCCCAATATTTCAACATAGATTCTTTCTATTTTCCATGTGTCGCCTGGCTGAGAAATAGAGAGAAACAGTATAAAGAGAGGAATTTTACAGCTGGGCCACCAGGGGTGACATCACAAATCAGTAGCACCATGATGCCCACCTGAGTCTCAGACCAGCAAGTTTTTATTGAGGGTTTCAAAAGGGGAGGGGGTGTAAGAACAGAGAGTAGGTACAAAGATCACATGCTTCAACGGGCAAAAAGCAGAACCACTGATAAGGGTCCAACAAAGATCACATGCTTCTGAGGGAACAGGGCAAAGAGCAAAAGCAGAACCACTGATAAGGGTCCAACAAAGATCACAAGGCAAAGGGCAAAAGCAGAACCACTGATAACGGTCCAACAAAGATCACAAGGCAAAGGGCAAAAGCAGAACCACTGATAAGGGTCTATGTTCAGTGGTACATGTATTGTCTTGATAAACATCTTAAAAAACAGAAAACAGGGTTTGAGAGCAGAGAACCGGTCTGACCACAAATTTACCAGGGCTGAGTTTTCCCAACCCTAGTAAGCCTGAGGGTTCTACAGGAGATCAGGGCTAATCTCAGTCCTTATCTCAACTACACAAGACAGACATTCCCAGAGTGGCCATTTATAGACCTCCCCCAAGGAATGCATTCTTTTCCCAGGGTATTAATATTAATATTCCTTGCTAGGAAAAGAATTTAGCGATATGTTTCCTACTTGCACGTCCATTTATAGACTCTCTGCAAGAAGAAAAATATGGCTCTTTTTGCCCGACCCCGCAGGCAGTCAGACCTTATGCTTGTCTTCCCTTGTTCCATAAAAATCACTATTATTCTGTTCTTTTTCAAGGTGCACTGGTTTCATATTGTTCAAACACACATGTTTTACAATCAATTTATACAGTTAACACAATTATCACAGTAGTCCTGAGGTGATGCACATCCTCAGCTTACAAAGATAACAGGATTAAGAGATTAAAGTAAAGACAGGCATAAGAAATTATAAAAGTATTATTTGAGAACTGATAAATGTCCATATTAAGATGAAATCTTCACAGTTTATGTTCCTCTGCCATGGCTCCAGCCAGTCCCTCCGTTCGGGGTCCCTGACTTGCCATAACATTTCTCCCTTTCTTTTTACATAAATGTGCCATGGCAATGAAGTCTTGTTCATTCTCTCGGTTTTGAAGCAAGATTCTTTGACTGGTCCAGCACACTAAAAACAAGTTGATTAAACAGAAAAACATGATTCCAAAATTTACTACAGTGGAACCCCAACAGACTTAATCCAAGTCATCGGGTTTAGTCCAGAAAGACTTTGCCATCTGATCTAACGCCTCAGCTCTAGGCACAATGGATAAATGAGCTTGAGAGGCTTCAAAACTTTGTTTCTTTAATTTAGTTATGTCCAATAATAAATTATCTTCCCTACCCAGAAGATGTCCTTTGACCATTTCCCATGAATGATCAGTCTCATTGTAGGAATATAGGGCAATGCAGAAATCAGAAGTGTTGCAATCGCACTGCATTTGCATGCGATGTTTGAGACTCATTAGCCAATCTCCAAGCCAAATAATAGATTATCTTAAATCATTAATTTGATTAGCTAATTTTTGATCAATGCCCTGTTGATAATTCCACATTTGGGTGGAATTGGCTTGCCAATCATTAACAAAATGAGTCGTTTGAATACATTGGTGTAATGCCACTCTGGCAGTGGTGGCCAGTGCAGTGACTGTAATTAGGCCCATGATCACAGCAATTAAAGTGACAACAAATCTCTTAGATCTTTTGAGAATTCATTGTAACACGTCATTAATTAAATGTACTGAGGGGTAAGATTCCCAAGGTTGGGGTAAAGTTACCAGTATCCAGATTCCTTCTCAAGCTCAAACCAACATTATACTTTTCCTGAAGTCAAAACGGGAGTTAACACAAGTATATAAATGACAATTAATACATTGGACAGTTTGATTGATTGTCCAAATTTTGATATTTCCCACTAACAGCATGTAAGGAGGCTTAACACAACTCTGTATAGGAATAGTCAGGTTGGAGGTAAACAAAGCAGGATGTTTGAATCTAGGTTGATACTGAGGGAGAGAGGCGGTGGTGGCAATGCCCAATGTTCTCCACCATAAAGAAGCAATCTGAGGTGCCCGGGGATGCCGAAGAGGTAGAGGGGCATACCTGGGTTGAGAAGAATTATCATAATGCCAATTGGAGTCCTATAAAGGAAGAGGAAGAGGGTTCAAAGGGGGGATTTATCATGGGGTTCAGAATCACGGATGCAAGGGGTGGTAGTGGGGACAACAGACAGAAAAGTTTCCCCTTCCCATATTCGCAGTCCAGACATGGCAATAGCCAATTTCCAAAGTTCTGGGTGTTCTGGACTCAGAATGGGGAATATCATACGAGGCCTAAGTGGGGTAATGCCCTTTCCATTTTAAGGGAGAGAATGAGCTGAACCTCCTATGCAAAGTACGATGATGATCCTCGTCCTCCCAATAAGAAATAAGTAGCCTCCAGGCATTTCCTTCCGCCAGAGGAGCAACTGTTTTCTAAATAGCCCTTTGGTGCCCAGTCTATTACTAAACCATACGAGTCATTTTTTAATACTACTGCATGTGAGTTAACACAATCTTCCCAAATTAAAGTTTTAGCTGGGCCCTCAATATTTTTAGGACATGGTTTCCCTACAGGTTTATATTGAAAGTATGGGGTATCTCCTATTACTCCCCGTTTCATTTGTCTTAAAGGAGAAAGGGAGAGGCCAGAGACCAAATGTCCCCATTCCCCTGTGGCTGATCTCTTCAGAAGGTAAGCAGCCCAGACTTGAGTTTCTAGATGGATACAACCAGGTGCATGTCTGAGGCACAGAGGAGGGTATTTACAACCCATAGTAACATTAAACGCAGTGCCTTCTTCTCCTGGTTGAGTGGGGCAATGGTCATCTGTAGCTCCAGGCTACACACTGTCGTTAGTACAGATCTCCACAGGAGCATCCATCCAGGTGAGATGTCAAATAAGTGGAGAAAAAGGCACATAAGCCCAATAAGAATAATAATTTACCAGGGCTTTTTCCCAACCCTAGTAAGCCTGAGGGTTCTACAGGAGATCAGGGCTAATCTCAATCTTTACCTCAACTGCACAAGACAGACATTCCCAGAGTGGCCATTTATAGACCTCCCCCAAGGAATGCATTCTTTTCCCAGGGTATTAATATTAATATTCCTTGCTAGGAAAAGAATTTAGCGATATGTTTCCTACTTGCACGTCCATTTATAGACTCTCTGCAAGAAGAAAAATATGGCTCTTTTTGCCCGACCCCGCAGGCAGTCAGACCTTATGCTTGTCTTCCCTTGTTCCATAAAAATCGCTGTTATTCTGTTCTTTTTCAAGGTGCACTCATTTCATATTGTTCAAACACACACGTTTTACAATCAATTTGTACAGTTAACACAATTATCACAGTGGTCCTGAGGTGATATACATCCTCAGCTTACAAAGATAACAGGATTAAGAGATTAAAGTAAAGACAGGCATAAGAAATTATAAAAGTATTATTTGAGAATTGATAAATGTCCATATTAAGATGAAATCTTCACAATTTATGTTCCTCTGCCGTGGCTCCAGCCAGTCCTTCCATTCGGGGTCCCTGACTTCCTGTAACAAAAAGTACCAGACCAAGAGACAGGAGATTTCTTTGGGCTTCTGTTTCTTGCAAAGTCAAAGACAAAGACCAAACAAAATTTTTTCAGAGGCAGGGTCTTGCTCTGTCACCCAGACTGGAGTGCAATGGCACCATCAGATCTCACTACAGCCTCATCCTCCTGGGCTCAAGTGATCCTCCCATCTTAGCCTCCCAAGTAGCTGAGACTTGTTTCCAGACTATATAAAGAACTCCTCCAACTCAGTAATAAGAAGACAACCCAATTAGAAAATGGAGGAAAAGATCTGAATAAATACTTCACAGAATAAGACATATGATGGGCTAAGAAGCTCATGAAAAAATGCTCAACATCACTAGTCATTAGGAAAGTGCAAATTTAAACCACAATGAGATACCTTCCACAGTCACTAGAATTGCCATTACAAGTGCTGACAAGGATGTGGCGAAAATGGAACCTTCATACATTGCAGTGGGAACGTAATATGATGCAGTCACTTGAAACAGCCTGGGCCAGGTGTGGTGGCTCATGCCTGTAATCCCAGCACTATGGGAGGCCAAGGCAGGTGGATCATGAGGTCAGGAGATCGAGACCATCCTGGCTAACACAGTGAAACCCCATCTCTACTAAAAATACAAAAAATTAGCCGGGCGTGGTGGCAGGCACCTGTAGTCCCTACTACTTGGGAGACTGAGGCAGGAGAATGTCATGAACCCAGGAGGCGGAGCTTGCAGCGAGCCCAGATTGTGCCACTGCACTCCAACCTGGACAACAGAGCGAGATTCCATCTCAAAAAAAAAAAAAAAAAGAAAAGAAACAGCCTGGTAACTTAAGTGAAAAACACCATAAGATCTAGCAATTCCATTTCTACATATCTAACCAAGAGAAATGAAAGTGTATGTTCACATAAAGACTTGTATATGAATGTTCATAGCAGCCAAAACTTAGAAATAATGCAAATGTCCCTGAACTAGTGAATGGATGTGTAAAATGTGGTATATCCATACAATAGAATACTACAGAAATCAAAAGGAATAAACTACAGATGCATCCTGTATCATGATGAACCCCAAAAACATGTTAAGTGAAAGGCTAACATGAAAGAGTACATAGAGTGATTCTATTAATATGAAATTTGAAGAAAAGACAACTGTGGAGACACAAGTTGGAAGGTGTTTGCTTGGCACAGGGTAAAGAAGTAGGGTTTTGTGTAAACATGCACAAGAAAACTTTTTGGGGGTGATGGAAGCATTCTAAAACTAAATTGTGGTGATGATTGCAAAGCTCTAAATTTACCAAGAATCACTTTATTCACTCACAATGGGTAGACTTTATGGTATGGAAATTATACCTCAATATAGCTTTTAAAATACTGTCTAAAAGAATAAATTTCTCTAGAATTTTTACATAAAACATTGGCCAAGCTACTAGAAATAAAGCACTGTTTTATTTAGAAAGTAATATCCTGCAGAAAGCTTCTCTGAATATCCCATGGAGATGATGTAATGAATCATGTGAATATGCAGAAGAAAGATGAGCATTTACCAAAAGGTGTTAATTGGTTTGATTTTTTTAAAAAGGGTTTCAAGATCAAGTAAGTATGAGTAACAGAGGATTAAACAAAGGTAACTAGGTTTCATTACTTTAGGGTTTCCTAGAGTTTTAAAATATTTCATTGTGTCTAATGACTCTAGGAAAAGGATGTAAATTTCAGACCTTTCCAGATTTGTTTTTCACAAAAACTGGTGTAACACAAAACATATTTTGATATATGAAAAACACAGTGCAGTGCAGAGGTAGAATGCCAAATTGACTATTGATGAGAATCACCCAGTAACTTCTTAATTTCTTTGACTTCATTTAGCTAACATCTCCAGGTTCACAACTTGAGAGATAGGTCAAGTGTTTCCCACCACAGAGGCAGTTTACTGGTTTGTTGCTTAGACCAAAAGTTTGGAGTTATATTTTATGACTTTCTTTCAAGCCCTACACTCAACATACACATCCATCAGCACATCTTGTTGGCTCTACCTTTAAAATAGAATCTGACCTCTCTCACAGTGCCCAAGATGCAACCCGTATTCGTTTTCTATTGCTGCCTAATGATATACCACAAAACTTAGTGGCTTAAACCACAACAAACATCTGTTATTTCTCAGTTTCTGTGGGTTGGGAATCAGGAACACCTTGACTGAGCAGTCTGGCTTAGATCTCTAATGAAATTGCAGTTAAGTCATCAGCCAGGGCAGCAGTCATCTGAATGCCTAACTGGTGCAGGGGCTGGAGGATCTTCCAAGGTTGCTCATGCACATGGCTGGCATGTTGTGCTGCCTTTCGGTGGAAGGCTTCAATGCCTCCCCACATGGGCCTCTTTGAAGGGCTTCTTGAGCATCCTATCCTTACCAGCATAAGTGGCTGACTGAGCTGCAGTGTCTTTTATGACCTCGTATTGGAAGTTATACTCTGTTCTATTGGTCCTGCAGATCAGCCGTGATTCAGGGAGGTTGGACATAAATACAGGAGAAGATCATGGGGAGTCATCTTGGAGGCTGGCTACCACACTACCACCACCTCTTACCTGGATTATTGTAATCACTTAACATTATTTTTTTCTTTTTTGAGACAGAGTCTCACTCTGTCACCCATGCTGGAGTGCAGTGGTGCAATCTTGGCTCACTGCAACCTCTGTCTCCCGGGCTCAAGTGATTCTCTTGCCTCAGCCTCCCAAGTAGCTGGGATTATAGGCGCACGCCACCACACCTGGCTAATTTTTGTATTTTTAGTAGAGGCAGGGTTTCATCATGTTCGTCAGGCTGGTCTCGATCTCCTGACCTCAAGTGATCCACCCGCCTTGGCCTCCCAGACTGTTGGGATTACCCCATGTGAGCCACCATGCCTGGCTGCAATCACTTAACATGCTTGTTTCTGTCTCCCTGATGTCTATTCTAGACATAGCAGCCAGCAACCCTCTTATATCATATTGTGTTGCTCCTCTCTTGAAAACCCTGTAACAGCTCCCTTTAGTGAAGCAAAAGTCAGCCTTTACCATGGTTCCAAGGCCTTACATCATCTGGCCCCAACTACCTTTCTGATTAATCTATTTTTACTGACTCTACTCCAGCACAAATATTATGCCTCAAATGCACTCAGCAGGCTTCTTCCCAAGGGACCTTGCACTGGCTTTTTCCTCTGCCTTAGATGATTACCCTGCAGATAATCCATGGCTAGTTCATTCAGACTTCTTTTCAAATATCAGCTGCTCAAAGAGGCCTTTTCTGATCATCACATATAAAATGAAACAGCACACCTGCCATTTCCAGTTTATGGCACTTAACCCTTGTTGCCTGTTGAGTATGTGAGCTCAACAAGAGCAAGGGGTATATTTTGTTTTTGCTGAAGTCTCAGGATCTAGAATAGTGCCTGGCACATGGGAGGCACTCTGAAAATATATGTTTAATGACTAAATAGGTGGGTTAATGAAAGTGGCTGTTAATCCCAGTTCTGCCTGCAAAAATGCTCTCTTAACATTGAATTATGTATATGAGAGAGAAGAGAAAGGAAGGAAGAAGAAATGGGCATATGGGTAGATAGTTGTCAGCAAATGGAACTAGTCATAAGTGAGTTAAAAAAGGAGGCAAAGGGGGCAGGAAAATAACAACATGCAATGAGGTAGAGCATTTGGATTTGTAAGTCTGTGAACTCCGAAAACGGTGCAGGTTTATTCAAAGGAAAAAAATTACGTTCAATTAATTACACAAACTCAGGGGAAAAAAGAACAGTTTATCCAGGAGTTAAAAGAAGCATACAAGCATACTGTAGTTAAAAATATTAAAAGACCAAGAAAAGATACATAGATGCTCACGGAACTACGGTGGAAGCTCACTGAGGCATGCCTTGCGCATGGGATGAATGTTTTGAGGCAGCACTTGATGGGTGGACAGGACCTCCTGGATCTTGTCCAAACACATCTTGTTTGCTGCTATCCCTGCTTCAAACTCTCGGCGTTTCTCTTCCTTCTCTGCTTCTTGGGACTGCTGCTGGTAGGCGATTTGCATCTGAAGTTGCTTCCTGTACTCCTGGGCTAAACATTGGCGTCTAAAGTATTAGAAATGTCAAAGCATAAAATTATAAAACTAAGCATTTAGATTTATTTAGAGCATTACAATTAAAATATAATTTGTAAAGTCAAATTAAAATTCCCATTAAAATCAGGATGAGTGGAGAAGAAATAGATGAAAAACTCAATAATGGGTTTCTTACACAATAATCATTAATATAATCCTAGAACAAATACGGATTTTAGAGAGGAAATGCTTCTTCCCTGCTCGCAATGTTCACTGCTATGTGGGAATAGTTCTTGGTTTGCCTCCATCCCTTCCCTCACTCTTCTCTATGGGTAAAATTGGAAAGGATAAGCAAACTGCTCAATTCAACTTTTCCCCTTTCTTTTTTTCTTTCTTTCTTTCTTTTTTTTTTTTTTTTTTTTTTTGAGAAGGAGTCTCACTCTGTCGCCCAGGCTGAAGTGCAGTTGCGCGATCTCAGCTCACTGCAACCTTCACATCCCGGTTAAAGCAATTCTCTGCCTCAGCCTCCCGAGCAGCTGGGATTACAGGCACCCACC
Organism: Chlorocebus sabaeus; assembly: GCF_047675955.1. Classification (NCBI taxonomy): domain Eukaryota; kingdom Metazoa; phylum Chordata; class Mammalia; order Primates; family Cercopithecidae; genus Chlorocebus; species Chlorocebus sabaeus. Next base: position 32,731,349 of record NC_132921.1, on the reverse strand, counting down.
ACCATGCCTGGCTAATTTTTGTATTTTTAGTAGAGACGAGGTTTCATCATTTTGGCCAGGCTGGTCTCAAACTCCTGACCTCAAGTGATCTGCCCACCTTGGCCTCCCAAAGTGCTGGGATTACAAGCGTGAGCCACTGCACCCAGCCAGCTTTTCCCCTTTCATCTTAGAGGCTGCTCCGTCTGTTTTCTGCTCTGCTCTAAATCAAAGGGCCACATCCCTGCACAGGAGGCCTGCAGTGGTCTCATGCTGCTGGGGACTGGGTAAGTTAGCCTCATCTTATCATTCTGTTCAGTATTAACTAGACAATTTCTTGCATCTATAAGCCATATTTTAAATATATGACAGTTTTTTTTATTTATAGTGTAATTTTTATTGTAATAAAAAACACATTATGACAGGCACGGTGGCTCACACCTGTAATCCCAGCACTTTGGGAGGCTGAGGTGGGCGGATCACCTGAGGTCAGGAGTTCAAGACCAGCCTGACCAATCTGGAGAAACTCCGTCTCTACTAAAAATACAAAAATTAGCCAGGCATGGTGGTACATGCCTGTAATCCCAGGGACTCAAGAGGCTGAGGCAGGAGAATCACTTGAACCCAGGAGGTGGAGGTTGCAGTGAGCTGAGATTGCGCCATTACACTCCAGCCTGGGTGACAAGAATGAAACTCCATCTCAAAAATAAACAAACAAAAAACAAAACAAAACAAAATTACATAGATCATACACCTAATAATCCCAGTACCTTAGGAGGCCAAGGCAGGAGGATCACAGGAGTTTGAGACCAGCCTGGGAAACATAGGGAGACCTGATCTGTACAAAACAATAAAAAATTGGCCAGGCATGGTGGCATGTGCCTGTGGTCCCTGCTGAAGTGGGTGGATTGTCTGAGCCCAGGAAGTTGAGGTTTCAGTGAGCCGTGATCACACTACTGCACCCCAGCCTGGGCAATAGAGCAAGACCTTGTCAAAAAAACAAAAACAAAAACAAACAAACAAGAAAACCCACATAACAAATTTACATATTAACCATTTTTAAGTATACAGTTCAGCAGTTAAGTCTCTTCGTATTGTTGTAAAAGAGATCTCCAGAACTTTTTCATCTTGCAAATCTGAAACTCCCCTCCCCTCTTTGCTCCCCACAACCCCTGGTAACCACCATTCTACTTTATGTTTCTATAAATCTGACTACTTTATATGTCTCATAAAAATAGAATCATACAGTATTTGTCTTTTTGTGACTGGCTTATTTCACTTAGCATAATGTCCTCAAGGTTCATCCATACTATGGCATGTGACAGGATTTCCTTGCTTTTTAAGGCTGAATAATATTCCGTCATAAATATATACCATGTTTTGTTTATTCATTTCATTAATAGACCCTTGGGTTGCTTCTACCTCTTGAATACTGTGAATAGTGCTATGAATATTTCTGTGCAAATATCTCTTCGAGACCCTGCTTTTAATTTTTGGACATATACCCAGAAGTGGGATTGCTGGATTATGTAGTAGTTTTAATATTAGTTTTTTGGAGGAACTTCCATACTGTTTTCCATAATGGTTATATAATTTTACAATTTATAAGCCATATTTTTTTCTTTATAGTTTCTTTCTTTTTTTTTTTTTTAGACCGGGTCTCACTCTGTCACCCAGGCTGGAGTACACTACTGGAACAATCACACAATCACGGCTCACTGCAGCCTCAACCTCCCAGGTTCAGGTGATCCTCCCACCACAGCATCCCAGGTATCTGGGACTACAGGTGCACACAACCATACTCAGCTAATTTTTATGTTGTTGCTGTATTTTTTTAGAGACAGAGTTACACCATGTTGCACAGGCTGGTCTTAAACTCCTGGGATCAAGATCCGCCCATCTTGGCCTCCCAAAGTGGTGGGATTACAGGTGTGAGCCACCATGCCTGGCCTCTTTGTAGTTTCAATGGCTAGAAATATAAGCCACATTTTTAATATCAGCTGTGGTATAATAAGAATTATATTTGATCTTTGTTCCTACTTCTTGGCACAGAGCTCCTACAACTCTTGTAATTTCCTGAGTGGTAAAAGTATCTTTTGTCATTCATAGGAACAACTGATTTTATGCTAATAAGCTGACTTAGGGTAGGGTCCCTGGGTGGCCTCAGGATGGGGTTGGTCACTAGAAAGACCAAGTGATGAGGGGGTTAGGACTTTCAGCCCCACCCACTGACCTCTCAGGAGGGGAAGGTGGGGGCTGGAGATGAAGCTCTAAAACCTCTTGAACAAGGATGTTCTGAGGGCATCTGTGATGGTGACACAGAGAGGTGCTGAAAGGATGGTGCACCCGCAGAGAGCACGGAAGCCCCTATGCTTCTCTTCCACTTAGCTGTTCCTGAGTTGTGTCCATTGTGATAAACTGGTAAACATAAGTCAAATGTGTTCTTGATTTCTGTGAGCAATTCTAGCAAACTGTTGAACCTGAGGAGGAGGTCGTGGGAACTCCAATTTATAGCTGGTTGATCAGAAGGTGGTCTGGGACTAGCATCTGGTGTCTGAAGTGTTAGCAGTTTGTGGGACTAAGCCCTTACCCTGTGGGGTCTGTACTAACCGGGGGTAGTTACGATCAGAACTGAATTGAATTCTTGGACATCCAGTTGGTGTCTGAAGAAGCAGAGAATCTGTTGTTGGGGTCAGAAAACACTCCATCAACTTTTATCAGAAACAAAGATAATGGGATTTTATCAGAAATAAAGATAATTTGGATACCCCTCTATGGTAGATTCTATTTTCCAAAGATGGCCACAGTACTATCTTCCTCCCCATATGTGTACTCCTAATTAGGGAAAAGGAATCAGGCTGGTGGAACCAGGAGAAAGCAAAGAGATAAAGCAGATAAGCTATAGGTCTGCCTTTGTTCATGGCCCAGGACATATAGCCCTCCTGTGCAGATAACATACAAAACTCACAAACTTCCTGCTTATCATCAAATGCTTCGATTTATCATCAAACACCTCGGCTGACAGAAGAATGCAAGCTAGCTCCCTGCTACCTTGGTGTTATCAAGTAGCCCAAGAACCATCCTATAAAATCTCCAGCAAGCCTTTGTTTCCTGGCAGTCAGCTCCTCTCTTGCTGGTTGCCATTGCTTTCTTGCACTGAATTTTCCTACTTTCTCTAATAAATCTGCCTGTACCTACAACTGTCTTGGTAAATTCTTTTACCCCCATGCCACCAGCCTAGTTATGCTCTTCAGCAATGTGAACCTCTACTACCATTTCAAGAGGTGGAGCTTCTTTCTCCATCTCCTTGAATCAGTATGGGCCCTGTAACTACTTTTATGACCAATGGAATATGGCAGAAGTAATGCTATGCCAGTCCCAGCTGTAGCTCTTAACTGGCCTGGCAGCTTCTTCTTCCTAGCTGTTGGTATACTTGTTATTGGAACTCTCCCTCTCAGAACAAGCCACCACATTGTGAGAAGTCCAAATCACATGGAGAGCCCACACATAGGGGTTCCAGGTGACAACTAAAACTCCTAGTTGATAACTGAGATCCCTGACTCCAGTCAGCATACACTGCTCCCTATATGAGTAGGTATCCTAGGTTGAGCCTTCAGATGAATATAGCCTCAGTCATGTGGATCTGACTTCAACGATATGAGATGTTCCAAGCAAGAACTACCTAGATGAGCCTTGTTGACCCACAGAATCATAAGAGATAATCATAAATTGCTTTAAACCACACATTTCAGGGTGTTTTGTTATGTAGCAATAGGTAACTGTAATACCTCTGCCATAATTTTTTCCTTATCTCTCTGCTGATTCAGAAGTTTAGCAGGGAAGAGATGTGATATTTATTGAGTCCTCCCAAATCTCCAACAGGAGACTTTTTAAAAATGAGAAGGAGACCAGGCGCGGTGGCTCATGCCTGTAATCCCAGCACTTTGGGAGGCCGAGGCGAGGAAATCATGAGGTCAGGAGTTCAAGACCAGCCTGGTCAAGGTGGTGAAACCCTGTCTCTACTAAAAATAATAAAAATTAGCCAGGCGTGGTGGCATGTGCCTGTAATCCCAGGTACTCGGGAGGCTGAGGCAGAGAATTGCTTGAACCCGGGAGGCAGAGATTGCAGTAAGCCGAGGTTGCACCACTGCACTCCAGCCTAGGTGACACAGCAAGGCTCCATCTCAAAAAAAAACAATATATATACACACACACACACACACACACACACATATACACACACACACATATATATGAGAAGAAAAGATTTCCACAGCAGAGGCAGTAGCAGGAACTCAGAACAGTAGGACAGATATTGTTGTTTGTGACCCCAAAGTGAGAATAGGATCAGGCACATTAACCATACTTTTTCTAGAAAGAGAAGAGCTTATTTCTATGCACCAAGTGTGAGTAAGTCAAGGGACAGGCCCCAGGAACAGGGAGGGTGACCAATAATCAGAGAAACCAGGTCCTCTTCCTCCACTACACTGACTGCCTGATTTAGGTATCATGGCCACCAGTGGGAAGAGAGTGCGATGGTGTAAGAAAAGCTGCAAGGAGGCAGCCGCGTGTTTCCCCCACTTGAGCTTGGTTGTGATGATCAGAAGGAAACTAATCCCAGCCCTTGTCAGAGGAGGGCAGTGGTATTTCCCAAAGCATCCAGAGTTTTCTAATGCAGTAAGGCTAAACACATCCTCCTGGGGACATTTGTATGGAATCCTGTCCCTATAAGCCATTCTGCTAATCTAGCTGATTAGGCCAGCCTGCTTTTCAGGATTTACTTCATGGAGCAAAAAAAATCTTCTTCCGATTTTATTAGGATTTAAGGTTGGTGCCTATTTTTTAAGTGTTTCAAATTTATTTTATTTTTAAAGATATTCATCCAGCCTAACAACTTATGTGTATAATCATAATATACATAATGGCAATGGAATTTAATTTTACGAAGACAGTTGGTGCCTACTTTTACATGAAATTTTGTAAACTGCTTTGAGCTTCTAGAAGGACAAGTGTAACACTAATGCAAAATAATGTCAATAATGCATGAATTATGGCACATGGTCTTCTATGTTGAAAATCTGTTTTAGTTTTTGTTTTTTTGAGACAGATCTTGCCTATTGCCCAGGTTGGAGTGTAGTGGCACAATCATAGCTGCTGTACTTGAGTAACTCCTGTACTCAAGTGATCTTCCCACTTCGGCTCCTAAGTAGCTAGGACTACAGGTCTATGTCACCATATCTGGCTAATTTTTATTTTTATTTTTTTGTAGAGATGAGATCTTGCTACACTGCCCAGTCTAATCTCAAACTCCTGGCTTCAAGCAATCCTCCTTCCTCAGTCTCCCAAAGTACTGGGATTACAGGTGTGAGCCACCATGCCTGGCCAAAAATCTGTTTTTTAGGTAGCAAATGATGATATAGAAAACAAAATCATACCTTGCAAAATTCTCCTTCTCTTCACAGTTAAGTTCTTTAAGACTTTCATTTATGTGTTTCTGTTCCATAGCACGTTCTTCCTGTTCTTTAGCTTCTCTTTGCACTAAGAAAAGCAAAAGTAATTATATGTCAAATGACTTTCAGACAAGACTTGCCAACATCTTTCTGGGCACCAGAGTCATATTGTCTTCAGAAAGGTAGAGCTGAGAATCATGGCTGGATCTTAGATTGATAAAGTAGAAGTACTCATCTCAATTGAGAAATAAATTGGGTTTAGACTCATATATGCTACAATCTACAGATTTCCTCTTAATCATATTTCATTGAAAATCTATAATTACCCTTTTTCATATAAATTACCAATGTTAAAACACTTCCTACTTTTCTCTCCTTGAAGACAAACAGTTCATTGTCATTCATATTAATAAGAGTTTATTTATTATAATTTATTATTTAATATATATATTTATTATAAAATAAATATTATTTAAATATATAAAGCTCTTGGCTGGGTGCAATGCCTCATGCCTATAATCCCAGCATTTTGGGAGGCTGAGGCAGGTGGGTCACCTGAGGTCAGGAGTTCGAGACCAGCCTGGCCAACATGGCGAAACTCCCTCTAAAAGTACTAAAAGTACAAAAATTAGCTGGGCATGGTGGCACGTGCCTGTAATCCCAGCTGCTCAGGAGGCTGAGGCACAAGAATCACTTGAACTTAGGAGGTGGAAGTTGCAGTGAGCCTGGATCGTGCCACTGCATTCCAGCCTGGGCAACACAGTGAGACTCCGTCTCAAAAAATAAATAAATAAAACTCTTATAAGTTAATAAATATATTTAAGCATCCCAATAGAAAAAAAAGACACAGGAAACAGAGTTTACAAAATAATAAATACAACTGGCTAATATACATCTGAGATGTATATATCTTTGGTACCACAATCTATTTCAGAAATTTATCTTAAACAGCCAGATACAATCCAAAAATAACTATGTATGGAGACAGTAACCTGGAATTCTAAAACAGCAGTAAAAATATTAGAAACAATATAAAGGGTCATTAGTTGTGTTTAGGTAAAATAAGTTATGGCCCATTTTTATAACAGATTTCTAGGCAGTCATTACAAATCTTATAATTGACAAAAAATGACTTAAAATATTTTCAATAAGTGAAAATTATAGACCATAAAACAGTATATACTACATGATTCTAATTTGTGAAGGAAAATTATATATGTAGTAAAAATACTAGAAGAAAATATACAAAGCTGTGAATAGTAGCTATTCCCGGGTGGTAGAATTATGGTTGATTTTGTTTCCTTGTTTATAAAGGGTCTCAATAAATTTTCCATGTTTTTCCAATATTTTACATAACACTTATCACTTGTTAGATATGAGTTCTAAATTTGCCTTCAAAGATATGTCAGTATGTTCAATTCTTTGCCTTCTACTTTTAAACTTAACTTCCTCATAAAGCAACCTTTTTTGATCATCTGTTCCACCCTGACTCATTCAGATTAGCTGCTCCACCCTGACTCATTCAGATTACCTGCTCCACCCTGACTCATTCTGATCACCTGCCCCACCCTGACTCATTCTGATCACCTGCCCCACCCTGACTCATTCTGATCATCTGCCCCACCCTGATTCATTCAGATTACCTGCTCCACCCTGACTCATTCAGATTACCTGCTCCACTCTGACTCATTCAGATTACCTGCTCCACTCTGACTCATTCTGATCATCTGCCCCACCCTGATTCATTCAGATTACCTGCTGCACCCTAATTTATTCTGATTACCTGCTCCACCCTGACTCATTCAGATTACCTGCTCCACTCTGACTCATTCAGATTACCTGCTCCACTCTGACTCATTCTGATCATCTGCCCCACCCTGATTCATTCAGATTACCTGCTCCACCCTAATTTATTCTGATTACCTGCTCCACCCTGACTTATTCAGATTACCTGCTCCACTCTGACTCATTCAGATTACCTGCTCCACTCTGACTCATTCTGATCATCTGCCCCACCCTGATTCATTCAGATTACCTGCTCCACCCTAACTTATTCTGATTACCTGCTCCACCCTGACTCATTCCGATTATCTGCTCCACCCTCATTCTCCACCCTGACTCATTCCATAACCATTTTTCCCGCCAGACCACTCAGCCTGTCACTCTCTTAAATTAGCCAATCAGAATTAGTTTAGCCTGTGTGGTCTAACCCTAGCCAATAGCGGAATGACACGGCAGCAGGGGCCATGTGAGTCAGGAATAAGAACTCCTTCCCCTCCCTGGCCTAGGTGTGCTCTCGCTATTGTTCCATCTGCAACTGAGCACCCTTTCTGCAGAAAGTAAAGATGGCCTTGCTGAGAGATCATTTGTCTCTGTGCTGACTTTTCTTCCTGGCACCGATTGGCTATTTCTAACATCACTGATGAATATAAAAATCTTTTCAGCGTATAAACTTTCTACTCGGTTTCTAAAAGTTCCATCTGCTTAACAATTTTCTACTGCTATTATAATTCCTGGAGTGAAGAATTAATGAATGGGACCAGGATAAGCTTCCTCTTGCGAAGACCACTAGTGTGAAATCCAGTGGTACCCTAATAATAAATGTGTCCATGTGTTTATTGCCTCTCTGGTCCATTGGGCTGGACATGGAAATGGCAGAAATCTGGAGGTGGAAATTCACCCTCTCAACGAACACCCTTCTGTGACCAAGCACTGCTTGAAGCTGAGGGAATACAGTGGCATAGTATAGTAAAATAATAGAGACATAATGTGGCTATAAGATTATAGATAGCCATAAAGTTAACTTAAGCATCTCACAGGGCTGACACTATGTATCACTTAGCAGTACGATGCAACCTAGTCCAGGGATTTCCAAGAGACAAAGGTCATTCAGCACAGATGTAACTTTCAGAAACCTTAAAACAAAGCTTACCCTTACAAGGATAGCTTAAACTACCTTTATGAAAGAAACACCTAGTAACTGACGTGGATTGAATGTAAGTATTAAAAAGGGGAAAGATTCTCCAAACTTTGAGAATAGTCTCCAAATAAAGACCCTCCTGGCCAGTTGGTCATCTGAGATGTGAGCAAGCCACAGTGCCCTGGAAAGAGGATTTATTTTAAATGGGGGAACACAGAGGGCTGCTCAAGGCATGAGTCAATTGAGCTGGCACTGAAGGATGACTAGATTTCTCATATCAAGAGCATCATAGGCAGAGACAACTACATAAACAAAGGTATGGCATTGGGGGAACCAGCCCTCAATATTTCAACGTAGGTCCTTTCTATTTTCCCTAAGTGTCAGCCAGTCTGAGAAATAGAGAAAGAGTACAAAGAGAGAAATTTTACAGCTGGGCCTACAGAGGTGTTATCACATATTGGTAGGACCATGATGGCGACCTCGAGTTGCAAAACCAGGAAGTTTTTATTAGGGATTTTGAAAGGGGAGGGGGTGTATAAACAGGGAGTAGGTCACAAGGATCACACGCTTCAAAGGGCCATAAAGATCACAAGGCGAAGGCAAAATTAGAATTACTGATGAGCGTCTGTGTCCCGCTGTGCACATTGTCTTGATAAACATCTTAACAGGAAACAGGGTTGGAGAGCAGAGAACCAGACTGACTAGAATTCACCAGGCTGGAATTTCCCAATCCTAGTAAGCCTCAGGGTACTACAGGAGACCAGGGTGTATTTCAGTCCTTATCTCAACCACATAAGACAGACATTCCCAGAGCTGCCGTCTATAGACCTACCCCCAGGAATGCATTCCTTCCCCAGGGCTATTCCTTGCTGGGAAAAGAATTCAGCGATATTTATCCTACTTACTTTCTGCAAGAAGAAAAATATGGCTCTATTCTGCCCAACCCTGCAGGCAGTCATACCTTATGGTTATCTTTCCTTATTCCCTGAAAATCGCTGTTATTCTGTTCTTTTTCAGGGTGCACTGATTTTGTATTGTTCAAATACACGTTTTACAATTTGTACAGTTAACACAATCATCACAGGGTCCTGAGGTGACATATATCCTCAGCTTACGAAGATGACAGGATTAAGAGATTAAAGTAAGACAGGTGTAAGAAATTATAAAAGTATTAATTTTGGGAACTAATAAATGTCCATGAAATCTTCACAATTTATGTTCAGAGATTGCAGTAAAGATAGGCATAAGAAATTATAAAAGTATTAATTTTGGGAACTGATAAAAGTCCATGAAATAATCACAATTTATGTTCTTCTGCCGCAGCTTCAGCTGGTCCCTCCGTTTGGGGTCCCTGACTTCCTGCAACAGTATGGGGAAAACTTTCAAAAGAAAAGAGGGACAGATACAAAGGACAAGAGGGAGCTGTATGTCTGTGCCCCACCTTCTCACTCTTCATTCTAATCACCAAGGCACACAGTATTCAAATGATGTACTGTTCCTTTAACCTTGAGAACTTCTCCTCTGTGACTGGAATCTGCTGGTATATAAAACTCTTCATATATATCCAACTAGATAAGCTTTGCAAAAACAGGCCTCCTGCCTTCATCCTTTTTGCATCCCTCATGGTGTTTTACATAATAAGTATTATGGTTGTTAGTATTTTGGTTGTTACCTAAATTGAATTAAGGGCAAGTTATAACAAAACTGTAATTCAGTTCCTTACACTTTTCTTGAACTTGAAGTTTTCTTGTACACATGACCTCATCCACAAGCTGTCTCCTTGCCTCCTTTTCAAGTCTCAGCTCCTTGTCCTTCTCAGCCAACTTCTTTTCCTTGTCTTCCTCTAATATTCTGTCAAATTCTTTCTCCTGAGCTTTTTCTTCCTCACGTCTCTGTGCCAAATATTTATGGTATATCTTCTGTTCTCTTATCATATCTTCCTATGTAACATAAAAATTCATATTGTTAAAATTTTTTGGTGTGATAGTGATAGTAAGGATACATTTAAAAACAATCTTTAAAAGCTCCAATCCCAATCTTTTAGAACTATGTACTGAAACATTTACAGATGTATGTCTGAAGTTTATTCCAAAATACTCAAGAGTAGGGGGGAAATGGGTAGGGATATAGAAGAGACAAGAATGGCCATTAGTTGTCGGTTGTTAAAGTGAGGTGATGGACACATGGGGACCCATTGTGCAATTCTTCGTATTTGTTTGAAATATTTGATAATACTTGTTTGAATAAGTTAACAAAGTGTTTTTCAAAGTAGTTGCCAAATAGTTTTCAAGGATACAGCTTTATTCTCATTTACTTTAATTTAGGTATATGAAATCTTAATCGGATCAACAAAATAAGTCATTTCTACTATTATAGCACTGTCTCTCTGGCTGGTAGTCATTTTGTACTTTATTACAGCAATTATAAATCTTAGCTACACTTTGGAACCACCTGAGGAGCTTTAAAAAGTATTGAGTGCTGGCCGGGGGTGGTGGCTCATACCTGTAATCCCAGCACTTTGGGAGGCCAAGGCGGGCAGATCATGAGGTCAGGAGATCGAGACCATCCTGGCTAACGTGGTGAAACCCTGTCTCTACTAAACATACAAAAAATTAGCCTGGTGTGGTGGCAGGCACCTGTAGTCCCAGCTACTTGGGAGGCTGAGGCAGGAGAATGGCATGAACCCAGGAGGCGGAGCTTGCAGTGAGCAAGATCACACCACTGCCCTCCAGCCTGGGCAACAGAGCAAGACTCCATCTCAAAAAAAAAAAAAAAAAAAAAAAATGTACTGAGGGCTGAATCCCACCCCCAGAAATTCCTATTTAATGGATACCTTTTAAGTTCCCCCAGGTGATAGTAATGTGCAGCTAAAGTTCAGACCTGCTATTTATTTACTGCAAGCATTTTTAGTTGGCTACTGCCATGTTGCAGTAATTATCTGACAGCAATGAGTTCATCCAACACCAAGGTTCTAGATATTATTAAATACCTGATATGGTTTGGCTCTGTGTCCCCACCCAAATCACATCTTGAATTGTAATCCCCATGTGTGAGGAGAGGGACCTGGTGGGAGGTGACTGGGTCACGGGGGTAGTTTCCCCCATGCTGTTCTCGTGATAGTGAATTCCCATGAGATCTGATGGTTTAAAAGTGTGGCTTTCTTCATTCCTTCCCTCCTGCCACCACATAAGACGTGCCTTGCTTCCCCTTCCACTGTGATTTTAAGTTTCCTGAGTCTTCCCCAGCCATGTGGAACTGTGAGTCAATTACACTTTCTTTTTTTAATAAGTTACCCAATGTCAGGTAGTTCTTTACAGCAGTGTGAAAAAAGACTAATACCATTTCCCACTAAAAATAACCAACAATCCTTGGGAAAATAATCAATTATAAGACTGGAGCAGAAACTGAACAGGATGAACCTGGGACATCTTATTGTGTCAGAATCAAGAAAACTATCAAAGTCTATTGGAGGACAGCATCAAAAGAACAAGACAGCCCACTTAAAGGGACTCCCACGATCTAGAATCAGGCAATCTGAGCACCAAAAAGAAGAGTGAACTAATAATCCACTAAAAAACTACTGAAACTTGGCCAGGCACAGTGGCTCATGCCTGTAATCCCAGCACTTTCGGAGGCTGAGGTGGGTGGATCACTTGAGGTCAGGAGTTGGTCAACATGGTGAAACCCCGTCTCTACTAAAAATACAAAAAAATTAGCTGGGTGTGGTGGCACAAGCCTATAGTCCCAGCTACTTAGGAGGCTGAGGCAGGAAGATCGCTTGAACCCTGAAGGCAGAGGTTGCAGTGAGCCAAGAATATGCCACTGCACTCTAGCCTGGGTGACAAGACAAGACTCTATTTTAAAAAAAAAAAAAAAAAAAACTATTAAAACCACAAAATGAGTTTAGCAATGTTGCAGGATACAAGACCAATATACAAAAGTCCTTGTATTTCTATTTGACAGCATCAATCTAAAATGAAATTAAAAATTTTATTTCCAAATAGAAATGTTATCCTTAGGAATAAATTTAACAAAGTGTTAAAATGTATACTCTGAAAACTAGGAAACATTACTGAAAGAAATTAAAGAAGACCTAAATAAATGGAAAGACAGCCTAAGTTCATGAATCAGAAAAAAATACTGTGAAAATGGCAGCACTTCCCAAATTGACCTACAGATTCAACACAATTTTTATCAAAATCTCAACTGGCTTCTTTGTAGAAATTGACAAGCTGATCCATGTAACTTCTAGATACGTGGATATGCAAGGGAGCCAGACTAGCCAAAACAATTTGAAAAAGAACAAAGTTTGAGGATTTACATTTTCTCTCTCTCTTTTTTTTTTTTTTTTTGAGATGAAGTTTCACTCTGGTTGTCCAGGCTGGAATGCAATGGGTGCAGTTTCACTCTTGTTGCCTGGGCTGGACTGCAATGATGCGATCTCAGCTCACTGCAACCTCCACCTCCCGGTTCAAGTGATTCTCCTGCCTCAGCCTCTGAAGTAGCTGGGATTACAGGTATGTGCCACCATGCCCAGCTAAGTTTTGCATTTTTGGTAGAGACAGGGTTTCACCATGTTGGTCAGGCTGGTCTCAAACTCCTGACCTCAGCTGATCCTCCCGCCTCAGCCTCCCAAAATGTTGGGATTACAGGCGTAAGCCACTGTGCCTGGCCAGCATTTACATTTTCTGATTTCAAACTTACTACAAAGAGACAGTAATCAAGACATGTAGATTTGTTATACTGGACTAAGGACAGATATATAGAGTGATGGAATAGAACTGAGTGTCCAGAAATAAACCTTCACTTTACTATAATTGATTTTTGACAAGGGTGATAAGACAATTCAATAGGGGAACAATTAGACAATTATTTCAACAAATGATGCTGGAATAACTGGATATCCACATGCAGAATAATGAATTAGGATCCTTATCTCATGCCATATACAAAACTTAAAATGGATCAAAAGCCTAAATGTTAAAGCTAAAATTATAAAACTCTAACAAGAAAACAAAGGAGTACATCTTTGTGATCCTAGAGTAGGTAACCGTTTTTTAGATAGGACCCCCAAAGCATAAGCAACAAAAGAAAATCTAGCTAAATTGAACTTTGTCAAAATTTAAAACTTTTGTGATTCAAAGGACACCATCAAAAAAGTAAAAAGACAACCTACAGAATGAAAGAAAATAACTGCAAGTCATTTATCTGGTAAGAGACTTGAATCTAGAAAACATAAAGAACTCTTGGCCAGGCGTGGTGGCTCATGCCTGTAATCCCAGCACTTTGGGAGGCTGAGGTGGGCAGATCACCTAAAGTCAGGAGTTCAAGATCAGCCTGGCCAACATGGTGAAACCCCGTCTCTACTAAAAATATAAAAAAAATCAGCCAGGCGTGGTGGCAGGCGCCTGTAATCCCAGTGACTCAGGAAGCTGAGGCAGAAGAATTGCTTGAACCTGGGAGGTGGAGTTTGCAGTGAGACGAGATTGCACCATTGTACTCCAGGCTGGGAAACAAGAGGGAGACTTAAAAAAAAAAAAAAGAGGGGGGAAAGAAAAGAACTCTTACAACTTAATAATAAAAGGACCAATAACCCAACTAAAATATGGGCAAAGGACTTGAATAGACTTCTCTAAGAATAGAGAATAGCCTTCAAATAGATTCCTCCAAGGAAGATCTACAAATGACCATAAGCACAGGAAAAGAGGCTCAATATCATTAGTCACTAGGGAAATACAAATAAAAACCATAATGAGATACTACTTCAGATGCATTAGGATGGGTAAAATAAAAAAGGCAGACAATAACAAGTGTTGGTGAGCATGTGGATAAATCAAAACCCTCATACACTGCTGGTGGGAATGTAAAATGGTTCAGCCACTATGGGAAATACTTTGGCAATTCCTCAGAACTTCAACAGAGTTACCATATGGCCCAGTAATACTACTTCTAGTTATATGTCCCAAAGAAAAATAAAAACATACGTCCACACAAAAATTTGCACATGAATGTTCATAGTAGCATTATTCATAATAGCCAAAAAGTGGAAATAACCCAAATGTCCATCAGCTGATATAATGCATAAACAAAACGTGGCATATCCATACAATGGAATATCATTCAGCCACACAAACAAATAAAATAGCAATACATGCTGGATAAACCTTGAAAACATTATGCTAAGTGAAAGAAGACAGTCAACAGGTCACATAACATGTGATTCCATTCATGTCAAAGTCCAGAATGGGAAAATCTATAGAGACACAAAGTAGGTAGGTGGCTGCTTAGGACTGGAGGTGGGAGGTGAGGAAGAAGGGATAGCAGGATAGTGAAAATGTTCTAAAAATAGAATGTGATGATAGGGGCACTTATCTGCGAAAACAGTAAAATCCACTGAATTGTATGGTTTAAATTGGGGAACTGAATGTTACGTGAATTATCTCTTGAAGCTATTAAAAAAATAAATAAAATGATTTAAATGTGAACAAAAAACTCAACAGGAAAAAACAAATCAAATAAGCAAGTCAATTAGATAATGTGCAAAAACCAGGAGTTGGAGGCTGCAGTGAGCTATGATCATGCCACTGTACTCCAGCCTAAATGACAGAGTGAGATACTGGCTAAACAAAAAGAAAACAAAACAGAAAATGGGCAAAAGACATGAAGAGACATTTCATTGAAGAAGACATACAGATGGAAAACAGGCTCATAAAAAGTTGTTCAAAATCATTAACCATTAGGGAAATTTAAATTAAACCACAACGAGATGTTACTACACATCTATCAGAATGGTTAAAGTGAACAATAGTGATAGCACCAAATGCTGGTGAGGATGTGGAGAAACCAGATTGCTCATGTATTGCTGCTGGGAATGTAAGATGGTACGGCTACTCTGAAAAACAGTTTAGCAGTTTCTTTAAAAAACTAAACATGCAATTACTATATGATATAGCAATTGCTTTTCCAGGCATTTATCTCATAGAAATGATGATTCGTGCCGGGTGTGGTGGCTCATGCCTGTAATCCAAGCATTTTGGGAGGCTGAGGTAGGCGCGTCACTTGAGGTCAGGAGTTTGAGACCAGCCTGGCCAACATGGTGATATCCCATCTCTACTAAAAATACAAAAAAAAAATTAGCCGGGCATGGTAGCCACACCTGTAATCCTAGATACTCAGGAGGCTGTGGCAGGAGAATCACTTGAACCCGGGAGGTGGAGGTTACAGTGAGCCGAGACCACGCCACTGCACTCCAGCCTGGGTGACAGAGCGAGACTCTGTCAAAGAAAAAAAAAAAAAATTGAGAATGAGTTGACAGAAAAACCTGTACTCAAATGATTATAGCAGCTTTACTCAAAACAGTCATAACCTGGAAACAACTCAAATGTCCTTCAACAGGTGAATGGCTAAACAAACTGCAGTAAATCTATACCATAAATACTACTCAAGAATAAACTGGGAGGCCGAGGCGGCTGGATCATCTGAGGTCAGGAGTTTGAGACCAGGCTGGCCAACATGGCGAAACCCTGTCTCTACTAAAAAACACAAAAATTAGCCAGACGCAGTGGCACATGCCTGTAATCCCAGCTACTCAGGAGGCTGAGACAGGAAAAGCGCTTGAACCCATGAGGCGGAGGTTGCAGTGAGCTGAGATCACGGCATGGCACTCCAGCCTGGGTGACAAGAGCGAAGTTCTATCTCAAAAAAAAAAAAAGAATAAAAAGAAGGCTGGGCGCAGTGGCTCATGCTTGTAATCCCAACACTTTGGGAGGCCAAGGCAGGAGGATCACTTGAGCCCAGGAGTTCAAGACCAGCCTGGGCAGCATAGTGAGACCCCATCTCCTCAAAAAATAAGAAAACTAGCTGGGCATGGTGACTTGCACCTGTAGTCCCAACGACTCAGGAGGTTGAGGTTGAAGTTATCAATTGAGCCTGGGAAGCTGAGGCTGCAGGGAGCTGAGATCACACCACTGCACTCCAGCCTGAGTGACAAGGCAAGACTGTCTCAAAAAAAAAATTTTTTTTTAATAAAAATAAAAATAAACAACTACTGATAGATCCAAAAAGTTGGACAAATCTCCTGAGGGTTATGCTAAGTGAAAAAGACTATCTGAAAAGATTACATACTATATGATTCTACTAATATAACATTCCCAAAATAATAAAATTATAGAAATGAAGAACAGGGTTAAGAAGGGGGTGGGGCAAAAGGGAAGTAGGTGTGACTATAAAAGGTCAATATGAGAAATCCTGGTGGTGATGAGATGTTCAGTATCTTGATTATATCAATGTCAACATCCTGACTGGCATGGTACTATAGTTTTGCAAGATATTACCATTGAGGGAACCAGAGTAATGGGTACAAAGAATCTCTCTGTATTATTTCTTAAAACTGCATATGAATCTACAATCATATCAAAATGAAGTTTATCCAGGCACAGTGGTTCACACCTGTAATCCCAGCACTTTAGGAGGCCAAGGTGGGAGGTTCACTTGAGCCCACTCCAGACCAGCCTGGGCAACTTGGCAAAACGCTGTCTCTACAAAAAATACATAAATTAGCCAGGCTAGGTGGTGGGTGTCTGTAGTCCCAGCTACTCGGGAGGCTGAGGTGGGAGGATTGCTTGAGCCCAGGAGGGCGAGGCTACAGTGAACCATGATTATGCCACTGCACTCCAGCCTGGGTTACAGAGTGAGACACTGTCTTAAAAAAAAAAAAAAAAAAAAAGAGAGAGAGAGAGAAGTTTAATTAAAAAACAAAGCACATGTACACTAAGAACCAGGTAAAAACAAGAAAAAGCACCTGTGGGAGAAACAAAACACTCTTAAAAGTTCAATCCAAATTCCAAAGGTACAGGTAGCTAAATCAATACTGAATGCCTTTCCCTACTCTTTTTGCCTGACCAAACTTCACATATCCTTTAAGGTTCAACTCAAATGTCACTTTCTCAGTGATGTCTTCCTCAAATTCCAGGAGTTCTCAAACATTAGTTAGCATCAGAATCACCTGGGGGAGTGTGCTGAAACACAGATTTCCTGTCCCTGTCATGATTTTGATTGGGAGATCCTGATTCTGGAGCCTGTGAATTTCTGTTTCTAACATTTTCCCAGATGGTGCTGATGCTGTTGGCTGGTGGACCACACTCAGAGTAGCACTGTTATATATTTGTAGCCGTCTTCCAAAAGACTGAGAACTCACAAATCCCTTCCAGCAGGTAGCAGGCATGAAAAAAAAAAGTCTTACTCTTTTTTGTTTCTTTTTATCTGCCTCTTCCTGTAAGTCTTGAAGGGCCCTTTGCACGAGCTTCATGTTCAAGTCCTGTTCTTCTCTGTAGTCCTGCTGAATATGTTCTATCCTGTCCTGTAGGGCTTTTTGCAAAATGGTCCTAGTTTCCTGCTTTGCCTTCTGTTTCTTTAGTTTATCCTGTTCATTCTCATGTTTAATCTGTGCGTTGTTACTTTCCTAAAGTAGAATCATAATAAAGATAATGCATCAGTACAGTTGGACCAAGACAAGTTAATGCATTTGATTTAGGAGACAGGAATAAAGGATTTCTGGAAATACACACACACCTGGATTTAGAGAGGCTATAAGAAAGAAAACTTGCCTTTTCATAGTTGAATCAGCAATAAAACTGTGAAAATTGCCGGGGTATGTGTGATTATAATGTAATAAATCGTTGTAGAGTTGAAAACAGGAAAGTATAAAGAGAAACCACTTTTAATCCCAGTACCCATCGTCTACCACCATTCGCTGCCTGTGGGTGTGCTGGCCTTCCACATGTGACTCTTCTATGTACTCTGTACCATACATTTGGATACATTATTAAACAGCACTAAGAGTCCAAAATTGGAAATGTGCCTGTGAACTAGCCCAAGCCATCAGACAAACTGTACAGTAACAGGCCTGCAAACTGTGCTATACCCATGGCGTTGATCACCCTCTAACAAGTATTTTAAAGGCCCACCACGAGGCGCGCCTCCTCTTCCTTCAGCAGCTGTGCTGCCTGCCTTTGTGCCTTGATGCTGGTGATCTGGGCATTCAGCCCCAGGCGTGTGTTCTCCATCAGCTCTTTCTGTCTCCTCGCCTCTTGGGCTTCCCGCTTTTCCTTGGCTAATCGGTCTTCCTCCCAGAGCTTGGAGAACATCTGCTCTTCCACCAGCTTTTGCCTCCTCAGCTCCTCATTAAATGCAATCTGTGCTTTCCGCTCCTCACACACCTTCTTCTGATGGATACAGAACAATTCAACACGGAGCTCCTCACAGCGTTCCCTGAAAGGAAAATTTTAAAAAGACAAAACACAGCCTTTCATGAGGCACTGCTCTATTGAAGCACACATCTGTACAGTCACACAATGAAGCAAGGAAAAATGAAAGACCTGGATGCAGGCCATCGGAGCACAGGAAACATGAGGGAGCAGCAGGGAGGCAAGCACCAGGATGGCACAGTCTGACTATGGAAACTGGAGTCAAGCAAAGGCAGCCCTGACTCCGTTTCCTGTGTGACCTTGGATCAAAAACTCAACCTGTTAACCCCAATGATTGACCTATTCACTTGACTTTGAGAACCTCTACTTTAGGGATGCTTACATTCTTTTTTTTTTTTTTTTTTTTTTGAGACAGAGTCTCACTCTATTGCCCAGGTTGGAGTGTGGTGGCACCATCTTGGCTCGCTGCAAGCTCTGCCTCTCAGGTTCATGCCATTCTCCTGCCTCAGCCTTCTGAGTAGCTGGGACTACAGGCGCCCACCACCATGCCTGGCTAATTTTTTTGGATTTTTAGTACAGATGGGGTTTCACCTTGTTAGCCAGGATGGTCCTGATCTCCTGACATTGTGATCTGCCCGCCTCCACCTCCCAAAGTGCTGGGATTACAGGTGTGAGCCACCATGCCTGGCTGCTCACTTTTTTTTTTTAAGAGACAAGGTATCACTCTGTCGCCCAGGCTGGAATGCAGTGGCGTGATCATGGCTCATTGTATCCTTGAACTCCTGGCCTCAAGTGATCCTCCCACCTTAGCCTCCCAAGTAGCGGAGACTATAATCACATGTCAACATGTCTGGCTAATTAAAAAAAATTTTTTTTGTAGAGACAGGGTCTCACTATGTTGCCAGGGCTGGTCTCAAACTCGTAGCCTGAAGTGATTCTCCTGCCTCAGCCTTCCAAAGCGCTGGGATTACAGGCATAAGCCACCACACCAGGCTGAGATGCTCACTATATATAGACAGGATATCTGGCCAGGCATGGTGACTCATATCTGTAATCCCAACACTTTGGGAGGCCAAGGCAAGAGGATCCCTGGAGACCAGCACTAGCCTGGGCAACACAGTGAGACCTTGTCTCTACAAAATTTTTTAAAAAATAGCTGGGCATGGTGGCACACACCTGTAGTCCTAGCTACTTGGGAGACTGAGGCAAGAAGACCACTCAAACTCAGGAGTTTGAGGCTGCAGTGAGCTAGGACCGTACCAATGCATTCTAGCCTGCACTCTAGGTCAGTAAGACCCTGTCTCTAAAAAAAATAAATTGAATGATAGAATATCTATCTATTCTAATGATAACAATCATTGATAAGAGGAAAACTTTATGTTTGTGACTGCTTTATAGTTTACAGGTAGCAGCTATCATCCCCATCTTAGAGTCAGGGCAACGGAAACTCAGGGAGCCTAAGTGTCTTCCCAAGTCACACAGCCAGTAGTAGGAATATTATTAGCAAAAGTTATTAAGTGCTTATTATCTTCCAGACACTATTCTAAGCACTTCAACACATATGAACTCTTGTAATCTTCATAACAATCAATATGGCAATGAACATTACTGCAAGTTCGTTTTTATTATTTTTATTACCCTTGGTTTACAGATGAGGAAATGGAAGCACACAGCAGTTAAGCATCTTACCCAAGTTTGTCCATTTCATATGTGGTAGAACTGGGACTGAAGAGCTGGCAGTGTGGCCCTGGAGTTTGCATTCCTTGGTGCTTCATTGTATCACCTCTGCCAGCAACTGACAGAGGCAAGACTACCTCTGATCCACAGGCATTCTGACCAAATATCCTAGGTTATTCGTTAATAAAAACACCCCAAAACAAACCCCCGAAATGCCTACCTTAATCTGAGGTCTAATCATTAACTGTGTATAATTACAGGGCATTTAAAAAGAAATTTCATAATGTACCAAAAATACAATCCATAAAAGAAATATTGATAAATTTGATTTCATTAATATTAAAAAATTTTGCTCTGTAAAAGATCCTTTTAATAGGACAAATAAGACAGGACTGCTCAATGACTGGGGAAAAAAAGAAAAAACCATTTAAAACATGAAAAAAAAAAAAGATAAGCTATAGTCTAGGGGGAAAAAATCACATATTGGACAAAGAAGTTCTATCTAGAATACATGAAGAATTCTCAAAACTTAACAGCTAAAAAGAAAAGGTAAAAACTTAACAGCTAAAACAATCTAAATTCTAAAAATCTAATTAGAAAATGGGCAAAAGATATAAAGAAACATTTCACCAAAGAAAATGTACAGATGGAAAATAAGCACATGAAAAGTTGCTAAACATCACCAGCCATTAGGTAAATACCAGTTAAGCCCATGATGAGATATCACAGCACGCCTGTTAGAACAGCTAAAAGCAAAAACAAAATAAAACCAAACAAAAAACCAATAACGCCACCACCAAAAGGACCAGGATGTGGAAAAATTGGATGTCTCATATACTGCTGGTAGGACTATAAAATGGTACGGCTACTCTAGAAAATAGTTTAGTGTTTATTAAAAAAAAAAATACATTTACGGCTGGCAGTCGTGGCTCACGCCTGTAATCTCAGCACTTTGGGAGGCTGAGGCGGACGGATCACCTGAGGTTGGGAGTTCGAGACCAGCCTGATCAACATGGAGAACCCACACCTCCACTAAAAATACAAAAATTTAGCCGGGCTTGGCGGTGCATGCCTGTAATCCAAGCTACTCGGGAGGCTGAGGTAGCAGAATCGCTTAAACCCAGGAGGCAGAGGCTGCAGTGAGCTGAGATCACACCATTTCACTCCAGCCCAGTCAACAAGAGTGAAACTCTGTCTCAAACAAAACAAAACAAAATTTGCATATAATCCAGCAATAGTATATGATAATTATCCTCAATAAATGAGAACATATGCTCACACAAAAACCTGTACACAAACGTTCCTGTCAGATTTACTTACAATAGAGCAAAACTAGAAACAACCAAAATGTCCTTCCGTAAGTGAATGGTTTAACCAAACTGAGGTACATTCATGCAATGGAATATGACTCAGCAATAAAAAGGACAAACTAGCAATACCTCCAACAACTTGGATGGACCTCAAAGGCATTATGTTGAGTGAAAAAGGCCAATCTCTAAAGATCGCATATTGTGTGATTCCATTTATATAACATTCTTAAAATGATGAAATTATGGGGATAGAGATTAGTTGTTGCCAGGGTTAGGAATGATGGGGGATAGGGGTGAGAGTAGTGAGCATGACTCTAGAAGGATAACGTGAAGGAGATTTTTGCAGTGATGGAGTAGTTCTGTATCTTGATTGTAGTGGTGGTTACACAGATCTACAGGTGATAAAATGGCACAGAATTATACACACACCTTGCACGACTGTCAATTTCCTTGTTTTAATATTGTATTACGATTATGTAAGATAGAACCATTGGGGGAAGCTAGGTGAAAGGTAAATGGAATCTCTGTACTATCTGTGCACTTTCTGTAAACATATAATTATTTAAAATTAAAAATTAAAACCAAAACAAAACCACTGGTAATTTTTTCTTGTCATTATTATCCATTTCATTTCATTACTATTGCTGAAAACAATTTCGCTGTATAATAGGGATCACTAAAAATGATCTACTGCAGGTATCAAATATTCTACAAATGCCACTGAATATATCAAAGAGAAATGAATGCATATGCCATCAAAGGACATGTCTATTCATCATAGCTTTATTCATAAGAGTCCCAAACTGAAAATAACTGAAATGACTGTCACCAGGAAAACAAATAAATTGTGGTATATTTACACAATGGAATACAAAAAAAAAAAAAAAGCACAAGAAAAAGAAGAGGAAAATTTTCATTCTGCTTTATGTTAATATACGTATTAAAGCCTCAAGTATATTTTCAGTAACAGGGTCTAATAACGCATCCTTACTCAAAAGTATGTTTGCTAATCTATGTTGAGAAGTTGGCAGTGTTGCAGTCAAAACATTAAAAACAATTTGTTGTCAAATTACAACACTATAGGATACATTTGTTTCTTTAAAAATTTTAACAATTCATCTAACTAGCAAAAACTCAGTTATACAAGTGAAATCTGTAAAATGTTGCTAAATCCATACATCTTAAAAGCATAACCACTTGTGAACCATTTGGTTTTCTTACTGTATTAAGAGAAATTTACTAGGGAGTAGAAAATAAATGAATGGTCCATTGAAAGTCACTTGGCTAATATACCATTTTCCACTCACAGCATCTTTTCCCCCCAGCAACCAGTAGCAAAGATGTCCAAATCCCACTGAGGACAGGGTATGAATGCATGCTTTACACAGGCTTGAAAATCCAAGTCTAATCCTCTTTTGGTCACCTCAAGCTTAAGACCTAGACAAACCCCTACCTGTAGAACTCAGTTATCCATCTACAAGACAAGTAGGGTGGCAAGTTGCTTCTGGCCCTGTGCATTACCACTCTGGGTTTCTTCACTGCCCTCCTTCAGCAGCTCCCCAAGCCCTGAACCTTCCAGTTCCCTCTCCTTTTAGCAGTCTGAATTTACTTTTAGCGGCTGCATCTGCAACTTGTATCCACTACTCACTGCAATGGCTTACTTTTCCTTCTGGCCTCTCGTAGGAGGGTTGAGGGTTTAGGGCTGTCCACATTATTAATAGCGACTTCATGGCAGAAAAAGCAGATGGAAGAAGCTTTTCTCTGCACCATGTCTTGATCCCTCCACAGACTTCATTTTTTTCCTTTTCCCATCTGTTGACCTTTGGATTTCCGGTCTACTCAAATTTTGAGTGCTATGAAAAATGAACTCTTCTATGCCTTCTGTATTCCACCAGATTTAAACTCAGGTATTTTTGGATCATCCATTCTTGAATCTGGCTTAACATGACAGACACCCTGCCCCACTCATACTAGATGACCTAACAAACTAAGTGACACTCACTGTCACAGAGCCTGGCATAAAGTAGGAGCCCGAACATATTTACTGAATGAATGAATGCTAATGGCTATGTTTTAAACACTTCCAAGTAATATTTGGACTTTAAAAATCCCTTCTGAATGTAAGAACCCTAGCCAGTTACTCTAAAATTAAAAGACAGATGAAATCGATGATTTAGGGCATTCCATGGGTCATATCATGTGATCATCACTGCACTGAGAGATGTGTCTGAAAAAAAGGGGCAAAATGCACCATCACTACTATTATTCAACATAGTACTGGAAGTCCTAGCTACAGCAATCAGACAAGAGAAAGATATAATGGACATCCAAATTGCAAAGTAAGAAGTCAAATTATCCTTGTTTGCAGATGACATGATCTTATATTTGGAAAAATCTAGACTCCACAAGAAAACTCTTAGAACTGCTAAACAAATTCAGTAAAGTTGCAGGATACAAAATCAACATACAAAAATCAATAGCATTTCTATATGCTTACAGTGAACAAAGTGAAAAAGAAATTTAAAAAGTAATCACATTTACAAAAGCCGCAAATAAAATTAAATACCTAGGAATTAACCAAAGAAGTGAAAGATCTCTACAATGAAAACCATAACACACTGATGAAACAAATAGAAGAGGACACCAAAAAATTGACAAATATTCCATGTTCTTGGATTGGAAGAATCAATATTATTAAAATGTCTATACTGTCCAAAGCAATCTACAGACAAAATGCAATCCCTATCAAAATACCAAAAACATTCTTCACAGAAATAGAAAAAACAGTTGCTCATGCCTGTAATCCCTGCACTTTGGGAGGCCAAGGTGGGTGGATCACTTGAGACTAGGAGTTCGAGACCAGCCTGGGCAACATGGGAAAATCCCATCTCTATTAAAAATACAAAAATTAGCTGAGTGTGGCATTACACATCTGTGGTCCCAGCTACTTGGGAGGCTGAGGCAGGAGAACTGCTTGAACCTAACCTGGGAGGCAGAGTTGCAGTGAGCTGAGATCCTGTAAGTGCATTCCAGCCTGGGCAACATGCACTCCAGCCTGGACAACCGAGTGAGACCCTGTCTCAAAATAAAATGAAATAAAATAAAATAAAATAAGAAAAGACAAAAAGAAAAGAAAAAATAATCCTAAAATTTGTATGGAACCACAAAAGATCCAGAATAGCCAAAGCTATTCTAAGCAAAAATAACAAATCTGGAGGAATTACATTACCTGACTTCAAATTATACTACAGAGCTATAGTACCTCAAACAGCACAGTACTGGCATAAAAACAGACACTTAAACCAATGAAAAAGAATAGAGAGCCCAGAAACAAATCTACACACTTACAGTGAACTCATTTTTGACAAAGGAGCCAAGAACATGCACTGGGAAAAGACATCTCTTCAATATATGATGCTGGGAAAACTGGATATGCATATGCAAAAGAATGAAAATAGACCCTATCTTTCATCATATACAAAAATCAAATCAAAATAGATCCAAGACTTAAATTTAAGACCTCAAACTATGAAACTACTACAAGAAAACATTAGGGAAAAATCTCTAGGACATTGGTCTGGGCAAAGATTTCTTGAGCAATACCCTACAAGCACAGACAACCAAAGCAAAAATGGACAAATGGGATCATATCAAGTTAAAAAGCTTCTGCACAGCAAAAGATACAATCAACAAAGTGAAGAGAAAACCCACAAAATGGGAGAAAATATTTGCAAACTATCCCTCTGAAAAGAGATTAATAACCAGAATATATAAGGAGCTCAAACAACTCTATAAGAAAAAGTCCAATAATCCAATCAAAAAATGGGCAAAAGATTTCAACAGACATTTCTCAAAAGAAGACATACGAATGGCAAACACGCATATGAAAAGGTGCCCAACATCACGAATCATCAGAGAAATGCAGATCAAAACTACAGTGAGATATCATTTCACCCCAGTTAAAATGGCTTATATCCAAAAGATTGGCAGTAACAAATCCTGGTGAGTATGTGGAGAAAAGGGAACCCTTGTACACTGCTTGTGGGAATGTAATACAACCACTATGGAGAACAGTTTGGAGGTTCCTCAAAAAACTAAAAATAGAGCTACCATAAGATCCAGCAATCCCACTGCTGGGTATAGGTCCAAAAGAAAGGAAATCAGTATATTGAAGAGATAGCTGCACTCCTATGTTTGTTGTAGTGCTGTTTACAACAGCTAAGATTTGGAAGCTACCTAAGTGTCCATCAGCAGATGAATGGATAAAGAAAATGTGGTACACATACACAATGGAGTACTATTCAGCTATAACAAAACATGAAATCCAGTCATTTATAACACCATGGATGGAACTGCAGGTCATTATGTTAAGTGAAATAAGCCAGGCACAGAAAGACAAATATTGCATGTTCTCACAAATTTGTGGGATTTAAAAATCAAAACAATTGAACTCATGGAGATAGAGAAGGATGGTTACCAGAGGCTGGGAAGGATAGTGGGGGGTTGGGGGTGGAGGTGGGGACAGTTAATGGGTACCAAAAAAAAAAAAAGAATAAATGAATAAGACCTACTATTTGATAGCACAACAGGAAGACTATAGTCAATAATAACTTAATTGTACATTTTAAAATAACTTAAAGAGTATAATTGGATTATTTGTAACTCAAAAGATAAATGCTTGAGGGGATGGCTACCCCATTCTCCATGATGTGCTTATTTTACATTGTATGCCTGTATCAAAACATCTCATGTGCTCCATAAATATACACAGCTACTATCTACCCACAACAATTTTAAAAAAGAAAAGAATAAAGGGGCAAAATGAACAAAATATCCTGAGAAGTATAATGGCAATTTTTTTTTTTTTTAGTGACAGGGTCTCAGTCTGTTGCCCAGGCTAGAGTCCAGTGCTGTAGTTGCAGCTCACTGTAACCTCGAACTCCTGGGCTCAAGTGATCCTGCTGTCTCAGCCTCCCGAGTAGCTAGGACTAGAGGCATGTGCTACCATGCCCAGCGAATTTATATATATATATAAAAAATATGTTTGGAATTGGAAAAATATATATATTAATATATATGCTTATATATTTTTTATATATATATTTTTTTGACAGTGTCACTCTGTTGGCCAGACTGGAGTACAGTGGCACCATCTCGGCTCACTGCAACCTCTGCCTCTTGGGCTTAAGCAATTCTCCTGCATCAGCCTCCCGAGTAGCTGGGATTACAGGCGTGTGCCACCATGCCCATCTAATTTTTGTATTTTTAGTAGAGACAGGGTTTCACCATGTTGGCCAGGCTGGTCTTGGACTCCTGACCTCAGGTAATCTGCCCACCTCAGCCTCCCAAAGTGCTGGGATTACAGACGTCAGCCACCGCGCCTGGCCATTTTTTTTTATTTTTTGTAGAAATAAGGTCCCACTATGTTGCCCAGGCTGGTCTCAAACTCCTGGCCTCAAGTGATCAAAGTGCTTGGGATTATAGGTGTGAGCCACTGTGCCCAGCCAAATAACAGCAATTCTTAATGTTCGGACTCCTTAGAAGTATCAGAAGCACTAAAAATATAACTGAGGAATTATAATAACATTATAAATATATAATAGCTCTTGCTCTAAGAGCTGTAGCTTTAGGGAGGGAGACTTTTTAGTATATTTTTGCTTTAGAGGTAAGGAATGTCTTGGTTTGTGATATTAAAAGCACCTGCTAAGCTTCTAATTATATAACACTATAGATCATCTCAGAGGATCACTCTTGGGCATTCCCATACAAATCTCCCCTCTGTAAGTGCACAGTAGTGGGTAGTCTATCAGGGCATAGACGCAAGAGTATCCGACGATGGAAAACCACAATGAAAAGGGATATGGAGGCAACCACAGGACCAGATTGAGTACAGTAAAGACCAGGGATCTGAAAACTGAGGGTCACCATGGGTCTGGGTCAGGAAGTGCCTTATAAGCCCAGGTGATCAGACCCCAGTGATCAGAATACCAGGCAAGGAAACAGACAATAAAGAAGAGAGGAGAGAGAGCCGGGCATGGTGGCTCATGCCTGTAATCCCAATACTTTGGGTGGCTGAGGTAAGTGGATCACTTGAGTCCAGGAGTTCAAGACCACCCTGCGCAACATGATGAAATCCCCATCTCTACAAAAAATACAAAAAATTAGCTGGGCAAGGTGGTGCATGCCTGTAGTCCCAGCTACTTGGGAAGCTGAGGTGGGAGGATCACTTCAGGCTCAGGAGGTGGAGGTTGTAGTCATGATCATGCCACTGCACTCCAGCCTGGGTGACAGAGCAAGACCCTGTCTCAAAAACGACAACCAAAAAAAACCCCCCAGGGAACCCAAGCACACGCAGGTAGAGACTATAGCAGTAGGGGGAGAGCCCAACTTTACCAAAGATTTCTTGGCATAGGAGCTTTTGAACAACTTCCTGCCAACAGCAAGGGTGAGGTTAATACCTAAAGTTCAGTAACATAATCTCCTTTGTTACTTCCATTCTAACTGAGAAGCAAGCACAGAACATTAGAACATAGTTCTCAAGCACACATTGTATTATTCAATGATATGCAATATACTGCCAAGACTTAAAGTTACTACTGTGTATATTCTCTTAAGACTAATTTACTTTAAATTAGCATTCTCAAATCCATTTTAAAGTACCAACTTTGGATTCTGTTTGTGTGTTTTCTGATTTCATTACCTGAATTGCTGGTCTAGCTTTTCAGCCACAAAATCCTGCCTCTCTTTTTCATTCTTCTCTTTTAGTAATTTAGTTTTCTCTCTCATCCTATCTCTTTTCTCCTCAATGGTTTCTTTCTTCAATTGCATTTCTGTAAAATACTCATTTTCTTCTAATGCTAAAAGTTCACGTAGCCTGAAACAAAAAGCCAAAAAAAAAAAAAAAAAAAAAAAAAAACTGTCATGCTACATGCAAAATTTTATTGATTTTTGTTATATTCAATTTCAGAATTATAGGTCTAATTTGTAAGAAGAGAAAGATCATTGCAGTCTTCCATAAAATAAGACTAGTTGGTTTGTTTTGTTTTGTTTTGTTTTGTTTTTTTGAGACAGGGTCTCGCTCTGTCACCCAGGCTAGAGTGCACTGTGATCATGGCTCACTCTAGACTTGACCTCCTGGGCTCAGGTGATCCTCCCACCTCAGCCTCCTGAACAGCTGGGACTACAGCCAGAGGCCCCTATGCCCAGCTATTTTTAAATTTTTTTGTAGAGATGGGGTCTCACTATGTTGCCCAGGCCGGTCTCAAACTCCTGGGCTCAAACAATCCTCCCCCCTCAGCCTCCCAAAGTGGTAGGATTATATGCATGACCCACTAAGCCCAACCAACTGCACCATATTTTATTTGGTCACATATAAATAAGATATGAAATATATATTTTTAACAAAAGAGTAAAATGAACAGGTTTCAATCAAAATAATGAAACATGAAACAATATATTGTTTTTCATCAAAACATAGGTTACCACAAGAAAAATATTAAAAATATTAACCAGCAATAGCTATGGATTTAATATATCTCAGCCATGATCCTTCCTAAATTTGATTTTTGACTGGTCAATCTCAAATTGTGGTTTTAGGAATATTTCATGGTTTGGGTCCCAGGTTTGTGAGCCTTACTTATTTCGTCTTTCTTCAATGTTAATGATAAACCCTTGCACGGCATCCTTGATTCTTGCTCGCACAAGGCTGTCCAAAAACTTGCAGTCATTGTGCTGGTCCCACTCAACTTTCAAGCGATCCCGCTCATTTGACTTAATGGAAGCCAAAATAGCATTATGTTTCTGATGGCTGCGTCGGATTCTTTCTAGATGGTGCTCAGCCCCTTGGCCTTTAGGAGGCTTGGGTCTCTGAAAACAAAAACCAACTATCACTTATAATAAGCCAAAGAATCAACTGCATATTTTCAATTAGTTATGCTCTCAATCAATACTCATACTAAATAAAATTGGATATAAAAAACTAATACATCCTACTACAACTGAATACAGCTTATGCACCTAAAGAGTAACTTGTTTCATTCTCTGAGCCTATACCTAAGATGTCATCAAAACAGTCTCAAATATTTCTAAAGTGCCATTTGGAAAAAAGTTGATGGAAATTACAAAGTTAGAAATGTGAACAGGACTCTGTTGAGATTATCTAGTCAAACCCAGAGACATTAAGTGATTTGCTGAATTTGCTTCAAATAGGGCAGATAAAACAAGAATTAGAGGTCTTCTAATTCCTGACGTTGACATAGCCACCCATTATTCCACATTATTTCTCCTGGTCAGACACCATAGTTATCACATCAAAATACTTTCAATGAAAAGATGCTATTATGTGAATATATAGAATATATGTGTATATACATGTATATATGTTTATATATGTGTGTATATGTATATGGATATATAATGAGTTGTGACAATAAAAGATCTTTTACTAAGAAGGAAGAAATGAAGTGAGGGAGGAAGAAAGGAGGGAAAAGAAAAAAAGCTGGTGGTAGAACTTTATTCCTATTTCTAGGGTGCCCAGAAGTTTTAATGCAAACAGTGTGTTCCTGACCTTTTGGGCTACTTTGAATTTCTGTAAATGTATTGTTTTTACAGAAATGTCCACTAAAAAAGTTAGAAATGCATGTACCATTTGAATATATATAGATACACTTAATGAAATCACATAGACTGTATCTTTTTCCTTTCTGTATTCCTAGCATTGAACATAATGCCTACTACAGTGAGGTTCTCAATAGGAATGAATGAATGAATGAATGAATGAATGAATGAATGAATGAAACAATGTTGCTGGGTGGGCTTGATGCAATTTCTGCACCTCCTGGAGCCACCATGAAATCCATAGTCTTGAGCTTTGTATTTTCAGGAACAGTTTTATCAAGTTATCCTTAGGTGAGTTGTGAGACACTGGGGTGCTGATTCATAGAAACAAAACTCTTAAGAGGCAGAGAGAGAAAGTCAATCTGATCATTTACATTTAGAGTATCACCATCAGGATTACCAGAAATACTCGGGTTACGTGTTTGTAATGAAGTCTCCTGAGGAAAGAAAATCAACACTTGAAGACGGTTTAATGAAAAGATTCAGGGCTCAGGGTAGGCATGAGGTACCTAGATTTAGCTGAACAAGATAAGGCAAGCCTGGGGTGGTAAGGAGACAGAAGATGATGTTGGGGGTTATATCACGGAAAGTAGCTAATCCATGTCAGAATTATTTGGAGCCTACAGCCAGTTAATTAGATGACTGTTCTCCAATACTGATGGCATTTTATTAATATAGATCTGTGAAAATAAAGCAAAGGAGGATCACAGTGGCACCCTGGGCAGCATACACAGCAGGAATTAAGGCTCCCACTGTGGGCTGAGAACAGGAATGAAACACCAAGATAATCTAGAAACACTGGCTCCAGCTGTCAGGACAGGAAACAGGGCTGAGGTATATTTTGGTTGAAGAGGTGAGAAACACCATGAGCAGTACCCATGGGGTCAGGAAGCCTTTTAAGGCTTGGGAATCATGTGAAGGACTCCGGTCTGGGAAGGACCCAATCTCTTGATAAGTTAGGGGTATGACCTGGAGTTCTCAAAAAAGGTGATGCCAATCCCGGCACAGTCGTGGCATTGTTCAAAATCTGTACTGTTCAATATAAATATTATGCAAAATAGATATGTAATTCTTAATTTTCAAGTGGCTGCATTTAAAGAAGTAAAAAGAAACAGGGTAAGTTAATTTTGATAGTATATTTTATTTAACCAATATATCCAAAATATTATCTTGTCAATATGTGACTCTAGGCACACTTCAAGTGCTCAAATGCTTTATGTGACTAGTGGCTACCTATTGGACATCACAGCTCTAAACCATGCTAAAGTCAGGAAAACACAAGATATTTTACTAACTACTTTGGGTTTTCAAGGTCACTGAAGGCTTTTTGTTACTGTAGCATCTCAAATTATAGTTATTAGGATTACAATTTACAGTTCGGTTGTCTTAAAGAACAATGCTTTACATCCTAGGTTTGATTCTGGCCTCTGTCCATTACTAACTGAATTGAGCAAGTTACTTAATCTCTTTGAATCTTAGTTTTCTCACCTGTCAAATGAGCAAAACAAGTATCCTCCTAATGGATTCCTTGGAGACACTCATCAAATAGCTGCTCCTTTTGATGTCCCATTACTTCAGACATTACATTTTTCATATGTTTCTCCTGGGGAATTGTTTAGGGCCTAATTCTCATCTGTTGGTGGCTTTAATTCTTGCAACACAGTTCTGCTACCTCTAACATCTATCTTTCTTATCACACTCAGACACTGGAGGAGCAGATGCACCAACTCTAACCTCCTCCTTTTCCTCTTAATTCTTCTTAAGTGCAAAGTATTCAACAGGCCTGCTTCTCTGGTTTAGTGATTTTGTTTGTTTTTTGTTCCTTATTGGTTCCCAACACAAGTAATAGCACCCAACAATGGCTCAGCCCCTGAGCCCTGTGTTTGGATACAGAACCCAAAGTAGATCTTCTGTCCTTCATGAAGTGTGTTTATAATTATCACCTTGAACCCTACAGCCTACTAACGTGTCCCATCTACTGCTTTCCAGCTCCAGATCTTGCAGTACTCAGACCTAAAGAAGGAGCAGGTCTATAGGTTGACTGAAGTTTGCTCTGTGCACTGTGGAGCATAATACAACTGTATCACTGATCTTTCTTCCATAAAGTGACACCACAGACAATATAGCACATCATTATTTACCGTGTTAACCTTTAGTGGTTTCATTATAATTTTTTTTGCAATTGGATTACAAGTTGAGCACCCCTAATTTGAAAATAAGAAATCTGAAATGCTCCAAAATCTGAAGCTTTTTGAGCACCCACATGATGGCATAAGTGGAAAATTTCACACCTGACCTCATGTAAGGGGTCAGTCAAAATGACACATATTTATTCAGCACCCCCAAGGAGAAAATCAAATTACCTTCGAGGTAATGAAATATAGATAAATTCAGTGTTTAGACTTGGGTCTCCTCCCCAAGATATTACATTATGTATATGCAAGTTTTCCAAAATCCAAAAGAAATCTGAAATTCTAGACATCTCTGGTCCCAAGCATTTCAGATAAGGGATACTTAACCTGTATAAGCTCCTTGAAGGGAGGGCTCAGGCTTCAGTAAAGGATTAACCTTCTAGGATCATTGTATTCACCCCTGTATCTCCCACAATGCTGCGTACACAGCAGGGGCTCAAGCAATAACTCTGCCTACATGGCAGTTTTCTGGTGGGTAGAAACTAGTTTGTAGAAATGAAGGAATCTACATGTATGGACCAATAGTATCTGAGGTTCTCAGCAGGAACTATCAAATTCTGCAGCAAGCATATTTCCCTGCCCTGCTACCATTCTAGCCTTCGAGGCAGGCACCTGTTTTTCCCAGGTCTGAAGGGACACTTCAGTCCAGCAATGGTTACTGGTTGAGTTGGCACAGGAAAGGCGTTGGGTGCTATAACCACTCACAACCTAATTCCCCTTCCCCAGACGATTTTCCTAGGAGTGAAAGACCAGCTCCAAATCATAGGCCAGCCCTGCCCCCAGATCTGTCTCTGGGCTGGGTGCTCTTTCCATAACACACACTCGCCACTGCCTGGGGGACAGACATCCTTCCGGTGTCTTGGAGACTGAAAAACTCTAAAATCCCTAGTGGTGATTCTCCAAAAACAGAACCTAAATATTTTAACTTTGGGGGCAGATGAAAGGCTGTAAGGATGAAAATAGAGGGGGATGAGTGGGTGAAAGGTGGGGTAGATAGGTGAGTGACCTTATCTTCCTTCTTTCAAAATTCAGCCCACTACATCAGGCGACACCCGTTCCCCTCGAGAAGGCCCCGGGTGGGGGGCCGAAATGGGATCGGCCAGGCCTGGAGAGCGCAGAGATGGAGAAAGCTGAAGGGTCCGGCAGACACATCCTGTGCTTACCATGATCACCACTTTGGGGGTGGGGCCCTTAACCTCCCGCTGTACGATGCCAAACCGCTGGCTGTACATTTTCGAGTCTCCTTCGGGATGGGGGCGGCGTCCGCCGCGTTTCCCCCAACCGTGGCGACCTGCGGGACCGCTTCCGCGACGCAGAAGTCTGGTTGCCATGGTGCGCCTCGTGGGGGTTAGGGGCAGGTAGAGGTGGGCGGGTACGACGGAAGTCCGTCTGGTCACCATGGGGGCCGCAGACGCCTGCACTCGCGACTTCCTCTTCCAGCCGAGAAGCTGAGCCTGCGCGGTCCTCACCCCGCCCCTCGGCCAAACCGCACTGACCTTGCTCCCTTCCTCTAGGGTTCATCAGAATGGCAGAAAAATCCTCTAGCCCAAGAAAAATCGAAGCTCTAATTACAATTCCAGTTGACTTTGCTATTTATATCCTGTAATGGTCTAAAGGTACGAGAAAGGTTAGCGAACATTTTTTGGGAAGCTTAAATTTTGTACTATCTCTAGGTTAATCTTGATAACGGTGATAATCACAGGAAAACCTTGTATTTGTGTAATTCTTTACAATTTCCAAGATATTTTCACACACACAACCTCTGAACCTCACAGACTTTTTTTGAGCCAAGGTCTCGCTCTGTCACCCAGGCTGGAGTGCAGTGGCGTGATGAGGGCTCCCTGCAACCTCGTCCTCCTGGGCCTCAGCCTCCAGAGTAGCTGGGACTACAAAGCCTGCGCCACCACGCCCTGCTAATTTAAAAACAAATTTTGAAGAGATAGGGGGTCCCGCTATGTTGCTCAGGCTGGAACTCCTGCTCCTGGGTTTAAGCGATCCTACCCCCTGCCCCTCCCGCTGGCCTCTCAAAGTGGAATTACAGGCTGCGCTACCGCGCGTGGCCACAAATATCTTATACGGTTGATAGAACAGCAAGTATTACCATCCTTATTTTCTAGCTAAGGCAAAGCTCAGGGAGCCTAAGTGCTTTGTCAAACCAAATAACCAGTAATGATAATAATAATAAAGGCTGTTAATAATAAAATCTTCCTGTTTGCCATTGGCAGAAACCAGGGCTTAGACTCAGGATATCCTAGGATGGGGACAGATCAGATGGACTAGTGGGGCAGTGGCACGACCTGGTGGGGCATAATTAAGAGTCTGAGGGTCACAGTGGAAGGATCAGGATGTGGATCAGAAGTCCAGTAACTGGTTTCTGAGAATCAGGATCCAGGCAGAACAGGAAACACAAATCAGGGAACCAGGACGGACCTGCAGCACAGGGAGTAACCACAGTTGCATTTCCAGTCAAGAGTAAGGTGGTAATACCTAAAAGCCAATTAAGAATAACACTCTGGTACTCCCAAAGTGGGGGTGAGCATAGAACACTTGAACACATGCAACAAATCAGTACCTACGTCAAACTGACGTATAGTAAGTACAACTAATGTGTATACCCTCCTTAAGGACACAATTTACTGCAAATTAGCATTCCTTAATCATATGCAAACCACCCACTTCGGCTTTTGCATATGGTACGTTTCTAAATATGAATTCCATTTCCTGAATTGCTGGTTCAGCTTTTTAGCCACGAAATGTCTTTCTTCTCTTTTAATCATCATTTAATAATTCTGTCATTTTGTGTTCTTTTCAATTGCAGTTCAGTAAAACACTCATTTGCATTTACTAAGAGTTTACGTGGCCTGAAACAGAAAAGAAACAAATTAGGTGGTCGTCTCGGTTTCCTGGAGTGTCCAGAGGGGCGGTTCTTTGATCTTCGAGTTCAACGGGCCCCGGGACCGCCCATCGGTCTGGGCGGAACCTCCCCCACCACACCTCCGGGAAGGCGGCAATGAAAACGCGTTGGGCCCGGAGCAGGGCTTGGGAAAATCGGCGGAGATTCGGGGCCGCCCGCTGGGGATTCCCAAGGTTGTGCAGCCCAGAGAGCCTGGTCACAATTTCTGAGGCGATGGGGTAAACCGACCCTTGGCGACACCCGGCTGCACTCGAACGTCCTAGGTCGTCGAGCCCCGCCCTCACCCTGGGCGAGCTCCGAAATTTAACCCCGGTTCGGTTTTGCCTGTTTTACCACTATTTGAAGAGGGGCACTCAGCTTCCCTCTGGCCCTAGCCCAGGTACTGGGGTTTGCGCCGGGCGGATGCGACGCCCCAGGGCGGCCAGGCCACTGGTGATGGGTGATGGGTGACGGGCGGTGCCTCCAGGGTCCCGGTGGTTCCCCGGCCGGGAACTACGGGCTTTCTCGCCCCGGCGCCCCCTGGCGGGCCCACCAGCAGGTTGACGGTGTCCGGCCAGTGCTGAACACCAAGAGCCTCAGCCTTCAGTGAACCCCCCCCCGCCCCGGCGGCCTAGGGAAGTGAATCTCTCAGGGTCCTTGGAAAGAAGTGACCTTGATCTTCCCACCCACTATCCCAGTTTCTCAGAGGCAGTCAACGCTGTTCCCACCAAACCACTCCCAAAAGAAACACTGAGCATGTAAGTGGGACAATAAAAATTTAAAAATAATTTTAAAATAGAACAGCTTAGAGATAGAAACTAAATTATTTCCAATTCCTACTGTGCCCCAAACAAGGTTCACAAAAGGGCTGTCCTCCCAATAATTTTCTGAATTCTATATATTCAGCATTAAATTCCATGATAAAGTTGGAAATCCATTCACCATTTGTAATACATACTGATGCATTTAATAAAATTGCATGGGCCGTATCTTTTGCATTTCTGTATCCTAGTATTAAGTACAGTGCCTACCACAGGCCTGGTTCTCAATACTTGAATGACACAAAAATAGCCAGGACCAGCAAGTTTTTTCTGGGTGGGCTTCATAGAATCTCTGCACTTGCTGGAATCACCATGAAATTCATGGTCTTCAGCTTTGCATTTTCAGCAACATAGTTATATTGAGTTATCCTCAGGTGAGTAGTGAGACCCTTGGGAGCGGATTCATGGTAGGGCGGCTTTGTAATGTGTCACCTTGGTGAGGCTGTTTCCCAGAACTCTCTTCCAGTAAGATGGGCCACAAGAGACATTTTGCTTGATAACTGGAGGGCAGAAGTGAAGCAGCAGCATATTGTTTTTACACTTGGAAGGCTGGTGCTGGGGCACCGGGCGCTGTTGCAGTTCACACATTGTCATGTATCTGCTGGATCACCTCGTTGGTGTGGGCAGCAGCCAGGCCTGCAGCTGCTCCACCTTCCCCAGGATCATCTCTTCAGCTTCTCTAATTCCTGGGCCAGATGCATATTTAACTCTGTGAGGAAGGGCACCAGCTTCTTCTGCAGGACACCCACATCATCGAAGCTGGAGGTGGTGAGAGACTGACATGGGTTCCAGGCCATCCTCGTGGGTTCCAGCTCGTGCTCGTGGGCTCCACTGTGTCCTCGGTCTCCCACACTTTACATCCATCTTCCCTTCCCGAGTGCCTGCCCTGCAGACTTCAAGCTCCAGCATTAGATGCAAAGATAACAGCCTTACAGAGACTGTTTAACCAGCTCCCACAATGGCATGCAGTCAGATCTCTATAATAAATCCCTTAAAGTACATATATACATAATCTTTATCTTAGTGGTTCTGCTCTTCTGATTGTACCCTAACATACATGGTAGGCAGAAGCTTAACTCATGAGTCTAAATGTCAATCAAATAAATTTCATATAGTTCATTGTCAAAATTACCAGAATACTGGGGTTGGGTGGTTGGTTCCTGGGGGAAACAAAGCAGTATCAGTCTACCCAGTCTTGACTAGGGCTGAACTAGTCAGGGTGGAATAAAGGAAGGGGTGGGGAAGGTGGCAGAGGCTGGACTGTATGATAGAACTGGGAAATGGCTCATCCATGTCTGAATTACTTAAAGCTGCAGGGCTGGGACTAGGGTAAGGCAAGGGAGGCACGTAGGATACAAAGTTTAAGGAGGCACTCACTCAGTCCTGGCCCTGTAAAGCTGGCTAACAAATTACAGGTCTAATCTTTTTGGCACTTTATGAATGAAGAATTGGAAAGAGTGAGGTAGGGCTGAGCCAAGACTGGCCCTTGGGCAGGACTCGAAGCAGGAATTCAGCCTCCTAGAAGACATTTGGGCTGAGGGCAGGAGCCAAGCACAAAGGTCATCAGAGGGCAGGAGATGCACGTTCTCAGGAAAGATGAGCCAGGCTGGCAGCTTTAGTTACAAAGACTGCTCTAGCTGAAGAGGGGGAGTCAGGGTAACAAGCAAAATGGACAGCAGCCAGTGGGGAGATATATCCTGTAGGGTTTGAGGAATCTTCCTATGCAGCACCTGGGGTCTGCAGGAAACCCAGTTTCTGTATGAACAGATGTTCTGACAAGGTGACCCCATCTACATCGAGTCTTGGCACTTTCTAAACCATGCTAGAGACAAGAATGTAAGGGATTTATTATAGTATTTATAGTAATCTGTGTTTTGAAGGTCACCGAAAACTCCTGTTAGTGCATACAGGATTACAGGTTACAGTTTAGTGGCTTAAAGAACAAGGGCTTTAAAAGCTGGGTTTCATTCTAGGCTCTACTAACACCAGCTGTTCGACATTGGACAAATTAATGAGTCTCAGTTTTCCCATTCACAAAAATGGGCAAAATCAATGTCTTCCCAAAAAGATTATTTTAAGGATTAAATAAACTGGGTCCACAGAGGAACACACCAAATAGCAGTTCCTTTCCTTATTTATTCAATTACATTTTCAATTGCTGTCTCCCTGAGGAAGTATGTAGAGACACTGCCAGGTCTCATCCAGAAGCCACTTACAATTATTCATGAACATGGCTTGTTTAGGTTGTTTTGTGGTGGTTTTAATTATATTACCTTTCCCCATCCCAGCTCCCCCACCCTTAAAATCCAACTTCTTATACTCAGGCTCTTGGGGAGGAGAAGATGCACCAACTTTCTACTCTTTCTCTTCCTTTCCCGCTTACTTCTTCTAGAAGCTCAAAGTACTGTTAGGCCTGCTCCTCTGGTTTCGTGGTAGGTTTTTCCTCCTAGGGTTGATTCACACACAAGCCCTGGCAACCAATCTAGGGTCCAGCCCCTAGTAGATCAGTGTTGTCTCTCATAAAGCCAGTCTGCAAATATCACCTTGAATCCTACAGTCTGTAGAAGCCTCCAGTCTACTGCTTTCTAGCTCCAGGTTTTTTAAGGTCTTTGGACCTAGGGAAGAGGGAGCAGGTCTGTATGTTGAATGAGGTTTGCTATGTGCGAAATGGAGCATTACAAAACCATTTCCTAGTATTCTGTGTCCTCCATCCACTTCCCCTTCATTATACCTTTATCTTTTTTTATATCTTCTAAAAACTACCATTATAGACAGCTTGTCCATAGTCAGATAATAAGCTCCCTGAAGGTAGGTATCCTGTGTCTCCTGACACAGAATATAAGCTTTGCAGGGCTCATTGTCCTCAATGCTGTGCACCCAGCAGGAAATCAATCAGGACTTCTGTAATTGGCCAAGCACAGATGAAAGGGTTTCCAGTCTGGTGGGCTAGTTTGTAGGAGCAAAGGAATCCACGTGCTTGGCCAATAGTTTACATTGCCAGTGTCTGGGGCTCTATGAAGGGTCTGTCAACATTCTACAGGAGTCAGCATTCCCCTGCCCTCCCAACCATTCTAGTCCTTACAGGCATCTACCCTTTGTCCTATGCCAGGACTATAGGGACAGTTCTGCATGGCATCTGAAGTTAATAACCTCAATAGGCTCAGGAAAGGCTCAAGAGATCCAGCCCAAGCCCCTCCACAGAGGCAGCTCCAGGAAGTACAGGGCAACCAGAGATCACGCAACTACGTGTGAACCCGGCTCACAAAGCCAGCTCAGAACCCAGATCTCCTGCCCATCCCACTGCCCAGGCAAGCCCAGCACCATTTCTCTGATACACATTGCTCAATGTCAGGCAACAGCCCACCCAGAGGTCTCCTGGAGACTCCAAAGGCCTTCAAGACTCCAAATGATTATTCTCTGAACAAGAATTTATATATTAAAGCTGATCCCCATAGATATTTCTTAGGAAAATAGGGACCAGACTCCCTATCTTTTTCTTTCAAATTTCATGACAAGAGTGTCAAGTCTTCCCCCTACCCCCAAAGGAGAGTCCTAACCTGGAATGCTACTGGGCTGGATCTCCGGAGGAATCTTTATGGTCCTACACACATGCCCCTCATTAATTGTGATCAGTATAGTGGGTATGGGCCTTTACCACCCACCACACCATGCCAAACTGCTGGCTATATTTTCAAAACTCAGGGCCCACATCTGGCCAACACCCCCTCCTTCCCCACCCCTCACTGTGTGGGGCACACCTTGGCAACCAGACCGCTGTATCTCGGAAGCGGGTTCCACCCAGGCTGAAAATCTCCGTGATCTAGAGAAGAATTAACACCATAGGTCAATGTGGTTGTTGGGGCTATGGCAGGGTCAGGGCAGGGTGGGGCATCCCCAGCACTGACCACGGGTGTGCCAGCCCCTCCTGCCTCTTCCTCTGGGGCCAATTTGGAGGCAGAGTCATCCTTGTTCTCCTCCTTGTCCTCCTCAGGGTCCGGTGGCTCTTGCTTCACAGATGGCAGGCCTGGGTCTACTGCCTGGGAGAAGTAGGAAACAGGCAGCCATTAGAAGGGCAGAGTTAGCCTGAGGAAAGTCTCTATCAGCCAACCCCTCACTGTGCTGACAAATCCTACCTTCCATCACATTTCAACACAGAAAGGCCATCTCTGCCTATAAACCTTTCCCATTCCCATTCCTCACTGACCTCCGTTTTTCTGTTAGCTGGATAGCAAAGCGGGCAAAGCTAATTGCCTGCGGGAGGTAGGGTGTCTGTTAGACAGGCGGGGTAATTCTGCAGAAAGGTTGCAATCAGCACATCTATTGCTCTGCTTAAGAGAACCATCATGGCTCATCATCACTCTGCTTACAGACCAGCCTGCTACGGCATCAACAGAACATCCATCACTGCCCCCACCTTGCTAGGGCAGCCAGGCACCAATACGGGAGAAGTCAGGACAGCTGTGCCTGGTGTCCACTCGTCCTGGGTATCCGCCTTCTCTTGCTTCACCTGGGGTAAGGCCACAACCCAACTCAGGCCAGAGCACTGGGCCTCCTGCGTGAGGGAGGATTGCAGCAGACTTGGTCTCAGCTCCCTGGCATGAGGCTGGGTGGGGCTGGGAAGGGCAGGACAGGGTGGGGCCCTCACCTGCAACAGGGCTTCTGTGGAAGCTGCAACAGGGCCTGGCACCTGCACAGGACTGCTTGCGCCCTCCCGTAAAAACACAAGGTCAGTGCCAGGCGGGGGCAGCACAAAGCCACCACCTGCTTCCTGCTTCGTTGGAGCCTGGGTATGGTCTGGTTGGGCTGTGCGTGTAGCCAAGGTGGGCTTCAAGGTAGGCCCAAGATGGTGCCGTCTGGCAGAGCTGGGCCTCTTTCGACGACGGTAAGGTGGGGGCGAACCTGCCCCATCTTCAGACTCTGACCAGACACTGGGCAGCAGCCGCTTCTATGAGGAAAGATAGGGTGCTATGGCTACCTGGTGTACTGACCAGTCACATCCACCCTGCCCGGCTCCACATGCCTGCTAATCTCCCATCGGTCCCAGCATGGAATCTGCTTACGTATGAGCCCTTCGTCATTGAGCCTGCTAGTCTCCTATTAGCAACACCAATGCCACCTAGACTCATTAAGCCAAGCACAATGTCTGTTAATCCTCAACCAAAGCTACTGCGCCACCCACCCACCTACCAAGCCTGCCCACCACTCCCAGGCACTGGGGCGCCTGGCCCAACCTATCCCGGCCACCTGACCCTTCCTGCCCCACCCACCATGGCAAACTGCAGGCATTGGCGCCAACGACACTTCTGGCGCTTCTGGTTGCTGCCCCCGAATTTGGGCTTGTCGCAGCAGAAGTCGCAGCGGCCACAGTCCATCCGCCGTAGGCAGGCTGCACAGGCCCCGCACTTGCGGTTCTGCCGGCGGTTCGTGTAGGGCTGCTGGGGTGGGGGGAATGGGTGGTGCTGTCAACTAGGACTAGGAGAGGCCATCCTCAACGCCTATTCCAGTGCTGGTCCTGGTGCTCCTCTAGCCCCATAAGAAGGAGCTACTTGCATACTAGTCTCAGCCTCCTGACTCCCAGCTAGTCACTCCTCAGCATTTACTAGTTCAACATTGGCCACTATCACTGTGCCAGCTGGCCCTCGATACCATTAGGACTGTGGCTGCTCCACTACAATATCCAGTGCTGTATTTCCTAGGCCACCACTGGCTACCAAGAAAATGTCTCTAACCCCCATTTCCAGCAACATTTTGATAACTCTCTATTAGCTCCCATCACTGTGCCTACTGTCTGCTCATCCTGTGTGAACCCCAGTCATTGTGCTAGCTGCTCCTCTGTCAATCCCATCACTGTGTCGATTAGTCCTGCATCAGACACCAGAGTGTTGATACATGTGACATGAGGCACTGTCATTGCACCTGCTGACCCCGTATTAGTCCTCCATTATCTACTCATCCCATTCTAGGACCCATTATTGTGCCTTGCTGTTCCCCAATAGGCTCATTCCAGCATCTGCTTCTTTGAAGTTAACCAAGCGTCCTGAGAGTCTAGGCTTATCCAGGTAGGGTGGGGCCACTCACTAGCTCGTCCTCGTCTACACAGTAATAGATGAATTCGGCAGGTGGCGAGGGGGCCAGGGCTCTGGGGTGCTGTAGAAGCAAATGGGGTGGGGTCAGGGCAGGTACTGGGTAAGGTCAGGGTTGTGCCTTCCCTCCACCCACTGGGGCCTCACCGGCTCTGTGGGCTCTGGGGACTGTGATGGGGGAGGTGGAGGCAGTGGCTGGG
Organism: Chlorocebus sabaeus; assembly: GCF_047675955.1. Classification (NCBI taxonomy): domain Eukaryota; kingdom Metazoa; phylum Chordata; class Mammalia; order Primates; family Cercopithecidae; genus Chlorocebus; species Chlorocebus sabaeus. Next base: position 32,689,006 of record NC_132921.1, on the reverse strand, counting down.
CTCCGGGGCGCCTCCTGGCAGCCATCTTGGAGTCACAGCCTCCCTTGCGGCGGGCATGTTTACCCTGGGAAAGACCAGAAAGGGTGGTTTCAGCTTGGTGGCACCAGGCAGACACAGGAACTCCCCACTCCCTAAGTGCAGAAAGCATGCATGGGACAGGCAGACAGAGGGTGGCATGAGGCACTCACAGTTGGGGGAGCCACAGCCAGGGGAGTGCGTCGCTGACATCTCTGATGACGGCGACGCAGGCGGTGAGCAAGGTGCTGGCAGACAGGGGCAGGCAGGCGGGGCCAGAAAGGTGAGCGTGGGGTTAGGCAGAAAAGAAAGACATAAGGTAGGCAAGGCCAGGTTGAAAGAAAGCAGAGGCAGCGACGATTTTAACAGCAGAATGAGCTCTGCTCCCTCCAGCCTGACTCACCCGTAGGCAACGTCTCTGGACACATTTCCACTGGCGCCTGAGACCAGGGCGGGGAGGGCGAAGGCAGATGGGACAACGGCCACAGTCCTCTTGGGTCTGACAGCCCCGGCATACTCCACACCCTCGGCTCTGTTGGAGGGGATGTGGGAGCAGAGGCATGAAGCATGGGGCCAAGCCCACGAGGGCCAGGGGCCGAGGTGAACCTTCGGCTCTTTCCACTTGCCCGACTCACCCTTTCCACAATCCGGAGGCAGCGTCTCCGTTCACACTTGCAGAACAGCCCCGATGCCACATCATGGGGCAGCTGCAGGAGGCACGTGGAGCAGGCCCCACAGTCTTCTGTTACCTGGCAGGCTGCACACTCCCCACAGCCCACACGCTGCCAGGAATGGTAGGGACGAGATCACGGGCCTGCTCCAGAAGCACTGGTCCTCCCATGTCTACTGACCCTACATCAGCTCCCATCACTGGGACTTCTAGTCGCCCATTAGCCTCATCACTGAGGCCATTAGTATGTCTACTGGTCCCCTGCTAACTTCATCACTGTGTCTACTGACGCACTAATGGTAACGGGAATTAATTAACCCATTAATTCCCATTACTGTGTCTGCTGACCTACGGAGAGCACCCTATAAAATGACTTCACCCTGTGGACCTATCATCATCCCTTAGGACTCTACCAGCTCGATCACATCCTGCTCCCACTGCAGAGGTGTGAAGAGAAAGCAGGTTGTGCTTACCTTAAACATTCTCTGTTCTCGGTTGAAGGCAATTCTCTGTGCTGTGGGGAGGAAGAGGGAAGAAGAAAAGTGGAAAGAAAGCAACAGACATCTGACTGATTCACTCACTGCCTGTGCCCTGACTTCCACTATTCAACCTCTACCCATGCCTGCTATCTCCAGTATCCAGCCTCCAACCATGCCAGTAGCCTCTGTCCTGACATCTACATTCAACCCCCAGCCTAGCATGATACTGAACCTGCTCCAGCTCCTATCTCCCGATGCCGCATCCTCTGGGGGTCACTCACCTCGACAGTCTTTGCACAATGTTTTGAGCCGCTGCCTTTGGGTGCCATCCCCTGAGAAGCTGATTCCACAGTTCTCACAGCATCTGGGATGGGAAAGGCAGGTGAGAGGCTCCAAGAGCACCCCCAATCACAACCCTCACCCATCTGGCTCACCTCAGACCAACACTCACCCAGGAGCAGGGAATGAAGCTGGGGCTGTGTCAGTGTCAGCCTTGGTCTCGTCCCTTGGGGCCTCCTTCCTGACCTCACCACTCTGGGGTCCAACCTGACGTTTCCGAGTCTTGGCTGGCCTTGAAGGCTTCTTTCGCTTCTTGCTGGCAACAGCCACAGGATGGGCCTGGAAAGTAAGGGAAGGAGGCATATGGGTCAGTGGGTGGGTGTTGAGTGGCACAGCCACCCCTACCTAGGCATCTCACATTGTGAAGTACCTTGGGGGCTGGATAGCACAAGATGCCTTGTTTGAAGTCGAAGAGGGTGAGATCACACGCAGGGCCCAGGTATCGAGTCAGCTCAACTTTGCTTCGGATCCTGTCTCCTGTGGGGCTAGGGATGGGCCATGATGGGTTAGCACCCAGGTGGAGCCAATGTCATTTCACCCACACAACCTTCCGACAGGGCTGGCAGGATACAGGAGGCAGCCCGGAATTGGCCTGTGAGCCCTGCCCAGCCCCACCTCAACTAACCTTGAAAACATAAAAAATTAATATAAATACCAACACAAATACAAACATCAGAAACAATACAAATATATACAGATGAATATATTTATAACATACAATACTAGTAATACTGAAACTATTTCACGTAAGTAAAAATACACACAAATAGGAACACAAATATATTAAATAACATATAAATATGTTAGCACTGGCCAGGTGCGATGGCTCACACTTGTAATCCCAGCACCTTGGGAGGCCAAGGCGGGCGGATCACGAGGTCAGGAGATCGAGACCATCCTGGCTAACATGGTGAAACCCCATCTCTACTAAAAATACAAAAAAAAATTAGCCATGCATGGCGGCGGGTGCCTGTAGTCCCAGCTACTTGGGAGGCTGAGGCAGGAGAATGGCTTGAACCCGGGAGGCGGAGTTTGCAGTGAGCCGAGATTGCACCACTGCACTCCAGCCTGGGCGAGAGAGCGAGACTCTGTCTCAAAAAATAAATAAATAAATAAATAAATAAATAAAGTTAGCATTATGTACCCAGTATATAATCAAGCAAAGAAAACAACACAAATATGTTTTAAAAACATACAAATACAACTACACACAAATTAAAGTATAAGTAATTGATTTTGGGACCCCCGGTTTCTTGCATTTCTGTATGCCCTGCAAGAGACACACCAATTATCCTTTTTGATAAACTATCTTTCCAAGGATGTTTGTAAAGCAAACAACCTTGGAAGATAAGAGATAGGGTCTCCTTCCATAGTAAAGGGAAAGCATACTTAGTGTCCTAACGTTATTAAATAACTTGATTCTCTAAGCTCAGGGTTCTTTTCCTATAATAATACAACCCTCTTCATGTCATGCTGTAGGAATTGGGATTCAGGAAACTGGCACAAAAATAGTAATACAGTAATTCCCCCTCTCGTCAGGGGATACATCCCAAGTTCCCCAGTGGATGCCTGAAACCGTGGATAGTACCAAACCCTAATGTAATATGTACTGTGTTTTTTTCTACCTGATAACTGAGATGGTTACTAAGCGACTAACAGGCAGGTTGTGTATAGAACATGGATATGGATATGGATATGGACAAAGAGATGATTCACCTCCTGAGCAGGACTGAGCAGGATGGTGTGAGATTTCATCACGCCACTCAAAACGGCACACAATTCAAAACTAATGAATTGTTTATTTCTAAAATTTTCCATTTAATATTTTTGGATGGTGGTTGACTGTAGGTAACTAAAGGTGTGGAAAATGAAATTGCAGATAAGGGGGAGACTTATTCTGGATCCTGCAACTGTTGTAATAAACTGTCTTTGACCTGTAACCCAGGAGTCTTACCTCTCCTACCAACATCCACAAATTTCTGACAAATTCACTATTATCTTGTCCTAAGAATGAAATCTCAGATCCTTCGTAGTTCCTGACAACTGCACTTTTAAGTTTTGAAAGTTTTATACAAGTACATAAATATGTGAATAAATTATAATTAAATACAAACAAAAAGTGATTTGTAATTTGATATTTACCTGGAAAACGGCAACTTAGATTTAAAAAATCAGAACGAATATAGAAACATAATAATTAATGTAGCCTAAACACATGTAAATGCTTATAAACATCTATGCTGATTCTCATTAGTTATGGTAGGTATGTTCTACAAAGTTGCCATGAACATTGAATACAAAACCATTGCTCCTAGAGGAAATACAGGGTTAGGTTCCTGAGAGCATCTGAACTTCTGTTTTGTGTATGTTTCTGTTTAAATACACATTACTTAATATATATTTTTTACAAATGATTATTTGTATGGTCTTTGAATGACTCAAACCAGGGGCTTTGGAGGCCATATGTGTTCTGTAGGTTTGTTTGCCAATATTCTTGTTTAACAAGCCAATCCCATTGGCATTGAAAACCACTCTTCTACACAACCCCCTTCCTATATAACACTTAACAGGTATTTTTAAAATTCTTCGGAAGACTCCTGATCGGGAGAACCTGCATTGCATGCAAGTTTAACATTTTTCATGCCATGTTGCCTTTCGAAATGTGCAAGTCAGCCAGCACTAGCTGATACAACCTTAATATTTTCCTAACCCAGGGTAACGTGACTTTGGCTTTCCTCAACAATGCTGTCCACTATGCTTTATTGATCGTCATTTCATGAATCCACCAACGTAGCTGCTTTCTCATCTCTTCCATAGCTTCAAGACTATAAATGCTTTCTGTATTTTCTGAAGCAGCCTTGTGCACATATTGGCAAATTTCCTTCTTTTTCTGGTTGTACCATAATTCTGATGCATAACATTGAACTTACAGCCAACAGCATTGTAACTCAGATATCCAACAAGGTTTATCTGCCTTGTATTTTCTCCGTAAGGCACGACATGGCCTTCTCACACTCAGAACACTAAACAGCACCTCAGCACTACGCTTGAGGACTATTTTAAAAAGCAAAATCACCAACAAAACATACAAAAATTAGAAAAATGTGACACTAAACAGACCACGAAAAGGACACTTGTTTACAGTATTAAAGCTGAAATAAAAAGGGCTCCTTCAGTCTCAGCTAGAAACACATGCATTGAGTGACAGTTTTTCACTGCTCTGTGTATGTCCTTCAATAATCACAAATGCACTGTGAGTAGTGACTTTTAAGATACAAATACTGTACTAAGTAGGTGAAATTGCAAACATAAAATCCGCTAATAACGATTAACTGTGCATAATTTAAACTCCATCCATAAATTTAACCGCACTATTTGATTTTACCCTAATGAGGCTCTACCCCACCCCCACTCTGCCCACAACCCACCCAGTACCTCTGGTAATAGGTGTCTGAGCGTCCACAGGTGGCCCCTGACTTGCGAAAGACTTCACGGCGCTTCCAGCCAGGGCCCAGGGCCGGGCAGTCCAGCCAGTCCTCAGCCATGGAGGCCACAGAAAGCAGCAGTAGCCTGAAAGGGGGTTGAGGGGATGAGGGAAACTGAGGCTCTAGGAAGGGACAAAACGTGCCCCAGGCCACACAAATCACTGGTATCCATTAGTGCTTGCCCAAGACCTAGGACCTGCCGCAGGCAACCAGCCCATATATGGAGAAGAAACCCCTCATATTCTCACCCCATTCTTTCCTATTCTGGGCCTAGGAGAGCCTCATTCCTCAACCCAAGGATCCCTGTTTATTATTCTTAGTGTCCTAATCCTCTACTCCTCTCTATCCTCAGAATGACAGCCCATCATTTCTCCTCACTGCCAATCCAGAAACTTTTCATCTTCCCCCCTCATTCCTCCCTGTCACTGACCTAAGGGCCTCTATCCCTCTATTTTATCACAAGACCCCCATACTTCCCATCCTCAGCCCTAAAGGGCCCCATTTCTCTTGCCCTCACTACTTGGCTTCAGTAGTCTCTCATTCCCCTCTTCCTCGACCCAGGAGTTCCTAATTTCCTTCCTTCAGTGTTTTAACCATTCCATTCCGTCTCTGCCTGATGTCCTCTTATCTTGCTACCTCAGTGTTACAACCTCGACTTCCTCTGCGAGACACATCTGCTCCAACCCATGGCTCGAACAGCCCCTCATCTTTTCCATTTCTCACACACTGGAAGCCTCCCATGCCTCCCCTTCCTCAGCCCAAGAGCTCCCCCCTTATTTTTCTTCTCCTTCAATGTTCTGGCCCACAATTTCTCCCCAGTCTCAGCCCCCAAACCTTCCTGTTTCTCTCCTCTACATCCAAAAAGTTCCCCACTTCTCCCTCTCACTGTTCTCATTCTCCATTCCTCCCTTATCCTGAGAGACCCTAATTTCTCCCCTCAGCATTCCGAACCCTCCCCCATTCACTGTCCTTGTCCTGGGATCATGCCATCCCTAACTGTCAGCGTTCTGATCCCCTACTGCTCCTCGTCCTCTATATGGGGCCTCCCATTCCTCCCTTTCAGCATTCCAACGCCTCCATTTATCCTGTCATCAGCCTGAGAGCCCCTCATTTCTCCCGCTCAGAGTTCTGAACCCCCATTTCTCTCTCAACTTCAGATGCCCTGATGTCTCCCTTTAGCGTTCTGATCTTCCACCATTCCTCTCCGTCCTCGTCCCAGGATCCCGACACTCCTACCTGTCAGAGTTCTGAGCTCCATTCCTTCCTGTCCTCAGCCTAAATTCCCCCGTTTCTCCTCGTCAGTATTCCGACGCCGCCATTCCTCCCCCTCATCGGCCTGAGGGCCCTTGATTCCTCCCCGTCAGCGTTCTGAGCCACAATTCCTTCCCATCCTCCGCCCGAGCACTCTCCACGTCCAGCCCCAAGGCTGTCTCACCAGTTTGGCACCAGGCCGGTATCTTCCGCCACTCTAGGCCCGTGGACCCATGGCGAGGGTCACTCCTGCGCCTCCCGCCTCGCCCTCCTCCCCTTCTTCCTCCTCCGCGGCCGCCTCCTCTGAAGCGGTAGCTGTCGCCTCCGCGGCTGTTCGTTGCTCCCGGAACCGGAAGTCCGCTGCTTTCCTCTCGGGCTCCGCCTCTGGCTAAGCACCTGCGCGCTATTGCCTCGACGTCGCGTGCCCTTAATAGGGAGGCTCCCGCGCCTGCGGGCTGGCGCTCTGCAGCGGGGCGCGCTCCCCCCTGCCGAAAACCAGTTGCATCTGCGTGCTGACGTTCAACGACAGCTCCCGCCCCATCGAAGGAGGGACCTGCGGTGGGGGCTCTGCTCGCTGACCATCTAGCTTGCGCATGCGCTCTCCAGTCTCAACCTGAAGGGAAGTGGTCGGGAGGGCTTGCGCCTGCGTCCTCCCTTCCCTCCCGCTGTCTCCGAGGCGGATACCCACAGCTGCGAGGAAGCTGCTTCGCGCCTGCGCATTCCCTGACCCAGCCGGCACTCTCTTCTCCCTTCTCTCGCTGGGGTCTATCCTGTGCTCGCCGGTCCCTCCGAACATCAACCCCAGGGCGGTCGTGTCCAGCTCCCTCCTCCCCGCCGAACAGCTGCTGGAGCGCGCGGGGCAGGGAAAGGGGCGGTGACGCACCGCAGGTAAACTGAGGCACGCGGGAGGGCGCGCCCCTGCAGGAGGCGGATCCCCAACGTGGGGCTTGTGGGGGAAAAGGCGGGGCCTGGCGTCCACAGTGGACGACAGCTCTGGGTGGGAGACAGGAGCACGCGTGGGCGGCGTCACCACACTGAATACGTGCTGCGTAGACCCTCTGCCTGTGGGAGGCTGGGAATGTGGGTCCCTGGGCCCTCCCGGGGTGCAGGCGCCCCCCCATCTTATCCAGGAGTCTGGAACAGTTGCAACCGCAGCAATGTGGACACAGCTTCCTTGGTTTCTTCAAAATTTTATTAACAAAACCCAGGGAGAGGAGGCAAGGATGAGTGGACTCCGCAGCCCCACCAGGCACTGAACATGTCGACGGGGACAGACCCTCTGATAAAGGCAGACGGGCGGTCAACCGGTGGATGGGCACAGGGAGAACCAGAGAAACAGATGAGTGGAGGAACGGACACATGGGCACCGGGCAGCTCCCCCATCTGGAATGCAGGGTGTGAGGGGTCCGGGCCAGAAGGCTCAGCGGTCGGCACTGGAGCGCAGGTCGGTAGTGAGGGGATCGTGCTGGATCGTCTGGTGCAGCATCAAGGCCAGCAATCCCGCGCGGTTTGTCATGGCTGTGCGCACATTGCGCTCCTGCTCAAACAGCTCGTCCAGCTTGTACCACTGCCAAGAGAGCGGCAGGAGTCCTAAGCAGGAACAACTGAAGCCCCGCCTGCCCTCGGCCACGTCCGGCATGGAAACCTACCACATGCACCATGAAACCACAGCGAAACCTACCACACGCACGCGCTCCAAGTCCACTTCCGCACGCCGCAGCTTCTCCCAGCAGTAATGGCGATTGCACTGGCGTTTGGGCAGGCGGCAGAAGTCACCCGTGAGCTCAAAGACATCACGTACAAGGGGGCACCCGCATACCTCGTCAGCTGGCACCTGCAGGGAGGCCGGGTTGGAGGGATGAATAATGGTGATAAGGGAGAATAAAAATGGGGGCTCAAGGAGGGAGAAGGGAAAGAATGGAGGGTTCAGGGAACGGTGAGGAGGCATGGAAAAGGGAGGAATGGAGGGTGAAGCAACAGGGAAGGTGAGAGGAAAAAGTGAAGGAAAGGTGAGGTGAGGGAGGCAGGGATGAATGTGGGACAGCGAGGCAGGGAGGAGGGGCAAAATGGGAGGAGCTGAGGGAAAACCTTACTTTGGGGTCCCGTGAGTGCTCGGGGCACAGCACCTGGAGCCGCTTACAGTATGTTTTGCTCTGAGGATTATACACATCACAGAAGAGTCGTGTGGCCCTGGGGGTTTGGAATAGAGAGAGGGTAGTAAAGGGAGGTCCACCTGTCCTTGCCCGTATCCTGCCCCAGTTCCACACATATCCCACTTCTGACCTCCGCCTTAACCCCCAACCTCTCACTTCGCGTGGCACCCTCACTTACCCTTCAATGCGTGTGGGGTACATGGACCCAAAGGATGTCTGGCTCTCATACTGGAGGGATGAGCACAAATGGAGGGAACTGTGGATGTGCGCTGCATGCCCTCCCAAGACACCACCCAGACAACAAATCTGTCTCCCACTGGCCCACCGATGTTCCCACATGGTCTGCCCCCTCAGTCTGACCCCCAACCTTGGCATAGCAGCGCTCCATGTGGCGCAAGGCAACACGTGGGTTGATGGGGTGCCCACAGGAAACACAGAAGATCTGCAGGTCTGTGTCATCACTGTCACCCTCGTTGCTCTGCATGGGGTGGAAGGAACAATAAGGCTAGGAAGGACAAAGTACCGGCCCTGCCCTGCTGCGCCCCTGCTTGCTCACCTCCTCATCCTCGCGCACAGCCTGCTGCTTGGCACGCAGAATGATGGCCTCAAGCTCGTGGAATCGGCGTTCCATTTCCTGAAGGCGAGTGCGGGCACTCTGCTGCTCTCGGCGAATGCGTTCCAGCAGCTTCTTGCCGTGCTCTTCAGCAATGCAAGGACTCTGCTGCCACTGCTGGATGCGCTGGGGGAGGATCTCATAGATGCGGCTGCAGGGAAGGTAGCAAGCAACAGAATGAGTGAGGTGATCAGTAAGTGAGGGTGGGAAAATAGATGCATGACTAAATGGCAAAAGGAGAAATAAACAGGTGACTGGTGGAATGGTGGCTGGATGGACACAGGGGCGGATAGGTGGATGGGTGAGTGGGTAGTGGCTGTTTGGTGACTGAATGGTGGACAGCTGATTGACTAGTAGACATACAGAAGGCAGTGGTCAGGCCCTACCATGTACTTCCTGACTCCCTTGAACCCCTCAGGAATGACTCACTTGGCTGCCAGCTTCATGCCACAGTCATCTGAACAATACTTGGAGCTGGGCTGGGCGGGGCGCACACAGCCGGGCCCCAGGCACTGGGGCAGCGACGCAGGGTCCTTGGCATCAGCCCTCTCTGGGTGTTTCCATTTATCCTTGTGCTTCTGCTTCTGCCGATGCCGCTTGTATCGCTCCTCCTTCTGTTAAGCAAGACAGGTCAGGTCAGGGTGGAGTCAAAGTCAGCCCCAGACCCCAGACTCCTGCTCCATTCTAGCCCTTTCTGGCTCTTGCCCCATTCAGCCTCTGACCTCTGCCTCTCCCTCAACCCCACCCTCTGCCTTTCCACATCCATTTTACCCTCTCCATCACCTTCTTCTCAGACTTCTTCTCCCGACGCTTCACATGCTTCACTTTAACTGCCCTCTTCCGCAGCGCAGGGTCCAGGAATGGGGACTCTTCTGTGTCGCTCATCCAGGGCTGCAAGCAGGGCATGACCACCTGACCCACCTGCCCCGCTCATGACAACCCCACCACCTACTCATGTCCCATATCAGCCTTCCATACCCTCTGTCTCCTCATTACGGATACTCTCTGCTTCTGTAACCTCCACCCTTCCACCAGGGGATGCTCCTATCTGCTCACCAGGCCGTGGTCATCAAAGGCCCCTGCACAGAAGTCCTGATACAGGTCAGGATCCAGAGGTAGGTCCTCATCTGAGAGTGGCTCAGGTGTGGCTGTAGCCTCAGGAGGCTCCTTGACTGCTGATGATGCCACTGCTCCCTCATCTTCACGGATGCGCCCTAACTTCTGTGATGGCTGTGGCTGCTGTTGGGTGGGCAGTGGCCGGCGGGGCCTTGGCAGGGACTCTGAGGGCGTCACTGGTGAGAGCTGCAGGGCAGAATCTCAGGACTGGCCCTGACCGCCCTGCCCGCATGCCCCGCCCCACCCTGGGGAGCTGGACTCACCGAGGAAGGGAAGTACTTGTACGATTCCTGTGCCGGCAGGAGGAAGGCCCAGGTCAGCCCCAGGTGGATGGAGGGCGGCCTTGCCCTAGCCCCACCCACCTGGCCTGGCCTTACCTCCCCAGACACACCTCCCCACTACCCCTTACTACCAGGAATGCTCGCCCCCGTCTTATCTGTACTGACGTGCACGACCACCTGGAAACACCTGACCCCACTCTGTCCACCCAGGGTTGGTGGGGGTTCTGCCAGCCCAGCATACCAGCTCATGCCCCGTTCATCTGGACATGACAGGTCCCTTCCCACCTGTCTAGATACAGTCAGGCCCAATCCCACCTGGCTTAGCCATGCCTAGACTTCACTAACCATGCATGGACCCACCAGCTTTCCCACACCTGACCCTACCCAGCTCTGTCCATGCTCACCCGGGCCCGCAGCTGGCACTGGCGCAGCCGGCACTTCTGCCGGATCTTGTTGGGGCCCCCAAACTTCTTCATGTCCCGACAGAAGTCACAGTGACCACAGTCCTCAGTGCGCCGACATGCCTCACACTCACCACACATGCGGGCTGACCGTTTGATCTGCTGCTGCTGCTGGTGATGCTGGAGGAGGGGGCCCAGAACAGAAATTATGGACCCAGGCAGGGCTGAAACGGAACCACTTTACACATCTACTAACTTTATGCAGCCACTCACCTGGCTGGGTGTGGCCACCAAGGGCTGCGGCGAGGATTTGTGGGGCGAAGCAGAGCCCCGAGCAAGCATGGCCCCAACCCCTGTCCCTGACCCTGCCCGGCGCTGCAGGTCTGGATCGGGGACAGGCCTCTTGCGCCCTCCACCCTCATCCCGGGGCTCACTGCCGTCCCGCTCATTGCCATCCCGCTCCCGTGACTTCTTGTGCCGATAGCGAATCTCTAGTTTGGGGTCTTTCTCTGTGGGGCAGAGAGTAGGGCCAAAGTGAGTGAGCACTGGAGGGCCTGAATGGTCCCAAAACCTCTTTCTTCCTCTTCTCTCCCTTACTATCCCACCCACCTACTCTGCACCCCTGTCCAGGGCAGAGCTGCCTCTTCCCGTGGAATCTTCTATTACCACTCACAATGGAGACCCCATTCCAGCTCACCACAGACGTGTATCACTACTCCCCATGACCCCCCATTATGGCTCCTCCTCCTCCCTTGAAGCCCCACCTGCCTTCCCTGTCCATCCATGGCCCTCACCTCTGCACTCCCGGCAGTACCACTCCCGGATGGCCTTGGCCATCTTCTCAGTGATCCGGATGCAGTCCCCATGGAACCACTCATTGCAGTTGTCACACCCGCTGCGGAGGATGGGGCAGGCGGTGGAGATGTGAGGGGCGCGGCCCATCGGCCTCACCCCACCCTGCCAGTGTCTGCCCCGCCCACCTCTCCCGGGCTCACATCATGAAGCAGTTGATGTCCGGTTTGCGACAGATGCAGTAGATGGGCGCATTCTCTCCATTCTCCGACTTGCTGTCCTCCCCAGCATCTGGAGGCTCTGGGTCTGAACCATCTCCCTCCTGCGGGACACCCCCATTACGGATCCTTAAACAGCCCCCACCGTAGCGGCTTATCCCATTACAGCTCCACCATGGTCAGCAGGGATCCCCACTCTGCCTGCAGATTTCACATCGGGGCCCCCCAAAAACCTCTCCATCACAGTCCCCACTGACCTCCATCCCTTTCCCTGACATCCTATTACTTTGCTCCATACTTCCCATCACGCACCCACCGACACCCGCTCCCTGCGTCCACACTCGCTAATGGGGCATCGCGATCCTCCATCGTGGCGCCTCACAGACCCCGTGTAATTCACTGCGGACTTCCCATCGCGGTTCTCTACGCACCCCTCCCTGTTTACCTCATAGACCCACCTGGCACCCGCACCCACCCCCAGTCGCGGCTGTCCACGGATCCCCGGACACGAACTCCTCGTCACGGCTCACTACAGACCACCCAATGTGACTCCTCACAGTCCCCGATCACGGTTTCCCACGGCCTGCCACCCGGAGTCCCCACTAAACTTCTATTAAGGACTCCCCCACCGTGGCTCACCATAGAACTCCCAGATGGTTCATCATTCTGCCCACAGACTCCCGCCGTTCAGTCCACAGACTCCGGTTACGGCTCACCACAGACCCCTGAGTCGGCCGACAGACCCCACTGTTGCCAACCCCACCAACCTCCACCGCCGAACCCCTCCCTGAACCCGGTACTCACCATATCTCCGCTCCCGGCGCACTCCCTCGCGACCCCCGCCAGCAACCCGCGAACCTGCACAGACCACTCGGCGGCGTCCCAGGCGGTTGCAAAGGCGCCCACAACTACTTCCGCTTCTGGTCACGCCTCCCAGGCAGCGTACTCCTATTGCGCAGGCCCCGTGCGTCGTCTCCGCAAACCAGTAGGTCGCTCGCCTAGAGCCCCCGAAGAACCCTAGGCGCCGCCATCTTGATTATCGTATCCGTATGGTGGCCGAATCCACACGTTCGCCGGGAACATGGCCGCGCTCACATTGTGGCTTTCCCGAGGGCGCCGCCACCTTGTCAGTAGAGTCCGTAAGGCGGCTGCTAGTACGGCCTGGACGTACAGGCAACATGGCTGCACCTACTGCGTGACTTCCTCATAGATGCCGTCATCTTGGAATCTGATTCCGTACGAGGGTCGAATTCGTACGTTCCTAGGCGACACATGGCGGCGACCTATTTGCGGATTCCTCAAGGGCGCCGCCATCTTGGTGGTTGATTCCGTATATTGGCCGCTTGTCAGGCAGAGAGGTTCACAGGTAAAGCAGCCGCTCCCGAAACGCTACCTGGATCAAGTTGTATTCATTCCTCCATTCAGTCTCTTTCCCCTTCCACATGTATTGATGGGGTGTCGGCAGGCTGTGTGCCTTGCGGGGCGGAGGAAACCAGTTCCTCTGTCGTCTCCGACTTCACCTGCCACCACTCTTTCCGGCTCTCACTCCTCCCACTTGTCATTCTTCTGCCAGGCCTGTCACGGTTCGGCTTCTATTTATTTTATTTTTATTTAAAAACAATTGTTAAACTAATATCAAATCTTATTTTACTTCTATAAGCTGCACAATAAGCCTAAGCACAGTTTACTTATCCATTGATTTATTGTTTAGCATTTAGAACATTTTCAAATATTATTCTAAATAAAGTTGCAACGAACATTCTTAAACATAGATCTGTATGCTCATACCTGATTATCTCTTGTGAAATGTGATATACAAAACGGTGTCACTCTGGTTAACAGCTGTAAAATGGAGCCTGGAAGCCATTCTTTCTAATTTTTATTTATTTATTTACTTATTTTTGAGACGGAGTTTCGCTTTTGTTGCCCAGGCTGGAGTGCAATGGCGCGATCTCGGCTCACTGCAACCTCCGCCTCCCGGATTCAACCTATTATCCTGCCTCAGCCTTCCGAGTAGCTGGGATTACAGGCTTGCGCTACCACGCCCGGCTAATTTTTTGTATTTTTAGTAAAGACGGGCTTTCACCGTGTTGGCCAGGATGGTCTGGATCTCCCGACTTCAGGTGATTCGCCAGCCTTGGCCCTCCAAAGTGCTGGGATTACAGGCGTGAACCACCGCGCCCGCTCCGCCTGGAAGCCATTCTAAGGACTCCTTGCAAACTTGCAAAAAGGAAAACAAACCAAAACTAAAACACAAAAGGAACTTGCCTCGAACCCTTGAATTGGTCAAAACTGCAATGACCACACCATCCTGGAAACCAGGTATATTTCACCAGCGCTTCATCTCCTGAACAACAACCAATTAACTATGGACTGGTGCTGGCCAGCCGCCTCCACCAATAATAATTTCTTTAAAATAACTTGTGTAATCCTTAGCTTCCTTTCTGTTTTTCTTAAAAACTCCTACTCCCCTTCCTCTTTTTTGGAGTACAATTTGACTTCGAGCTGAATCTGTGTCTCCTGAATTGCAGTTCCTAATGCCCCAATAAACTCCTGCGTTGCAGCTTGGTCTCTTGCCTCTTCTTGGTTGACACTCCTTAGAGATAGAATTACTTTGTAATTAGCTCTAAATACTGTTCGACATGTTCAAATTTATAGGTGGTCATTGTTTTGGACAGAGCTCCTGCTCTAGGTCCCACCAAAATGGAGTCACTCGTGCTAAAGTTCCATGCCACTAAGCCAAAACTAAATTGTTTATCTGACCTTCCAAGAAAGCAGGAGAAAGAGACGGCATAATAGCTAAATCCCCAAACAAGCCACTTTTAGCTTGAAAGCCACCTCTGCTTTAATCTTTATAAAAAAGTAACCTGAAGCAACCTGATGTTAACCAATCAGCTTTAAAAAAAATGTTCTTTTTCCTTCCTCCTACCTTACAAAATTCACTACTCTGCTATTTCCCAGGAGAAGCTCTCATTCTATTTTCATTCTCTTGCCTCAGCCTCCTGAGTAGCTGGGATTACAGATGCCCACCACCACACCTGGCTAATTTTTATATTTTTAGTAGAGACGGGGGTTCACCATGTTGGCCAGGCTAGTCTCGAACTCCTGACCTCAGGTGATCTGTCCACCTCAGCCTCCCAAAGTGCTGGTATTACAGGTGTGAGCCATCGCACCTGGCCCACACTTCTTATCACACTCAGGTTCCTAGAGAGGAACAGATGCACCAGTTTTCTATTCTGACTTCTTCCTTTCCCACTTACTCCCTCTAAAAAAGCAAAAAGAATTAAATAGGCTTCCTTCTCTGGTTTGGTGGTAGATTATTATTTCTACTTTTTATTCCTACCTGACTCCTACCAACCAATTTCTATCCTGAACAGGTAAGTTTCTATCCATCGTAAAGCTCATCTGTAAATATCACCTTGAATTTTATAGCCTGCAGAAGCTTCCAGTTTGTGGTTTTTTAGCCCCAGATCATGATGTTCTTGGTCCTACAGAAGACAGAGCAAGTCTGAGGTTTGTCATACACAAAAATGGAGCATTATAAAACCCTTTAGTACTGGTCTTTGTTCATGATAATTTTTTTTCTTGATTATCCCTATGTTCTCTTCCAAAAGTTGCCATTACAGACAGCAGAACATTCCTGTAATTTTGTTAATCTGCAGTGGTTTCATATATGAGCAAGTTGTTTCCTCAATGAAATTATAAACTCCCTGAAGGTAAGAATTAAGCATCTCTTGAAGAGTAAACCACACAAGGTGAATTGAGTCCACAGTTTTGTTTCCTGCAGTGCTGTGAACACAGAATTGGCTTCATTACCATCTCTGTAATTGTCTATGTGCAAATGGAGGTTTTTAATGGTCTCTCCGGGTTGGTTTGAAGAAACAACAGAATAGAGGTGCTTGGGCCAACAGTTTAAGTCGCCTTTGTCTGGAGTACTGTGGAAGGCCCATCAATAATCTGCAGCACGCAGCATTCCCCAGGCCTCCTTGACTGTTTCTGTCCTTCAAGGTACCTACCATTCCCATTTCCAAGCCTGCAGGACCAACTCTGCACAGCAAGTTCTCACAGTTCAATTACAATCAAATCAAGCAGGCTCAGGAAAATCTCAAGAGTCACTTAGAGCAGCAGGAACCCAGGAATACATGGCTGGTTAACCACCTATTCAGGCACTAAGTCTCCTGCCTGGGCCAATCCCCTTTTCCATGTCACACACTACACATAGCAAGGGGACAGCTATCCTGGGAGTCTAGGGGAGAATAAAAGTGTTCAAGATCCCAATGATAATTCTCTAGGTATGGAATTTGTGTATTTTAGGTCTGGCCTATGAGAGATATGGGGTGGGGGAGTTAGGGGCCCTCATTAGCTTTCCTCATCTTTCAAATCCTATCATACCCCTTTCCTTAAAAAAGGGGGTTCCTTCTTTCAAAACCCATTTTCTTCTATTAACCAATCTTTGTGCATTTAAAATAAATCTTTCTGAAGCCTAGTGAAAGGCATTGAGTATTTTTTTAAAAACAGCTTTATTGAGATATAATTCAACTACTATGCAATTTACCCATTGAAAGTTTACATTTCAATGGTTTTAGTATATTCACAGACTTGTGCATTTACTGTCCTAATCATCTTTTTCCTTTAATTAATTTTTTTAAAATAGAGATGGGGTCTCACTATGTTGCCTAGACTGATCTTGATCTCCTGGGCTTGAGCAATCCTCCTGCCTTAGCCTCCCAAAGTGCTGGGATTACAGGCTTGAGCCACTGCACCTGGCCTCCTGATCATTTTTTAGAACTTTTTCACTACCCCCAAAAGAAACTTTGCACCATTTAGATACCATTCCCCAAGCCCCTCCCCCTAGGCAACCACTAATCTTTCTATCTCTGTAGATTTGCCATTCTGGATATTTCATATAAATAGAATCATATTATATGTGGTTTTCTGCAACTGACTTCTTTCACTTAGCATGTTTTTTAGGTTCATTCACATTGTAGCATGTACTGGTACTTCATTTCTTATTATGGCCAAACAATATTCCATTGTACAAACATAGCACGTTTTGTTTATTCATTCATCAGCTGATAGACATTTAGGTTGTTTCCACATAATGACTGTTATGAATTTGGCAGCTATGAACATTCATGTACAAGTTCTTGTGTGCACACATTTTCATTTCCCTTAAGTGTACAACTAGGGGTGGAATTGCTGGGCATATGGTATGTTTTACTGACTGAAGAAACTGCCAGACTATTTTCCAAAGTGGTTGCACCATTTCATATTTCTACCAGCAATGTAGAAAGGTTGTAATTTCTTCCCATCCTTTCCAATACTTGTAATCTGTCTTCTGGATTACAGTCAAGCTAGTAGGTGGGAAGTGGTATCTCACTGTCATTTTGATTTGTATTTCCCTGATGGCTAATGATGTTCAGTATCTTTTCATATGCTTATTGGCCATTATATATCTTCTTTGGAGAACTATCTAACCAAATACTTTGCCCATTTTTTTCATTGTGTTATTTGTTCTTATTATTCAGTTGTAATAGTTTTACAAAATTCTGGATACATGTCCTTTATCAGATATATGATACGATTTGCAAATATTTTCTCCCATTCTCTGGATTGTGTCTTCGCTTTCTTGATGGTGTTCTTTGAAGTGCAAATTTTAAATTTTGATGACTCCAGTTTATATATATATATCTTACTTTTGTCTCCTGCGCTTTTGGTGTCATACTAAGAAATTATTGCCCAATCCAAGGTCACAAAGATTCACTTCTAAGTTTTCTTCTAAGAGTTTTATAGTTTAAGATTTGTGTGTGTGTGTGTGTGTGTGTGTGTGTGTGTGTGTGTGTGTGTGTGATGGAATCTTACTCTGTTGCCCAGGCTGGAGTGCAGTGGCATGGTCTCAGCTCACTGCAAACTCCACCTCCCAAGTTCAAGTGATTCTCATGCCTCAACCTCCTGAGTAGCTGGGACAACAGGCACACACCCACTACGCCTGATAAATTTTTGTATTTTTAGTAGAGATGGGGTTTCACCATGTTGGCCAGGCTGGTCTTGAACTCCTGAACTCGTGATCTGCCCAACTCAGCCTCCCAAAATGTTGGGATTACAAACATGAGCCACCATGCCCAGCCTTAAAATTTTACATTTAGGTCTTTTGTTTGAGTTTTCTGTATGGTGAGGTAGGGGTCCAACTTCATTCTTATGCATGTGGGTATCCAATTGTCCCAGCAACATTTGTTGACTATTCTTTCCCCAATAAATAGTTATGGCACCTTTGCTTAAAATCAATTGACCAGGCCAGTTGCAGTGACTCACACCTGTAATCTTAGCACTTTAGGAAGCCAAGGCAGGAGGATCAGTTGAGCCCAGGAGTTCCAGACCAGCCAGGGCAACATGGTAAGACCCTGTCTCCATACAATTTTTTTTTTTTTAATAAGCCAGGTATGGTGGCATGTGCCTGTAGTCCCAGCTGCTCAGGAGGCCAGGAGGTCGATGATGCAGTGAGTCATGATTTTGCCACTGCACTCCAGCCTGGGTGACAGAGTGAGACCCTGTGCCTCCCGCCCACCCCCAGAAAAAAACACACTATAACAATGAAAAGAAAATCAGGCCGGGCGCCATGGTTCATACCTGTAATTGCAACACTTTGGGAGGCTGAGATGAGAGGATTGCATGAGCCTAGGAGTTTGAGACCAACCCGGGTAACAAAGTGAGACCCCCATCTCTACCAAAAAAAAAAAAAAAAAAAAAGCCAGGTGTGGTGGCACGCACCTGCTGAGTGGGAGGATTGCTTGAGTCTGGGAGGTTGAGGCTGCAGTGAGCTGTGACTTCACACTGCACTCCAGCACCAGGCAAGAACAAGACCCTCTATTCCTCCCCCTCCAAAAAAAAAAAAAGAAAGAAAAGAAAAAAAGAAGGAAGGGAGGGAGGGAGGGAAGAAAGGAAGGAAGGAAGGAAAGAAAGAAGGAAGGAAGGCAGGGAGGGAGGGAAGAAACGAAGGAAGGAAGGAAGGAAGGAAGGAAGGAAGGAAGGAAGGAAGGAAGGAAGGAAGGAAAAAATCAAATCAATTGACCATAATATAAGGGTTCTTTTCTGGACTTTCAATTCTATTCTATTGATTTATGTGTCTGTCCTTATGCCAGTACTGAGTATCTATATGTCTTGATTACTGTGGCTTTGTAGAATTTTGAAACTGGGAAATCTGAGCCCTCCAACTTTGTTCTTTTTCAATATTATCTTGGCTATTTTGGGTCCCTTACATTTCCATGTAAATTTGAGGATCGGCTTGTCTAATTTTGCAAAAAAGTCAGCTTGGAGGCAGGAGTTGCGTTGAATGTGTAGAACAATTTCAGGAGTATTGCCACCTTAAAAATATTAAGTCTGACTTAGTAACATGGATCGTCACCCTTTCCTCTTAAAGTGAGCCCTGACTACCAGTCCAGTAGGGCTGGGCTGGTTGGGCCTGGGATTGGGGGCAGCTGGACAAATCTCTAGGGTCTTGGGCCCAGGTCACTAACTCCCTTCCTCCCCAAGCCTCCTTCTCCACACCCAAACCCACACCCAATGCTCCACGATCCCCAAGAGGGAGTATGAGACCCTTCACCTTGCCACACCCTGCAAAGCCAAAAAGCTGTCTTTACATTTTCGGGGCCTCTGGCACGGGCAGCCGCCGCCACATAGTCAGGATCCTACAATCGCAGTGACTACAAAGGCTTTAGGGATACTGCATTCTGGTTGCCAGGGGCTACCCTGGTATTAAGGCGAGTGGCTAGCGGTGCTTTTGCGTCCTGCCGGAAGTAGGGAGGGTCACCATGGGAACCGTGAACGCTGAAACCAGCCACTTCCTTTTGGCTCTGAGAAGCTGAATCTGCGCGATCCTCAGATCAACCTCGGTCTCTCTGGCTGGATATTTATCGGGTTCTGCCTGGAAGACCAACTAACGCCTTTCCTCTTGGAAAAGTCGCAGGTCTTAATACAGCTTCAGTTTATACGTTTCTTTGTGCCTTACAATAGTCATAAAGATCTGGTTAGATCTCCACTCCCTCCGGGAGAGCTCCAGAAGCTCACAGTTGGACCTTTCTTAGCACGTATGGAAAGACCCTTGCTATTTTGCTATTTATCGTACTGGCTTAAAACGGGGGTGGGCAGGCAGGAGCGTCCCTCTCGGAGCGGGCGGGAAAGCGCAGCGGCCACGGTTGGTCCCCCCGGACCCTGCAGCTCCTGCTGTGCCCCTCAGCTGCCATTAGAGTCCCTCCTGCCTTAGAGTCCCTCCTGCCGGTGCCTCCACTGGAGGGACCTAATGGGGACTCTAATGAGAGCCCTGCATCCTACCAAGGAGCCCCCAGAAGTCGGGCCCAGCGTAGGGTCGGTTGGCCGGGTGGAGTGCGTCCAACCTCTGACCCGCTTTTGGGAGGATCAGAACCCCGCGTCCAGGCGGCCGGCGTGCACCTGGAGCACTAGGGCTCTGGTCGCGGCCCGGGCTGTCCCCGAGTCCGCATCATTCCGGGAAGTCCGGCAGCCCGGGGTGTCCCTTGGCGGAGCCCCGCGGCCCTTCACCGCCGCGCGGAAAGCTGGATCGGCGGCAGGAGCAACCCGCAGCCAAGCCGCTCCTGCCCTGAAGGGACTAGACCCTTTGTCTCCACGTCGGGGGTCGGCAGATCGTATGGCTAGATCCTGCAGGCCCACATTTGGGCACAGGCGGAACAAAAAGCACAGCCCAGGGAAGCCACAGGTTGAAAGCGGTGAGGGTGTCAGGCCTCATGAAACTTCACACAACCTGGAGCACAAGGCTAAGAAACCTGCCACTTGAGCCAACTGGTGGCTGTGGCCCAGCTGAGAGCGGAGTAACGGGGCTCTTGGGGCAGGCGACCTAAGCCCCTTTCCTCGATTATCTGTCTGAGTCTGTAACCCCGCAATGGGTTTGCTGCACAAATAAAGACCGGGGCATTACAGTAAAGAAAGAATTTAGGCCAGTGGGGTGGCTCATGCCTGTAATCCCAGCACTTAGGGAGGCAGAAGCAGGAGGATCCTTTGAGCCCAGGAGTTCCAGACCAGCCCGGGCAACACGGTGAAGCCTATCTCTACACAAATATATAAAAATTAGCCGGGTGTGGTGGTGCGGCCTGCAGTCCCAGCTCCTGGTGGACTGAGGCGGGAGGATTGCTTGAGCCCGGGAGATTCAGGCTGCAATGAGAAGTAATGGCACCACTGCACTCTAGCCTGGGTGACAGAGCCAGACCCTGTCTCAAAAAAACAAAGAAAAAAGGAAAGAAAAGAAAAGAAAAGAAAGTCTGACATGAAATCAGTCACACCACATGGGAGATGCAATTTTATTACTCAAGTCAGTCACCCCAGAAATTCAGGGATGGGGTTTTTAAAGATAAATTGGTGGGTAGGGGGTCAGAAAGTGGGAGGTGCTGATTGGTCAGGTCGAAGATGAAATCACTGGGAGTTGAAGGTGTTCTCTTGTGCTGAGTTCATTGGGAGTGTGGTGGCAGAGTGGGGGGCGGGTTACAAGACCAGAAGAGCCAGTTTATCTATCTGGGCGGTATCAGTTGGTACATCAGAATGTGGGGTCTGCAAAAATATCTGAAGCAGTGATCTCAGGTTTTGCAACTGTGACTCCTAAACCGTAATTTCTAATCTTGTGGCTAATTTGTTAGTCCTACAAAGGCAGTCTAGTCCCCAGGCAAGAAGGGGGCTTGTTTTGGGAAAGAGCTGTTTAGGCATTTGTTTCAAACCTAAACTATAATCTAAGTTCTTCCCAAAGTTACTTCTACATACACCCAGGAAAGAACAAGGACAGCTTGGAGGTTAGAAGCAGTATGAAGTCAGTTAGGTCACATCTCTTTGACTGTCATAATTTTCTCAGTTATGATTCTTGCAAAGGTGGTTTCAAGTCAGCCCCTATCCCTTCTACTCTCTGTGGTCCTTGAGTGCTGAGATAGGAGGAAGATAGCAGGTTTGCAGGTTCACAAGGGGGGAGACCTTCTGCTGGAGGCTGAAGCATGTTTATTGCTATTCTTTCCCAGACACCACCTTTCACACCACAACTGAATAAAATTTATTGTCACTATGTGTCAAATTGTCACCCACGCTGTGATATGACTTTGTCCCCTTGCTGTGTCCCCTAACTGACCCTTTCTTTAGGTTTAGGAAGATAAAACAAATGTTTCCAACTTCAGAATGCTTATTCTAGGCTTCCAAGTTATGTCTTAGCTTTGCTTTATTTTTTTAAATTTTTTAAACTTCTTTTTTTTAAAAACTATAATTGTTCCAACTTCTATTGGTCTCAAGCATACAAGGAAATTGTGTGAAAACAAAGAGCCAAAAAAATCATTTTTGTGTAATTCGTTTGAAATAGTTTGAAATAGTTTTTAGTGTTTTACTTTGATATCAGCAGTGTTTTTGTTTGGATTAAAACTATGACTATAAAACCTTTATTCTTAAACATGTTATTAGATGTAATTCTATATGAATTTATAACATATATAGTTATTTTTGCTTATATAACAGGGTTTGATTTTTGAGAAGTAATTTGTAACACTACAAAGAACAACATATGTCAAGGCTTCTGTTTTCATTTGAATATTTTCCTTTAATAAAAATGAGAGAAGAGGGAAGACAATGTTTTCTTTCTATCACTATAGTATTTTAAGATTACTTACAACTCTTCCTTAATAAGGTAACTCAGCACTGCACAAACCCCTGCCTTAGCCTATCAGGAAGAATCTTTGGGCCAGATCTTGGTTTTTTGGGTGTCCAGATCTCCTTTTTGGAACATATTATGTTATTTATAGGAGTGAGCAACACAAGGACCATGGTAAACTTTTCATGGATTATGTAAAATAAAACAAATAAAAGTTGCTGCCGGGAAGTGCTTTACTCAGTTGCCAAGTAAGACAGACACTGGCATGTATAGGACTGAAAAGTATAGCAGATCTAGCCACTGACCACCTACTGAGCACCAACAAGTACTCTGCTAATCTGCTTTAAGTGTGTCCCTTAGTCTGGCCGTAGGGACAATATAGATGGCTCTTGGTGGGAGGACAGTTGGACTTGATCTTTTCCTCTTGTCTTGGAGGAAAAATAGTCCCTGTTATCTGTTTTTCTGAACTTCATAAATTGGATTTTTTAAACATTCATTTGTCTTTCCTGTGTTTATATCTCTTAGATCTGCTCCCCCATAGTTATTTCTGGAAATGTCAGCTTCCTTATTTACACTGTGACGGCTCTACCAGCCTTTCTATTGGTGCACCTGTGCCCAGAAGACTATGTCTTGGTCCCACAGTTACCTCAGGTTCTCCTTTGTTGACACCTTTCCCAGATGTGGACAAAACCTTCCCAACTTGGCCCCAACTCGCATTTGATTTTCTGAGCTTTTTGCCAACCCTCCCTACGCATCAGTGTATGAGCTGTTCTTACGTTGAAAGTGAAAACTCCCTCTTGTGTGTCTAACACTGCTGCCTTGTATCGAGAAAGATGAAATACTATCTCATTGTATTCCTCTCTAATTTAGTCTTGAGGTCTCTCTTTGGAGAGTGGCCATAAACCCTAACACTGCCTTAGTAGGGGTCCAGGGCATTGTTTTTTTTTTTTTTTTTTAGAGGCAAGGTCTTACTATGTTGCCCAGGCTGGTCTTGAGCCCCTGGGTTCAAGCAATCCTCCCACCTCAGCCTCCCAAACTTCTGATATTACAGGCCTGAGCCACTGCACCTATTCTGTCTGGGGAATTTGGTCATGGACGTTTGCAGTATGCCTTTCACATGCTACTTTTTTATCCAGGTGGATGGCCCAATGCCTAAGTGACTGACCTGAGACCAAGTATTCATCTCATAGGAAACTTATTTATGTTGGCAGGTGCTCTTGTGGTTCTTGTCTGACCTGTGTCCAGTTTATTTCTACCATGATAGCCAGTCTAGGAGAGCTCTGACCAAGAGAAAACTTAGGTTCAAGTGTGCCAGTAGAATGGACAGAGGCAACAAAACCCATGAAATAGCAGAAGCATTTTCTTACAGCACCAAAGATGAGAGGAGTAAAAATGAGGGCCAGTAGGAAGGTCGCAGGGACAATACACTCAACCAACAAGTTGGGGGCCAGAGAGAAAGATGGACCCATGGGCCAAGGCCTTTGTTGGGGTCCAGGGTGTTGTTACCCAAGCAGGTCTTCTTCCGAGAGTTCTAAGTGGTGGGTTTAGAGCAAGCAGGCATGCATCCCAAGGGGTTATGCTGTGACTGAGATGTGGTCACTGTGGCATATCTGTGTAGTCTGTGTGGCATGTGGGGTCAGTGGGGCCAGCTGGGCCAGTCTAGTGGGTTGTATCTAGCTGCCCCATGGAGACATGGTCACCAGGAGCCAGTTGTATAAAGCAGATATCTGGATTAAGAACATTCAGAAACTAGGAGTAGGCAGAAAGCTAGAAACTGTATCCAGGGTGACTAAACCAACTTCTGAAATGAGAAAGTTAAACCTACTTTCAAAACGGATGCAGAAGTGACATGATAGGAATTCATTACATCCATGGTTGAACTAAGTGTATTTTATAGTTCATTTATTTTAGTTTACATGAAATCTACTTATATTAGCATATGAATATTCATAGTTATGTAACAACCACCACACTCAAGACACAGAACTCTCTTATCATCCTCAGTGATTCTTTTGTGCTGCCCCATTTTAATCAACCTGTCCCTCATCCTTAGCAGCTGGAAACCACAAATCTGTTTTCTGTTCTCATAATTTTGCCTTTTCCGAAGTATCATATAAAAGGATTTTTTTTTTTTTTTTACATAGGCTCCTTTCACTTGGATGAATGCTTTTGAAACCCATGTTGTTGCATGTATCAGTAGTTTCTTCATTTTAATAGCAGAGTTGTGTTTCTTTGCATGGATGTACTCTATTTTGTTTATCCCATTTACCTATTGAAGGACATTTAGGTTGTTTCTACATTGTGGTGGTTAGGAATAAAGTTGCTAGAAATATTTGTTTACAATTTTTTTGAGATGGTCTTTCTCTGTTGCCCAGGCTGGAGTGCAGTGGCATGATCATATCTCACTACAGCCTTGGCCTCCTGAGCTTAAGCCATCCTCCCAGCCAGCTCTGCCTCCTGAGTAGCTGGGACTACAGGTGCACACCACTACACATGGTGGGTTTTTTTTGTTTTGTTTTGTTTTGTTTTGGTGAAGATAGGGTCCCACTATTTTGTCCAGACTGATCTCAAACTCCTGGCCATAAGTGATATCATTTTGCCTATGGATCATCACTTCAGCTATTTGGTGAAGAAACTACTTTCTCAGTTGAACTACCTTTGTTATGTTTGTGAACATATATAAGTGGATTTGTTTATGGATTCTCTACTCTGATCCTCTATTCTAATTTTGTCTAAAATCACACATTCCTGATTACTGTAGCTTTATAAGAAGCCTTGAAATCAGATAGTGTAAACCTTCTTCAACTTTATTCTTTTTCAAAACTTCATTCATTCCTTTGTCTTTCCATATCATTTTCTATAAAATGTCTTGCTGTGATTTCGATTGAAATTGCATTGAAATGATAGTGTAGGGAGAATTGAACTCTTAATAAGACTGAGTTTTTCTTTTTTTTTTTCTTTCCTTTCCTTTTCTTTTTTTTTGAGACAGAGTCTCTTTCTGTCGCCCAGGCTGGAGTGCAATGGCGCAACTTCAGCTCACTACAACCTCCGCCTCCTGGGTTCAAGCAATTCTGCCTCAGCCTCCTGAGTAGCTGGGATTACAGGCGTGCACCACACATCCAGCTAATTTTTGTATTTTTGGTTTTTTTCTTTATTGTATTTCTATTTTCAATTTTGTAAATGCTCTTTTTGTATTTTAGTAGAGATGAGGTTTCACCATGTTGGCCAGGCTGGTCTTAAATTTCTGACCTCAGGTAGTACACCTACCTTGGCCTCCCAAAGTGCTGGGATTACAGACGTGAGCCACTTCATCTGGCCAGACTGAGTTTTTCAATCTATAAACATGCTATATATCTCCACTTATTTAGGTTTGCTTTTGTTTTTCTTCACTTTTTTGTTTTCAGCATACAGAACTAGCATATATATTGATGTGTGTGTGTATATATATGTGCCTAAAATTTTCATATTTTATGTTACAGTTCTATTTAAAATCTTGATTTTCATATATTCATTGCTTACAGAAATTCAACTGATTTTTGTATAGTGACCTTGCATTCTACAACATTGCTAAACTCAATTATTCTAGATTTTAAAAATTTTACTGCAATTTTCTATGTAGACAACCATGTTATCTGAGGATAGATAGTTTTATTTCTTCCTTGCCAATTGTATGCATTTTATTTTTTCTTGCCTTATGGCATTGGCTAAGACTTCAAGTACAATGGTTAATATAGGTGATGAGAATATACACCCCTACCTGTTTCCTGGCCTGATGAGAAAGAATTCAGTCATCAAGTATGCTGTTAGCTATAGGTTTTTTATAGCAGCACTTTTTCAGTTTATGGATGTTCTCTTTTTGTTGCAATTAGATATTGAGATTTTTTTAATGCTCTTTTTGCATCTGCTGAGATGATCGTTCGTCTACTGATATGATGAATTACATAGATACATTTTCAATCATGAACTAGATTTGCATTCCCAGATTAAACCCCAACTAATCACTACTTAAAACCTTTTCTTGTTTTACTGCTGGATTTGATGTGGTAATATTTCATTCAGAATTTTTGCAGCTATGTTCATGAGAGATATTAAGTTTCTTTACTTGTAATTTCTTTTCCTGGTTTTGATATCAGAGTAATACTGCCTTCATAAAATGCATCGGGCAGAGTTATTTTCCTTTATTTTTGTTTAGAGAGTTTATGTAGAGTTGGTGTTATTTTTAAAAGGTTTTATAGAATTTGCCAGTGAAGCCAATTGGATCTGGAGTCTTTATTGTTTTTTAGTGAAGAATTTTAAATGTAAATTTAATTTTCTTAACATATATAGGACTATTTAGGTTTAGCTATTTCTTCAATAAAATTTGATAGTTTGTGCCTTTTAAAAAATGTGTTCCAGGAAGGGGAGCATCACACACTGGGTCCTATTGTGGGGAGGGGGTAGGGGGGAGGGATAGCATTCAGAGATATACCTAATGTAAATGATGAGTTAATGGGTGCAGCACACCAACATGACACATGTATACATATATAACAAACCTGCACATTGTGCACATGTACTCTAGAACTTAAAGTATAATAAAAAAGAATGTGTCCAATTCATCTACATTGTCTAATTAATAGGCATATAATTATTTGTAATATTCTTGCAATGTCCTGGTAGTACCTGTAGTGACCCTGATATTGGTAATTTTTGTCTTCTCTTTTTTGTCAGTATGACTAGAGGCTTATTGATTGGTATTTTAAAAGAATGAGTTTTTTATTTTTCTTTATTGTGTTTCTATTTTCAATGTTATTATTATTCCCTTTCTTCTCCTTGTATTTTATTTGCTCTTCTCTTTCAAGTTTATTAAGGTGGTTTATCATTAATTTTGAGACCTTTTCTAATCAATGTCTTTCTAAGCACTATTTTAGCTGTATCCCACAAATTATGAACTCTTCACTTTCATTTAGTTCAAAACATTTACCAATTGACATCTGCTTCTGCTTGGACTCATGGGTTATTTAGAAGTATGCTGTTTAAATCTCAAATATCAAGTAGTTTTTCAGACATCTGTTATTTTTAGTTTAATTATTTTATGTTTAGAGAAAATATTTCATATAGTTTCAATTTTTGATAATTTGTTAAGGTGTGGTTTATGGCTCAAAATGCGATATATCTTTATCAATGCTCTATGTGCACTTGAAAATAATGTGTATTCTGTTGTTTGTCAGGTGGGGATGTTCTAATAGATAGAGTGTGTATATATATATAATTATATGTGATACAATGACTCATAATGACCTATAGATCAAGTTAATTAATAGCATTGTTTAAGTCATAGTTTTAAACTGGATTTCTGGAGCTCGGAAGTCCAATCTCTGGGTTGGAAGATGATCTTTAAGTTTGAGTACAAAATCCAATCAAAATAGATCTGTTTTTGTTCCTTGTCAAGTCTATCTGTAAACACTGCCTTGAAGACTACAGTCTGCACACACCAGATTATTTACCAGCTCCAGATTCTAATGTTCTGGGACCTAGAGATAAATATTGTGTTAGTCTATAATAGTTTCATGCATGAGCCAATTCTTTTCTGAATTCGATTTTAATATCCCTGAGTATTTCCTAAAGGAAAGGAGGTTTTCTGGACTATTATACTGGCTAGGCAGAAACAAAGAAATTAGGGTGCTTAGGCCACCATATGTTGTGTCTGCAAGACTTGTGAACACTCTACCGCGGGCGGCATTCCTTCGGTCTCCTCCACAACCACAGTCCTTCCAGTCTTTCATCCTTCCTCCAGTTTCCTAGTGTGTAGGGCCAGTTCTGTCGAGCAGCTCCCAGGGGTGAACTGATAACGAAATGCGGTCGTAAAAGGCTGAGAGACAGAGGCTTGAGAGAAGCCCATAGCTCCATCACATTCCACAAACCACTCTTCAGAGGAGCAGAGCAAGTTTCGGATCACAAAGCTGGGTAACGGCCAGTTCAGAGCCCAGATCTCCTGCCTCCCAGCCCTGTGTCCCTGTTGGGACATAACACTCCTTCACAAGGGGACAGCCCTCCTGAGTGACTTGTAGACTAATGGGCCTTCAAGACCCCAAGTGATAATTTTCCAGAGACATAATTTATGTATTAAAGCTGGCTAGTGGGGGATATTTCTTGAAGGTAGGGTAGGTGGTTAACAGGTTTTATGTTTAATCACCTAAAAAATATTATACCAGAGCACACTCCCCTTATAAAGGGAGGGCTGATCGTGGTCTAGTTGGCTGGGCTAGGCCTCGGGGCGGGGAAAGTCGGAAAAATCTCGAGGTCTTGCACTCTTCCCCAACTCCTGCGTTTACCAGGATCACCACGTTTAGAGTGGAGCTCTTCATCTTCCGCTGCAAGGGGTCAAACAGCTGGCCTTACACGTATTTTTGTCTTTCCTGGGTGCGCCTGGAGCTAAGAAGGTAAACAGTGGCGGTTGGAGATCAGAAGTAGGCTCTGTCACTATGGAAACCGAGGACGCTGGGGCTCGCGCCCTCCTATTGGTGCTGAGTTGCTGAGTCTGAGCAGTTTTCATCTCATGTTAGTCACGTCCCCAGCTGCGTTGCTGGCTGGCTCTCGGGTTCAGCCCGAAAAGTGGAGACGCTGAGGAAGTAGGTGGTGGCGAATACAACATTCTTTCTCATGACACACTCACCATGTGGTTGGAGAAATTACATGAAATAAAACAATTTAAGTATTTTTTTAAAAGTGCCCTTAATAACAGAGGAGTGCAAATCCAGACAGCACCTTCTGAAGGATAAATAATTTACCAGTGGAATGTGTAGGAATAATGGATGCTGTGGGGCACCTGGGTCTACTTCCAGACTCAAGAATGTGTTCCTCCAGTTGCAGGGAGTATTGCTAGCAGAAAGCCTTCAATTGTAAGTCCTCTTCTGAATTGCCTAAGTCAAAGAGAGTTACACAATGAAGGTCACGCCCCTTTCCTGGACAGTTCACGTCCAATCACGCATCAGTGACATGGAGTAGAAATCCTTTCCTGATTGCCTCAATCCCGGACAATTCTTGCAGGTTGTCCCAGCTTCAGAGCTCCATGTGCTGGGCCGTGGATTTCACTGAGACTCATGGCAATTCAACATCTCACTCTGCCCAATTCTGCTTTCTTCCACTCTACGTTTTTCTATTGGTGGTGATTTCATGAACAAAAATGAGAAATTTTCTACTGTGAAGCAGCTATTTTTATTTTTATTAATCTCTTCTTTAAACAGAAAACAGTACCTTTGGTCAGGTTTAAGCCCTAGAAAAAAAAATTTTTTTTCACTCTCTGGTTACTAAGGAAAAGTCTGCATTTCAATCATTGTATGTGACAGACTGCCACGGTTACTACTTGAGACTATCATTAGGGCAGTTACTACTGTAACTACTTGAGACCGTCATTACAAGACTGAACAAAGGGACAAACATACAAATGAAAACTTAAGACAACAGAAACTGTTTTAAAGGAAGGGGCCAGGGGAAGAAGAAGACAGCTCCCTGCTTCTAGTGAGCAAAGGCAGCCTCTGAGCTTCCACATCCCTTCGTATTTATTGGGTAGAAAAAGCAAGGAGGAGGAGGTAACGATTGGTCAGCTGCTTAACTGATCACAGGTTTCACATTATGACTAACAGGCTTCAGATATACCTAATCACAGGAAACACTGTGCTTGGGGTGTGACTGCCCTCAGCATTCCTTCTCGGCAGCAGAGGCAGTTTGACAGTTTGCCAACTTCTACACTTATGAGGACAGTTTGCTGTTTCCTCGCATAGCCTCCAGTGGTATACTGAGTTGATCACGACCCTCAATCTTTTGGCCTGCAACAATTGTACCCCTATATGTGTTGTTTTCCTTCGGCTGCTTTCAGTAATTTTCCTTTACCTTTGGTTTGGGTGGTTGAATTAGAATATATTTAGGTATGGTTTTCTTTTTTTAGTCTATCTTTGAGCCCATTTGGGGTTCATTGAGCTTCTTCAATATATAAATTTATGTCTTTCACTAAATTTGAGACGTTCTAGTCATTTTTTTCCAAATATATTTTTATGCACTAATCTCATTTTCTTCTTCTGAGACTCCAATTATATAGAAGTTAATTAATTAATTAATTTACAGGGTCTCTGCTGCCCAGGCTGACGTACAGTGGTGCCATCAAGGCTTATTTCAGCCTTGACCTTCTGGATTCAAGTGATCCCCCTACCTCGGTCTTCTGGGCAGCTGCGACTACAGGTGCAGGCTACCATGTCTGGCTACTTTTTTTTAATTTTTAATTTTTGTAGAGACAGGATCTCACTATGTTGCCCAGGCTGGTCTTGAACCCCTGGGCTCAAGTGATTTTCCTACCTCGATATTGCAAAGTGCTGGGATTACAGGTGTGAGCTATCATCATGCCTGGTAAACTTGGACTTTTTATATTGTCCAAAAAGTTTTCAAAGCTCTGTTCACTGCTTTTTTCTCTCTCTCTCTCTATCTCTCTCTTACTAAGATAGAGACAGGATCTTGTGCAGGCTGGTGTTGAATTTTTGTAGGTTCAAGTGATCCTCCCACTTCAACCTTGCAAGTAATTAGGACTATAGGCATTCCACTGTGCTTTTCAATCTTCTTTTTCTCTATTTTTCGGATCGTATAATTTCTGTTGACCTATTTTTAAATTCCCCAACTTCTTCCTCTGTCATCTCCATTCCGCTATTGAGCTAATCCAGTGACTCAGTGTTTTAGTCCATATTCACGCTGCTGATAAAGACATACCCGAGACTGGGAAGAAAAAGAGGTTTAATTGGACTTACACTTCCACACGACTGGGGGGTGGGGGCTCAGAATCATGGCAGGAGCCGAAAGACATTTCTTACATGGTGGCAGCAAGAGAAAATGAAGAAGAAGCAAAAGCAGAGCCACCTGATAAACCCATCAGATCTCATGAGACTTACTGCCACGAAAATAGCATGGGAAAGACCAGCCCCCATGATTCAATTACCTCCCATTGGGTCCCTCGCACAACATGTGGGAATTCTGGAAGATACAATTCTAGTTGAGATTTGGGTGGGAACAAAGCCAAACCATATCACTCAGTTTTATGTTAATTACGTTTTTGTATTTTTCAATTCTAAAGTTTCTATTTGGACCTTTTTCATCTGTGGAGAACTTCTGATTTTCCATTCATTTCAAGGGCATTCACCTTTACCTTGTGGAAGATGATTATATGGCTGCTTTAAAGTCTTGTATGACAATTCCAGTGCTTGATTTTTTTGTGATTGGCCTAGAGAAAGGTTAGTAAGAACTTTTTAGAAAAGTCAAATTTGTGTGTCTCTATCTGTAGGTATAGCTTGGAGATGATGGTAATAATTATCATATGAGAAATTTATAACTGTGTAGTGCTCCATAGTTGATAAGTACTTACGCATATAAAATCTGGCTGGGTGCAGTGGCTTATGCCTATAATCCCAGCACTTTGGGAGGCCAAGGCAGGTGGATCACAAGGTCAGCAGTTAGAGACCAGCCTGGTCAATATGGTGAAACCCTGTCTCTACTAAAAATACAAAAATTAGCCAGGCATGGTGTTGCACGCCTGTAATCCCAGCTACTTGGGAGGCTGAGGCAGGAGAATCGCTTGAACCTGGGAGGTGGAGGTTGCAGTGAGCCGAAATCGTGCCACTATACTCCAGCCTGGGTGACAGAGTGAGACTCTGTCTCAAAAAAAAAAAAAAAAAAAAAAAAAGCTTATTTGACCCCCACAAGTGCCTTATTAGGCAAGCACAAGAAAGGTTATATTATTAATTTTCAGTTTAAGCAGTTGAGACTCAGGAGCCTAAGTCATTTGCCACGCTGTACTTCCAGTAGTAATAAATTGGATATTAATAATAAGTCTTCCTACTCTGAGTGCTGAAATTAGCCTTGGGCTGAAGTTAGGGCATAGACTCGGGGAAACTCAGGACGGGAGAAACTAGGCGAAAAAGCTAACGGAGCAGCCACAGCATTGACTGGCTGTGGTGAAGACCAGGCTTCTGAAAGCTGAGGGTCACAATGGACCTGGATCAGGACATAGACTTAAAAATGCCATTAAGCTCCAAGGTTTAGTATTCCAGGCATGGGAACAGGCAGTACAGAACAAGGAACTAACAATCGCGCCTCAGCACAAGTGGGGACCACAGCAGCAGGAGAGGAGAACACAAATCTACCAAGGACCTCTAGGACAGAGACTTTCGAGGTACTTCTTGCCAGCGGTAAGACTGCAGCTAGTACCTAGAATTCAATTACAAAATCGTGCTTTGGTTCCTCCATGCTAACTTAAGGTTGAACACAGAACTCTAGAGCACAGACAAAATCAATATCTGCGTGTGTTGGGGCTTCCTAAGGCCGGCTCCAGTTTTGATGATTTGCCAGAAGGGCACACATGACTTAGCACATAGTCATAATCATGGCTAAGATTTGCTGCAGTGAAAAGATACAACACAAAATGAGCAAAGGTAAAAGACACATGAGGCAAAGTATAAAGGACCACAGGCACAAGATTCCAAGAGTTCTCTCCCAGTGGAGTTGCACAAGACATACTTCCTCTAGCAACGAGTGTGACAGTGTGTGATACGTTATCGGGGTGTCATAAGATACTGTCCCTAAGGCTTTTATGGGGAGCTGGCCATATAGGCATTTCCTGCCTACCATGTACCATGATTCCAGATACCCAGATGGAAAGCGGTTGTTCAGCATAAACCATACTGTCCACACAGTCTAGGCACAGTGAGCCACCCTTATCATTTAGGGAAAGTGTTTTATTTTATTTTACTGTTTTAGAGTCAGGGTCTTGCTCTGTCACCCAGGCTGGAGTGTAGGGGTTTGATCAGAACTCACTGCAGCCTTAAACTCCCAGGCTCAAGCAATCCTCCTGCCTCAGCCTCCTAGTAGCTAGGACTACAGGTGTGTGCCACCACACCTGAACAATTTATAAAATATATTTGTAGAGATGGAGTGTTGCTATATTGCCTAGAACTTTTGGACTTCTGGCCTCAAGCGATCCTCCTGCCTCAGCCTCCCAAGGTGGTAGGATTACAGGCATGAGCCACTGTGCCTGACCAAGGGAAAATTTTATATCAGTGTAGGTACCTGTTTACCAGTTAAGTTCCCAGATGTCAGCCAAGGGCCAACTTTGCAAGCAGGCCTTTCTAAGAATAGCAGTCTCAAGTCTGCTTTGCTAGTTCTTTTCTGCACATTGTGTCATATACTGATGCATATTTTTACCAACATACAAAGGTATAACCAATGTGTATCCACTCTTAAGGCTGTTATTTCTGTAAATTGGCATTTCCAAATTCTTTTTAATATTCTCACTTTAGTATTCTCTCAGTTGCTTTATTTTATTCTTATATTTTAGTTTTTCCTCTCTCATTCTGTCTTCTTGAAACCATCCTCTTAATAACATGCCAGGTTCTGGGCTGAAGGGCAGTCAAGCATTAATCAGGCTACACTTTGGCCCACTTCACTATAATTGCTAACTAACCGAAAGTCACGTAAGCCAGAACACAGACCATGAACTTCCTCATTGTTCCTATAGATAGCATCTTTAGCGTTAGAAGTCTGAAACTTTCCATTCAAGATGTTTTTCAGATTCTGAATTCTTTTTAAAAAATTGTATTATTATTTTTAGAGACAAGATGTTGCTCAGTCACTCAGGCTGGAGTACAGTGGCATGATCACAGTTCACTGCAGCCTCTAAACTGCTGGGCTCAAGTGATCTTCCCACCTCAGCCTCCCAGGTAGCTGGGACTACATGTGTTTACCACAGCACCCAACTAACTTTATTTTATTTTTGTAGGAACAGAGTCTTGTTCTGTTGCCCAGGCTGCTCTTGAACTCTTGGCTTCAAGAGATCCTCTTGCCTTGGCCTCCAAAAGTGCTGGGATGAATCTCTGTCATGGTGGCATGAGCCACCATGCCTGCCCCAGATCCTGGAATCTAGCAGGACAGCTGATGCCCACGAGTCTGAAGACACCCAAAGGAGAACTAACTCAATGCAAGAATGCAATTTCTTTAGTTCCATGACATCACCCTTCATTCTTCAACCAATCAACGATCCCTATACCTTAGCCCACTAGCCATCCAAACCCCTTAAAATCCCTAGACCCTAAACTCCTTGAGAAGATGGATTTGAGGTTTCCTCTAGTCTCCTTGTTTGGTTGCCTTGTGATTAAACCTCTTTCTCTGCTGCAATTCTTGGTGTCTTGGTGTATTGACTTACCACACATTGGCCATTTTACCAAGAACTAAAAATAGAACTACCATTTGACCCAGCAGTCCCACTACTGGGCATCTACTCAAAGGAAAATAAATCATTCTATCAAAAAGACCCCTGCGCCCATATGTTTATTGCAGTACTACTCAAAATAGCAAAGCCTATTTATGTTATAATCAGATTTGTATTACAAATACACTGTTTTATATTACAATAGTTTTATATTATAAATATAATTATGTAACCTATATATAGTACTCAATTACAATTGTTATTGTGTGTGTAACTATGTCTGTGTTGTAAAAATTATTCTACCAAAACAGGAATGGTAAGTAGAAAGTATACGCAGATAATTTTGTCTAACAATTTTGTCTTCCATTTTTGTCCAACAAATGCACTGTTTACCTTTTGCTCCACACTCTCTGCCTCAGAGGGCTGACCTTTGTGGACTGTTTCACGAGTAGCCCTTGACTTTTGGCTTACAGCAGTTTCTATCACTGGGGAAGATCAGCAGAAGACCTAGAGACTGGGAGGTGAATGAGGGAGGGTGGTTGCTGTCCCAGATCTTTCACCGTCAATTCTCTATGGGTTACCAAGCACCCTAGCAAATTCCGCAGCTCCTCTCAGATGGCCCTCTCCCATATAGCTATTCTCAATAGGTTTCCATAAACTTTGCCTTTCAGGCTAGATGTAGTAATAGCTCCCTGGTGTTGCAAACTCTAGAGAACCTACTATTGCTTGTTGCTGTTCCTAAATACTATCCGCACATTTTGCTGGAATTCTGACTGATACATACACTCCTTTTCTTCGAATAGATTAACTCATGCTTTCAAGTATTATAAATCTCTGATTACTAAGTATTGGAGAAATTTCCTACCACAAAGCTCCTACATTGATTTATCTATATTGTTTAAATAAGAGGCGAATGCTTTAATTTGCAATTACCTCTGAGCCTCTCTAGCATCCAGCTCACATTATAGGTGGTCAGAATTTAAGATATCTTTTCATTCATTGTTTGGGTTGGACATTTCATCTTCCCATAAGTAGAAACATTTCAACAAAAATGTGAAGTGTCGTGATAGCTGCATCCTAACTTCAAATGGCGCAGAACAAAATTTTCAAAGAAAATGAGAATACAAAAATCAAAAAGTTATTAATTCATATACAGACAGAGATAAACAAATGAGGAAAATATCAGTTGGTAAATCTTGGTGTTCTATGTAGTAGCACTATTCCATTTTTCTGCAAGTTTGAAGTCTTTCAAGTAAAATATTGAGTGGAAATATTGCTGTGAAGAAATTTTTGACTAGCCTGATTTTTCTATTGTGCATGGCATTTTCTCTTTCTTGCTTTGAAGCTTGCACAAATATCTTTTTATTCTTGAAGTTCATTATGTTAATTAAATTGTGTTTCTGTGTTAAGAATCTTACATTAAAATTTCTCAGAGCCTGGCATTTTTTTCCGGATGGTGTTCAAGTGTGGTGCGGTTGTGTATTTACCTAATAGTTTTTCAAAGTCAGAATTATTAAAGATCTAGAATGAATAGAAAAGATTCAAATTAAGAGTGACTATTTGAGAGTCATTAAAAGTCTGTGAAAAGAGAGGATGTCTGGGAGTGCAGCTGCGAGGCAGCATCATGACATCACAGATGAAACACAAGCACTGGAGAAACACAAGCACTGGGGAAACTGATTCCTCTGTTCAATTCTGACTTCACCATTTGCCAGATGTGGAACCTTGGTCTGATAATTCGACATTTCTGAGCCTCAGTTTCCCCATCTGTAATATGAGATGAATCTCTGTCTTATAAGGTTGATGAGAGGAATAGAGACAAGGAATGTAGACACTTAGTCTACAATAAGTAGACTTATTAAGTGGAGCTCAATAAGTAAGTAATTGGTCATTATTTTTAGTACATTAAGGGCTGGGTTACTGCAACCTTACAAATGCTTTCAGAAATTGGCAGGAGGAAACCACACATGTGTACTCAAGCAAGGACACCACACGGAGATACTGTGTTAAGCAGTTAGGCAAGAATAGAGTCAACTAATCATAGCAAGCCTTCTCTCTTCCCCCTATATTACCTGAATGGAAGGAACACTAGAGAAACACAAATTTTTGCTGCAGCATTGCCTTTCACGCTTAGGTGCATGTCATTATTCTAGAAGAATATGTAGCAACAATATTTGCTTGTGAATTTAAGGCAGTTTTTGCTGCACCTTGTAAAATATCTGTTCCCACAGGTGGCTTTATTTCTTCACAAGTTTATTCATTTCACTGTTCTAGTCTCAATATTAAAATTGTGTGGTACATTGAAATTGTCAAAAGACAGAAGTTAAATTCTCTGCCTCATTGATATGAGCCCATTTGATAAGTTTCTTGCAGAGTTTCTGAGGTAATTGCCTTCTTTCTCTTTAGCTGGGTCTGATTATATAACAAGAATAGGTCCTATAATGAGAGACTTTATGCAAACATTAGACATCATAATTCTTTTCAAGCAATTAATTTCCCTCAAGATTAAGTAAATTGATGCAACAACACTTGATAAATGTTTCAATTAATTAATTAATTTGAAAATGCTTTTATAAACAAACCTAAGCACAGCATTGTTTTTAGTGATGTGAAAGGTATTTTCATGAGGGCAGAGGTAAAGAGTACTCAGAAAAAGAGTACTAGCAGGCCAGGTGCAGTGGCTCATGCCTGTAATCCCAGCACCTTGGGAGGCTGAGGCGGGCAGACCACCTGAGATCAGGAGTTTGAGACCAGCCTGGCCAGCATGGTGAAACCCCATCTCTACTAAAAATACAAAAAAACTAGCTGGGCATGGTGGTGGCTGCCTGTAATCCCAGCTATTTGGGAGACTGAGACAGCAGAATCACTTGAACCCAGCGGGTGGAGGTTGCAGTGAGCTGAGATCGTGCCACTCCACTCCAGCTGGGGCAACAGAATGAGACTCTGTTTAAAAAAAAAAAAAAAGCTATATGTATCAAAATAGTGTGGTAATGGCATCAGGCTGGACATATAGATAAATGGAATAAAATGAAAGTCCAGAAATAAACCCATACATCTAGGGTCAATTGATTTTTGACAACAGTGCTAAAATCACTGGAAATCTGAAGTTTCATCTGGGGAGACAAATTGTGGGGCATGACTCCTATGGCTTATGCTTGAATTACCTAGTTGCTTCTCCACTTATGTCTGGTCCCTGTGCTATAATGACACAGTAAAGTGTGTGCTTTAATGACACAGTAAAGTGTATGCTGTCAATGACAAGAGTTACATATAGCCTCTCAATGTAGATTGGACTTCGTCACAGCATGGTGACTTTGGAGTAGTCACAGTTTTATTTGGCAGCTTAGGGCTACCATGTGTGCATGTGTGAGCAAGTCAAAAGCTGTATAGTCTATTATGAGCTAGCATTGGAAGTCACATAGCATCACTTCTACCATACTCAGAGGTCAAAGCAGTCAGAAACTCACCAAGATTCAAGGTGAAGAGAAACAGACCACCCTCTTGATGGGAAGAGATTCGAAGAGTTTGAGGCCATGTTTTAGAACTACCAGAATGAAATTTTCAGCCATCACTTTGCAAACGAAAGAAATATAAATTATCCATTTAAAACATTAAGAATTCTGAGATTTCTGGAAGCAAGGAAAAGGAAACATATCTATTGTACAAAAAGGACATATTACAGAATGAAACTGCCATGCTAAGAGTGGAACTGAACAAAATAAAAGAATCAAGATCATGGGATCTCAGAAGGGCCAGTAGAAAAAAATATGAAAATTATAAATCAAGATCAGAGAAAATATATTGAGGATATTAACATTTTAACAGAAAAGAATTTTGATATTTAAAAGATAATAAAACTGGGCAAAGAAATACTAGCCAAAACAATATGCAGTATAATGGACTGCTTTATGTAGTAATACCTGAGAAGGCAACATTGAACTCAAATTAATAAATGGAAAACAAAGCAAAGAGAAGGTGAATATATAATGGACTGCTTTATATAGTAGTACCTGAGAAGGCAACATTGAACTCAAAGTAATAAATGAAAAACAAAGCAAAGAGAAATTGAATATTATGGTTGGGATATGGTTTTTTTGTTTGTTTGTTTTTTGTTTTGTTTTTGAGATGGAGTCTCGCTCTGTTGCCCAGGCTGGAGTGCAGTGGCGTGATCTCGGCTCACTGCAACCTCTGCCCCCTGGGTTCAAGCGATTCTCCTGACCTAATCTCCCGAGTAGCTGGGATTACAGGTGCCCGCCACCAAGCCGGTTGGGCTATGTTATAATTTGTTTGGCCTTGCCAAATCTCATATTGAAATTTGATACCCAATGCTGGAGGTGGGGCCTGGTGAAAGGTACTTGGATCCTGGGGACAGATCCCTCATGAATGGCTTGGTGCCTTTCTCACAGGAGCGAGTGAGTTCTCTCTTTTAGTTCACATGAGAACTGGTTGTAGAGAAGAACCTGGTACCTCCTCCTCTCTCTCTCAATTCCTTTCCCACCATGTGATCTGTACACACTGGCTTCCCTTCCTCTTCCATCATGAGTGGAAGCAGCCCGAGCTCCTTGCCAGAAGCAGATACTGGTGCCATGCTTCTTGTACAGGTTGCAGAACTGTGAGCCAAATAAACCTTCCTATATAAATTACTGAGCCTCAGGTATTCCTTGATAGCAACATAAACAGAGTAAGACATTGAATCACAAGGTTCCAACATTTTAATTTGTCTGAATTAAAATATAACCATGATGTTCCTTCTCAATAATGTTGAAAACTAAATGTTAAAGTACTAACCTACACAATGAGCTTTATCACACTAAATTTACCCTCTGTGAAAGATACTGGTTAGACCTATCAAAGAATATCAAGAGAAGGAAAGTGAATACATGTAACAACATGAGCACACAAAATGAATATATTATATGACAAAAAAATTAAATAAATGATCACTCAAACTACAAAGTAAAAATACGTTGCTTTCAAACAATGGGGTAACATGCACAAAAAGATTATGAAATAGAAAAACACAATGCCTAATATAAAAGATAAATTTTGTAAGTATGTACAACAAATCAACCTGAGAGTGAAAAACAAACACATGCTGGAAGAGAGAAATAACTAGTTATTCAAAGAATATCATCACTTGAAAGAAAAAAAATAAGTAAGTATGAAGTTGGCAAAGCAGATAGAGGGATTATAGTGTGACAACTTTGATAAGATCTTGCTGATACTATTTTTAAAAATTTGCATTGGAGGCCTTCCTGTAGGTCACATACCTTTATCACATTTATTCAGGAAAAAAAAAAAAAAGGTTAAAGATATAAAGGAGATAATAGGTCAAATCATATGCCAGTTGGAAGCAGTGCAAGATGGACAAACACTGGTGATATGATACGCTGAGAAGGCACAGTAGCAGCAGATGCAGAAGTCTGAAATTGAAAACACCAGGTTTTCTGTGGCATACCAACCTGAGTGTGCCTGGTCTCATCCACTCTCAGAAGCTAAGCAGGATTGGGCCTGGTTAGAACTTGGATGGGAAAATGCCAGTTAAAATCTGGACTAAAAAAAGTAAGAAGGCAAAATCAAAATCAAATTTCATCAAAGAATCTGTTAGGGCAAGTTTGTCTGACAAAGCAAAAGAGAAATTGAATACATTTATTATATTAAATAATCGGGACTATTATGTGGATCAAGAGGAGAAAAACAATACATTTTTCATTCAAAAAAGAGATTACTGGATTGATGACACTATAGCAAAATATAAAACTAGCATATTTTAATGATTAGAGGGTTGAGACTTTGTGCCCCACTTCACAACCTCTGAGGACAGGAGAGAGGATGAAAGTTAAGTTGATCATCAGTGGCCAAGGATCTAATCAATCATACCTATGTAACAAAGCCTCCATAAAAACCCAAAAGGACTGGGTTTGGAGAGCATCTGGATGGCTGAATAAGTGGAGGTTCCAGACGGTGACACACTGGGAAGGGCATGGAAGCTCCACACTTCTTCCCCCATACCTGGTTCTATGTATCTCTTAATCTGTATCTTTTATAATATCCTTTATAATAAATTGGTAAATGTAAAAAAAAAATCCAGCATCTTTAAAATGTGTGTATCAGAGGCTTCCAGTTTCTGATAATATCCAGGTAACTCCTACTGAACAAATTCTCTTTCACATAACAACTATAATTTCTGGAAGAAATATTTAAAAC
Source organism: Chlorocebus sabaeus (assembly GCF_047675955.1). Lineage (NCBI taxonomy): Eukaryota > Metazoa > Chordata > Mammalia > Primates > Cercopithecidae > Chlorocebus > Chlorocebus sabaeus. The sequence goes on along the minus strand of NC_132921.1, from coordinate 32,648,118 downwards.
AGTTACTTTGAGGCACTAGAGAGAGCAAATGAAAGTAAATAGATAGAAGAAACTGATGGGAAAAGCACGAAACAAAAAGTAAAATTGTAGACCTAAATCTATCCATATCAATAGTTAAATTAAATGATAATGAAGAAACTCTCCAAGTATAGCAATGCTCAACTATGTGCTCTTTACAAAAACTACACCTTAAATATAAAGAGATGAGTTAAAAGTGCACAAAAAACTATATTATGAAAACATAAGACGACTGAGCTCTTTAGTTGTATTACTATTATGTAAAGTAGTCTTCAAGATGAAGAGTATTAATAGTGATAAAAAGGGACAATTCATAATGATAAAGGTTATTGTTCATCAGGAAGACATGGCAACCATAAAAGTATATTCTCCTAATAACAGAATACAGGACATGAGTAAAAAATCTATAGCTACCTTCCTGTTTATTGGAAAAAGAGGTCTAAATGCTTTCTTTCTGTGATTGAGAACAAGGTAAGATGCCCACTATATATATTTCTAGTCAATATTATATGGGAGAACTTAGCTAGTGCATTTAAGCAAGGAAGTGAAACAAAAGGCATACAGATAGAAAGGAAGAAGTATAGTTTGTTTTATTCAACTTGAGTATCTTTCTAAAATATGTTTGAATCTTCAAAACAGCTATTAGAACTTGCAGCTGAAATTAGTAAAGGACAGAGTCTAAGGTCAATATATAAAACTCAATAATATTTCTACATACTATTAAGTAACAGTGGCAAAATAAATTTTTAAAATAACATCAAAATATAAAATGCTTAAGGGTAAATGTTATAAAATATGTTCAAGACCTATAAACTAAAAACTATAAAACATTGCTAATAAAAATTGAAAATAGCATAAGACTTACTTATCTATTTAAGGTATATCATGCTTATGGTTTGGAAAACTTAACATTGTTATGGTGTCTTGTCTCCCCAAATTGCTCAAAATTTAAGAAACCCAAATCCAAGTCCCAGCAGGCTTTTGGTGGGGAGGCAGGGGTAGAAATTAGTAAATGGATTATAATGGTTATACAGGAATGCAATAACCCTGTAATAGTGAAGACAACAACATTAGAAGACTCTTGAAAATCTGATTTTGCGGTTTATTACAGAGTCATGCAAATTTAAAAGGGCATAGTGGTGCAAGAATAGAAATGCAGCTTAAGAGAATGAAAGAGCTGAGAAAAAGAAACCTAACATATATGGTTAAGTGGTTTTCAACAAAGACGCCAAAGTAATTCATTGGAGAAAGCACAGTCTTTTCAACAAATAGTGCAGAAAAAAATAGCTATCCATTTGAAAAGAAAAAGGAAAAAAAGATAACTATTTCTTAGATAAGAAAGGATAAACATAAATCATAGAGGGAAAAATTGATAAATGGGACATGATACAAAATTTAAATACCTGACTTTTGAACAACTTTTTAAAGAAAATGAAACTGCAAGTCACAGACTGGTAGAAAATATTTGAATATGTGTATCTGACAAAGGACTTCAATTTAGAAGATGTAAAAACTCCTACAACTCAGTAATAAGAAGAAAGCAACTCAATAAAAGAAACAGGCAAGAAATGAGAACAGACATTTCACAAAGAATAGATACATGCAAAGAGCAGATAAGTGCATGAAAATATATTTTGTTTATTCATCAGGAGAGTGTAAATTAAATTATGAGGTAGCACTATATACTCAGAAAATATAAAAAGACTGAGATAGCAAGTGTTCATGTGGATGGGAAGCAACTGGAACTCTCAAACATTGCTTCTGAAAACATAAAAGGATACAACTGTTTTGCAAAACAGTTTGGCAATTTCTTATAAACATACACTTACTATCTGACGTAGGAATTCCACTCCTACGTACTTAAAAAAAGAATTAAAAGCATATGTTCCCAATGACCCATTGGTGAATAATTATAGCAGTGTTATTTGTAATATCCCAAAATTGGACAGGGATCAAATGTCCACCAAAAACTGTACAAATAAACTAATTGTGGCATAGCCATATGATGGAATACTACTTGGTTAAAAAAAATAGAATAAAATTGGCTACATGTAACAAGATTGATAAAAGAAACCAGACACAAAAGAGTGTAAAACAAGCAAAACTAATTTATAGTTATAGAGAACAAATTAATGGTTGCTTGGGACTGAGAGTATGAGGTGGTGTATGTGTACTACAAAGCAAATACTCTATATTTTGCTAATGGTGATATGGATGTTTAAATTTGTCAAAACATCAAACTGTATACTTAGAATAGATACTTTTTTTTTTTTTTTTTTTTTGAGACAGCGTCTCGCTCTGTCGCCCAGGCTGGATCTCGTGATCAGTGGCGTGATCTCGGCTCACTGCAAGCTCAGCCTCCCGGGTTCACACTATTCTCCTGCCTCAGCCTCCTGAGTAGCTGGGACTACATGCGCCTGCCACCACGCCCGGCTAATTTTTTGTATTTTTAGTAGAGAGGGGGTTTCACCGTGTTAGCCAGGATGGTCTCGATCTCCTGACCTCGAGATCTACTTGCCTCGGCCTCCCAAAGTGCTGGGATTACAGGCATGAGCCACCATGCCTGGCCTAAAATGGATACATTTTAATGCATATCAATTATACTTTGATTTAATATATATCAGTGTATATAGGATTTTTGTCAGAATACTATAATTTTTTAAAGTTAATAAGTTTTATCTGGTTTTCAATTTCTTAAAAATAATTTTGTATTCTTAAATAGATTACAAATTTGCAGAAAAGCAAAAAATAACTTTCTTCTGAACCACTAGAAATTAAGTTCTTTTTTTCTTTTTTCTTTTTTTTGAGACAAGGTCTCACTCTGTCACCCAGGCTGAAGTGCAGCAGCACAATGAGGGCTCACTGCAGCCTTGACCTCTCTGGGCTCAGATGATCCTCGCACCTCAGCCTCCCAAGTAGCTGGGGCCACAGGGGCGTGCCACTATGCCCGGCTACTTTTTGTGTTTTTTGTAGAGATGGGGTTTTGCCATGTTGCCCAGACTGGTCTTGAATTCTTGGGCTCAAACAACCCATCTGCCTCAGCCTCCCAAAGTGCTGGGATTACAGGCATGAGCCACCACTCCTGGCTGAAATTAAATTCTTAATTTTATGTTTCATCACCTCTGAATAACTTAATATTTCCTACAAACAAAAAGCTTCTCTTGCATGACCAAGTTATAATAATCAAAATCAGAATGTTAACATTGATACATTAACTTTGATAGCACTGATATATTAACATTGATAACTTTCATCTTTAGACCTCAGTAGCTTTTTGCAAACTGTCCCAATAATAGTCTTTTAAAGAAAATGATTGTGTTTAGTATCATGCTTTGCATTTAGTTGTCATGTCTCTTTCCTGTCCTTCAGAAAGGAACAGTTCTGCAGGCTTTTTCTGAGATTCATGACTTTGATGCTTTTCAAAATTATAGGCAAGTAATTTTGTAGGAAGCCTATCAATTTGCGTTTGTCTGATATTTCCTCGTGATTAAATTTATCTTTTGGAGTAATATCGCAGAGTGATGCTCTGTTCTTATTGCATTCTATCTGATGGCAAACAGTTTCATGAAATGATTGATGCCTTACAAAAAGTTTATGAGGACAATTTCCTGAAGAAATCAGCAAGTTACCAATGGATAACTTATTTTAAGAAGGGATGAGATGATGTTGGAAATGAGGCCTGCAGTGGCAGATCATCAACATCAATTTGCAAGGAAAAAATTTCATCTCGTATGTGCCCAAATTGAGGAAGACCAACAGTTAACAATAGAAACAAATAGTCAACATGGTAGACATCTCAATTGGTTCAGCTTACACAATTCTGACTGAAAATTAGTAAAGTTTGGCAAACTTTCCACTCAGGGGGTGCCCAAACTGTTGTGCCCAGATCAGCTCCAGACAAGAGCAGAGCGCTTTCAGTGGAAATTCTAAACAAGTGGGATCAAGATCCTGACGTATTTCTCAAATTATAACTGGACATGAAACATGGCTTTACCAGTACAATCCTGAAGACAAAGCAAAATCAAAGCAATGGCTACCAAGAGGTGGCAGTGGTCTAGTTACTGCAAAAACGGACTGATCAAGAGCGGAGGTCATGGCAAGTGTCTTGGCATGCTCAAGGCATTTTGCTTGTTGACTTTCTGAAAGGCCAAAGGATGATAATATCTGCTTATTATGAGAATGTTTTGAGAAGGTTAGCCAAAGCTCTAGCAGAAAAATGCCTGGAAAGCTTCATTGGAGAGTCCTTCTCCGCCACAACAATGATCTTGCTCATTCCCCTCATCAAACAAGGGCAATTTTGTGAGAGTTTTGATGGGACTCTACTTTATAGTCCTTATTTGGCTCCTTCTGACGTCTTTTTGTTTCCTAATCTTAACAAAATCTTTAAAGTGCACCCATATTTCTTCAGTTAATAATGTAAAAAAGACTGCATTTACATGGTTAAATTCCCAGGACCTTCAGGTTTTTAGAGATGAACTAAATGGCTGGTATCATTCCTTACAAAAGTTTCTTGAATTTGATAGAACTTATGTTGAGAAATAAAGTTTATAATTTTTATTATTTATGTATTTATGTATGTATGTATTTATTTATTTGAGACACGGTTTTATTCTGTTGCTCAGGCTGGTGTGCAATGGCACAATCAAGGCTCTCCACAGTTTTGATCCCTCAGGCTCAAAAATCCTCCCACCTCAGCCTCCCAAGTAGTTAGGACTACAGATGCATGCCACCACTCCCGGCTAATATTTTGATTTTTTGAGATAGGGTCTCACTGTGTTGCTTAGGCTAGTCTCGAACTGTTGGCCTCAAGTGATCCTCCCACTTTGGCCTCCCAAGTGTTGGTATTACAGATGTGAGTCACTGCACCCAACCACCTTTGTCCTTTTTTTTGTTTTGTTTTGTTTTTGTTTTTGGAGATGGAGTCTCGTTCTGTTGCCAGGCTGGAGTGCAGTGGCGTGATCTCGCTTACTGCAGCTTCCACCTCCCAGGCTCAAGCGATTCCCCTGCCTCAGCCTCCTGAGTAGCTGGGATTATAGGCGAGTGCCACCATGCCCAGCTAATTTTTTTTGTATTTTAGTAGAGACAGGGTTTCACTATATTGGCTAGGATGGTCTTGATCTCCTGACCTTGTGATCTGCCTGCCTCGGCCTCTCAAAATGCCAGGATTACAGGTGTGAGCCACTGCTCCCAGCTACCTTTGCCCTTTTAAGTCAAACTGATGGTGTTTTCACTAATGATTCTTTCAAAAATGCCATGTGTTTTCTTGTGAGGATTTGATCTCTGCCTAAAGCTATTTCTTCTTCTTCTTCTTCTTCTTCTTCTTCTTCTTCTTCTTCTTCTTCTTCTTCTTCTTCTTCTTCTTCTTCTTCTTCTTCTCCTCCTCCTCCTCCTCCTCCTCCTCCTTCTTCCTCCTCCTCCTCCTCCTCCTCCTCCTTCTTCTTCTTCTTTCAGGCTGGAGTGCAATGGCACGATCTCAGCTCATTGCAACTTCTGCCACCCGGATTCAAGTGATTCTCCTGCCTCAGCATCCTGAGTAGCTGGGATTAAAGACATGTGCCACCACATCCGGCTAATTTTGTACTTTTTAGTAGAGACAGGTTTTCTCCATGCTGGTCAAGCTGGTCTCAAACTCCCAACCTCTGGTGATCCTCCCACCTCGGCCTCCCAAAGTACTGGGATTACAGACGTGAGCCACCGCATCTGGCCTCCTAAAACTATTTCTTAATTTTATCATTGTTTGTCCTGGAGAGGCTGAGGACAAAATGTTAGCACCCTGTCTGGAAATCTCCTTAGCTAGATCATCCATTGCATTAAGGAAAAATTTCTATTTTTCATGTGATGGCAGCTGACCATTTTGCTTTACTTTCAACCAGTACATAACAAGGGCCCTAGGCCGGGCACGGTGGCTCAAGCCTGTAATCCCAGCACTTTGGGAGGCCGAGACGGGCGGATCACAAGGTCAGGAGATCGAGACCAGCCTGACTAACACGGTGAAACCCCGTCTCTACTAAAAAAATACAAAAAACTAGCCGGGCGAGGTGGTGGGCGCCTGTAGTCCCAGCTACTCGGGAGGCTGAGGCAGGAGAATGGCGTAGACCCGGGAAGCGGAGCTTGCAGTGAGCTGAGATCCGGCCACTGCACTCCAGCCTGGGTAACAGAGCAAGACTCCGTCTCAAAAAAAAAAAAAAAAAAAAAAAAAAAAAAACAAGGGCCCTCTTTCCTCCAGCTTCTGATAACATTGTCCTCACTTTCCTTTAGTACTTCCAGGTACTTTCTGCCAATAGCAAAGCCAATATTAGATTCTAACATACTTGGAACTTCCATTCTCAATGTAGGCCAGGTCAGAACACAAGAGCACAAATACTGATAATGGTGTCATTCATTGATTAACATACCCTCTAAGGCTATAATTTATTGTAAATTGCCATTTTGAAATGTTCTTTAATCTATACACTTCAGATTCTCAATGTATATTTTTCTAGATTTGGATTACACTGCCTGAATTTCTCGTCTAGTTTTTCATCCACAAAATCTTGTCTGTTACTTTATGTTATTTTCCATGTACGTATTTTTTAGTTTCTCTCATTCTCGTATTTTTTTCTTTTCCTTTAGTTGTTTCGTCTTTCAATTTCATTTTGGTAAAATACTCATTTTCATCTCCTTCTAAGACCTTTCTTCATGTGCCCTGAAAGAAATAAAGAAATTAAGCAGTTTTCAGAAGGAAGTTCTGTGGGTGGATTGTTTACCTGCGACTCCAACACAAACTCCCCCATGGGAAGGACGAGTTCAGTGACAACTACCCAAGCACAGTGAGACCACCTCTCACATTTTACAATTACTGAGCACTAAGACCTTGTCATCAGAGGGTAGTGGTTAGGTGGTGAGGACACCTTGGCTCAGGTGACAGATTCAGGAGTGGGGCTAGAGACAGGGGTGGGGCTTGGCAAGGGGGTGGAGCCTGAGTGGAACAAAGTTTGGCAAGAGGACTAGAGCCCTTAGGGGTGACTGCAAAGGCCAGGCTCTTGCCAAGCTGGTCACAATCTGTACTGAGCTATGACACCGTGAGCTGCTTGGCCCTTTAGTGAAAAAAACTGCTAGAAACTCAGAAGGCTCAGAGTGTTCTCTCTGCTCCCCTCTCAGAAGACAGAAAAACTGAGGCCCCCAGATGGAAGGGTTTTAGGGTGGTCCTGGTGTCCTCCTCGAGCCATGGATTCAGAACAGCCCCTTAAAACTGGTGTGACAAAGGCAAGGGGCACAAAAAAGTGTGATTCATAAAGCAGGGTTTAGAGGAAACTCAAATCAGAAATGATAAGCAATGCTCACTCCTCAATGGATTTCTAGGAGCGCCCTCCATGCGCAGAGATCTTGGAGTACATATTGTGTAGTATTTGGCTGACTTGACTGATCACAGAGTGGGAATATCTCGACTGAAAGGGGGTAAATAACTCCTTGATGAAGAAGTGGATTCAATAAGAAGGAGAATCTAAGGGGACAAATTCCTGTATAAAATCAAAGTGGTGGTTATCCAAAGGCAATAGATTTGCCTTCCAGAGGAGAATGAGTCCCTCGTGGTGGGGCACTTGGGGTAACAGGCACTTCCAGGCTTGTCTCTGGAAGTCCCAAGAGTTTAGCTCCCAATGGCCTCCATTTTATCTTTCAGTGGAAGGCTGAGGAACCTGCTGAAGGTGAGGGAGTGAGAATCTTTTTATAATTTGAGACTATTTGGTTTATATGGACTGCATTTTGAATCTATCATATAGAAGGTCAAAATCTCGTTATATTTTCCAAATCAACATCAGAAGTTAGTGAGAGATTCAGCATTCTGAAAGCTGAAGTTCATATATAGCTGTCTCAACTCTGGCTCAACTCAGTAGAGCAGGGCTGGAGTGGCAAGGTGGCACAGAAGTGTGGCAGAGCTACATTACGTGAGTTAGAGTTGAGATGTGGCCAAAACGCATCAGAATTCCCTAAAGAGCAGTCCCCAACTTTTTGGCACCAGGGACCAGTTTCGTGGAAGACAATTTCTCCACAGACTGAGGGAGGCAGGAGGGGATGGCTTAGGGATGATTCAAGTTTGTTACATCTATTGTATACTTTGTTTCTATTATTATTATTACATTGCATTATCTAATGAAATAATTATACAACTCACCATAATGTAGAATCAGTGGGAGCTCTAAGCTTGTTTTCCTGCAACTAGACAGTCCCATCTGGGGGTGATGGGAGACCGTGACAGATCTTCAGGCATTTGATTCTCATAAGGAGCCCACAACCTAGTTCACAATAGGCTTCATGCTCCCATGGGAATCTAATGCCACCACTGATCTGACAGGTGGTGGAGCTCAGGTGGTAATGTGGGTGATGGGGAGTGGCTGGAAATACAGATGAAGGTTCGCTTGCTTGCCCGCCACTCAAGTCCTGCTGTGCAGCCTGGTTTGTAACAGGCCACAGATGGTACCATGGAAATAAAAGAAGCCCTGATTTGTAGAATTTCACACTTTCCCTTGGTTGATTATACCCACTATGGCAAATTTAAAGTTCCCAATCTGATGTAACTGAAAGAGTGGAACTGGAGAGATGCACAGTAGTACAGCATTACAGAGCACTTCCACCATAGATGCAACAGACAAAATAACATCAAGAGCACAAATAATAGTAAAATGTAGTATAATCATTAGAAAGGGTGAGCTTTTAGTATTACCTTTGGGATTTTTTAAAAACATCTTTGTTGAAATATAATTCACATACCATAAAATTCACCCATTTAAAGTAAAACAATTCAGTGATTTTAGTATATTCATAGAGTTTGTAACCATCACTACAATCAGTTTTACAACATTTTAATCATCTCAAGCAGCAACATTATATAAATTTGCAGTCACTCCCCATTTACCCCCAAGTGCCCTCCTCCTTGGCTCTGGGCAACCACTGATCACTGCCTGTTGCACCAAGTTACCCTTTGTGGACATTTCACAAAGTCTATTGTGACTTGCTTCTTAGCATGTTGTTTCCAAGGCTCATCCATGTAATGGCATGTATCTAGCCTTACCCATTTTGCTGTATTGTCATCCTTGTTGAAAATCATAAATGTAAAGATTATTTCTGGACTCTCGAGTCTATTCTGCTGATCCATGTGTCTATCCTTATGCCAGTCTCACATAGTTTTGATTACTACATTACTTCATTCCTTATTTTTTCCTAAGTAATATTTCATTGTATGGATATACCACATTTAAATGATCCAAACATGAGTTGTTGGACATTTGGGTTATTTCACTTTTTGGCTGTTATGAATAATGCCATGAACATTCATGTAAACATTGTTATGCAAACATATGTTTTCATTTCTCTTAGGTGTATATCCTGTGGAGTGGAATTGTTGAGTCATATGCTAACTCTGTGTTTAATCTTTTGAGGAACTGCCAAAGTGTTTTCCAAAGTGACTGCACCACTTTCCAATCTACTAGCAATAGATGGGCATTCCAATTTCTCCACATCCTCAACAATTGTCAGTTTTTAAGATTATAGCCATCCTAGTGGGAATGAAATGGTATCTCATTGTGGTTTTTATTTGCATGCTCCTGAAGACTAATGATATTGGGCAACTTTTCATGTGCTTACCAACCATGTTTATCTTTTCTTTAGAGAACTGTCTATTCAAATCTTTTGCCTTAAAAACTTGAGTTGTTTATTGTTAAGTTCTAAGAACTCTTTATTTTCACTGGATACAAGTTCCATATACATATATATATATATATTTTTTATTGGATACAAGTTCCATATAAATATATATATATATATATAGAGAGAGAGAGAGAGAGACGGAGAGAGAGTAGGTATGAGGAAAATATATAGTGTGTGTATATATATGTGTGTATATATATATACCTAGTTTGCAAATATTTTCTCTTATGTTGTGCATTTTCTTTTTTCTTTATTGATGTTGTCCTTTGAAGAACAAAAGTTTTAAATTTTGCTGAATTCCAGTTTTTCTATGTATTCTTTTGTCACTTGTGTATTTGGTGGCATATCTTAAAAAACCACTACCTGATCCAAGTCAGAAAAACTTATATGTTTTCTTCTACAAGTTTTATAATTTTATTTCTTACATTTGGGTTGACGGTCCCTTTTGAGTTTTGTATATGGTGTGAGGTAGGGGTCCAACTTGATTCTTTTGCATATAAATATCTAGTTGTCCCAGCATATTTGTTGAAAAGACTATTCTTTCCCCATTGAATTATCTTGGTAATTTGTCAAAAATCATAAATATATGGGTTTATTTCAAGTTTCAATTCTATTGATCTATATGTATACACATGCCAGTAACACATGGTGTTACTGCATCTGTGTAACAAGCTTTGAAATCAGGAATTTTGTCTTGCAACTTTTTCTAGTCAAATCATTTTGGCTAGTCTGGGTCTCTTGCATTTCACATGAATTTTAGGATTGGCTTGTGAATTTCTGCACAAAAATCAGGCTGGAATTTTGATAAGGATTGCATTGAATATGTAGATCAATATGAGGAGTACTGCCATCTAAACAATAGTAAGTCTTCTTATAATACATTAACATGGTATATCACCTTTGTCTCAACATATATGTTTTAAAATTATATCTTCATATAAGTTACCTTTTCATCATGGCTGTACTTAACTGGCTTATAAAATTCTTGAAAATTTACAAATTAACTCTCAGCAACAAGCCAGCTCCAGCACACCACTGCCTCTTTTTGTTTTTGTATTTTCAGTATACTTCACCAGAGAGAAAAAGGCTAGCTGAACCAGGATGGAGTCTTTAGGTGGGATTCACTGCAGAAACTCAGCCTCCAAAAGGGCTGAGAGTAGGAACCATGGCCATAGATCATCAAGGTCGCATGGCTGATGTGGATAGAAGAGATGGGCTGGGCAGCATTAGCACTAAGAATCACAACTTTAGCTAAGAAGGGAAGCTAGGATGACAAGTGGCAAAGCCAGCAGCCAAATCTTTTGCGAATAGGATAAGAACGAATATCCTTCAGGGTTTGGCATCTTGTGTAGCAAGAACTGCTGGTCTGGAAAGGATGTAGTTTCTCGATGGACAGGGAATTACCTGCAGGTTTTCTGACAACAAAATGATACCTATCCAGGAATAGCCTTGGCATTTTCTAAATCATGGCAGAGGCAGGAAAATAAAGGATTTAACATCTATCTTGCATTTTCAAGGTCACTGAAAACTGTAAATGGGCAAAATCAATATCTTCCTATCAAGATTGCTGTGAGGGTTAAGCTGGGCATGGTGGCACATGCCTGTACTACTCAGCTCCCCGGGAGGCTTGAGCCCAGGAGTTTAAGGCTGCAGTGAGCTACGGTGGTGCCAACTGCACTCCTCCAGCTTCGGTGACAGAGTGAGACCCCGTCTCTAAAAAAACCACCACCACCACCACCACCGAAAAAGCCCCAAAAACTGTTTGAGGATTAAATAAAGGGGGTCAAGAAGAGGAAATTATTATGTAATAGTTTCCGTTCATTTTGGATACACCATTTTCAGTCACTGTCTACTGCCATCATTCATTTAAATCATTTATGAGAATGAATTAGCTTCTTTCAGCAACTTAAAGTCTACCCTCACCCTCATTGTTCATCTGAGACCTGCATCTCTAACACCACACTTCCTATCACACTCTCAGACCCCTGTGGAGAACAGATGCACCATCTTTCTACTCTAACCTTCTCTTCTTTGTCTTTTATTTCCTTAAGGATCCAAACTATTGAGGTGGCCTACACTTCTGATTCACTGGTAGATTTATTTTCCCACTTGTATTGATTCCAACTATAAGTCCTGGAGCCTGATTCTGATTTCTGGGCTGGAAGCTGATCCCCGAGTATGAATATAAAATCTGATCAAAATAGATCCCTTTTTGTCCCTCATGAAACCTATCTGTAAATACCAACTTTAATCCTACACTCTGCAGAAGCCTCTAGTCTAATGCTTCCTAGCTTCAGGTCCTACAGTCCTTGCATCTAAAGAGGAAAGTCTCTTTGTTGACTTAATTGTGCCATGTGCAAGGTGAAGCATAATAAAATCCTTTACAATTGCTCTTTGTCCTTCATAAAATTGAGCATTGCTCTTTTTTCTTCCCAAAGTCACCATTACAGAAAATGTAGTACTTCATTATCCACTGCATTAATCAATAATGATTTAATGTATGAACTAGTTGTTGCAGGTGAGTAGGAACTATATGGGCCAGTGGTATTGGGGTAAGAAGAATTTACCAAGACAGTTGTAGGTAAAGAAAAGCAGACTTATTAGAGAAAGTATAAAAATATGTTGCAAGAGTGCAACAGGCAGATTAGTAAGAGAGAAGCTGAATGCAAGGAGACAAAGACTTGCTAGGGATTTTATACGGTGGTGCTGGTGCTGCGTGCTGGTAACAGCAAGGTCACATCAAGCTAACTTGCATTTTTCTATCAGCTGAGGGTCTGGTGATAGCTGGGTACAGGAAAATTGTGAGTTATTTGCACAGGAGGGCTCCTCTGTCCTGGACCAGGAAGAAAGGCAGACTTATAGCTTATCTGCTTTCTCTTTTTGCTTTCCCTTGGTCCTGCCAGTCTGACTCCTTTTCTCTAATTGAGACTCCACATTTCCCCTGTCCCAATCCCCTGACAGAGCAACAATGACAAATCTTTGGCATGTGGGTGAGGGTCTTTCAACTACTTCCTGCTGACCAGAGGTGTAGAGTTGGCCTTACCTAGGATTGTTGTCAATTAGGAGGTTACATGGGCCTAAATCCCTAAGTTTGGAGTTAAATTGGGCAGGGTGGCGTGGGACCATGGGGGAACAGCATTTGCAGCCTAAAATTTTGTCCTGCTGCATCCAAAGGAGAGTCATGTAGTTCTCTTAGTGGCTGATGCCCTTGCTATAGTAACATTTTGGTTTGAAATTGTTGTATCCTAGAAGACACAAAATGAGATATTGCATTAACAATACATGGTGCAAATAAACTAACATGAGCATTATTATAGGTGGGAGAAGTGGGGCAACCCATGGCCAAACCCAGCTGGAGAAACTTTGAAATAGTTGTGTCAAAAAGGAATTTTGAAGAACACCTTTTTGAAGGCCCTCTAAAATCTTGATGCTCTTTTTGATCTTTTTAAAACTTTCTTCTACCTGACCTGAGGTATTGATGGAAAAGCAACAAGTTTCATTTAATAGTATACAGGTGCCCCCTGCCTCAGTAGTAAGCACATTCCAAGTGGGTTGGTTCTGCAAGACAACGAATTTAGGGCCTGTTGTTGGGCCTTGATGGCTGTGACTGTAGCTTCCCAAGACTGCTGTATTAGAATGGTGAGATAATGAATACAGCACTTAAGCATGGGTATACCTGCCAACCAAAAGATTGCATGGGCTACAGAATTTCCTAGACCATTCCTCTCTATGCTGGGATTGTCAGTGGTGAGTACACCAAATGATAGGATGTTGATTAAGTTGCATTTCTGTTTCCTTTCTCCTGATGACCTTTGGAGGGCCCAACTTATGAAGGATCCTAAATTTGGAACTTGATCAGAGGATATGAAGCCTGAATAGTTATATATTTGAACCCCAGGTATTGCTGAAACTATAGTGCAAGTACCTCTCCATTTAATAGGCAAGTTTAGAAACATTTTGGATTTGCATAAAAAGAAGAACCCAGTTCATTTTAATAAAACTCCTTAGGAGGGACCTTGTAACCAGGCATAGATGTGGTTAGCTTCAGTTCCCGTATAATTTGCATAGAGGGATTGTATGGTCCCCAAGGATCAAATGTGGATGGGTGGTGACCCAAAAAGTAGTCATCCATGCATAAGAGGGTGTGATATGGTTTTGTTCTGTGTCCCCACCCAAATCTCATGGCGAACTGTAATCCCCAGTGTTGGAGGAGGGGCCTGGTGAGAGATGATTGAATCATGGAGGTGACTTCTCCCTTGCTGTTCGTGTGATACTGAGTAAGTTCTCACGAACTCTAGTTGTTTAAAAGTATGTGGCACTTTCCCCTTCTCTTTCTTACCAGGCATGTAAGACATGCCTGATTCCCCTCTGCATTCTGCATTCTGCCATGATTGTAAGTTTCCCGAGGCATTCCCAGCCTTGCGTCCTATACAGCCCGCAGAAATGTGAGTCAATTAAACCTCTTTTTTGTAAATTACCCAGTCTCAGGGAGTTATTTATAGTAATGCAAGAATGGACTAATACAGGGGATAAAAGTTCGGCTTGTTGCGTTATGTGAATGTGGGGCCTGACAGATAAGGTTTTTAAATATGAATGAGATAAGGGAAAAATCAAGAAAAAGCTGTAGACATATTAGTGAGGTTGAGAAGTTGTCCAGTTCTCGACCCCTATTCCCATATATTCCATCCCAGTTGCTGAACTGTTTATAGGCATAAAGGAATCATTATAAATTTTGATGGCATTATCTTTTTCTTTCCCCATCATAGGGAAAAACTGCGGATATGCACATTGAACTCATCAGAGTCTAATTATATGGCTCCTGTTCCCACTTGGTTTGATTATAATTGAGGGTAGAATTGCAATGGGCTGTGTTAAAATGCCTAGAAAAGGGCTGGATCCCTTGGATTTTCTGATGCAGAGGTGAGCCTTACAGGCCATCTCTGGTGCCTTCCCAATCTGGTCTGTCACGGTGGATGACTGCCACGAGGGATTGATTGGCCTAGGTTCCCCTCCTAAACCTGTGTTTTTGGTGTGCCTGTAAATGGTGTAGTTGAATCCAGAGTATCGGACTTGTTAATAATTTCTTCTATAGATAGTGGGGCTGCTAGGAGTATAACGTTATCCTCGAGTGCCTGTCTGCGTGGGCATATCCAGCAGTTAGTGCTGTGCGTTATGTTAGCAACCTGACATTACTGGAAGGAGTAAGTGCCTGGCTCCAGCCGTGGAGACAACAATTAGCCATGATAAAATAAAAACAGAGCTACATTTAAAGAAAATGACAATATATAGTAAACTCAGGGAGATAGGAGAGAAGAAGGGCTGTAAAGAGTATGAGAAAAACAGTTAACCAAACACCTAGTACCTCAGCACATTGATGTTGTGGTGTGGGGGTAAATGACATTACTAGGATAAATATTTAAAAAATTAATCTGGGTGGTAGTCTTGGAGGTTCCCCTGCAAGTATCAATTGCATACTACCTCTCTTATAAAAGCATCAGTATTGGCCAGGCGCGGTGGCTCACGCCTGTAATCCCAGCACTTTGGGAGGCCAAGGTGGGCAGATCACGAGGTCAGGAGATCAAGACCATGGTGAAACCCCATCTCTACCAAAAATACAAAAAATTAGCTGGGCTCGGTGGCGAGCACCTGTAGTCCCAGCTACTCGGGAGGCTGAGGCAGGAGAATGGTGTGAACCCGGGAGGTGGAGCTTGCAGTGAGCCAAGATCGCACCACTGCACTCCAGCCTGGGCGACAGAGCGAGACTCCATCTCAAAAAAAAGAAAAAAAAAGCATCAGTATTAAGAGGGTGAAGCTGCTCAAGAGAGGCAGGTGAATAATTACTGAGAGCCTGTAGTATTAGCTTGGTGCAAAAGTAACTGCAGCTTTTGCCATTAATTTTAATAGAATTGAATAAAAAGAATCAGCTTTAAAAATAAGGTCTAAAAGAGGTATTGGATTTATTTCTATTAACTTTAAGGAAGGTTAAAAAATTCTAGGTTGTTTGGTTAAACAAAACCTCTTTTACCTTTTTTTTAACTTTAAAAGAGTTTTTAATGTTTACATTCTAGTTCGACCATAAATAATGAGTCTTATCTCAGTACCAGCCACTTCGTAACAGCAGATTTAAAGCAGGGAGAGAAAAAGAGAGGAAAATAGAAAGCTTTAAAAGATTCTACTTAAGTCTGTGGCATGGGTTAACCATTTGAGGTCTGAATTTTTCTTGTAATTCGCCTATCAGTTTAAAATGTACACAAAAATGAGCCATAATAGGTAATCAGCTGTAGTTTCAAAGGAAACAACAAAATTAGAAGATAGGATGTTTGAAACTGTTTTTTCCTTTTTTTTTTTTTTTTTTAAATACAGAGATGGGGGTTTCACAATGTTGCCCAGGCTAGTCTCAAACTCCTGGGCCCAAGCGATCCACCTACCTCGGCCTCCCAAAGTGCTAGGATTACAGGGATGAGCCACCACGCCCGGCCTGTTTTTCCCTTGTAAGTCTGAGCCCCTGGATTGAACAGAAAACCAGAAAAAGAAAAGAAAGGAATGCAGAGGAAAAGATTAAGCTTTACAGGAGGGCTTGTGAGCCTTTCAGCCACTGCATGGTGCGGGGCCAGCACCCCTGCCACCCTTGTTTACTCGTGTCACAGAAAACCTTAGCGCCCCAGACCTACACAGTGTGGAACGAATTCCTCCCACTCCTGCGAGTCACTAGTTAAGGTGAGCTGTTTACAGGTGGAGTAGAGAACCCCTTCAGCTTAAGGCCATCAGGTGTTGGCATTTTGTCCTGGGGGCCCTTTGGCTCTCACAATAGTCCTGTTTCTAGTGGTCAAGCTTGTGGCAGAGGGGGGCAAACCATGCAGGGCTTTTTCCATTTGTTTTATTGGGCAGTTTGCTTTTCAGTGTCCTGGCCTTTTTTACCAATGGCAATAACCTGGAAGAGTGTTCTTAGGGAAACCTGGAAGGGGCTGGTGCTTGTAAAGCAGTCAACAGTTGAGTCTGTGTTTTGCCTCTGCATTTATTTTTTCTTTCTAACCCTGTTCTACTCTTGCTTATAAAAGACTGAGGAGGCTAATTAGAGGATTTTCTGTGTAGGGGCCATGATGTAGTACACAAGAAAAATAGACATTGCTTTTTAAGAGTCTGAGGGTTAAATTTCTCTTAATGTTTTAGGACTCAACCAGAGGCGAATCTGAAGAAACAGACGGGGTTTGTCTCACGGTGGGACTGGAAAATGAGCCTCTTGGAGCTAACTGAACCACACTTCCACGTGGGGCATCCCACCAATGAAAAGGGTTCCACTCAGTTCTGCTGAGGGACTCAGGTGCACTTTCTAAAGGGGTGTCCCACCTATTAGAAAAGACCTCTCAGCTGCCTGGGGGCCTCACACTGGGTGATCAGCCCAGGTACGAGGGAAAAGGGCGAAGGAAGAGCTCTGTCTGGTGCCAGCCCAGGAGACGGCGGTGGGTGAAGGAAGACTCACTGTTCTGAGGCTGTTTGAGACCACTTGATTTAGCAACGCCCAGAACAGGATGGCTCCACAGGAGAATCCAGAGTGAGAAAGAGAGGGTCTGAGTCACCTAAAACATGTATGAATTTGCCCTTAAGGAACTTCCACTGTCAGTCATGTCACATGTAGGGATTAGGGACTTCTGACTAGAAAAGAAAGGAGAGAGAGTCTTTTTCCCTTCTAGACAAGGCAGCCAGCCCTGTTCACCCTTTGGCTTTAGGCAACACCGGAGAGTGATCCTGGCCAGTTATCATTAATTTCCAGAGGGATACTAGAAGCCAGCTGCTGGGAGACTGAAAAGAGAAAATAAAGTCAGGTCCCTCACCTGAAAGGGCAGTGGTGGTCAGACGCTTCCACACAGATGCCTTTCAGTCCCACCAGAGTGTAGCTCTAGCCAGAGACCTTGAGTTGTCTCTGTGCTTAGACACTGTCCACTGAGGGTTGCGAGTTGGAAAAGAGGAAGAGAGAGGGGAGAGGGTTCCCCATAAAGAGTTCCCCATATGGGCCACCAAAATGTCACAGATGATTAGTGACTATCTGGGGCCAGTGGCATGGGGTTAAGAATTTACCAAGGCAGCCATAGGTAAAGAAAAGCAGATGTGTTAGAGAAAGTATGAAAATACGTTGTAAGGGTGCAACAGGCAGATTAGCAAGAGAGGAGCTGACAGCAAGGAAACAAAGCCTTGCTGGGGATTTTATAGGATGGTACTTCTGCTGTGTGCTGAAGAGGGCTTTGTGCAGTACTGACAATGCCAAGATTGCAGTGAGCTAACTTGAATTTTTCTATTAGTAGAGGGTCTGGTGATAGCTGGGCATGGGAAGATTGTGAGTTATTTGCGCAGGAGGGCTATGTGTCCTGGACCATGAAGAAAGGCAGACTTATAGCTTATCTGAGTTCTCTTTTTGCTTTCCCTTGGTCCTGCCAGCTTGACTCCTTTTCCCTAATTAGGACTCCACACCAGTTGTTTTCACTTTAGATTAGAAGTTCCTTGAAAACAGGGAGCAGGCCCCTAAGAGGTGAAGGGTAAACCATTCAGGGCTCATTGTATTCACTGTTCTGCCTCCACAGAGCTCTGCATACAGCAGGGGCTGGATCAATAACTCTAATTGCCTAAGTGCGGATGGAGGAGTCTGGCCTGTTGGAACTGGTCTGCACTAACAAATGAATCCAGGTTCTTAGGCCAGTAGTTCATATGGCTTGTCTGGACATAAACATTCTGCAGGAGAGGCATCTCCCCGGCCTCCTGCCGCCACAGTCCTTTTATGCACCCATCCTTTCCACCCAGCAGCTGCCTTGGTTGAGGCGATAACTTTAAAGCAGTAATAATATAGAAACCAAAAATGCTCACAGTCCAATCACCTTCCACAGAGGATGCTTCACAATGTAGAGGGAGAGTTCCAGATATCTTAACTGCATAGCCAACTCAAGGTTTGAAGAAAGGTGGACTTATAGCTTATCTGATTTCTCTTTTTGCTTTACCTTGGTCCTGCCAGCTTGACTCCTTTTCCCTGATTAGGACTCCACACCAGTTGTTTTCACTTTAGATTAGAAGTTCCTTGAAAACGGGGAGCAGGCCCCAGAAAACAGTGCTGCATCCCAACCAAGTAACCTTCTGTGACATGCGCCCACCCTCATCCCAGGAGACACTCCAAGGATTGTCTGGGACAGTGAGAGCCTTTCAAGACTCCAAATTATGGTTGTCCAAATATGGAACTTATTTATAAGATTGGTCAAGCTGATTGTGGTGGATGAGGAAAGGTTTTCCTTATCTTTCAAACAACTCGTACCCAGTCACCCTCTCCCGTTAAATGGAACCATGACTGTTGAGCTGGGCTGAGCCTAGGGTCCCATGTGTATCCCCAAAGGCATTGGTACTACAAGGACAATGTTGAGAGTGGGACCTGTCAGCTTTTGCTGCACAATGGCAAACAGCTGGCTGGACACTTCTGGTCCTTGAAGGATATGACGGTTTGGTTGTCATGGCAGCCCCATGTGGAGAAGGGTGATTCTCAGAGGGAAGGCCCACCGGAAATGGGCCCCATCACCATGGGAACCAAAGAGACCGGGACCTGCCGTTCTGTCTCATGCAAGTAGCCCAGCCTGCACTGTCCCGGGAAGCCCTACAGCCCGGATGGCCCTCAGGGAAGACCTTCATCGTCGCGGGAAAAACTAAGTTGGTGGCAGGAGGAGCCCACAGCCAAGCCAATCTCACTGTGGAAAAACTCGACCCTCTGCCTTCATGTCTGGGGAGGCAGATGGTAGAGCTGGGCCTCACAGGCCCATGCCCGGGGCAGGTGGGACGAGGAGCGCCCCCAAGTGGCCATGCGGTGTCCTCACAGAAAGCAGGGAGGGCGGGGCCTTGGGGACCTTGACACAATCTGGAGCATGAGACTGAGAAACCCACCACGCAGGCCAGCTGGAGGACGTGGCCTAGCCGGGAGCCAGAAGCTGGAGCCACTGGGTGCTTCCGAGGCCACCTGGAGCACCTGAGGAACCTTGTGACTACAGTAGTCCCCATAGTCCCCACTGTCCTGCGGGCCTTGAGGACAAGCAGAGGAAGAGGAGGGATCCTGTCTACACCATCAGAGTCGTGCTACTCAAGGCTGCTTTGCAATTTTTCCTGTTCTCTGCCAGGAGTCACCTATCACACCACAAAAGTTTTTAATCACCATGTGGCAATTTTCCTTTCCTGGAATTTTATCAAGTGTCTTCCTGCTTTTGTCTTTGTACTTTCAAGACAGTTTGTTATATATAAGGTGCCATTTATCATCTTGCTTTGTGCTGTTCAAAATACGTAATTCTGGCCAGGAGTGGTGACTCACGCCTGTAATTTCAGCACTTTGGGAGGCTGAGGCGGGTGGATCACTTGAGGTCAGGAGTTTGTGACCAGTCTGGCCAACATGGTGAAACCACATCTCTACTAAAAATACAAAAATTAGACAGGTGTGGTGCCACATGCCTGTAATCCCAGCTATACTCCCGAGGCTGAGGCAGGACAGTCACTTGAACTCAGCAGGCGGAAGTTGCAGTGAGCTGAGATTATGCCACTGCACTCCAGCCTGAGGCACAGAGTGAGACTCTGTCTCAAAATAAATAAATAAATAAAATAAAATGTGTAATTCTTCCAGCATTTATATATAGTTATATATAAATATATAATTTAAATTATATATTTATATATAGTTATATATAAATATATAATTTAAATTATATCTGCACAAACATGCACTGACATTTAAATTATATATATGCACACACACACATATCTGTAAACCACCAGATAAAAACAAAAATGATTGCTTCTGTTTCAATAAACCTTTTTTTCTGCCTGTAAAATTAGAAAGGGTGGCAGGTGAGGTAATTTTGTTTGAACTATGTCTGCAGCCATTTAAGCCTCGTTAGAACTCTGTCATAATAAGGTAACTGATTTTGATCTCCATCTCTGAAAAAGAAGGGAGCTCAGCCCACTAGAAGAAATGTTGGAAACAAGACTCTGCTTGATAGAATTTTGGCAACCTCTCCATTGAGAAGTGTCAACAATAATGCTGTTTGTCAGATTCTAGAAAGTGAGCAACCAAAGAAACATGCCAGGAAGTATTTCTGCCTTGTATAAATCTGTAAAAACAAGTATTGCAGACCTGAAGTACTTTGCCCAATTGCTGTGGAGAGCAGCTACAGGAATGCTAAACATTAAGTGACTGTTTCAGCCATTGAGTACAAACTGGCATCAAAAGGTAATCTGGTAATTTACTTTAGATAGTTCCTCTGTCTGGACATGGAAATGATGTATGATGCCTCCAGAAGAGAACCAGGGGAACCCACCCACTTTATGGTGCATACTTGGAAGTGGGGATGTAAGGAAGCCAGAAAATAGGTTTAAAAAATTGACCATTCTGATGGGACTGAGTTGATAAAATAAGGCAACCTGTATTTGTGACCTACATTTTATATGTGTTTTCTTGTATTTTCTTGATTATTTTATGTTCTCTCTCCCTTAACACCTAGTGAACTTATGTTTCCCTGAAAATGTCAGGTTGACCAACAGGAAATCCATGAGCCTCCTCACCTTTTCAGGGCTACCTCTGGCACCCTATAGATGTCCCAGACTCATCTTTGCTACTACTTTCTGTGATGTTGACAAATCTTTTCTCATCTTGTCTTCAACCCACTTCTCATTATCATTCTATCTTTTTCTCACTCTCCCTTATATCTGTTCAGTTTTGTTCAACTGTGCATCTTCACATATATGCACTGTATAGGCTATGCTCTTTTGAAAGTAATAATGAAAATCCTCTTTGCATCTCTGAAAAGCTATCATTTCATTGACAAAAAATGAACACCAAGTGGACTTTAATTTTTTTCTGATAAAACTGGAACTCTTACATTCCACTATTTTCTCCACTTATACTTTGTATATCACAAAGAAACTTTCTGTACACACAGAGATATCAGTTTTTATGAATAGTTTTCCTCACTGTTTTACTCAATTGAACATTTTAATCTCATTTTTCTCTTGAGACTTCCTCTTTGACCCACCCATGTGTTTAAAGTGTGTTTAATCTCCAAATATTTTGAGATTTTCTGGCTTTTCATTATTGAGTTCTAGTTTAATTGTGTAATAGTCTGACAGCACATTTTGTATAATTCCTATTCCATTAAATTTGTAAGCCATCTTTTATGGCCCAGAATACAGTCTACATTGGCAAATGTCTGTGTGAGCTTGAGAAGAATGTGTATTCTGCTGTTGTTGGATGCAATATTCTGTAAATATCAATTAGCAATGGCTGATTAATGGTGCTGTACAGCTCAACTAAGTCCTTACTGATTTTCTATCTGCTGGATCTGTCAATTACAGATAAAGGGGTATTGAATTATCCAAACTAAGAGTGGATTTGTTTATTTCTCCTTGCAGTTCTATCAGTTTTTACTTCACATATTTTGACGTTTTGTTGTTACCTTCATACACATTAGGAGTTGTTATGTCTTCTTGGAAAACCAACATCTTTATCATTAAATAAATAACGTTCCTCTTTATCCCTAATAATTTTCTGTGCTTTTAAATCTGCTTTGCCTGAAATTAATACAGTGACTCCAGCTTGGTTTTGATTAGTGTTAGCATGGCATATCTTTCTCCATCCCTTTACTTTTTTATTTTTAAATTTTTATTTATTTTTTATTTTTTGAGATGGAGTCTTGCTCTGTCACCCAGGCTGGAGTGCAGTGGCACACTGTTGGCTCACTGCAACTTCTGCCTCCCGGGTTCAAGCGATTCTCCTGCCTGAACCTCCTGAGTAGCTGGGACTACAGGCACACAGCACCACATCTGGCTAATTTTTGTATTTTTAGTAGAGACAGGGTTTTGCCATGTTGGCCAGGTTGGTTTCAAATTCCTGAGCTCGGGTGATCTGCCTGCCTCAGCCTCCCAAAGTGCTGAAATTGTAGGCATGAGCCACCACACCCAGCCAATCCCTTTACTTTTATGTCCTTATGTTTAAAGTCAGTTTCTTGTAAACAACAAATAGTTGGGTTTTGGTTTTTCATTCACTCTGACACTGTCTTTTTTTTGAGATGGAGTCTCACCATGTCTCCCAGGCTAGAGTGCAGTGGTGCGATCTTGGTTCACTGCAACCTCCGCCTTCCAGGTTCATACGATTCTCCTACCTCAGCCTCCCGAGTAGCTGGGATTACAGGCACGTGCCACCACACCGAGCTAATTTTGTATTTTTGGTAGAGATGGGGTTTCACCATATTGACCAGGCTGGTCTCGAACTCCTGACCTCAGGTGATCTGCCCAACTCAGGCTCCCAAAGTGCTGGGATTACAGGTGTGAGTCACCGTGCCTGGCCTACTGTCTTTTAATTGGTATATTTATATCACTGATGTTTAAAGTGATTTTTTTTATATGATTGGACCAGTATCTACCATCTCTGTTACTGTTTTCTATTTGTTGCCTTTCTTCTTTGTTTTTGTTTTTTTGTCTGACACTGGTTTTCTGCTTTCCCTGTTTTTAATTGAGAATTTTATACAATTTTATTCTCTTTTAGCATATTAATTATACTTTTAAAACTTTTTAAAGTGGTTGCCTTAGACTTTGCAATATACATTTACAACTACTTCAAGTCTGTTTTCAAATAATGTACTGCAACTTCATGGATAGTGCAAGTATCTTATAAGAAAGTATTTCCAATTCTTTCCTCACATCCTTTATAACATTGTTATAATTCATTTCACTTATTTATAAGCTATAATTACCAAATATAGCTGTTAATTTGAACAAATTGCTATCTGTTATATCACTTAAGAATTAAAAAATAAATTTTATTTCTCTTCATTTATTCCTTCTTGAATGTTCTTCTTTTCTTTATGTAGATCTGAGTTTCTCATCTCTAATGTTTTCCTTTTTTCTGAAGAACTTCTTTTAACATTTCTTGCAAATCAGGTCTACTGGTAACAAATTTCCTCAAATTTTGTTTGTCTGAGAAAGGCATTATTTCTCCTTTACATGGAATGATGATTTTTCTGGGTACAGAATTCTAGATTGGTAATTGTTTTTAACACCTTAGAAATTTCAATTAACTCTCTTCTTGCTTGCACAGTTTCTGAGGAGTGGTCCAGTTTAATTATGTTCCTTATTTCTCTATAGGTAAGGTGTTTTATTCCTCTGGCTTCTTTGAGGAATTTTTTGTCTTGATTTTCTGCAGTTTGAATATGATATACCTAGGTGTATATTTTTTGATATTTATCTCACTTGGGCTTTTCTGAGCTTACTGAATCTGTTGTTTTGTATCTGACATTAATTTGGGGAAGTTCTGTCACTATTACTTCAAATATTTATTCTTCTCCTTTCTCTTTCTTTTTTTTTTCTGGCATTTCCATTATATGTATGTTATACCTTTTGTAATTCTCCCACAGTTCTTGGATTTTCTTTTCTGCCTTTTTCATTCTTTTCGTTCTTGGCATTTCCATTTTGGAAGTTTCTACTGACATATTTTCAAGCACTGATTCTTTCCTTGGCATGTCCAGTCTATTGATGGGCCCATCAAAGCATTCTTCATTTCTGCTACATTGTTTTTCATTTCTGCTGTTTCATTTTGATCCTTACTTAGAGTTTCCCTCTCTCTACTTACAGTACCCATTTGTTCTTACATGTTGCCTACTTTTCCCATTAGAACCTGGAGACATATTATGACTGTAAGACTAATGGTAGCCATAAAGACCACTTAAGCATGCCACAGGGATATGGCACTATGTGTTACTCAGCAGTATGATGCAACCTGACCAGGGATTTCCAATCTGATATGGTGATTTCCAGAAGGCAAGGCCTAGAGCACAAGGGTACCTTTGTACAGATAAAATTTTCAGAAGCCTTAAAATAAAACTTACCCTTACAAAAATAGCTTAAACCCCCTTTTATGAAAGAATTATCTGGTAATTAACCTGGACTGAACACAGATATGAAAAAAGGGGGAAAGATTCCCTAAACTTTGAAAATGTTGTCTGGACAGAGACCTTCCCAATCAATTAGTCATCTGACCCTCTGGTTTTATCTAACCCGTGCCACTGGCCTGCTTCTGCTATCAGCCTTATAAGAACTCTACCAGAACAAATTTCTTGAATAGCAGATGGTGTCTAGGACTCACATTGGTACAGATTGAATGGAAGGGGATATAGTATGCTTCGGAATAAATGGTATGCTTTGAATGGAGCTATTGCATCTTGGTCCCTTGGTAGAATGAGTGTGGCTGTGTTCAGGGGTCAAGATATACAACCTTTACACCAGAATGCATGTCACTGATATGTTGTGAATGTCCTGGA